>NW_022900914.1:43533985-43627506 GCF_012274545.1 Fukomys damarensis
TATATATATCATAAACCAACTGCCTGCAAATATGCAGCATTTTAGGCTTAAAAACAAGGCTGTCTGTTCACATGACTACTTCTCTTTGACTCAACCCTAAACAGTTTAATGATTTGGAGCATGATGTTCCTAGTCTATAAAGAAGAGGGAGTTCTACATCTTTTCCAGCTCCATAAATCTAAATACTAATGCCTCATTTGACACAGTCTATCTGTATTATCTCTCACTCACTGCACCATTTTAAGAAAGTAACATTGCATTGGGGACCAGAAAGAACAGAGATAGTGAAACCACAGTTCAAGATGTTGGTTTAGGAATCACTAAAGCAACTCCCTCTCTATTTTTTTTTCTCTTACAAGTTCAAACTTTAGCTCAATGTTTCATAAATAATGTTTTGTAACTTTTGATACCAGATCTAGTGTATTAATTATAAGAACTGGATTTATCACCTGGGGCACAGCACTTCGGCTCTCTGTGATCTTGTTTCTCTGTGCATAAAATGGGGATGATAAAGCAGGGTTTCTTGAGTATTCAGAAAGATGACATTGGGTAACTTACATGAAAGAACCAGGCTAGATCTCTTTCTGAGACATCATCACATCCCACTCTTCACTATTCCTACTCTTCAGCTGAGAGGCTGAAAGGTGGTGAGGAGATTTGATCTTTCCGGTAAGAACAGATTCACAAGAGGTTAATGAATTGCTCATAGACTATGCCACAGCAAATGTAGGTACCAGTCCTTTATCAAACAACACAATTTTTAAAAAGCTTACCTCCACCTCATAATAAAAAATTTAAAAATATTTTATAGTGATTTTTCTTCATTCCAAATATTTGAGTTCCTATCTATACTAAAAATTAGAATCTCTCAATTAATGTGGCTGTAGAAGTCATCTAACTTTAACAAAAAACAAGTTTCCATGCATAAGTCAACTCTAAACGATGTAGAGCGGTTGCCTGGAGCACTCCAAAGGATGCTGAGGCTGCCTATGCTCAGTGAGGACACTATGTTCCCGGACCAACACCAGTTAAGAGACTTACAAGTAGCTATTGCCCTTGACCTAGCCCTGTAATCATCAAATAGCCATTGGACCAAATCTGGACACACACATTGATATATTCTTTGTGGCTGCTTTCCTACTACAGAATTGAGCCTCACAGAGTTGTGGCCCACAAAAGGTAAAATGCTTACTCTCCAGCTCTTTATAGGATGCCTACTTATGAATCAACTCTTTCATTCTAAAAATATTAATATTAAATATATCTTTCTATTTTTCTTTCAACATAAACCTTAGATTCCAGTTAACTAATCAAATCTATGTAACACATTCTTACCAGAGTGAATACAAATTAGAGCACAATTTATAACATGAAGGAACCACCCTAAATGGAATAAAACCATGATCCAGGCACCCTATCAATATGCCAACTGTGTTCACAGATTATAGAAAATAGTTCTGAATTTTGATTGCAAGCTTACTTATCATGTGGCCTTGTTTCATTAAAAATATTTTGAGGCAAATAATAAAAAGTATATTTTGCCATTGTGAGTTTTTCTGTTTATTTATTAAATTTTGTTTTTATTGTTACATGTTTGCAGTACATAATTACATTTTTGTGGTGGGTGGTAAATGTATATAACACATCTTAATTATTTTTTCATCCTCTTCTTCTGTCTTCTTTTTTGGTACAAGTTTCTGTTTTAGCAGTTAATATTTACTGTTTAACTGAGTCACTGGCATGTTTGTAATTTTAAAAGGTAACTAAGAAGAAACTGTGATGGCAATCAGCTTCATATACATTTATTTTATACTTAGATAAGATGAAAGTATTAATGTAAAATATAAATATAAGGCTTCTGAAAGTTTTAATTATTTCTGAACACAAAAAATTTTCCAGAGGTACACTGATATAAAAACCACACTTCAAAAAACAGCTGGGGTGATCATATTTAGTCTAGGTCTGCTGTGCAGGCTAATTTGATAGCCACTAACCACTCATGTTATTGAGTACTTAAAATGGTGGCTGGTCCAAATTGAGGTGTTTTGTTTTTTTGGTTTTTATTTTTATTTTTATTTTTTTGGTACCGGGGATCGAACTTGGGTCCTTACACTTATGAGGCAGGAGCCAGAACCACTGAGCTAATTCCCCAGGCCAAATTGAGATGTATGATACACACTGGTTTTCTAAGACATACTATGAATAAATGAATTCAAAATATATCATTAGTAACTGTTTGGAAGATTACATGTTGAAATGATATTTTAGATTCACTAGGTTAAATAAAGTGTATTATTAAAATTATTTTCAATTCCTTCTTTTTTGATGTGGCTACCAGGAATTTTTTAATTATTTAAAAAAATTACCTATATGGCTTATTTTATAGTTCTCCTGGATGTGTTTCTAATGTAGAAAATTTTAAAATAGTTATAAAGGTAAGCCCAATCACACAGTAAAACTGATATGTACTTCGAGAAAATATAGTCTTATTATCACATACTTCTGATGATGCTATTCAATTGACAGCATATCCTTAATAAGAAAGAGTAGTGCTGAAGGAAAGGAACAGCCCAACCAATCAACATCTGCCTGTTAAACATCATTAAAAACTGAAGTCAACTCATGACTAGAGGCTAATCATCTAGTCCTCTTCCTTTAAAGGCCTTAAAACATTTCTACAAAGTTAGTAAATAGCTCTTCCCTAACCTCATATACTCGGTCCTCCTAAAAAGGAGAATGACTTGAAAAATATTTGTTGACTTGCCAAACATAATGAAAGTTATAAACCAGACTACTGTGCAAATGGTTGAGTTAGCTGAGAATTTACTTCATGTAATGCCACATGATGTTTCATCTCTTTTATCTCAGCAGGGATTAAAGGACCGGCCACAAGGAGACATGAGGTGCGTCCTTGGGGTGTGCAGAGGAGCTTGGCAGCAGCCCGTGCCAGCCTCCCATTTATATCCACACACGGAGTCCAGAAGTCAAGGGCAAGGCTCGTCCCGGAGGTGTTAAATCTCCACACTGGTGCCCTAATCCAGGTCTAAACTTCCCAAACTAGACAGTTCTGAGCACAACAATTTTGGAGATCAGGTGTATTTTCTGTGAAATTGTCTTTAAATCATGAGTAATCTGGTATTATTTTCTACATGGTTTGTCCTCTCTGAAAATGACAAGACTCGGGCTTGTGAGAATGGAAACTGATTTATTTTTATTCTTGTGGAGTTTACCTCTTTCAACTCTACCTTCTCTAGGATATGCCAGAAAGTGGCATTGCTTTCAACTTGAATTTTCCTTAAAAGAAAAATTAAAAATGACTAAGGCTTGGAATAAGAACGCACATAACTTATTGCTTTGCCATCCACCACTACTTCTCTCGCCAAGCAGGGAAAACCAAGCCACTAATTACTTGGCTTGATGGCCTGATGAGTCACCTAGGTAGCTATCTCCCATCTTTCTGAGTTAGAGTCACACTGTATCTGTCTTGCTTTTTTTTAAGACAGAATATAAATCTTAAAAGAATATTTCTAAGAACCTTTGATGCTAAATTATAAGAGTGATCATTCTAAGGTGAAATACGGAGCTTTGACCCAGTATTGGGGAAATGGGATTCATACTACTGCCAGTGCCTTCTGGAGAGCCAGTACCACAACGTAGCCATTTGATTTCACTATGAAGTGTCATTATGATCGTCACAGCAACACTATCCATTTAGGTGCTGGGTTAGAATCCAGACAAATCCACAGTATAGCCTTTACACATCATCAACTTTCACACAGGACATAAATTGTACTAATATAGTAGTATACTGAAATCTCAGACCGACTGTTTGTCATCGGATTAGAATGTGATGACACAAAATAAAGATGTGAGACAGAATCCGTACTGAAGTCTAAATTCACATTGGAAGTCTGGAAGAAAAGACTGTTTATAAAATTATAGCCCAGGAATTGCTGCCAAAGTCAGCCTTTGGTGCAGCTGTAAGTCGGATGGAATCCACCTCCCTCACATCAGACCCACCCACTGGAATGCTGCTCTTCTGACTAGAGCTTCCCTGGAATGGAAACTACATATAGTACAAAGCAGGTACTGCCAAAGTACTGCCGTCAGCCTGATTGGATCTTTACGATAGGTTGGTCATTTACTCTGTTCCACCCAGCAAACGACGGCTATAAGAGCGCTTGTGGTTTTAGCACTCATATTTGTTATTCCCAAGTTTGAGTTCCGCTGTCAGATTTCATGAGTTCCTACACTCTAGGACTTTCTTCTCCACTGATGAGTTGTCTGCTCTTTTTTTTTTTCCCTCCTCATTCATTTTCAATTCCCTTTTTCATCTTCTCCAAAGAAATGATAACTTGTTTCTTACCAATTCTGTTTCCATAGATGGCATGCTCTCTTATTTCCAAAATCCAAAGATGCATTGTCTTTCTCTGTTGTTGAGAATTTTTAAATTTAAACATTCCATGTGGGTTTTTTTATTAAGTTTATTGGTACTTTTTAGGTAGACAGTACAGTTACATTCATCATTGGGATCTTGTACCTTTACATGATGCATCTTGGTTCTTATTTCTTCCCATACTCCCTTTACACCCTCCACCCTTCCCTATTTACAAAGACTTTGTTTCCATTTTTTCCTTTTCTCTTTTTTTTTTATTTTCCTTTCTTTTCCTTCACCATGCCTTCACCTCTTGGAAACAGCCCTGTTGCCCACTAACTGGAGACTTGATAAAGAAGATGTGGTGTTTCTATAAAATAGAGTACTACTCAGCCATAAAGAATGAGAAACTAGAGACACTTATAGTTAAATGGATGAGTATAGAGGCCACACTCTTAAGTGACATAAATAGGAGACAAGTGTGCAAATGCCAAATAGTTTCTCTGGTGTGAAAAACTAAAAGTGTAAATAAGGTTCAAATTATATAATTGATAATGTGAAATAGGAAGAAAAGGGCTAAAGGAGTAGGGGAAGTGGGAAAGGTAGACTGAAGGAAAGAAGGGAAAAGAAAAAATATAAGAAAAAAGAAAATGGAAACAAAGACCATGTATTTTTCAGTCACACCATCTTTTGATTGAAAAATATGGTAAATTTTTAAATTAAAAGACATTTTTTACAGTAAAAGGCACATTCCCATTAATCCCTCTCAAAATACTCCTTCTAGCTTTTGACACACCATCCCACCATTTGTTGCTCCTTTCTCGCAGTTCTACAAGTCCTGTTTGGTGAATATCTCTGGTTGCGCTGTCATGATGGCCTCAGTGTGTTGGATTAATTCAAAATGCTTACCTTTCATAGTTAGTCTGACTTCAGAGGAAAACCAGAAGTCACATGGTGTCAAATCCAGTGAATAAGGTGGATGAGCAACACTGTAATGCTTTTACAAACTTGCCTTTCCTTTGAATGACACTCGGCCCAGCATTCATTACATTGTTAAACATACCTCATAGAGATGTATACCCCCAAATGTTTTCTCCTACCTTCTTCACTTATTAACATTTTTTTCATATGAACACAGCTCACGATCTACCCATTTAGCAAATTTTAAGTAGATGGTACAGTACCACTAACCATAGGGACTATGCCATTCAGTACATCTGTAGACCTCATTCATTTTACATAACTGAGAATTAGCACACTTAGCCAGTGCCTCACAGTTTTTCTCTCTTCAGTCCCAAGTTACTGCTGTTCTACTCCCTACTTCTACTAGTTTGACTATTTTGGATTCATTATATAAGTGAGATTGTGCAATATTGCCCCTCCTTGTTTGGTTTATTCGATTTAGCAAAATGCCCTACAGGTTCATCTATGTTGTCATCATCTTCCTTCTTAAAGACAAGTGACTGTCCATTGTGTGTTTATGCCACATTTTCTTTACCCATTCATTCACTGATGGACACTTCGATTTTTTCCTTGTTTTGAATATTGTGAAAAATGCTGAAATAAACATGGGAGTACAGATATCTTTTTAAAATATCAATTCATATGAACAATAAAGTGACCTTTTAGTTTTAAAGAACTTACGTACCATTTTCTGCAATAGCCATATCAATTTACATTCCCATCAACAGATCTCAAGAGTTCCCTTTTCCCCATGTCCTACCCAATACTCATTATCTTTCTGTCTTTGCTATTATCCATCCTAACTGATGTGATGGGATGCATCACTTTGACTTTAATTTATGCTTCTCTGATGACTACTGATGTCGAGCATATTTTTATACTCTTAGCCATTTGTTTCTCTTCTGTAGAGAAATGTCTATTCAGATTTTTGCCCATTTTTAAATTTTTCCCTAATGAGTTGTAGGATTCTTCACAAATTTTGCATAGTAAGCCTTTATCAGATCTATAGTCTACAAAGATTTTTTCCCCCATTTTGTAGGTTGTTTGTTGTTGGTTGTTTCCCTTGCTGTACAGAAAAATATCAACTTGACCAAGTCTCCTTTTTTTATTTTGCCTTTGTTATCTGTGCTTTTGGTGCCATATCTGGAATATCAGTACCAATGCTAATGTCAAGAAAACTTTTCTTCGTTGTGCTCTTGGAAATTTATAATTATAGATCTTGTGTTCAAGTCTTAAATTCATTTACAGTTGATTTTTTGATGTGAGAGTCCTAATTTCATTATTTTGTTTGTGAATATGCACTTTTTCAAATATTATTAATTAAAAATATTATCCTTTCCTTAATGCATATTTTGGCTGCCTATTGAAGATCAATTGATCACATATGAGTGGATTTATTTCGGTCCTTTCCAACTCTGTACTGTATACCTAAAATGTACCAATAAACTCAATGAGAGAAAAAAAAAGCTATAATAGTGGTAAGTAGCTAATCATTAAAGATTAGCTCATTAGTCTTTATCTATAGTCATTTCTTGAGCACCAGTTTTGTGCCAGGCTCTCTTCCACAATATAAACTATGAACTAATGCAATGTGCTTTGTACCGGAGCCTCTTTCTAGATCCTTTACAATGAACTGATCCTCTATATGCTGAAATAGGGATAGAAGTTAGTTTATTCTGGTGATTGATTCTTGGGTTTCAGGCTCAGTAGAGTGAGCCTGAGAAGTTCTTATACTGTACTCATTTCAATGGCAGTTTATCTGGGTGGTTCTCCTTTATGATACCAGTGTTGACACGAAGTACCCAAACTTGAATCATGAAAACAAACTGCGGCAAATGCTAAGAAGATGGGATCGAGTCTCAAGCTATCATGTCAGGGGATTGGAGGATATTGACTATACATTGAGTCTACAGGCTAATTTGAAATGAGGGTCAGCAGGAATTCTTAAAAAAGCCAAGCACTGACAATTGACTGAACCTACAGTAATAGTTCTGAGCCATAGGGGCCTCTTCTTAAGCAAGTGATACTTACTGGTTTCAAAGACACTGTATAAAGAGCCCAAAGTCTGAACTTTAAAGATGTTTATTTAGACAGATATTATTTAAAATAAAGGAATTCTATTGTATGTTATTGTCATAAAATTACATGGTAACTTTTACCTGAAATTAACAATAGGCTCAAGGCCTTCCTCAAGACGCTCTTGCCCTAAGTAACCCTTCACTTCTTCCCGAGGTTCAGATGTTCTGCTCTCAGAAACCATCGACAGTTATCGCATGTGCTGTGTCCACTTGTAATGTGTGCCCTGTACATGTTACACACACATTCTCCCCTTAAACAAGTAGCTGTCTCACACATAACACTTTGTCTTAGCTTTTTCCAATATTATTACTCAACAATCTCAAAGGTTACAATTATGGTATCTCTCTCTTTAGGATTAGAAAATTCTCAGTTTGGCAAAGATAGGATAATTTTCAGTTTTGAAGTGCCATTAGATTGTTTTATCAAGTCTGATTGTTGTTAAGAATCAAATTAAGTAATTCAGAAAAAAATGTATCTACATGTGTTGTCTCTATGTGGCACCCTGTGAAGCTGAGTGATAATCTGGATAATTTAATCCATATGTAGAACTTCCAACCCTTTAACCATGTTCAGCATTGCACTATGCATTAAATACTCCAATTATGGGTTTTATTTTTTAAAGATGCTTTCTTTAAATCCAGTTATATAAAGTGTGAAAGATGGACTAAAAATTATAGAAATAAAGTGCAAATATCTCTATACCTAATAACACAGATTCTCTCAACTAATAAGAAATATTGTGCAGTGATTTTGGCATCCACACAAGAAAAGAGTTAATGGGGAGGTGGGGAGTACAGCAAAGAGGAAAAGGCAAAATTATTCAAGTCAGGGAGCTTCTGAGGAAACTAGCTTTATTTCCCAAACTAAGATAGGCCTGCATTAGCGTTTTAGGAAAACAACTGTGTACCTTGGTCTCTTGTACTGTGCCACTATGATCTTGTTCCCATTGTTTTACTCATCTATCACTGTACAACACACTACTCAGAAATTTAATGGGATTGAACAGAAAATGTTTTGAAGTTTTAATGTTTTTTTAAATATGATTTGCTCACAATTCTGTAGGCCAGAAATTTGGGCATTGCTCAGCAAAGAATTCTTCTGTTCCATGGATTATTGGCTGGGATTAGAATATCTAAGATGGCTTCTGTGTGATCACATTCAGCGCCCAGCTGAAGTGGGCTGGAAGATCCAAGAACACACCACTCATGCATCTGGTGCCTCTGTGCTGTACAATGTAGCTTCTTTTTCTCTGGGTAGCTGGCTTGAGCTTCCTCCTGGCATGGCAGACTGCATATTACATGGTGTCTAGGGTCTATGGGGGTAAAAGCAGAGAGTATACATCTTTTAAACCACAGCCTCCAAAGTTACAGCACCGCTTTTCCCACGTTCTATTGGTCACAACTAACAGCAGGTGCCCAATCCAGAGCCACGTCTTGCAATCTGGTACACATAACCACTACAGTGACATCAAGCGTCGGGTTAACCCTGAAGCTGCAGATATTAACTCTGCTTCTTAATCTTTGAATCATTTTCTCTACCTTCTGAGATCCCTAAAACCTGAAATCTAAACAGTTTAATGATACCAAATGCTTCAAATTAGTGTCTGTCTTATTATTCCTGGTAGTTGGTAAGGGGATCAATATTAATGAAGAGAGAAGCAGTAAACATTATTAATGAGGATGAAGTGGAGGAGACCCAGGTACTGCAGGGATGTGTTTCCACATCCACCAAATCAAGTGACATTAGGTATGAGTGCCTCTGTCTTCACTGCATCCACAGTAACAACAATACCAAAGTTAACACTGTGGGCAAATTTTAATAGATGATGTCTTACAAAAAAGGTTCTTTGCTTGAAATGCAACCCAAAGACTAAATTAGAGTCAAAGCTCCAGTCAGTTAACTGTGCTATAACATGTGAAGAATTGATTTTCTTATTTTCAGCTGTCAGACCTGCTACAAAGAATGAGTTTTAATTCTGGGGATGCTATTAAACTCCTTGCTTAACTGGCAACAAATGGAACTGCTAGCTGGGTGACGGTGGAGCTGCTGTCGGATTGAATGACACCTGCCAGAGTATGATGAATGACCCTCTCTTCCCCACAATCCCCCGTTCTGTCACTCAGGTGAGGCCCATTAATCTTCATCGTAGGCCTGTCAGCCTGGGCACCCATGACGACAAAGTGTCTTGAAGCATTTACCCCCAAGGTACATGGAACAATACGATCCTCTCATTGTCAGAGCCACACCAAATTAGCATAATTTATTATGACTTCCCTCCCCCTCCTTCCGTACCTCTCCTACCACCCCCCCAAAAAGCAAGAAAGGGCTAGATGGGATTAGACAGATGGAGTGTAGGACCAGATTGCCAACTACCAAGCCCCCTGCAGTGCCTGATGGGGGGGGCATCTTTACAAACCAATCAAAAAGCTGGCAGTTCAATTACAGAGTAATAAAGGGACATTCATCATTCAATTAGGCACCTGTCATGGTTTCACAAAAGGGAAAACTTCTAACCTGAGACTCTGGGGAGAAGATGCTACAACCAGGAGACAGGGAAATAAATGAAAAAAGGGACAAAGTCAATTACTGACCCACCAGACAAAGGGATATATGTTAAAAATAAGGGGAAAGTTCTCCCTAGGCAAAAACTCAGAAAAGTTAGATGACCTTACCAGATTAAAAGAAACTAATATTAAAAGTAGCATGGTGCCCTGTTCTACAGTACATCTCATGATTTAATATTTCCCTTTAGAAGCTGCCCAGGAAACTGAATTTTGTAAGGAAAAAAATCGAGAGGAAAGAGTAATACCGTTACACAAAAGCAGTGCTCCTTAAATGACTATGACATGAGGGCTAAGAGGAGAAAACCCAAGCAAACATTTAACTTGGACGTTTCACTGTATTGAGGGAATGATCACAAATGACATTTTGAAAGTCTGATGCCTTGCAAATGGCTGAAAGTGAGAGTCAACAAATTTCATTTCTTAGCAAGTGTAGATGCTGATAATTATAGCAAGAACAGGGCTTTCATTTGAAAATAATTTTAAATTTAGGGAAAAAAATTGTCCTTGTAGTGAAATGGTTACTTTCTACCTTGATTCACCCTACATGTTTCAGACAGAGTTTATCATGGAAGATAAGTAAATAAACACCAGAATGTTAAAGCAAGAAGTAATGATCTTAGTCCCAGTATTATCACATTTTGAGTCAAATCAACCCAGAATTGCTCACCTTGGGGCAATTCTGTAAGATACCCAATAAGTTAGGAATTAAACATTACAGTTACTCACCTTGGCTCCTGAACTCACATCACAGCTCAGCAATATTTCCCGTATGCTTTGAATTAATTTCTTCCAAATTCTTGAGACAATAAAAAAATGTTCAGAAAAAACTACAAAAATCTTCTTGTGCTATGAAATAGTCATAAATAGAGTCAAGTAAAATAAAATATTTACATTTTGAATGAGAGTTTGTACATGATCACTTTTACAGAATTGATTGTGGACACTGATAATCTTTCTCTATAGATTGTCTAAAGGCAAATTTTTAATATAGAGGCAGATTTTTAATATACATATTGCTTCTTTTTGTAGTGATTCAGGTCATGGGTTCTAATATCCATCATGTGTCAATTTTCAAGGCACCAGATTTTCAGATGTGATTTTGAAAGGCTTATGTATTATTTCATTACCTCTCTATTTGCTTTCAAGGAAGAAAATTTCTTTTTGCTTTTCACCTTATTTTTTGTTGTCTTTTCCTCTTGTGTTCTTTCCTTATTTTTATATTTTATTTGACGAAATACTTGACACTAGAGAAACTACATAACTAAGATGAAATTAATTTTGAGAAAATCTTCCAAGAATGGAAATTCTCCACTCATGGTTTCATGAAGACACTATAAAATGGTCTCATTAGACTTTAACATATCTTACAGAAGGAAGAAAATTCATGCCATGTCAAAATTTAAGGTAACAGGAGTGTGTGTATGCAACATTACAGACATTCACAAATGTATACACATGTACCATACACTGAAAATATATTTTTTTTAGTTTTAGTTTTGAATCCTCATCTGCAGCAAATCGTGAAATAATATTTTTTTAAAAACAAGCAGAAGAATCAACCTCATTTTGCTGTATACTAAGATATATTGGCAGGCCTTCTCTACTCTTTTTTTTATAAGGCCTAAGTTTCATATCCTAAAAATCTGCAAAGTGGATCTTTCCATCTAGGGTATATCTGTTTTTTAATAGGCCTCTGAAGTGTATTGTCAATTTCACCGAAGGAAATAGAGTGGAGAGAAAATGACTTTTCCTACCTCCTCTTTCTGTTTCTATCCTTCTGGTTAGAATCCTGCTGGAGCACTTTTAAATCCAAGAGAGATTGCATTATTGTTTCAGATTTGCATTTTTCATTTGGAAATTAAAATAAAATAAAAAGATGAAAGGTAAAAATCACCAACATCATAATTACTTTAAAGTAAAAACTTCTGGAACAGAAAACTACACTTTTAAATCCAAGATTAAGTTCCTAACTAATGACAAAAAATCTTGATAAATGGTCATAGTGTTGATATGACAAAGAATTGAATCTAAAAAATTTTTAGACATGGCCAAAATATACAAAAAATTCAACATTTTTATGTGAAAACAATGCCTTGCAAGATGTATGTGTATGATGATAATGTGATACTCCGTTCAGAGAAAAAGGCCTAATTATTATCACAAACAAGATGTGAGACTCCAGGTGCCCATTCATTTCTTTGGACTTTATTCATTCATAAGATAAAAAAAATCACACTGAATAATCTAGAAAGCCTATGTCAAATTGCTTGATTTTCTAATTTCTCTCCTAAAGTTGTGTCTTCAGAATGGCTCACAATGTTTTGATGAAGAGGTTAGTAAAAGCAGGTAGTATAGAATGAACCTATGGACTCTCATCCTCTGAGAGCTTCCTATTGCTCTCAGCAGGAAGTGCAAAGTTGGACCCAGAGCTTATATAAATTGTCTGAGCTCAAACTTTTCCATGCACCCGAAGTGTGAATCCATATTTAGCATGTAGCTGGACTGAAATTAGACAAAAATTAATAAGCAAGAACAGGTCGATCCCAAGGTAGCTGTTTTTAATACAATGAACAATGCTATTCTAATGATTTTAAATCTTGAACTTGAAATCAAATAATTTTTTGATCAAAAAACTCAAATGTAGGGGAGGAATCTAAGAATTTAAATCCATGGTTTCCTGTGTGTGTCACACACATTTTTCCTGAAGTGTATTTATACTGTGACAAATACAAAAAGTGTTTAGAATCTAAAAAATCTATCCACTGCAAAAGATTTTATGTATTACTCAGAAAGGAAAGACTTTCCTCCTACCTTTGATTGCAAAGCTTGGCTTCTAGCAGGTTTCCATTATTAGTGAGCATCTTCCTTTTCTCAAAATTATAAAACATTTGATTGTGTATCCTTCCTGTGATGTATTTTTGCTGCACCCATACCACATGTATGCCTGCTTCTCTGTTTCCCTGTCTTGCTGGGGGCAGTGGAACTGTTTTGTTTCAATTTTGAAATCATAGTGTATTTGATTAAAGACACTTTAGGGGAAACTCAACCTAAAGCAAGCAATGCAACAGTGTGTATCCCTCAACTAAAGTTTGAAAAATACACAGCTGTGACGAGGTTTAGTCAGTTCAGGCGATGACAACTACCATCACTGGCACTCGCCCAGATACAATTGCAAAATATTGATGAGAAAGCACATTTGAACTTCAGATATGTCATGAGAAAAAGAAAATGTACATTTCAGAATCCATCACATAGGGAAAATGGATGATTCTCTCTCTCTCTCTCTCTCTCTCTCTCTCTCTCTCTCTCTCTCTCTCTCTGTGTGTGTGTCTCAGCCCAGTAAGGCACCCCGAAGAGGAAGAGGAGCATATTCCAAGCACACCTGTAACCCACTCAGCATGACTCACTGATAAGAGGCCTAGAAAGAGAATGTCCAGAAGACACAGTGTTTCTCTACTTAGGGTTTGTGAATTGCGACTAGTTAAGATTTTATAATTTAGAAACCATTAGGCAAAAGTCACCACTTCCCATCAGCTTCCCAGTCTACTTTGCTTAACCTGAGGCATTAAACCTACATATTCGGACTTAGCTCTATTTTTTCAGAGAATTAGATACTTGCTCTCTTTTCTGGTAAGAGATAAGAGTAAAGGATAGAATCCCAAAACATTTCCTCACACCAATCACTGTCTTGGCCCCATCACGTGCCAAATTGCCTTTGAAGTATATTTTTTGTCATCCAAGCTGTCCAAAGATGAGTGAAAAAAACCTCTAGTTCTTGCCTTTCCTCTTCACTGACTGTGTGGGGTAATCACTGTAGTCAGCATCGCAGTCACATTTCTCTTCCCGAAGAAAGGAAACTGGCTTCCCTGACTTCCTTGTTGACCTTGAGAAAACAAACAACTAATAATCTCAGTATTAATTTAGCCTCTGTCCCACACCAAAGCTCACTCACACTTAAGCTCAGTGGTCTTCACTCGGAAAGCTTACCAAAATCTTCTCCCCACTTGTATTAAACACAATTTTGTTCCTGAAATTATAGCTGATTGTGGTTCATGGTATGGCTGATTTTAATTTCTAAAAAGGAAAAATAAATAAGCATATGCAGAATTGAGTGCCACACTGACAAGGGTATTTTGCATCAGCCTGCAGATGCATCTTTACTTGCATGACCCGGATTATAAATGTGAAATTCTATTTTGTTTAGTTTCCTTTAAAGTGTACAGGCAATGCTTAGCTCTCCACTTCATAGTCTTCTTAATGCTAAATAAGTAGGACTTGATATTAGGCCGGACTGACAACCCATATCCATCCATTTATCCATCCATCCTTGCCCTCATTTACTCATTCAGGATCTGGTACCCATTGGTCATTCTCTAGAAACTCACAATCTAATGGAGGGTCATGCACAAACAGATGGGAGAGTCATACACAAGTAGATAATTAAAGCACATCACGACAAGCACAATGCAAAGATAGGCCCTGAGTATCACGGAAGCACGAAGTTAGAGTGCCTTAATTCTCCGAAGCTCTCAGAAGTTTGACTTCTGTAGCATATTTTTGTTATCATCTTTGATATCTTGGGTAGGTATTGAGAAGTGATGATATTTGAACAGAAAGAAAGTGAACTATACAACAGAAGGCTTTCTTTACACTCCGTGTAAGGAAATGGAGGGTTAAAAAAGTAATCACTCCAACGCAAAAGGAGGAGGAAGATAGCAAAGTATCAGGAATGCAGCTGGATGAATAATTGATGAGCTGGTGGCCTAACAGAGAGTCTCATTAATATGATCCTGCAGGTTCATTAAGTACTATTCCAGGCTTGTCTTGGAGGGGGCCTCCTGAGTCTTGATTAGGGATTGTGTGGCTTTCCCTTCAACATCAGAACTTCGGGCTTTAGGTTCTGACAACTGCTTCCTAAACTCCAATCCATTTATCCCAGCATCTTTTAGAAGCTTTTCTAGATCCCGCTCTCACTAATCATGGGCCCCTAACCATGACAGTCAGTCCTAGTAAATAATATATCAAGATAAATGATAATTGTTCTGTTTTAAGTGTCTCCTAATGAGCATCATAAATTAAAAATTAATATTGCAAAGACTGTATGAATAGCATCAAATCCATAAACAAAGCAGCGGGTATCACACTTGCAAATGAAAGCTAAACACCTCCCTTGTCCTCTTTTCCATACCCCACCTCTATCTCCAGCTCCCTCCTCATGTTGATCCTGGTTCTACAGACCTGAAGTGCAAGCTACCAAGTGTTACATTGCAAACAACAATACCACTGCTTTTTTAATTGTTGCTTTTATTTTTTTCCATGTGGATTATTCTTGGCCAGCTATATTTACCTGCCTGGTTTAGTGTGACTTGAAGATCTCATCCTGAGATTTTTATTTCTCATTATTTGTTTTTCTTCAGCTAAAGAAAAGCTGTAGAAAAACAAGTTAGAATTGAATTACAAAAATCTTTTAGATAAGTCAGATAGATCAGGTAAGACCCTAAAGAAAGACTGTCTATAGGGCTGAGGATTTAGCTGGGTGGTTCCACCGCCTGCCTTGCAAGCACAAGGACCTGAGTTTGATCCCTGTACAAAAAAAAAAAAAATTAAAATTAAAAAAAATAAACTGTCTACAGAGTTCCTTTTACTAATATCAAGTAAGTTCTGTCCTTCCATGTTAGAAAGATAAATTTCATATTCAGTCACATTTGGAGAAGGCTGTGTATGAGAATACTGTAATAACAAGTTTATTTTATTCTCTGTCTAGAAGAACTATAGCTGTTATTCTTTCAGGGGTGCTTTTCTGAATTTTCCAGATTTCTATAAATTTCTGCTATTATTATTATTATGATCTTCTTAATAGCACTGCAGGACAGATAATATTATTTACTAGTTCACTTCCTGTCTAGAAGTAAAAAAGCCTAGCTAACTGGCTGTGAGAATTCCAATTATTTGGACACATGGATTGTCTTGGGCCAGTGGTATTCCACTGCCTGTATGAACGAGGTTCCCTTATTGAAGCTCAGAGTCAACAAAGCAAACTGCTTGTTCTCATTTGACTTCTTGTGCTGAGAACACCCTCAGGTTGCGTGCATGTAAAGAGCCAGGACCATATGGTAGTTGCATTTCTCACTATAAATAAACACATTGACTTTGTCCTCTACAAAATCAGCTTCACAAAACCTTGAGTCCAGTTGCTTTCGGACTGAGGCATAAGGGTTTTCTAAACCCTCAAGGAGTGCTGCACTCTGTATCAAATCCAGATGGGTGCCATATTTCTGAATGCTCACCTCCATGGACTCATTTGTTTCACTAATCCAAGGACTCACATGTTTACACAGCTATATATGGGGGAGATACAAAAATAATTCACCATTTTGGATTGAGCTATGTAACCAATAAAAGATAGTTTTGCTTCAGGCTTTTACCCAGATGACTTTTACTAAACTTAGCAGAAGAGCTACCCCTGCCTCTTTGGTGAACTTAATAGGCATCAACGCTGGCACTGGTGCCTCTGTAATTCTCTTGCATGGATAGCAGAGTTACAGTGGGAATATTAGGACCAAAAAGGGTTGGAACTCCCCCTCTCTCTGATGCCCGAGCCCAACAGTGGTTAAGCCTCTTTAAACAAAAGTGCACGTAAGAATATAATAGCTAGCTAATTGAATTTGCTGTCAAACCAGAAGCATTTCAAAAACAACAGTAACATATTTTTATTTTATAAAAATGCCCTATTGAAACAACAGATCTGAATGCAAATGTAGAACTAAGCATTTCATAATGCTCACTTTCACATCTGTCAACATTTTAGAAAATCTTCAAGACCAATACAAATACGTTTGTGATTCTATAGATTTCTAGTTCATGTAAAGGATACATGTAAGGAGACTGTTTTCACAAGTACCCAGACACCAAATAATAAATACTGAGGAATCATACTTTCAAACCTAGAAGGAATTATGTGATCACTACAGATCTATACACTCTTTTAATATATAAGCTGAATATATAAAAGATATTGAGTCATTAATCAAAATTATTCATATCAACAGATTTCAGAAAATTTGAAAATGAAAAGAAATTAGGGCAGATTTTCCATTGTACCTTTAGCCTTTGAATGTCCAAATCACACAGTCTGGGATCAAGAACTAAAACAGGCAAAATGCACAGGTCTCCTAGCCTTTCTATATTTTCAAAAGAAAATTAAATAAGGAGTCAAAAAATTTGGACAAACTGCTTTGTGCTATTTGGCTAAATTATTAAGCTTTGTTTAGCTTTTCAGAAACATGAAAAAGAGTAGAATCAGCAGCATGAGACAACTTGTAGCATTTAAATGTTAATAAAATATTTGATAAGAAATTTGTAACTTTTATTATTTCATGAAATTTTTATGCTCCAGTTGTGTCTGACCCTATATATGTACACACAGACATACATACATGCATATGTGTACATATTATGCATGCTAGGTTATGATATAAAATATATTTCTTACTGTGGACCACAGTAAAAAGAGATTAAATTTCACTTTAGGAATGTCACTGCTGGTGCTGCTCAACCAACAACAAAAAGGAAATGTAAAACAGAAGCATCTCGTGGTGGCACATGCCTATAATCCCAGCATTCAGGAGGCTGAGGCAGGAGGGTTGTTGTGAGTTCAAGACCAGCATGGGCTAGCTACATAGTGAGTTCAAAATCAGTGTGAACTACACAGTGAGACATTGTCTCAAAAAAAAAAAAGCATTTCATAAAAATTTGGGGCACCTTGCAATGAAAAAATCACTTTCTCATCACTATAGCCTGAAATATTTTTTTCTGCCTCAGGCCTAGTATAATGCCTTATAGATAGTAAAAAGAAAAAGGAAAAAATTAAGAAATTCAGGGAAAAGGGAAAGACATAACAGACGAAAAGAAAATACAATTTTTTTCATTATTCTGAGATCTTTTGTTTTTCTTTCTTTCTCCAAATCAGAGTTTGGGGTAAACAGCAAAGGTAATATATTCAATTCCTGGAATAATGATGTGAAACAGTTTATGTTGAATGAATGCTGAATGAATGTTGAATGCACACTTTAGACTCCGCTGCTAACTTGGTGGGCAAATGTGGGTGAAGTTCTTAATTGTTTTGAGCTTCAACTAAACTAGAGATAACTGAGTGAGAACAGTGTTTATCTCAGGGACATTTGCTCAACTCTTTCCATGGATGTTTATAGAGTCTATATTCACAACCATCCACTTGATCCTATTGTCCTCTCTTAGAAATGTAACCTCAGGAAGGTGGAGGAGGAGAAGGAAGCAGAGGAGAATGAGGACCCAAAGAAGAAGGAAATCATTCTGTATTTCTTCAACAGAAAAAATAAATACATCTAATTACATTAACAAGATACTACTATGGGGGCTCCTCAGATTAAAGAGGAATAATTTTGTCTGTGAATTAGTGATCTCTTTTATTTTCCACAGATCTTTTATTTTCATAGATCTAGACTTTCATTTTAAAAAAGACAAAAACAGTTCAAACCAGTATCTTTTCTAAAGGATAACGCCTCCATGGGCCTGGTACACAGTTGTTCAGGACCAAGTTGGAGGTCTGGAATGAGGAGGAGCCTCATCTGTCTGTCCCTATGACTGGGACAGTAAAGGGAAGCAAAATAAGCCCAGCTATGGAGTTATGACTGCCATCATCTTCAGCTGGAACTCTAGCCAAAGGGAACAGAGATAGCCCTTTCTGTGAAAAGGTTCTGAATTTGGTAGCCATAAGGCATACTCTGTCTGGGGATGCACAGTACAAGAGTTAAAAGGCCAGTGTTACATTAGGCAAATGACAGAGACACCAAGCTTCACTGTCCTTATGCACAATGAGAATAAACCTAAAATCTAACTTATGAATTGTGGAATAAATGGAATATATTTGTAAGACCTAAGCCGATGACTGGTACATGGCAAGTACTCAATAAATATGTCTGTTTTTATTATGGTAAAACTGAATTCAATAATAATTCAGAGATCAAGGATAATAACATTTTAAATGATGAGTCAGTATAGACATGTTCTGCTGTGATGTAACTGCATTAAAACACACTGGGCAGTACACATATTGAACTGGAAACCAGTACTGCTTCCATGGTCTTTTTTGTTCATTTGACTCCACAAGTGTCTTGGAAGAGTTGAAGAAAACTAATCCATCACTCCTAGATGATTAGTAACTCTGTGTTCGATATGCAAAATGGATACGCAGAGATGCATGCATTTCTCAGAAGACATCTTCATGTTATAAATCTCCATTCTTTGTTTAAAACTGCAATACTGGGCATGTGGCATCTAGTTGGCCATTCTAAGGCTTGCATGTCTCAATGACACCTCTTAATTATCCTCAGGAAGTGCCAGTCGTTTGCTCTACAGCCTCTATGGATCTATATGTAGTAAAAGATGGCTTCAGTTTACTCTGGAAAAGCTCTTTTGTCTCAGGAAAATGGGGACAGAAGCAACATCCCCAAGGGGCACATAATCTACACAAGTGACTGACCTCTGTATTCTTAAATATGATCAGCCAGGTGGCAATGCCACCTCATAGCCAAACCCACACAGCCTACAAATCAGCTCAATACTTATTTTCATGAGCTGTTCAGGGTGCTGTGCATAAGCCTCCATTCTACGGAGTATATGTAGTGCAGAAACAGTTGACAGGCTGACAGAAGGTATATTTGGGTAGGAAAATATAGTAAAGACTGTAATTGAAGGATATCTGAAGAAAGCAAAAGAAATTACCCAACCCATCTGCAAACCACACACTGGAAATGAATGGGTTCTTTAGTGTTTGGGACATTTTAGTGTTATAAAAATGTAGACTATAGAGCTATTATATCAAGTAATTTATGGGATGAATATTGTAATTCATTGAATGTCACGACTTATCTTTTATTCATATAGTTACTATTCCATTACCAGAGAGGAAGGTTTGTCAAAGGTTAATTATTTTAAATTGCTCTGGCAAATTTATTTTGATTTGTACAATTTTTTGAATAATCATACGTCTATATATTCATACATCTTTATGAGGCTTCTTTTTAAAAAATAATATTCTTTGATGAGGTAGTTAAAGCTAGATAAATGCTTTAGTGATGTCTTTTAAATATATTCCCTTTAACACTGGATTTATCTCTACAAAGAATTATCATATTGTTATTGTTATTGATGTTCAATGTCTAAAAACTTGCTATTTTTCTCAAGAAAAATTGCAATAAAAGAACTAAGAAATTGAAATTGAAATTTCTCAAGGGGTTGGTCATGGTTCATAGTATCTTTCACCTCTGGCTGACCATTTGCAATCCTCTTAAATGGTTCATGGGAAAACTGTCAACATCTGCTGTCAGATAGATACACCTTCACCTCCATTTCCAATGAGTATAACCAGACATGAGAATCTGTCCATGTGGGAGAAGAGTGCTAGAAGACAAAGAAAATACCTACAAAGCTGGAAATATAACTTTGAATTATAAATCTAAGCTAGAAAAGAAACCATAAATTAAAGGAGAATTAGGAAGACTACAATACATACAGTATATATAGCACATAAATTAATCCAGTCCCATCTCCTTCAAAACTTATGGCCTTTCCCATGATGCCACATTGATTAACTATGATTATCTTTGAATTTATCAATTAAATCTATATTTATTAATATGGTCTTGTTGTGGAGCTTCTTAATTATTCTTAAGTCACTTGAGAGGTAGGGAGTTATAATGTGGAAAAACATTCAATTTGGAATCAGAATACCTAGACTCACAGTTAATCTCAGTGTACTTTTTTAATTTGCATTACTTAAATATGTTGGTCAATTTGTCTGAGACTCAAGTTTCTTTTATGTTCAAAAGCAATAAAAAATCTAGCTATGTGCTTTATGAAGTTGACAATTTGTCATCTAATAACTGAATATTTCCCCTAGGTTTATGAAATACTTGCATACCTATTTTGTTTAACCTGTAAAACAATAGTATATAAGATGAACACTATTAGCCATGCACTTTTATAAACATGAGTATTGCATAAATTATGTAAAAATGTTATTTTAATACCATGTCATTATTATTTTCAGTGGGTAGACTTTATATTCTCAATTTCATATTAAAAGCTCTGATGCACCAGCCCTATCTTTTCCTTATTTAATTTTTATCTCATTCTATTCTTGCATTCTTCTTTTATGTATCTAGATGAATAGATTTAGAAAGTCTTATTAGTATAGATAACAAATTGTTTTGCAAAGTAAACTTTTAGTAATGTCATGATTATATAGTGTCAAATTAATGAGTTGGCTTTGCTTGATGTTAGGAAGAAAATAACAATCTACCATTGGATCAAAATATTCACTTTTAACCAGTGATATTAGTCTTATGCTTACGGTAAAATGTTCCTGAAAAACACAAAACTTCTGAAGGCATGTAAATAAAATGTATAGGCAGTATATATTGGCTATAATATTGTTGCTTCTAAAAAAGCCATGGTACATGACTCTAGGAACCAGAATAGTGACTTCAGCTACAGTGACTGTGAGGTATTTCACAAAACCATAGAAAAGGGTCCTTCTCTATTGTTCATAGACAAAATTTTAGGTGCCTGACACACAGTTGGTATTCAGTAAATATTAGCTAAGTATAAACTCTGATTTTATTCATATCATTTAGATCCTGAAAATTCTATGTGTTTTGAGATGGATCCAAAGAAGAGAAACTGTATTAGAGATGGGACTCATGAAGGAAAGCTAAGAAAACATATCCAAAAAGAGTAGACTAAAGCATATTGCAAATATCATATAGCATCATATTTTACATCTATAAGGAAGGAAGAAATGCTAGCAGAAGATCGACTTCTCATCTCTGCTATAAATAGAAGCAGGAAAATATGTTCATCTTGCTGTACAAAAATGTGCATTAG
This sequence comes from Fukomys damarensis, assembly GCF_012274545.1. Taxonomy (NCBI): domain Eukaryota; kingdom Metazoa; phylum Chordata; class Mammalia; order Rodentia; family Bathyergidae; genus Fukomys; species Fukomys damarensis. Next base: position 43,555,892 of record NW_022900914.1, read on the forward strand.
GAAATGTGAATACATATAAACAAATGCATATGTAAAATAAGTCCCCACTGGGAATTAATAGAAAGTGGATAGGAAAATTACAAAACGAACCCTTGGTCATTGAGTTTTTGCTCAATAATATGCAGGTACAGACTCTGTGTCTACGTATTTGACTCATATTGTCTCACTTTTTAAAAATGCTCTGCAGTAAGTATTATGAGAAAACTGAGTCTAAGTTAAAACTGAGTTAAATGATTTTCTCAAAGTTATATGCTAGTTGTCTGAAAAGCCTGGCAGTAGTGACCATTTCCACCTTCAAGGTAAAAATGATCTGTTGAAACACCAAGTACAGACAATCTCAACACTGACCAACTCTACAGATTTTTTCCTGTGGCTCCTATGAGTTCCTACAACTGGCTCCTATTTTTACTTAACAGGCTTCATGAGAGGAGAAGCTGATTAACACCTGTGCTGGTGCAAAACCTTTGCTGATATTGCCTACAAAGTTAGTTGCTTAATTATTTGATATAAACAGATATACATATATATATATGTACACACACACATATATACATATATATATAGATCATATATGTATATATATATATATACACACACACATATATATATATATACATATATATATATATATACATATATGATCTATGCTACTATTTCACTCTTGCTAAATCATCTTTTCTCAAATTTCTTGGTATAATTACCACCTTAGGGCACACACTCACTGAATCAGCAACTAGAGATTTCATCTTCAAGACAGTATTCTTGGCCCTAAACAAGAGGATGAGATGAAAGGTGGGCACACTTCATCCAAGAAGGACAACAGCGAGCCTACCCTTTTCCTAGTTTCACCAAACACCACCAGAGAAAAGCCATTCTACATCCAGCACTTTTACCAGAGACAATTTAATTCTGGTGGTCAGGGAAGTTTCTATTTTTAATTCTCCTTAACAAAAACCACTAAGTACAGAATCTTTCTCAAAGGTCTGTTAAGTGCAATTCTGATCACCCCTTCATGTTTCTGAGCTGCTCCAGGAAAATGTTGTGGGGCGGGGAGGACCCCAGGGGAACAGCTGATTAGATTCTGGCAAGATGGACCAAACATCTGCTTCAAACAAAAGACATCTGCATATTTCACATTTATTTTTCATAATTTACAGAAGCAACCTGCCAAAATTCAGCAAGGGAGAATACACTAGCACATAATTAGCTTAAAGTTTGCTTGCTTTAGAAGTATGAGCATGAAGCCCAGGAGTTCACCTGGGAGAGTATCAAGGAATGGCAGAACTGCAGCTTGATCTGTAAATGCTGTCTTAGACTCATTTGCTAGGACAGAAGATTCAGCCTTGCTAGCATTGGAGGGAAGAAGCAAATAAGCCATTGATGATATTAATAGGTTATTTTATCTCTTAGGTCAAATAAAATCCCCTTATGCCACAGGGGTAGACAAAGATATATCATTTATTAAATAAGATTTGATTAGGCAAAAAAATTTTGCTTTGGCCAGTTCATTGTAGGGTCCAGGTAAGATAATGATGCAATGTTAGGCGACTATATAATATCAATGATGTGGTAAGAAATCATGAGTGGGATATTTCACTATTTTTCAAAGAATCTAAAAGTCTTCACTTATCAAAAAGCGCTAGAGTGTGTGAATAAACTATAACAGTATATAAGATCCTAATGAGATAAGTGATACAGTGAAATAGGAAGAAAGGGGCTAAAGGTGTAGGGAAAGTGGGAAGAGTAGGGGAAAGAAAGAAAAAAAAATAGAAAATGATAAAATGGAAATAAAATGTTTGTAAATGGGGAGGGGAGGAGGGAGTGAAGGGAGGGCAGGGGTATGAGGAAAAATGAGAACCAAGACCTGTCATGTAAAGGTACAAGATCCCAATAATGAATGTAACTGTACTGTATACCTAGAATGTACCAATAAATTCAATGAGGAAAAAAATTAAAAAAAAATTAGAGTGCCAAGCATGGTATCACAGCTCTATAATCCCTGTACTCGGGAGGCTAAGGCAGGAGAATCATCATGAGTTTAAGGCCAGCCTGGGCTACACATGAATTCAAGGCCAGCCTGAACGACATAACAAGACCCTGTCTCAAAATAAGCACTAGAAATGTATCTGTTAAGAAATGCTACTGTGTTGGAGTATGTGACGAAAACATAAAGGGAACAAGATAATGGTTGGTATGATCAACTGATCAAGTAGAATAGATCCAAAACTGCTCTGACCTCTATAAATTACATCTTACAAGTTGAAGCTGAAACTTTACAGGGCCATTACTACATGGAATAACTGAAAGCTCGACAAGTCAGAAAGTAAAAGGATTTTTGATGACAAAAATGTCTCTTTTTGTTTCTATGGCTATTACTTTTTAAAGTAGTAGCTGTAAGATGGTGTTGAATTTCCTAACTCCAGTAAGAAAGCATATTGATAGTTAAAGCAAAGATCTGCAAAATATTAGGCACTATTTTGAAATATTTGAGACATTAGGCACCCAGTGGGAAGAGAGAATAATATTTGGTCTTGCCGACCATCTGTGAACTTCCAGTCTTAGTCACTGTTTTACAAAAGCAGTTGTCTTCCATATTTAGTTGTAGACACAATGTTGATTCTATAAAAATCTTTACAGTACTACTGTGACCATTCCAAAAGACTTACATCGTAAGTTACATGTACATTATAAAAGTCACATGTGCAATCTGCAATATGAATAATTCCTTGATGACTACTAGCTAGTTTAAGAGGTGACATGGTGTAGCCATTCTAAACATGAGATACATTTTTTTAAAGGTGTCATTTTTTTTTTTTTGTACCAGGGATCGAACTCAGGTCCTTGTGCTTGCAAGGCAGGTGGCTGAACCACTGAGCTAAATCCCTGGCCCATGAGATACATTTTTTTAAAGGTGTCATTTTTTTTTTTTTGTACCAGGGATCGAACTCAGGTCCTTGTGCTTGCAAGGCAGGTGGCTGAACCACTGAGCTAAATCCCTGGCCCATGAGATACATTTTAAATGTATCTACTTTTGATAAATGTTTAAGCCCTTTGACTATAACATGGATAGCCACACTGGTTGAAAACATGAAATCCAAATTTAAATATCAGTCAGTTTGAACACAATTGTTTGTAACTAGGCACCAGTAACATTTGCTAGTTTTTCTTAAATATACATATTTTACTTCCAATATAATTAAAGTTTAAACCAGATATTGTATAGTTAAACCTGTCATTTAATTATAAATGTCTTCTCTTTTAGCTATAAGTTCTTGACAAATGGGAGGCTTGTTATAAATGGGAGACTCAGACATGGACATGAATTATGGCTCAACTCCTTGTAAGCTTGTAACCTTGTACAACTTACACTCTAGATTTCAGTTTCTCCATCTGTCTCCTGGGCATTGTGTTTTATCACGAAAGAAAAATAAGGTAATTTATGTATATCAGGCTGCCTAACCTGTACATTACTGCCACTCTGGTTTGCCAAAGATTTTCACTTGCCCAACTATATAGCCTTGTACAGTAGAGGTCTTTGAAAGAAATCTTTTCCAAAAGGAGAGTCAAGTAAGAAGAAAAAAAAGTTACAAACAAGCCTCCAAGTTGATTGAGATGGATAATGCTAAAATTTTGTCCTTCTATGAACTTGTGTGGGAGTTGTCTAACTAAAAGTAAAGATTAAAGAGCTTGTTTCCTAAATTTCTGCAGAAGACTGGGAACAATTTGTGCCAATTTGAGATCTATCGTCCTCACTTCCAAGGTGGCACTTGCTGGGAGATGTCAGAGTGCTCACTATTCCTGGTAGAAGCAGTAAATTCTGGGGAAGTTAGCAGTGATCCCTAGCAGACATTGTAGTGATAGTTGCCCTGCTCAAAAAGAGAGCATTACTCACTAAACACCCACTGGGAGGAATGGTATCTAGCAGAAGGGCCCAGGAGTTACCAGCTTATCCTGGGCTGCCCAGTACTATGCCACTAGCCATGTGAGGCAATTTAAAACAAAATTATAAGAATTAAAACTTCTGTTCCCCAATCCATTACTGCAGATAGTTCGGCTGCTTAGCTCTGGACTAGTATATGACTAGTTTGTTGCAAGGCACATGTAAAAGATTTTCCTAGGGATCTCTGATGTCCTTGAAGACTCGGACAGAGCAGAACAGTGAGGCATGAGCTCCTGAAAGAACTGCTAGGGGTTAACAGTCAAGCAGCAGTTATTCTCTGCAACATGGTCTCTTTTTACAGATGGTGAAAACTAGGGAAATCCAGCACATGTACCAAAAAGATCCAGCACATTGCTTTGGGTATAATAGTTTTCAACAAATCCAAACTCTTTTCTGCTTAAGATCTCTGTCAGTGCTCAGACTTTTGAATATATTTATCATTCTTATGTCAAAATGATCTTTCTACAAACTCTATTAGATCATTAGCTTCTTCAAAAGCTGTCAAAGATTCTTAATGGTATAAAGAGTGTGACACAAAGTTTTAAAGGTCCTGTCTTGCCACGTCATGCACAGATACTGGAACAAGAATGCCTAGGCATGAATCTTAGCTCTGGCACTTCCTGCCTGTTTAATCTTAGATATTTAGCTAACATCTCCATCCCTTGAGTTTCTCATTGATAGAATAGGGTCAATATTACTAACTACAGTCCTTAAAGTTGCTATGAGGACTAAGTAGGAATTCAGAATAGTATCTGACTCATCATAAGTCTAGAAAAGTGTTTGTTAAATTAGTATCTGTATTTTTCAACAATCAGGTCCAAAAACACCTTTCAAATTTATCTTCTACTATGCCCTTCTCTTCTCTCCACATTTCACCTATGTGTTATTGCCCCAACCTAACTCATAAATCTTTCCCTCTTTTCATATATATATTGAAATCTTACACATCCTGCAAAGTTCACCTCCCTGAAAGAGTTTTTCCTAGATTAGTTCACTTCAGCAAACTGGAGCTTATGGTTTGCTTCAGCATTATAAACATTATTTCATTCCATTCTACCTGATTCTTTGTATCTTGGTCTTTATACCTCTGCACTCACACTAGACTGTAAATTTCTCGAGAAATTATTTGTGCTTGTAGTCCCCAGAATACTTGCCTAAAATAGGCGCCCGATAATTGCTCAGAAGAGAGAATATGTTTTTCAGGCCAAATCTGTGAAATATTCTCTTTGTCCAAAGGCTGTATTTTAGAATTCATGCATAATAAGAGCTTTTTAAGTTGTCTAAACACAACACAGGGCATAATATCCTTTGTGTGGTTAATGGAAAAATGTGACAACCTTTTTTGTGTGCTTGGCTTCATGCCCAACTCTATGTTTCTTAGAGCATTAGAGGACAGTCACAAGCTTAGAGGACCTAACAGTGTGACACCAGATCCAATACCAGATGCTAGGACATGTATCTTCTTGATAATTTCTGTGATTATTTCTGAGGTATGCTCTAGATGCACCTAAGGACTCTCCACTGAGGAGTAGCCTAGAAACCAAATACCTTTTGTCACTACCGCTCTTGCTGGAAATTGACATGACAAGCTCAGGATAGAACACTCCCTGGCCAGTGTGGACTCGTTTTCTATGGAGTGTTGATCCCTAAGATTAAAACTGACTTTAGTTATACAGAATCATGGCACTGAAGAGGAAAATGATGTAATATTGAATCATGAACATGCTTTCTAACTTTCCCCAAATGAATCTTAGGTCATGGTGACTGACAGACAAGGCATCAGTGCACTAGTATTGCCCCCAAAAGTTGCATGATTGAGCAAAAAAAACTCTGAAAATACACAGAACAGATATGCCTGAATCATCCATACATTGCACAATTCTTCCAGGTATAAGAATTATCTACATTTGTGTTATGGACCCATCAAACCTCACAGAAAAAAATCTAAATTTCCACCCAAAACAATTATTTTGAGTATATCCCCAATAAACTGTTAAGAGCACTATCTTTCTTCCATAGGGTAGCACAGCTAACATTTTTAACCATGTTCATATGCTTAGCATTTGGGTTTATCATCCCAGCTGAGACCAACTTTTTAGCCTTTCTATGTAAAAAGTAGATTAGTATCTGTAATTGGAGTAAATATGAGATCCATCTTGGTTCAAACATTATCTCTAAATAGTTTCAACATCGCCTTCATTTTTGATATTTAAAACTACAGAAAATATATATTTCTTTCTTTTTTTTTCTAATGCATCAGTGATCAAATTCTGTTCTACACTCAATATTACAATGCAATATATGCGTATCTTCACCAAGACTGTTAAAATCCAGAAGAGAAAATATCCTCTCAGAGCTTCTCACTGTTCTTTGAGTCCTACAATAAGAAAAACAAAACAAAATGAACGCCTAAATGTCTCTAACTATTCTTTAATGATTATTTATGTATTTACTTGCTTACTTGCTTATTTATTTATTGGAAATCTAATATGCAGCTGGGCATGGTTGCATGTGCTTATAATCCTATCTATTCAGAGGCTAAGAGACTTGCAAGTTTAAATTCAGGATAAAAAATTTAAAAGGAGTTGGGGTTGTAGCTCAGTGATGCAGCACTTGCCTAAAATGGTCAATCCCCTAGGTTCAATTTCCAGTGCCATTAAAAAAAGAAAGAGGAGGAGGAGGAGGAGGAGGTGGAAGAGGAGGAGGAGGAAGAGGAAGAGGAGGAGCAGGAGAAGAAGGAGAAGAAAATGCAGGTCTAAGAGTGTTTAAAAGTCTAAACAAAATAGCCCCTAATAGTATCTTTTTATTACCCACAATTCATCTTGCCAAAAGAAGCAGTTATGTTCTTAGAGTTGATTATTGCCCAGTCTTAAATTTTATAATTGTTGTAGATTTTTCACTTATTTTAGACATTTTCACTTTGCCCCTAGAGTAAATTAAGATGAAAGGTAAGTTGAAAGAGAGGAATTCAACAGAAAAGAATAAATAAACAAAACACAGATTGCAAGGCAGGAATGAAAATAAGGTCTCCCAGACTAATATGTTAAAGGAATGCTACAAATGTGAAGTGTTTACTATTTTAAAACATTAATCATGTACTCACCCTGTTTATTTAGCCATCAGTGTTTTTCCTGTAACCCTGACTTGAAAATGTGTAAGCTGTTTAGAATTAGTACTCAAGCTGAAGCCAATTGATATTTTGATTATTTATATTGCGTAGCTTGTCTTGAAATTTTAGAGTTGCAGTCTTTTCATTTCAATTCACACCTTTTTAAAAGTCATTATTATTTTGTATAATGTGACATCTCAAATAACTTTTACTGCCACCCACTACCACATGCCCAAGCCATATCCATTAAAGACAGGGAACCCAGGTGCTCCATCAATGGGCCTATTCAAAAGTGGCCACCATTTTGCCTATAATCCACTCAACCTCAAAGCACCGTATTACAGTCCTAGCATAGCCGTCAATTAGAAGTCCCAAATGGTTGAAAGTTTCCTAAGTTCCTGCCAGTCTTTTCTTTGCAGATATTATTTTAATAAAACATATAATTTATATGTGGAAAGGGAAAAACCACCAAAGCTATCACTAACTCATCATGAGCAGAAACTTCCCATCTCATTTCATAAAATTGTACCCCCTTCTAAGGAACAAAACAGCTCACATAAGGCTGATTTACCATTTCTCATTAAGAAAGACAGAAAATCATTAGAATTTTCTCTTGAAATAAAGATATCAGATAATTCTCTTCATTGGAGAACCTAGACATAGATAAGATTTCCAAAAGTGTACATTTCCCTTGATGTCAGAAATTTACCCTATAATTCTCAAGTATGCTGGAAAATACTATAATTATTATTCTCCGAAACCTACCAAAAATTCCTCAATTGTCTCTAACCCATTTCCTTTAGTTTAACAGTTTAACCTCCTATGATACCTGTTTCTCAGCCTGTCCATCCTCTTCTCTAATTGGTGATGGTAAGTACGGCAAGGTGCGAGGTGTAACTCTGAATCTTAGGCAGCTCTTTCCTCCATGGTATCATTTGATTTTGGAGTACTGACTGACCCTGAATGTGCCACATTCAAAGAATACCCAGCTCCTTGTGCTGGTAAACCCAGTATTAGACTGGGTCCTCCAGAACCATGAGCTAAATAAACATTTTATCTTTTTAAATTAGGTGTCTCAAGTATTTTATTATAGCAACCCAAAGTTAACTAATGAAATTATTATCCTCCCACAAATGATACTTGCCTCTTTTCCTTTTTCTGTCCCTGTGAGAACAGAATATCTATAGGACAAAAAGGGAAAAGGGAAACTTCATCTGTTTCACAGAGCTGTGCTTAATTTACATCTTATTAGAATCATGTAAAGAGCCCACTGTGGGCCAATGGATCCCATGTTCTTCCAAGCCTCTGAGTCGTTTAGCACCTGGACACCCTGCCCTCTGGGTGTCCAGGAGCAACACCAACTACATATCCCCTTCAAACTAAATATTTCCAATGAACTGGCTCACAGGCTCAGTGTCTGATGTTAACTATAGGTATCACCTCTCTTGGAGGAATCACAAAAGATTGAAATGTGAGTCAAACAAACAAATAACAAAAGTATCATTTTAAACAGGGTTAAATAAGAGCACTGGTGACAGAAGAAAGAATTGCCCAGATTCCAATGAAATAACGTCTTAGACGTTTGACTGCCTTCTGGTATTTCCCTATTCGTGTGTTCAGAGATTACCCACATTGCACATGTTGTATATATGTAGACGCACACAGACAATTCAACTGAAAAATCAAGACTGTCAGTGTGAGATTAACAAATGTAAAAGGGCCTTGAAAATTTGTAAATATTTAGTGCTAATGTGTGCCCACTCATTCGACACTTCCTTTAAGACTTCCTTAAATAAAGAAATAATAATTATAGAAATGACATAAACTAGCCCAGGAAACCCCAAATAACTCAACTGGTTCCAGACTCACTTAAAGAGCAACCTTCAACACAGTGTTTTTACCTATTGACAGAAATAACTACAGGCATTGTGCTCTGATCAGTCATTAGAAACAACGTCAACTGTCTTATTTTGTAAAGGATGTAATTCCAGACAAACCTAAGTATATTTACAAAACCTGATTTTTATTTGGGTTTGGTTTGGTTTGTTTCTACATTCATAGGACTATGGAATTAGTGGTATTTTAAATTACCAAAATAAGAATAAATCCAGAATTTTTGATACACAGTAATTTTTACAGTACATGGGGTACGTTTTTTCATTTTGTATTTCCCTGAAATTTCTGACAAGAGGAGATTTAGCACAGGACTTAGTGGAAGTTCACCTTGAACTCGCAGTCTGAGTGATAACATTTTGAGAGACAATGCAATTTGTTTGGGTTATATCTTAAGGGGCTTTGTGTTTAGATATATATTAGACAAACCCCAGTGAAGTTCTATAGAATATATTACTTCCTGAGAGGATCAACTATCTTTTAAAATTCTATTTAAACTTTTATTGAGATCTTTTGCCTCCAGTGTTAAAATTTTCACAAGCACCCATAAGAGAATGCTGATAACCCTGCTGCTCTGAAAAGAAATGAAGTCTTCAGGCTGGTTTGTTGATTGGCTTTACTGGATAGAGTTTTGACTTTTTGGAAGGATCATTACCATATCACTATTTAATTTCTCTTCCATTACAAGGCAAGGTATGTTTGTTTGTTACAGCACTAACATGCCACAGGGTCACTGCACACTGTGAATGTTCAAGGATGCCACCATGTTTACAACACATGCCACTCTAGCACTTACTTCCAAAGCCTTCCTCAGTCAATAGGAAGTCTCCACGTCATACTACTCTCCAAATGAAAACAAATGCAGATGTAGAAACCTGCCTTGCACAGTGAGAAACAGATTCTTCTCAGGAAGACTACATGTCTACTACTGAAAAAACCATTTATTATTCCTTGAGTTTATTTCAGGTAGTCCTTCACCAGCCAATATTTTTAAATTAAATGCATATAATACGATAACAGCTACTCTATTTGAAGCACCCATTAAATACTTGATTCCACTACTGTATGTCTAAATTATCTCCAAACATCAAGCAACCTCTGATATTATTTTATTTCAGCATTATTTTATTTAAATAAATAAAATTGCTATATTTTAATTCAGTTTATTTACTCATGTACTTACTTATTTAGAGGGATTCTTTATCTTTGGAGAAATATAGATTAAAAGAACTAAAGGGATTTATTTGTCAATGATCATCCAGTCACTAATAATGCAGAGTAGGACCACAGACCTAAAATTTCTGATACTGACACCTGTTCAGGATCATGTTTTACATTTAACAACTTGGGGTACCACTTTCTCTGCTTTCTCCCCACCTTTTACACCAGCCCCAATGGTAGCAGCCAGCATCAACTGGAACTAACTTGCAGAGGTCTTGCAGCCATAAATGTCACGAGGAGATCCTCTGACACTAAGCCTGTGTTCACACATGCGAAACCTAGAAGTACTGGGAGTTTATTCTTTAGCTATAAGAAGCTGATGAATAAATGCTTTCCCCTTTCTTCAGACCAATTTTGGAACATGTTGGATAGCTCCCCAGAAAGTGATGGTGGGGTCCAGCTCACAATACACACTAGTAGGTAACACTTAGTAACTCACCCTTGAGACATTACTCACTCAGGTCCATCTCCTATTCCCTAGAGCCACTTCCAAAAAGCCTGTCTCAGAAGGAACCCAAAGTAAAATAAGTATATTATGTCACACTCTAAAAGCAATAGGAGAATACATCAAATGGGAGAATAGTTTGTTCTTATTTGAGAACTTTTTAAATGAGCTTTTTGGGTTTCAAAAAGACTTCAGTCTAGTCTAGAAAGAAATCAATCAGGCATGGGAAGCATCAAGCAACATAAAATGAAACTGTTTCATACAAGCAAAGGTGCATTCTGTTATTAACTAACTAAAAATTACCTCCAAACTTCAGTGATCCTCTGATGTTGTTTATTTTAACTTGAAGCTGTGGAAAGGAGATACATGTAGAAGGGATGATCAAACTACTGTATAGACTTGAGTGTTTAATTTTTTTAATATTACAGTAAAAGATCCATTGCCATCAACCCCCCTGAGTGTGCTCCCATTCACCTTCTGAGGCAGTTCTGGAAGACCTCTTTTGTGAGTGTCTGTACAAAGTGTGATATAAAATGTGGCGAATGCTGCTGCTCAACGCCATTGGTAAATGTTTTGAATTGATCAAGGATTTTGAGGCAGGCGTAATAGTACAACTCCTTTACCTGGAAAGGAGGGGAAGCCTAGGGACAGGATACCTAGAGTCAGTGGCAGCCATTCAGCCATTCTGAGCAGTGGTGGCCCAGAGCAGAAAGTGACCATCAATGGGATAGTTAAGAGTCTACTAAGAATCCACAGAATTATTCAGTGCTAAAATTTCCTGTAGTTACATAGGAAATAGATTTTGTTTCATGTAATTATTAAAGAAAGATAAAAACAGGAAACCCTAAGAACATTTGGTAATATGCACATAAGAGATTCAAGAAGTAGGCAAATAATATCTTATTGGAACTTTTCATATGAACTAATAACTGCTGAATATTCATTTGTTCCTTGAATACTTGTTAGATATTCATTTGTGCCAGGTACTATTTAGGTAGAGGGTAAGAGAGGCATAGGAAGAAGTGAACAAAATAGGGGGAAATTTTATGTTCTTCTTGGAGAAAATATTGAAAATATAATAATTTATATGTTGGACATAAAATAATGAGTGTGTTGGCTAAGCGCAGAATTAGGAAATGTTGCCATTATCTCTGCCTTTCTTGTGAATTGGCAGGTTTTATAAGCTTGGATCTAGGCTCAATAAAACACTTATTTAATGAAAATGTTATTTGATTAAGTACTACAGGCAAAGTAGCAAGACTGGCAAAATGATGAAGACAAAGACGAATATGAAATGATCTCAAGCACCTTTCAAACTAAGAGGAAATATTCAAATGTTTACAGTGCAATAGCTTTTCCCTCTCAGGCCTCCTTAAAAGAACTGAGGTCTAATACCTTTAACTCCCACCCCTTGAAGCAATGAATTAACCTCCCTCCAATGCATCCAGAGTGTTATTAGTTGTGAGCTAAGCTTGGGATGATAATTCAAGTCATGTTTTATTTTCTATGGTAGAATTGAGGAATCCCAGTCGACAAAGGCAGAGACAACAGGTATGGATAAAAAATAGATTCTAAACCTGTTTTTCTTTGTTTTGTTTTGGATGCTAGTTCTTTATCTTTCAAGACATTTAAACCATGTCTACTACAGCAAATATACTCAGAAACATTAACATAGCTTGGCCTCTACAACTTGTTTTGATGACACATTTGTAATAGAAGAATTATAATATTCATTAAAAAGATATGAGCCACCTCTACATTTTTCTTGGACTTTTACTTGAGGCTTATATAATACTAAAATGACCTGCTATCACTAGAATATACAGCAAGGAGCAGAAAGGTAACTCCAATCTGTTCTTAACACACTCTTTTGATTGATTTACTTTGTGTTGAGTCGTTAGCCATCCCATCAAGCTGGAGATTTTTTTGCTGAACATTGGTAAATTTGCTTATGAAACACACACAAATGTTGAAAAGTCCTAAAGGGTTGCACATTTGAATCATGTTGTCATTTGTTCTGTCCTGTTTTACTGACCCCGTCTAGTGCCTTTGGTTACTCTGAGGAATTTTGTCACTCCTCACCTTCTGCATTCAGTGTCAATTATTCAGGAGGATTTTGTATAAAATAATAGATTGAGGCAGACCTTATTCATTGATGCTGAAAATCACATAGGTGAAAAGTCAATGGGAAATTTTATAATAAATGCATCAGGCTGACTTTACCTGGGAAGCTGCTCTTGAATCACCCGATGTTATGTGCTTGTTGATGTTATGCAGTAGGAAAGACATGGCACCACTTCTGATGTCATATTTGCTACAAATCTGGGTCATAACATAATCAAGTCTCAATCTAACTGGCATACAGGAAATAGAGAAACAAGTCAAACCTCTGTATGTAGCCATTATCCCAACCCATTTCTCAGAAGCAAAAAAAAATGCTGCGTATTGAAATTAGAACTGAAGGAAGGGACTTCTTACAGGATAAAAGGAAATTAAGAAAAGTAAATGGAACCATAGTGTAAGTTCCATAGAGTTGCATCCAGTGTGGATCTTTTAAACTTTGCGATGCCCGCAAACTTCCATGTCCAGGCAGAAATTCTTTGCACGGTTTCTCCCCAGAAGACTTGTTTAATCGAGTTCTACTTAGAATTCTGCTTCCTTTCTTCTCATGGTCTCTCTTAGCTGAAACCCTAACTTCCACCATGCGATGAATTCATCTTTGGTACAAAAACAGCTTCTTGGGACTAATTAAAAAAAAAAAAAAAAGCATGAGGGGCCTGGGATGTGGCTCACTGGTGCTTTGCCTGCTTCGTAAGGGCAAGGTCCGGAGTTCAATCCCTGGTACAGGGGGAAAACAAAAGAGCATGGACAATAGCATTCTTAAAAGTTTCAGTCATGGTTAAAATATTATAGAAATGGCCCAGTAGCATTTTTCTCTGAGAAAACTTAAAAAATGCCTCATAAGATTTTTAAACCTTGGCAACCAAATGAGGGGTTGGAGATTTTAACACACACATTAATAACCATACTAACTCAATCCAGCTCCCACCTGCAGAAATCCAGCATCTGAAACTTACCACCTAACCTCATGCCTATGAGCATACGTGTAAGAATTAGTAATTAGCCATTGGACCTTGAATAGCACCATATTGTCTTTCTCCATATGGATTTGATCACTCCCCACAAACTTAAAAATCTTGAAATACTAGTGGCACTTAGTACAAATTATACTCTGAGAATAGCTGTATTCTGCCCACAATTTGTGTTAAGTTGCCTGGGACAGAAATGTATCAGCAATGACTCTGATGCATAGCTTAAAATGATTGATTCAAGAATAAATCAGCAACCCTAATTTCTTGCAATGCTAGTTACATATGGTTGCATTAATATTTCCTTTTCAGAAATCCAGCTGAGAAGCATTATTTAATGAAAGGCTTACAAATTGCATCCCATTTAATGGCTTTCATCACAGATTCTTTTGTAGAATGAAGGAAACATATAAGTGACCATGTAAAGTCTATACTTCATTTGCAGTAAGCCAGAGCACTTTATTTGTATGAACATGAAATATATATGCATACAATACATATATAGATATATATTATACACATATATACTTGCATATATGATTCATATATATCCGTATAATGTACAATATATTTATATTTATAACTAGACATATATATGTGTATCAATAGATCTTTCTAATTAATAATTTCTAAATTTACAATTTCAAAACTCCCACATACTCACTCAAGACAGCAACCACCAATTTATGAAACCATAGTCAGAGAAATTCTGTGCACTTGAATCCTTATTAGGACAAAATGGTGACTATCCTAATACCCAGCTAATTCATTAATTATTTTTCATTCAATTAAAGCTGTTTATGCTGAGAAATGAGAGTTGATTAATTTTTTACTGAATTCGTTGATTTTGTTTTGCCTAAATATTCTTAATATACTTAGTTTTAAAATGAATTAATGTCAAGAACCATAATAGCTGTATCTATTTATAGAATGCTTCCTAATATGGTTTATCCTTAAGCACTATGATGGCCTTTGATATACATATTGTTGAACTAATTTTAAAAATGAAAATAGAATAAGGTTGTGAGGTCACACGACCTATCCATATTTTCACAGTTCATGTGTAGCCGTTCCAGATATAGTCAGTCACCAGATAGCATCTCTGCTCTGTAGATCTGTATGGGTGTTGCGGGCATGCAGTCTTCACATCTTAGATATTCTTAGACGAGAAATGAGTCAGTGATGCACTTTCTGCAAAAAGGAAGATGAAAAAAATTTTATGATGTTTTAATTAGGAGTAAAAAAACATGTCCCACAACAAGAACCTTGTAGTTTTCAATTCCCACTCAAAAAATCTGAAATGAGCTAAATCCAGAGAAAGTTTCAAACACTTGAAAGAATCCATGAGCTCTTCATTTTGTTTTTTTTTTTCCTTGTGCCGGGGATAAAACTCGGTTCTTATGCTTGTGAAACAGGCGGCAGAACCTCAAAGCTAAATCCCCAGCCCATGAGCTCTTCATTTAAACCAGAAAGTCAATATTCATCTTTGCTGTCAGAAATTTGAAAAATATTCACATTTTCCATGTGCTTTATCAATAGCTACCTCAATATTGCTAAACTATCTGTCATGACAGAGCTTAAGTAATTAGATGGAGGAAATCAGGAACTATATTATTTGCACATTATTTCCGTGGAACACCATCAGCCATAACATTTGTCATTGTTTTGATGGGATTCTTACCAATTAAGCAACAGAAGGAAAGACTATAATTTCCTCTAAATTCATAGTAGTTACTTTCACAAACAACTTTCAGCCGCAGTCATCATATTGAACATCAGCTTTGTATCAACTAAATCCCTGGAGACAATTTCAGCACAAGTAATAGTCCTAGTTCATTTTCCAGAGGCAAATTTGATAATTTTTAAATTTGTTCCAAGTATTTTCTTTAACATTAGAAATAACTTGCAAGACTCCTTGTCCTATTCTCTTTGAGTGGCACTACCTATGGTGCACACCAAGAGAGAAAGTCTCCTAGGTGATCATCAACTGTTGTGATCAGGTTTGAGGAATGGCTCCTTATATAGCTACCAGATAACAAAATGTATATGTAGTTTTTAGGATCTCTAATCTAGAGTAAGGGCTGGAAAATTACCAATCTATGCCACCAAATGGTTTTATAAATAATTATACTGGTCTTGGTTATGCTCACCAATTTGCCTATTGTCTATAACTACTTTCAACTTGAAATGGCAGAATAAGTATTCCTACCAGAGAACATACAATAAGAAAACATTGAAAGACAAAATATAAACTAACTGACCCTATAAGAAAAGTTTCCAGATCCTTGACCTAGAGGAAACTTTGGCTACTGGCAATAGTTTAAATATTTAAAAGGTTTTTTTAAAAAAAGTTGCTCCTGGCAGTCTTTTTACCCAGGGTTCCAGTATTTCTTCCCAAATTGATGATCGTGATGATATACATGGACCCTGAAAAGCCCTGAAGCACCTTCTGAATCAGCAAAGATTAAATCTTATTCATGGTGTGCCTCTGTTAACTGGATTCATAGTCTTAAAATTTAGAGACCTTCAACATCATCTTTTATGCAAAAAAGTGGAAACTTCTGTCATATGCTTTACATGTGGTCTTTCAGTTTCCAATTATAAAGTAGTACAAGCAGGGAGAAAAGTCGGTACGATATCCATACCACTTTGTGGCAGCTCCTTTTTTTTTAACTCTTGCTTGGTTTTTGTTCTTCATTCTGAGTTAATATTATTTCCTTGATATTCACTTCTACTTTTAATAAGTCATAAATGATATATCTGTGTAACTATACTTTTTATTAACCACAGTACTAATTAAACACAGAATTTTATCCTTCCACTCTGATTTATCACATTAGATAAAGTTTGCTTTGAGTCACTGACACATGTTTTGGAATCAAACCGACCTGTGTTCAATTTCTGATCTCCCTACTAAAAACTTTGTGGCCAGAGACAGATTGCTTGAACTTCTCTGAGTATCATTTTCTCACTTTCTTCGTTTGCTGAACAAGGAAGCCATGAAACTCTGCCACTGAGGAAGAGGAGGAAGATGAAGAGGAGGAGAAACAGAAAGTAATCAGCATTTTAAATGTGCTGTGAGTGATTCTGTAAATTCTACTATATCCCAAGCCCTGGATATAAACCAGAGCCAGCACATGTAAGAGCACTTTAGGAATTAGGTTTATGCTATATACAAAATTTTCTTTAAAAATGCTAACATTACTTCATGTGTGTCATAAATATCTTAGGACAACAATTAATCTGTGTTATCTACATACTGCTATGCAAAACTAAGAGTTTAGTGCCTATTTTTAGCTCAGAAAGATTCCCAAGAAGAAAGCACTATAACAATTAGACATTCTAAATGCATACAAAAGAATATTTCAAGATGTACACTTATTTTTTTTCAATTCAGAAAAAGAAATTATGCAAATAAAGGAAATTGCTAAACCAACAAGGGGCAGATTATGGGAGTCTTTGTGCATCTTATGTGGAATTATTGTGTCTTTTGAGATTCAACCCGGTCTGTGTATCCAATTTTAATGTGACAATTCTCTCTTATTCTTGGTTCTTCTGTTTAAGGCAACATATTGAATCCCTTGGGAGAAACTCATCCTGGATATGCTCAATTGAAAATATGAGGGTGCATATTGTGAGCTCAATATGCTAAGGCCTGAGTTTCCAAGGAAACAAGGGATTGCTCATCTATCTGCAAAAACGAACTGATGAATCACTTTCAGCCTTTTATAAGCTGTGATTCTGAATCAAATTCCAGTGTGAAGTCTAAAATATGTCAATGTCTTCTCATTCTGCCTAGCAAGTTCCTTATGCTCTGGAGTCTGGTAGCTGGGCAGGCATAAGCTGAGTTATGAGCTATTATTTTTTTACTTCTGCACTGTTAGTAAAATACTGTCAGTGAGATATAGCTCCTCACTGCACTTGTACGAAAATGGCCTTCCATCACTTCTAGACCACATGGAATGCCCTTGGCCAGCCATATGAGGGAGCACTGTGGTGTTCCCGGCCCTTAAAGTGGCTATCGGCCTTCAAGGTCACTCACCTGGGAAATTAAACTACTTGCAAATATTCACTAGCATTTAACAATTTCATCATCAACATCTACATCAAAACGTCATATTGTACATCTTAAATACATACAACAAACGTTTTCTAAAATAATCCTAGTGGTTTTTGGCATTTTGAAATTCCTGGAGACTTCTTGAATATTCTTTAGAATTTGCTAATTAAGTATATTAGATGTGTCACATTGTTCAATAATCACAAATCTTTGTATATATCCATTGTTATGTTCATTCCCTAGAAACTGAGACCCACATAGGTGAAGTAATTTCCTGAAAAGTCAAATAGCTTGTAAGTGATAAAGCTGGAATTAAAACCTTAGTGCAAACTAATATCTTTTAACTATTTCCTACTCTGGAAGACTGGCTATTTCCTTTTTCTGTAAGTTTCAAGTTAATATGCCCATTCATTTGTTCATTCATTTATTTATTCAGCAAATACGTATCAGGCATTTAATGTTAGGCTCTGTGGATATAATGTAAATAACTGACACAAGATCTCTCAGGGTGTTTGCACTTTGTGGAAGAGCCAAAAATGAGCAAATAAACAAAAATAGAGACTTTAATATAATGTCAATAAAGGAAATAAATATTTCAGAATAAGAAGATTAAATTTGAAAAGACTCTGGCATATCCAAGATATAGAAGGAAATGAGATAAAATTAAGATAGAGACAGGATCATACTGGACCATGGATATCACATCACACTGTATTTTAAGTGAAGTAATAAAGCAGTGAAGAGTTTTAACTGTCTTTGAGGTTTGACTATCTTTTACTTATAGATATTAAGAAATTGCCAGGTGTGGTAGTGTACACCTGTAATCCCAGCACATGAGAGACTGAGTCAGGAGGATTGCCATGAGTTTGAGGCTAGTCTGGGCTAGTCTGGCTTGAGGCTCATTTGAGACTAGTCTGGTGAGTTCAAGGCCAGTCTGAACTGCATTGTAAGGCCCTGTCTCAGAAAAAAAAGAAAATAAAAGAAATTACATAGATATGAAGTACATCTGCATATCAGATAAAAAATTTTACACAACTTCAGTCTCAATTATACTTCTGTGGAATTACTTCAATTGCATATAGGAACATATTTTCAATGTACTTGAAATACTAAATCAGCTCTTTTACTGTCTAATTGATTTGTTGGTTTGTGATAAAAGAATGCACACTCCTTAAGGAGATGCCCTGAAGAAGAGGGGCAAAGTGTACAAGAAGCAGGGTGTGGGGAAAGTACCTATTAATCAAATACCAACCTGAACTGAGTATTGTTGATCCTCCAACTTTTTTTGTCTCACTTGGACCCCTCCCCAAGGAACCCATCCCACCTCTAAGGAAAATTTCTAGGGCACAGACTCCATGAAATAATGTATTTTACACCCATGACTGTGTTTAGCATTATTTTTCCATAGTGCCTATTGAGGGAGAGAGGGAGGGAGGGCAGGAGGGAAGGAGGTAAAATGGGAGGAAGGGAAGGAAAGAGAGGAAAGGTAATACAGAAGGAAGGGAAGAAAGAGGAAAGGAAGAGGGAAGAAAAGAGAGAAAAAAGGGGGAAAGGAAAAAGCTAAGAAGGAAGGCGCGCTCTTGGTTAGAGGCTGACACCTTTACTTTTTGATTTTGCATCTTCTTGGCCATTTGATTATTCTCAGCTTTCCTCAATCCATCTTCCTGGGAAGAAAAAAAAAATCCAACATGACGCTTTCAAAAGATTAATATTTTTATTTCAACATTTCTGAAAGTATTTCAATGAAATTGCTTTCAAACAGCTTTTTTATATTAGATCATTGAGAGACAGATTAATGTCATAAATGTAGGTACTTGCAAGCAATATTTTTATCTCCTTGGGCACATTCTGTATATTTCATATCCTCTGATAACTTAAAGTCACTAATTTAAGTCCAATTAAGGAAAGGACAGTATAATTATTCCTATATTTCCTGCTCTTTCTTGATAACAAGTGAAGCATTCCCTCCCAACCAATGCATAAGAGTGTACTTTTTCTTTGGCTAAGATATAATAGTGCTGCTCGACATGAGCAAAAATATTTTTACTGGCTATGTTATTACTGAGAAATGCATTGGGAAAATGTAAAAATATTTCACCTTTATGTTGGAGAAAATAAACACAGTGGATTAAATAAAATTTTCACAGTTCTTGACACATACCATATGTAATGTTTGGTAAACGTCAAAGAAACAGCTTTGGCTTCTGAGAATCATAGGCTTTACAACTGGAGGAGACTTTGGATATTTGCTGGTTCACCACCCAAACTCATCCCATCACTGTGGGAAAAAGGAGACCTCAAGATGTTGAAGAACAATCTATAGCTCAAGGAATTAATTTAGGAACCAGGACTGGAACTAGATGTGCCAGAGCCAGCCCAAGTTAGTGTTATTCCAGAGTGCTGCCTCTCTGACCCTTCTCTCCCCTTGTTGAGGGTGATCATCAGTGATGAGGAGTCAGAGCACTGCAGTTGGGCACACAAGGATAACCTCCTGACCCAAACACTGTCTCTCTGAGCTTATGCGATGTATTTCAGTAGACAGATTTTTTTATAAAAAGGTGACTTAACAGTACCAACCTCATACACTTGTTCAAATATGAGATGAAGTAGTTAATTTAAAATACTGAAACATGTGTCAAATAAATGTTATTTATTATTTCAATTCCTATCATCATCATCATTATTATTATTATTATTCAAACAAAAGACACATGAAATCTCCATTTTGCTAATAATTTTCAAATATGCTTGTTTGGTAAATTAAGAATTTTAAATTCTTAAATACAATCAAAAAATTGCAGTCAAAACCTCTTATATACTCTTAAGTGAAATAAATAAGTCACACATGTGTAAATACTGAATAGTTTCTCTGGTGTGAAAAACTATAACAGTACACAAGATCCTAATGGGATAATTAAGAGTGCAAAATAGGAAGAAAAGGGCTAAAGGTATAGGGAAAGTGGAAGGGTAGGGGAAAGGAAATAAGGGAAAAGAAAAAATATGAGAAAATGTAAAAATGGAAATAAAGAGTTTGTAAATGGGGAGGGGAGGGGGGCGTGAAGGGAGGGGAGGGACAACGGGAAAAAATGAGGAAAAAAAAGAGAATCAAGACCTGCCATGTAAAGGCGGAAGATCCCAAAAATGAATGTAACTGTACTGTATACCTAAAATGTACCAATAAACTCAATGGTGTTGGGAAGACAGAGTGTGGAGCGTACACCATAAATGACAAGGAGGGAACAAAACTAGAAGAAATGCAGACAGGAAAGCAAGGAATGCTTTACAGAAGAGACAGCATTTGATCTGAGCCTTGAAAAGATATGGAAGGTGAGCAAAGACACAAGGGGCAGGACCTAGGGTTCCGGGTCAATCCAAGCTCTGTCTTCCCAAATTGTGTAAAAGCCTGTGCTCCAAAGAAATGAGAGGAGATTGGCAAAAGCTGGAGAGCCCTTGGTGTCTGGGTCACAGACTCAGTGTGGGGAGGGAGGAGGACTGGAGATGAATGAGCAGTGGGGTTGGAAAGTGGATCTGGGCCAGGAAAGCATCAGTGTGAGCTGTGCAGGATCTACAGCAAGACCGTATGAGCCCCTCTGTCTCTTCAGAATGAAGCAGTGGCCAATGACATGCCGTGTGGACAGATCCATTACTCTCTCTACACTTCAGTTTCTTCACTCATAACATGGAAACAACAGCAGTGCTCACTCATAGGTTGGTTGTGAAAATCAAATGAGTTATTACCTGTAAAGCACTCATACCAGTACCTGGGGTATAGCATTCCGTAATTGTTACCTATCGCTGTCATCATCATTGCATCTATATTATCCTTAGGAATATTTAAATACCACGTTGGTGATTGAAAACCTTCAGAAGAAACACTTATCTAAGAATGCATCAAGGTCAATGCACTACTTTATGAAGAAGATTTTGGTGCACAGTAATTTCATGCAAAAATGTACGATTTTCACTCGTCATTGCAAGTATGGGAAATTTAGGTTACAAAAGAAAGATCCATTTCCCTGCTCAATTAAACATCTATGTTATAGTTCAGTAACCATTTGGTGGCTTTTAAATTTTTTTCAATTACAGTATATGTTGAGATAAATTCATTCAAGTTGTTAAAATAGTCATTCTATGCATTTATAATCACAGTACAAGTTTTAATCCTTTTAAGATTGCATGTTTTAAATGTTTTCCTTTCTCTTAAAAATGCTTTTATATATTTATATGAATGATGGTTCTATCTCATTCCTTTTAACTGCTGTGTAATAATCCAGATTTTTCTCTGCCTTGCCTTACTTCTGAGTCATTTTATTCATGGACCTTCAGGTTGTTTCCCAGTTTTTCAGTTTTATAAACAACTCTATAGTGAGCTATTCTACAAATATTTTGCACCCATATATGGTTTTATGTGTGTGTGTTTGTGTAGTATAGCTATTTATAAAGAGTATTTCTGATTAAAAGGATATATCCTTGAATCTGCAGATGTAGTTCATCAAAAGAATGCTCGCCTACAGAGTATAAGCCCTTGAGTTCCAACTGCAGCAGGGGAAGGGGGTGAGATGAAGGAGGATGTGGTGGGAGAGAGGGAGGAAGATGAGGAAAAGGAGGAGGCGAATAAGGAGATGGAGGAAAAGAAAGAGAAGAAGAAGGAGGAAGAGGAAGAAGAGGAGAAGAAAGAAGAGAAGGACATGGAAGAGAAGGGAAGGGGGAAGGGAAGGGAAGAAAAAGGAAGAATTTTTTTCTTAAGTTTTTATAGATTCTGCTAAGTTGGTCTATAAAAATGATATTAATGTACATAAGCATGAAAACTCTTTAATAAAAGTAATAATCAGTTTCACATATCAAATTTTTGATATAATCAATTTATTACCCCACATGAATGGGTTTTAATCTTTTTTGAGTCACATATTTCTATAAGAGTCTGGTAAAAGTTATGGATTCTTTCTCTGTCTTTCTCTCTTTCCAGTGCAGACACAGAATATATGTTATACACTGCTAGTCCAAGAAAAGAAAAAAATGCGTTTGAATTATAATTTCTATTGCATACTTATCACTTTTGTACCCCTGTAAAGTGAAAAATCCTAAACTGAACCATCAAAAGTTGGAAGCAATCTGCATGTATTATTCAATTGCTTTTGTTCTTCAGCTCTCTGTGAGCATGCGTATCTGAGTGTGTGTGTGTGTGTGTGTGTGTGCGTGTGCGTGTGTGTGTTTATGTATGTTTTTCTCATCTACTTGTGCTCACAGAGGATCTCTGTAGCATCTAACATGTAACAAAATGACTGGATTCTAACTTCCAACTTTGACACCAACCAGCTCTATTACATTGGGGAAGTCATTTAACCACGTAAACCAGAGTTGACCAACAGAATTTTTGCAGTAGGTAAGTGCTTTATAATCTGTGTGTCCAATGGTAGTCCCCAGCCAAATGATAACTGGGCATTCACTATTTGGCTAAAGTTGCTAAAGAATTTTTTAATTGTTATTGAAATTCATATAAATTAATATAACCACATAGAGCCAATGTCTACTGTATTAGTGCAAATCTAGTGGCTTGTCTGCCAAAGAGGAATAATTCTTTTTGGCCAAACAGGAATAATAATAATTCAACCATATAGGAGCATTCTAGCAATAAATAAATATCTATGAGGTACTTAGGAAACCATCTAGGCCATGGCATTTACTAATTAAATATTTACAATCACTATTATTAAGTAGCAAAGTTATATGAAGTCCCATGTTATGGGAGCAGAAATAGACATATATAGCTCCCACCCTTAAGAAACTTAAAGCTTCATTGAGAAAACAATATATTCATTCTCACATGAATGTATGTGTGTGTGTTCATAAGAGTATGGGTGTAAGTGTATGTGTGTACTTCTATATGTATATATACTCAATAACACAAAATACCTACATTGTGTGTAACAATACTACTGAAATAAGCAGTAATCTGAACTGCTGTAAGGAAATTTTGTAAATTGAATTATTGAATGGAACCCTGAAGGAAACATAGAAATTACTTAATCAAAAATGTAGTGGAAACAGTTTAACAACTAACTAAATCTGGAAATAACAATGATAAAAGTTCCTTGGAAGGCACAGAATAGAATAGGTATGTAGGCCTGGAAGGTTAATGGAAATTTCTAATCAATATTAAAATTTGGGAATGGAATGGTTTGAGTCAGATGAATAGAAATTTTTAATGTCAAGATAATGTTATTCATTAGACAAAGGAAAAACACTTGAAGAATTTGAAGACAGATGCAATAGAAGCTTCTAGCATCAACAAGCTGGAGAAAAAAGAGACACACTGCAAATATTTAGGGGATCTTCAAAAAAAAGGAGATTAAACAAGGAGGGTCAGGGACTTGGAAATAGTGTTTGCTTGAAGGGTAAGGAAGTCGTTTAAACTTTCTTTTCACATGTCCTCTCTACCTTGTGTCTGGCAGGAATTGCAAACTTTCTTACTACCACCTTTGAGTACAATCATCCATCAAGCTTCCTTGAGACCTCAGTCTACTTCTTCATAGACAGACTTTTGTCTTTTCTTCCAAAGATAGACTTTTGTTGTGTTTTTGCTTTTCCTGCTATCAGTCTCTTCTTTGGTTATAGAAATAATACGAGCTCATGAAGTGCTAAAAATATTCAGAATTCAGGATACATACATACTTCCCCCACCAAGATCAAGTACCTCTTTAGCCTGAAATGTTCACCATTATATTTTTAATGTACTTTTTTCCTAAAATACTGGTACCAAGTCTTTGCCTGCCCAAATTACGTAATAGAATCTTTACATTTCACAGAAGTTTAATTTTTTTCATAAATTAAGACTGAATGGAAAGTTACTGAGACTTTTACATGCTGCAACATACTTTGCAAGTATGGCATTTCCACTCCAAATACTTCACTGTGAGTCACTGTGGAAATTATATACTTACTTTATTATTTCTTCCTCAATATCTAAATCATACCAAAGCCCTGTTAAATAAATACATAAAAGTAGACAATGAGAAAGCCCACACCCTTCTACCTCTACTTTATTTATGAAAACTGATCTAGCCAGTATCTAAGTGGACTCTTAATCATTGGCAAATACAACCTCTCTGTAGATAGTTCTGCATGGTCTTGACTGTTGATAACTACTGAGAAATCACTTGACTGGACAAGTCCACCAAATGAGGAAGCTTATTTAATGCTATAGACCCACACACAGCACTACACTGAAACTCAAAATCTTGCCTGGTGCATGTAGGATAATAATCTTGGAGGAATAACTGTGGGTGTTGCATTTTTGCATTCTTGCATTCTTGGTCACAAAATCAAGGTTACAAGTATGGTTCTGCCCATAGGTTTTAGTCACCCATAAAATTGAGATGGATTTGGAAGCACTTCTCTCTCTCAGAGTTTACCATCAGGCAGACCTACTGAACATCAAATAAATTTGTGATGACTCTTAAGAGGGCAGCTAATAAACAAGACAAAATCTTTCTTATGTGAGTGCCAATGGGTTATATAGTTAAAACATGGAGTCACATATGAATAAAACAGTTATTTACTTTATTACCATGGTGCATCAGATTGTCACAGCCAACATTCAAAAAGGCAAAAATCAATAAACTGAAGAATCTTATTTAGTCACTTTTATTTTCAATGAGTTTCAACACCTGCCATTAAAATAAAAAACCTCTGATTAGTTCCTGAATAAACAGAACTTATGCTTCTAATTCAAATTAAAGAGCTAATTATGAACATACGCCTTAAGTTAGTGTGATTCAACATTATTATTTGAACGAGTCATTAGGGTTAGGATTAGGGTTAAAGTTGTAGAAATATTTAACTTTTTAAATCATCTTTGTCCCAGTGTTTTAGTCAGGTTAGCATTCTATAATAGAATAGCATAGACCAGGTGGCTTAAATAACACACATTTCTATTTTACAGTTCTGGAAGTTAGGAATTTTAACATCAAATTGCTGGAAGATTTCATGCCTGGTGAGGACCACTTTCTGTCCTTCAATAGACAGCACCTTCCTACTCTATCTTCATTTAAGAAAGGTTGTACGCTCTCTGGAGCCCCTCTATAAAAGCTCTCATTCCAACCTTGAGGGCTCCACCCACTTGACGAGATCATCTACAAAAGGCCTCCTTGCTAAAGCTGTCTCACGTGGGAAATGAGAATTTTAACAAATGAAATTTGGAAACACACAAACATTCAGTCTATTGCACCCAGTTAAAGGGGTTTGTTGCTTGTGGATTTCAACATGACTATTTTCATCTCCAATTGTTTCTTGTGGCTTTTCTATCTTCTACTTACTTTCAATATCTTGAATCTACAGTGATTGATTCCCTGGCCAGCCTGAACTATGTAACAAAACCCTGTCTCAAAAAATAGAAATTATTTTCATATAATTTATCATTTTAATGTACAATTGAATGGTTTTTATTATATTTACAAAGTTTTGCAACCACCACTACTATCTAATTTCAGAACGTTGTCATCATCTCAAAAAGAAATTTATAATCCATTTCTTCCCAAAAGCCAACTGGGACTTTGATACAGATTGAATCTGTGGATCAATTTGAGGAGTATTTCCATCTTAATAACATTAAACCTTACAATTCATGAACAAGAATGTCTTCTCATTTATTTAGGTTCTCTTTAATTTCTTTCAACAATCTTTTATAGTTTTCAGTACGCATGTCTAACACTTCTTTTGGTTTTGAAATTTATCATGTGCTTTAGTTTTTAATCTTTAACTCACATATAAATTTCCTTCTGAGAAAGCTGTCTCTTCTACCCCTCCAAAAGTCATTTGCAACCGTAGTTCTCATGTTGATTTTTAAAATTCAGAATCAATACAGTCTGTCATAAGAAACTACTTTGTGTTTTAAAAAGGTATTGCATATCCTGAGCACCATATGCTTTTTTAGTGCTGTGCTTTTCACTCCTCTTCCTAGCTGGAAGGAATTTTGTCCTCTACTATGTTTACAGAATCCCTAGAATTTTTAAGCTCTTAACTGACAGCTACATTATTCATGAAAAACCTACACTATTTCCTCAGCCTCTGGATATTTTATTTACACCCTATTGTACTATATCTTTATATAATATCATAATTGCCTATGATAGTTACTTGAGTATAAACACTATTGATAATCCCACATTATAATCAAGTTTTGGGGTTCTTAGTCTCTTATGTTGTTTCATGTGTCTTAACCTCTTATTTCAAAATTAGAATTTCTAAACTCATTTCTATTGTATAATTCTGAATAATGAAGTTCTGACACAAAATAATTCGTTAGGATAATGGATTGCCCCTTGGTATAATAAGCAACATATGTATTTTAATTTACTGTTGTCTCCTATAAAGTCCTTGTCCTGTTTCTCAACTATTTTCCTATAGTATGCCCTATTAAGCCTTTCCCCTTTTCTTTGGAAAGAAACATTGATATCAAGAATTTATTTGGACCAGGGATTTAGCTCAGTGGTGCCACCACCTGCCTCATGAGCTCAAGGTCCTGAGATCGATTCCAGATACCAAAAAAAAAAAAAAAAAAAAAAAAATTCGTTTAATGTCAATTTTTATAAATTGCTATAAAATTATTATAAAAGTTACTCTGAGGTGTGATGTTTTATGCTATTTTGAAAATTTTTATGTGTTTTTTTTCAACATGGAAAAAATAAAGTCCTCAAATGAAGGATGGCAGATGTTCTTACCAGTTCCTAGGATTTCAATGGTTGGGGCTGAGGCACGTGAGCTCTGATCTCAAAAAGAATACGGGGCTGGGGATTTGGCTCAGTGGCTCCTATGCTGCCTTGTAAGAGCAAAGTCCTGAGTTTGATCCCCAGTACCACACACACTCACACACACACACACACACACACACACACACACACACAAAAATAGATATATATATATGCCACAGGAGAGGATAGCTATAAGGAAGGTGATTGACAGACCCTAAACAAATGATCTTGACAGGAACTCATCAAGTAAGTCCTTCACTGTTAGGAGCCACATCTAAGTCATTATATATTTCTGCCTAGCATAGCTCCTGTTACTTAGTAACCACTTTATGTACACAAGGTAAACTAGTCCTGATTCCAGTTTTTACATTTATTATGCCAACACATACTTATGGTGTCCTATGAAAGTCATGCTGAACAATTTCTCTGAAAAAGTCTTAATGACACAGAAAAGAATAGTACATGAGACTATTTCACCGTGCTGGAGAAATATATTATCCTTCTTAATAACATTTGAAATTTTTTATAAGTTTTTGTAGATTTTAGGGCTGCGGTGCATACAGTTTCATTTTATGTTCCCAAGAAACTATGAACGGAGGCTAATATTACTGAATCCATAAAACACGTTGATTTCAGAGCTGGGATAAAAATGTGTAATCTTTTTTTCTTTCTATGTCTCTTTCTTATTTTAGCTGGTCTTTGGTTCACTACTGCCAAGTTATGCTGGTTTGAAACAGTCAAGGCATATATTTTGTCCATAAGACCAAAGACATTGCGATTTCAATGCCCTCTAACTTTATGTATTCAAGATCAAATAACTATTCCATTCTTTGACTTAAATGTTTATATCTGGAGGTAAGGGAATTAAGGAAAGATTTCAGAATTGTTTGAACACTATCTTCTAAATAATGTCCCCCCATTTTTTTTGCTTTCAAAACCCTCTTTCTATCAAACTAAGTCACTTAGCATCTCCCTAGTAAAACAAATTTATTCTAGACCATAAAACAGACATTAATTCTTGACAGAATATATTTGAACTATGAATCCTAATCAATAATCTTCAAACCCATTGCTTTTGCTTCTCCTTGACTTGAAATTGCTATTTTGATAATAGACATGTTAGATCATTTTTCGTGTGATCAAGAATGCCCCTCTATATTTACTCTATCATACAGTATATTACAGTAGTTATTAACATGAATTCGGGAGCCAAAGCAGATAGATTTGATTCCTAGTATTAGGACTGACTAGCTATATAACTTGGCAAGTCTCTTAAACTTTTGGGACCCCATTTTATTCATCATTAAAATGAAGATAATAATAATACCAACTTTGTAGAGGTTTGATAAAGATTAACTAACTCCTTGTAACTAAAGTTTAGTGCCTGTCAAAGAACGAGTTACGTATATATTTTTTGCTTTTGTCATTATTTGTAACTCTATATTCAGAATACTTGTCAGTCGTGTTGTATGAAGGCCTCACCAAAAATCTGAGACCAATCAGAAATTCAGTAAGAAATTCAGCCTCATCTGCATCAAAAACCACAGATTTAAGTTCCCACACATAAAAAAAAATGGAATCTTCATAATTTCATTCATAGCTTGAAACTGTAATGTATAACTTTTGCTCTTAAATATAGCCACTCCCAAGATTTTTAATTTTTCATTTCTCCTTCAGGTCCAAACATATGTCACATGTATTTTATTTCCTTAAAATATTTCATCAGAGAATACAATTGGAAAAGTATGTCAATCTTACTTCCTTCAAAATTTTTGTTAATTGATTTTTTCTTGTTGTTCCTGGGAAGACCTCACATGGATACAGATTTTCAGAATTATTAATAGAGTTCATTTGTTATTAGTGGTTCTTATTACTTTTGCCAGTCAAATTTATGCAGCACATTTTATTGGAAAATGTCTTCTTTAATTTTTTCACTTATGCTGTTGCCTTAGAGCAGCAGTAATATTTCTTTTCAGAATCTTTTTTTCAGGGTTGAGCCAAGTTACATGATGAAGGGAACTTAACAATACGTCAGACAATGCAGATGGCTGGTACTAGTGTGGTCATGGTTTAATTAGTAGCTACGTAATTGCAAGACAATCTTTAATATTTTTATGAAGACATGATTATTTTAAAGGAAGACCAAAGAAATACTTGGTTATTTATTGGGGTAAGAATGCTGGAGATCAAATTGAGTGTCTCACACATGCTGGGCAAACGCTCTGCCAATGAGCTACTTCGCCAGCCCCAATACTTGGTTATTTTATTAAAATTTTCACAATAGCCATTTACACATGCCCTTCAAATTTTTATATTACTCATAATAAAACACCCAGTATATTTTCTTTTCTAGAAGTGTTACTTAATCTGATGTCAGAAAGCTTCAGTACGATTTAACTTTTGAAGTCAAAGCTTATGGGAAATACCAGCAATTTCCAGTGACCTGATAATACCAAAGAAAACAGCATAAATGCATGTCTTAGAGGTAAGTGGGTGCTAGCGTAGGCCTTGTAAGTTAAAAGCAACATTTTATAATCTTGGCAAGATGTAATGGATAGTCAAAGTAATGAAGCTAACCCAGGCGTAATGATTAATCTCTGTCTGAGCCATGACCCTGGCAGCTGCATTCTAAATGAACTACAATCTATATAATGCATTCTCAGAAAGATGGGACAACAAGAAGTTGCATTAGTCCACGGCGCACATTGTAAGACTGCAAGTAGAAGCACACTCATCTCTGGCCTATAAGAGTAAAGGCCTAGGTTGAGCAATATTCATAAAAGGACAGTGTGATACCAGGGATATATACTGGCTCCAGATTATCAAAACCAAGTGTGCCATTAACGCTTGCTTGATTTGACTAAGTAGCCAGAATATTTGATAAAAGCTCCGAGAGAGAGATGAAATACAATGCGACCTTGTAAGGTGGGTAGGACAGAAAGGACATTCCAGATGAGAGATAGAGAATGAACATAGAATTCTGGTAAGACTTTATGAGGTATGTTTGATGCCAAGTAACTATCTCTGCCAAATGGGGGAATAGAATTAATATTCAGAACAGAATAGGATAAAAATGCCAAGGATGGCCATGAGTAAAACAGTTTTATAATCCTCTTTTAGAAAGACTAGGAAGATGTGCTGTTACTAACTGGTGATGTGATAATTTGCATTAGGAATAGAAGGGGGCTAAATATTTAAAATGAGCCCCTCATATGGACAGGCAGCTTTCAGAGTGCATAGATGTATACTCTGAGGAAAGAATCCAGAAACTCATAAGGGGGGATATATTTGAGGTGAAAATAGCAAGAAGGCCCTCCTAACAATGATTGGTTTGAATCTGTTTTGAAATACAGTGCTGTTGGTGTGAGGTCATGGAATGGGCACTATGGTCTGACTGGGACTACCTGGCTCAGGACCCATTTTCAGAGCTGCAGTTAACTGTAAAGGAAGACATTGGACCACATAACTCCTGAGGATCCACCTGTGAACAATAGTTACACACAACACTGTATCACAAGCACTTAATGATCTTATACCTTTGTTGTTAGTCCTAACTTCAATGTAGTCAGAGACAATCATTGTGATAAATACACCTGAAAAATACTCTCATTGTCTGTCTATAGTCATACTCTTTTATTTTCTGGGTATATATGACAACAAAAATAACAGCCTCATTGTTTGTGTCTTGTAGCTATCTAGAGAAGATATAGATGATGATAGTAACCAAATGTTTCCCTTATTAAAGATGAAAAAAGTGAGGCACAAATGGGATAATATGATTTGCCTAAAGTTGCACAGTCAAAAGTGACAGGGCTGGAATTAGGAGGTGCATTGTGTGCTGCAGGACGAGTAGTCTCACATCCTCTGCAGATACTGTCTGCTCTTCAGCTCTACCACCATAGTAGAGCTGTGTCAACATAGGTGGGAGAATCCAGAGGTAAGACCACAGGAGGAACACCTTCTCCTAAGGAGGTGATGCAAAGAGGCTTCAGCCCCTGTGATATCATAAGGCTCCTTGAGTTGTTGTTCAAGGTCATATCCTGGATAGGGATTTGCTTGCATGTGAGAGGCCTGGTTTCCATTTAGATCCATGTTGTTTCCAGCTCCCCTAGAGGGTAGAGATTTTCCCCGTTGGCCTCTCCAGGTATCAATGCCTCACATCAGCAAACATGGCTTAGCTTCTTATTTCCCTTCCACTGCCAATTCCCCATTATATATCCCAGCCAAATCTAACTTAGGAAAGGAAGTGAGCAAGTTCATACAGCTGATCTGTCTGCTGAAATCAAACCCAGCACATCTGCTCAAGAACCATGTGACTTCCTGAATGTTTCGCCTTGAAGAACCCGGACAGAAGAACCAAAGTGACTCTTCAGAGATCATAATCCTGACCAAGGGCCCCTCCCCAAAATGTTAATTCATTCTCTCTAATGCTTGCATGACAATCTGAGATCACTCCTAAAACGTGTCAGTTGCTCTTCAAGCTGATTGAGGTACGTGTCATTAGAGACTCAGTTAAAAGCCCCAAGTACTTCTCACTCTGACCAGGGTGTCAGAGGTAAAAAGTCCACGGAGGCTTTATCTGCTCCTGCCCAGCCCACACACCCTCCAGATGGAGAGTTGTCTGCATTTAAAACACTCTTAAAAGATGTTCAAATGCTTATTGGAAAGATGACATACTTTCCTTGCAGCTCATTTTACTAAATTAAAAACATTAAACATAAGTGTCTCTTGAGGTGCTTTTTCCCCCTTCAGAAATTATTTCTGTGAATTAAAATGTGTTTATATAATTTCAGATAAGAAGTAAGCAATCCCTTCTTTTTTCACCTGCCAGTGGATGTCTGAGTGCACAGACAGGCTTTCTGAGAGCAGGGGTTCCCCAGGGTTACTAGTGTAATTCTTTTTACTCTGGGGTGCTCAAGCACAGAATTGCCTACAATCAATTTGCTTTCACATCCTGGCGTTAAACTCACTGTATATAAAAGTATCACAAGTATTTTCAATATAATTCTAAGTAGCAGTGATTTAAAAGGCCTTTTATTGTAATAAAAAAATTACAAGGTATAGTAAAAGCTGTACAACCTATTTGACTGAATCCAATCAAACACATGTAATATTCTCCATAACCTCAAAATGAGTAAAAATGACTTAAAAATTAAGAAGGATAATTGATAGGAGTCACTTTGATGTCTGACAAATGAAGCACTATGACTGAACAATACTTTGATCTTCTGGTTTTTAGAAAATATAGAATAAGTCATAATTTAACAGGGGCCTTTTAAAGATGAAGCTACAGATATAAAAATATAGGTATTGATATAACAATCTTATAAGTATACAGCTATTTTTTAAAGGTGAAAAATCAAAGGCTTCTAATAAAATACACATCATTAGTTATCAAGAGTAAAGATGATGTCTGTTACTAATGTTTGAGCAGAAGGCAAGAAGCATGATTTAGACAGCTGCATCCATTGCTGTTCAAAATGATGTCCATTCATGCCAAGGTGCACACAACACCCTTGGACATGAATTTAAGCAACTATAACACAAAGATAAACAGTTGACTATTACTATGACACAGAGCCTGACACATAGGAGATCCTCAATTAAAATTTTATTGTATAAATGAAAGAAGGCTTAACAAGTTCACAGGAAGTCTGCTTTTTTATATTATTTTAATTGAATCTTTTCACTCTGCCTTGAAGAGAGAAAAAAGCAAAGCACATCAGTGGCTTAGTAGCTCACTGATAACCTAATCCTCTCCACATGACAAACCCATTTCTTCTGGATGTCCTAAATCTTAAATTCAAAGTTTTCCAAGTGTTTGTGCAAAAAGAGAGCCTCCCTTGCACCACTAAATGGCAGATTGTGGAATTCCCAAAATAACTGACAGGAGCAGCAATGAGTTTGTTCTCTTATTTACCAAAAAAGCCAAAGAAATAAAGTTGCCAGATAAAATACATGAAGCCAAATTAAACTGAATTTCAGATAAACTATGAAAAATATTTCACGGTAAATCTGTCCCAAATATTGCATGAGCTATATTAAGAATTACACACGATTTACCTGAAACTCTAATCAAAGTGGGAACCACATATTTCTTTTTGGTTCAATCTTGTAAACCCAGAAGGAAAGCAAACATTCTGACTAATACCAGGTGTTTCTATACAAGTAGATGACAGTGACTTAGGTGAGGCTTTGGATAAGAAGCAATGACAAAATTATCCTGACGAATTATTCAGTAATGATCAATTTTTCATAGTTCACTAAAATTTTTGTTTTTAAAGAAGCTTAATCTTGCAATTATGCTATGTGCTGAACACTTACAAACACAATGACAGCATTACATGTAGACAGAGAAAGATTATGAAAAGTGAAAAAAGCAAAGAGAAAAAAATGTCACATGGCAGAATAAACATTTTTGACATTAACATATAGTATGCATATATATGTTTCTATAGACATGTACTCAGATCAAACATAAAATTACTTCTCATAAAGCTTTCATTTCGATAAAATGTCAACTCTTTTATTTAAACTGAAAGTTAGTTCTTATGAAAGGTGGCAGATTGACTGATTGAATGATTGTTACTGTTTATTACATATCAGTGAGATGCTAGAGGATATTTGAACATGAAAGCCAGGTCTCCACGGCCTATGGAGGAAATGGCCTGTCCAGAAACTACAGGTTACAAAATGTTAAAAGGGCAAGATGATATATGTTTGTTGCCAAGCAGCAAGTTGAGGTATTTTTCAAATGACGTTAGACAATACATATGGGATAGCTACCAAATTCTGAAAACTCACAAAATTAGTAATCTAAAAACTGAAATTGAATCTTTCCCTCCATTTCAAGGGCCCCTTTTATGTCCAACTCTCGAGCAAAGCCCTCTTGAATTGAGCAAGTTTGCCTGTGTTGAGTGCTTCAGGACCGGCAGGGATGGCCAGAAGGCTTCCTACAAAGACACAACTACCACAGCTTGCTCAGGCCCCCAAATAAGTCCCTATTTGTTCTTGTAAAGCACTATAACATGAAAGCAGTACTCCCAACATCTTGCTCTCTAACGGAGAAAGGAAATTATTTTTAACCATATCTATTAAATTCAAGGGGAAGAGAGAAGAAAATAACACTCATTGAACCACAATGGATCAGAACTCTACTAGGTATTATATGTATGTCATTCATTTTAATTCTTATAATAATGCTGTGTGGTTAGCATTCCTTTCCTCCTTTCATCAGTCACAATCTGCTGAGCCTAAGAGAATTTAAATAGTTACCCCACACGACAGAACCCAGTGAATCCAATTCTAAGTCAAGACTATCTTACTAATACTATAACCGTAATATTTCCAAGTTGGGAACATCTCTTTCCCCATTACATAAAATATCAGAATCTTGATCTAGTCAGAAAAATTGCTCTATTCAATGAAAAGGCAAACAAGATAATAGCATATTTTTATTTTCAACAATGACATTTTCTTAGATGAATCATGAAATGATGAGTTCAAGGCCAAAACAATAAGCAAAGTTGCTTACTATCATGAAATTCTTTTGGGTAACTCTCAGGGTATGATATTTTCCAAAATAAATTATGAGAAACACAAAATTTGGAGTTACATTACCCATTTAACACCAATATTAAAAGCAGTAACTTGAGGGCTGGGGATTTAGCTCAGTGGTCCTGCTACCTGTCTCTCAAGCGCAAGGTCCCGAGTTCGATCCCCAGTACCAAAAAAAAAAGTAAGGTGACCAGGAAAAATAAAATATAAACAATCACTGTTAAATTCAACTTCAAGGATTAGAATTCTCCTGAAAGTTACAGCCAATAAAAAGAAACCATAAAATAGAAACTTTAGGTCACAACACAAAATAAACTTTAAATCAGATAGTCACAGGCTGTAAAAGCTTGGCTTCTAGAGTCATGTAACCCAGATTAAAATCACAACCTCCTTTCTTACTAGCTATGTGATCTTGGCAAACTTCATAGCTCCTCTGCGCCAATCTCCTCCTCTATAAAATAAATATAATAATAGAACCTACCTCACAGGGTTGTTGTGAAGATTAAATGTGATACTCTATATGAACTGCTAGGCATACAGCCTAGCACAAAACAAGCAGTCAATAAATATCAACTCTTATTTTTATCATCATTAACATGTTTTATTAAAATTGAATATGCTTACATAAAATGAAGGTTTTACATTCATCCCTGCATTTTTCAAAGTTAAGATTCTTGGACCTCGAAAGCCCCAGATGTTTTTCTGTAATTCAATATTTAAAAGTTCCTGGCAATACAATAACTGCTTTTCAAATAACTCATTTTCTGAAGCTGAGGCACAGAATTCAAAACCCAGTGCTGAGCCCATTTACGCTGCTCTGTTGTATTGCAATGTTGTGTGACACCACAGAAATTATCTAGCTTTCTGAAAGAGCACTCGAGAAAGGAATCCTGAGACTGCCACCCAAAATCTCCCGTAGCTACATGACTGAGTGGAGAGGTTTGTCGATATTATTATGAAAGAGTCTCAAGCACAACCTGTGTGCCTACATGTATTGTACGGGGGAGGGGGTGAATTCAGAATGATACAATATATAGAGATAGAAAAAACATTCAACACCCAATTATAATTGGGTGACTTTGGCTGTGGCCACAGAAGGCAAGTGCTAATGTTACTTACTGCAGCCCAGTAGAAATCATCAACTCTCCCTCTCTATGGAAAGCAAAGCCTCCGGGGATCCCTCTCTGTGAGCCATGAAGTTTAAGATCTAGGCACGCTGTGTTGTTTCTCTCCTACAGAAATGTACAGGCTATTTTCCCACCCTTCCCCTGAGCTAGGACATTGAGGTTAAAATCTACCTACTGAGTAGGTAATGCATTTGGTATTAAGGATCTATCATTTGCGTATGTCTTCCGAGCATAATGGTTCCTTTGGAGCTATTAGAGATATGCTGTGAATAGATATTAGAAATAATACACAAAGAGTAGCTGAAGGAGATCCCATATTAACTACTGTCAGACTTTTAACATTATTCAAAACTAGGCTCTTTTTTTTTTTTAATTCCTGGGGTTTTAACACCTCTATACTTTGTAAACTGAGCACTTTTCAAAGAGAGCTCCAAATTCCTATGGAGCTGTCTTTAGGT
Source organism: Fukomys damarensis (assembly GCF_012274545.1). Classification (NCBI taxonomy): domain Eukaryota; kingdom Metazoa; phylum Chordata; class Mammalia; order Rodentia; family Bathyergidae; genus Fukomys; species Fukomys damarensis. Next base: position 43,592,540 of record NW_022900914.1, read on the forward strand.
GAGCTTTGATCTTTGCAGTGCACCTATCTTGTGTTTCTATAATTGCTCTGGTTTAACAAGGCTCCTAGCACGTGAAGGGGGAAAATCCTTTTATTAAGGCTATAAACCTAACTGACCACAGTGATGGAATGTGCAGTATGAGGGAGGGGAATGGGAATGGGGGAAAGTCTTCATGTTAAAACAAAATGAAATATTTATTAAACATATTTCGGGTGTCCCAGGTGGTAAAAGACTGCCCTGTGGTCCGCTGAAAGGTTTGATCTTTGTTAAGTATGGTGAATGCTGATCTCAATAATGGGGTGAAAGCTGAGGAAGTTATGGCTGAAATTTTGGCTAAAGATGACAGCTCCAGGTTTCAAATTGCACAAAGCAGTCTGGAGGATTAAACTGACAAAGCCTGCTCAAAAGTATTGAGTTTCCAAGAGTGTAATCTTCCTATCTGTGATTCACACTCCTACCATGGGGAGGATTCCTCATTTACTCTGATTTTACCGTATTAATCTTACTTTACAAATACATGTGGTGATTTATATCCTGTTTAATTAACTGATTGAGGGTTCCAGTGGTAAAAATGGCATCGCATTAAGATCTGTCCGTATGGCAAATTCGAATCACATCCTTAGCCTTGCAAGAACAAAATATCCCGAGAGTCACTGATGACAGGATATAGGAATTGAAATCAGGTCCCTCCCGTTGTTTGAGAATCCAGGGAGGGTGCCTGCCATATGCCCGTCACTTCCAGGACGGGGGTGGAAATGACAGGATAAAAGAAAGGAAGGCTCTAGCTCCTCCAATATGTTCAAGTCTCAGATGAAAATGATCATGTGGCAGTGCTGTACAGAGGCCAATATGCAAGTAAAAGTACATCTCAAACTTTGCAGAGCGCTTAATGAGAGGCTTTTGTGCTCTTCTGATACATGTTTTTTGTTTTTTGAAATGGCTGCTCCGGGGGGATGAGAAAATATAGGTGAAAATGCTGTGGTTTTAAGTTGAATACATTAAGCAGGAAAATCAGTAAATGAATAAAGGAGGGAATTATTTTTAAATAAAAAATATGTGCACTGTGATGCCATAGAAAGTAAATTAAGTTTGACTACCAAAAACCACATATTGGGATATTGGCTCCAAAGTAACATTCTTGGAAGTGTGAGTTGTCCAATTTTTCCTTTCAAAACTCTGTAGTGATCATTTATGACATTTAAAGAATAAATGTAAATTGACTACTGATTTCTTTTAAATAATTTTGAAATTTGACTTTTCTTTTTAAATTACATTAGGAAGCCATCCTAATAAAAGCTTGAATAAAAAGGTTAAAAATATCATTTTTGCTCCTCAATATGATGATTAGCATTTTTGTGTTTGGTAAGTGTTTCATTATTTGGATGTTTAAAATTATTATACTATACCTTAATCTTGAATCCTGACTTCTTTTTATTTAGTATTCTATCACACATTTCATGCATGCATAATTTTTGTTGACTACATAATTTTTCATCAAATGAATGATACCTTTTGCTAAGTCTTTCATTGTTAGATAATTAAAACAGTCCAATGTTTATTATTATAAATAACATTATGGAGGCAATTTTTAATGCCCATTGCTTTTTCGACATTTTGAATTATTTTCTTAGGAAAGACTTCCTATGTCCATATGTTTCATAAAATATTGCGTATTTGAAGAAAATTTTCTTCCAAGGGAAAGTGGAAAGTAAAACTATAAGGGTTTTTCACTCTATAGAAAAACCTTACCTGAAATTAATATGCATTATTAAAGTGACAACTTCACTTCTACAGCAGCTATTGGCACCATGAGAAAAATATTTCACATTTATTGTGTGTCTAAAAATGCGATGTTCATCTTTAAATAAGCAATAGTAACATGAAATCAATTCAGAATTTTGCATTTTGTTTTATTCATCATTTGTCATATCAACAAAAACAGAGTCGTTTCAATTAAAGTTTTGAAACTTACAACAGTTTTCCTAGAGACTATTACAAACAAACTGTCAAACACAGTTCACTTTTTAAAACAACCATTATTTCAGCTACATCTGAAGTGTGATCCTAACAATTAAAAATTCTACTTTGTTTCACAGCTTTAATTAGAATATGATGAATTGGGTAAGTTAGGCAATATATTTTAATCAAGACCACTTTGGATTTTTACAAGGAATCCAAACTTTTCAACTGTGCTGGGTAGCTACACAGGCAGCTTGTAAAAAGAATAATCAATTCCATCTATTTTAACTTCCTGAAATAATTCAAAATAGAGTAATTTAGAATTAATTATTTGGTTTCAGTTCTCAGTGTTCTAGATTTTCTTAAAACTTCTTTGTTTTAAAAAAATATATAAAAATAAAATTCTTGTTGCCAGCTTAGTTTATCAAGCGATTACCTAATTTATTTAATTTGGTGAATGACTCCATGAAACATCACCGAATTCAATTCACAACTGTATTAGGGTTCAAATGATATGTTTTTCAAAATTTTGGAGGCCAGAAGCACATTTTCCTAGGGGGCTTGTTCTAATATTATTATTGGTCTGAGACAACATAACATCTTTTGTTTCCACATGTGTTCCTTTCAGTGAAATCTATTTTACAGAATTTAAAAATGGAAGATAAACATTCTTTATGAAGCAATGGACGGAAATGCAATTAATGAGAATTTGATAAAACATAAGGTACTGGACTGACAGTAAAAGGGCTGTGCTTGTTTGATTGTTTACTACTTTTGTCTTTAAATAATGGTCTTCTTTTGGCATTTAATGTATATTTGTTCTCAATAAACATAATTTATGAATATTTTAACACATGTGTACTCAGTGGGGTGGATTATCATACTGATATAAATAGAATTAATGAGCAGCCAACCTGCCACATGCCATGACGTATGACAGGGCAGCGAGAGAACAGAAATAATTCTCCTGCTTTCACTATAAAGCTTTTCTCTTCTTAGTTTAACTTCTTAAAACCACAAACAACCCTATTTTTCCTTTCTTCTGGAATATTCACTCACTATGAAACAGAAGTCAGGTTTTACTGTAAGAGTCTACTTTTTGATATTCAGAAAACTGTTTTCTTGCCTTCTATAAAAATAAAATAAATATACCTGGAGTCAAATTTTGAGAAGTAAGTCATAGACAGATAGTTTACATTTTTATATTAGAAAAACTGATATTTTCTTCTTTTCATTTTCTGACAATGGTTACAGATCTTTTCAAAAAAAGAAAGTTCTAAGTGGTTCTACATTTTAAAACAGATCTGATGGGCATATTGCCTGGATAAAATTATTCAGGAAAACAATCTTCTTAGCCAGTTATCTGTTCTCCTTGAACACAAAGCAACAATCTGTTAAGCGTGTCTAATAAGATTTTTTAGGAATAAACTCAGTAGTATAAAGCCATGTCTTCAAACAGTAGGTGTGGGGGTAGATGTGGACATGCAAACTCTTCAACTTGACTGTACTTAATTGATAGAATCATTTTTGTGAAGAGGCAAATGGAAATTTAATATCTGACTTATTTTCTTTCATTATTTTTGCAGCTTGATTATGGGCAAAAGCAGGAAAAATATATAAGTAGCACGTGCACTGCATTGTCCAGCTCATCTAGCAGGAGGAAAGCCTTGGCAAACATAGCCCGCTACGACTTTTTACAAACACAGAGGGCAGAGTTGCAGCCTTTATTCCTCTTCTGTTTCATTTTCAAAGGGAATATTTGAAGGTTTGTGCCACCACCACCCCTCCACTCCCACCTTCACATTTGAAAACGCTGTCTAGCTCTCCAAACCAACTCTCTGTCCAGGAGTGGAAAACCCCAGGACGCATTAGGGAAAGGACAGACGATGACACTATGCTCTTGATCGTCTGTTAGAGGAGGGCACTGCACTGTATGGGGCTGGGGCCTGAGGAGCATCCCCAGAGTGGCTTCCCGGGGGAATCCAGCCCTTTCTCCGGCAAAGTAAATGGGCACCACCTAGTGCTCTTTCTGTGCAAAGGCTGTTTGCGCTGGTGTGGACCTACGTGGGCCTGCGTGGGATGGCCGACCCGCACAAAGGAAAAATGAAAGGAGTCACTGGGCTTCAGCCCTTTTGCCTTCAAACAAAAAAAATAACAAAACAATAAATATAAACAAAGCAAGCGACAAGCTTAAGACAAATGAACTCGATGATGTTTCCAAATCAGGAATTTTCGTGGGACTGCTTTCTGTTTATTTTCCTTTTAAATAATCCTTGATCTGTGAATGAGAAATAACATCTTTATTTACCAAGAGCTAATGTCTTCTGCATCATTTCTTGCTTATTTCTTCTGTGCTTAATTTGTAACAATTGCTTTTCATTGAATTCAAAAAGACAAAGAGGAGCAAACATAAGCCACCTTTGCCCTCCAAAATCTATTCTAACAAGGAGTCTCTCTGGAGTTCTCCTAACACAACAAATAGCTTTTATGAAAAATGATGCGCAGCACAAAATCTTTTTCAGTGCAATAAGATCAAGTTAACCACTCATGCCTCTAGGAAAAATACCTAAGAAGTCTTATCTGATTGCCAAAATGGACCCAGAAATCAGGTCAAGGATTGAGTACACTTTGATGAAATTTTATAGCAAAGAAGTCTGTTATCTGAGTGATAGCTTAGACCTTTTAAAATATAACTCAAGGAAGAACTAGATTTACAAAAAAAAAAAAGGCTTTGTAAAGAACAGAAGAATTGCCATTTCGTGCTCTTTATATTTTCTATAACATTTTGCTTAGAATTACTCTTACCAGTATTACTTTCTAAAAGTAATAATAATGGCTTCTCTATTGCTAAGAGGTAGACCATTTTTGCAGTAAAGTTCAGAGCTTAGTGGAAGACAAGGTGGAGGGCAGAAACCAGAAGAATGAGTAACCTGCTGCACATAACTAGATTAACAGGGTCTGCTGCATATCCAGGAACTAACTGGCTGACTTTGAACTCATTAGGGATCTACTTATCCATTATGCTGCGCAACAGAATCCAGACAGAAAACAGGCTGTGGAGAACAGGGCAGGAATGATTACGACTTCTTTCAGTTAAGAGCTCAGTATGTATACTAAGCATCCGGGAAATAAGAAGACAAAGGGAAAGAGGCCCACGATTCTGAACTTTTCTCCACTGTCTACAGCAAAATTCAGTATAATAGGGTCATAACACTATTTAAATATGGTACTTTGCAATGACTTTAAAATGAACGAACCCTAAAAATCTAAAGCACTTTCATGTCTTCAGCATTTTAGTGCTTTAATTTAGGATATTAAATAAGTGGTTTAGACCAAATTTTAAAATTCATTCTAACGAGGAGAAAAATCTTTAAAATTGAGTTTCTTCTATGAGCAGCAAGAGCAAAATGCACAGCAAACTGATATCTGGATTAAATCTGTCAGTACAAAATATACCCCTATGTGTTTAAGATTAAACAGGAGATCTTAACCAGGATAAAGTACTCCAGGAATTGATTAGCTGAAGCCATCAGATGTGGCTAAACCTGTGTTTTTCAAATACATAGGTAGTGGATGATGCAAGGCTATCTTAATCAGTTAAGGGAATGCAGTGTCATGCTTTGTGTTCAAGTTCAATTCCCCAACTTTTCATATTTCCAGAATTCTGGTCAATATATTTTTACAAATTTGCTTTTTTACTCCCTTGCTGCCTCTCAACTACCCCCCCAACTGCCCTCTGAATGCTATAGTTCACAGTGAAACCCACTGGTAATGACAGCCCTGAGGTGATAATGTACTTTCCTGCCTGCCTGTTAACAGTAGCACTTGATCCCACCATGGGTGCCAGCTCGGTGGCAGAAGGATGCTTTCCTATTTTCTAGAGGTAAAAGGACCAGCTCAATTTACTGCCTTGACTACCTCAGCAGTTTCACAAAGTTCTGGCACATAAATGGACGTTTTCCAAGAGGAAAAGGGAGGAGAAAGAAAGAGGGGGAACAAATCAGTCTTTTTATCTCCTCAGTATTGTCTCAATAACACCAAACATGTTTGGTCTCTTCTCCAGGATTGACTAGAGCAGGCTATACAGTAAATAAGGAGTGAGGTTGAGTTGCATCAAATAAACCCATTGAGGAGAAACACAAATTATTGGCTCTGAATGGAATGCAGAATCTCCGTGGAACCATGTGACAGTACATACATCCTCTTCTTTCCCTTCCTTCCCCTCAGACAGGAAGAGACTGTGTGGATGAAGTTGGATACTATCCTATTGCTAAATGAGCCCAGCTCCTCAACTTCTTAGGCACACAAATCATTGCCTCACATTTTTTTTTTGAGGTACTAGGATTTAAACCTATGACCTTTGTGCTGAGCTATATCCCCAGCACCCACCCACACACCCACACACACACACACCCTTTTATTCTAAGACAGGATCTTGCTAAATTCCTTGGGCTGGGCTGTAACTCAGGATTCTTCTGTCTCAGTCTCTCACAATGCTGGAATTACAAGTGTAGCACACCTCCCCTCACCTCCACACTCTGTTAAAATAACTAAACTGAAACCAATTAATAGTTCTACCCAAATTCCCAAATTTTTTAGGAATAAGGTCAGAGTGATTTCTTGGCTGTAAGGTACAAGACACAATATTTGCTGTAGTTGAAATAAAGCTAATTTTCCTTCCCCCAAGATCTTATGGTGTTCATGGTGTTTAAAGCTTGGTTTCACATATAACATATAAAACAGTTATTTCTGTTTGAAGATATTTTGTTTGCTATTGTCATGTTGATTTCCTCTTAGCTGTGAAAAGTTCAAGTCCACAGTGGGGAAGGTTAGGCAGCCTATTGACAGAAGCACGAAAGAATGGACATTCTTTTGAAAGACACTTCCGTAATCTTTCTATACAAGCCAAGAAGTTCAATATTTGAAGCTAACTTTGTCTGGCTATCCAGCCTCCATTTCTGTACCCAGTGACCAAAATTCACAATGAGAAATACCTTTACGTATACCTATATGTATCCCAATAGATGCATATATTAGTGACATAAGGTTTCATGAAACAGTACTTACCTTTATACAGGCAATTTGCTCCTATTTTACCCATCTTATTCTACTATAATTCAATTCTTTATAATTCTGATTGTGACCCCACTAAGTTGGTCATATTACCTGCTATTGTAATGTGACTCCACAGTTTGACACACACATACTGTACCAGACTACTCATCCAAATATTAAATATTCTCTGTGGGACTTGGTGCAAGGTTTTGCATAGAAAGTTCTATTGATATGATTCGTGCTTTTCATGTAAGAAATGAGTTATAATATTCAATTCCAGAACTGAATACAGATTGCATTCATTAGCAACATTCATTTGCTTGCCAGTCTGTTAAGGTAAGAATATGCAAAAATCGAGATAGAAGCTCTATTAGCAATAAAGCCATGAGAAAGAATAACAATTATCATGGTTATTATTATCAATAATTGTTCAACTCATAACCTGCCACCCGTTGTTCTATGAGCTTTAATTCATTTGGTTCTCACTCTAACTTTATGAGGTAGGTAAATATTGTTACTCCCACTGTACAAACAAAATTCCTTTATCTATTTTATCCCCACTCTATCTACCAAGGCCTTACTCTAAAACATTATTTCATATATATGAAGATGAGTGAGATTGTGGCTGTGACTCAAGAAATCTGCATTTCTAGAATTGGTTTGAAAGTCAGAATCATCTAGCTTTTTAAATAATCAATCATAAAATTTCAAGTAATTTTTAGGAAAATTCCAGAATAACAAATAACGTGTTCTTTTTCTTCAAGTTAAAATCTAAAATAAACATTGATCCAGTACTCTAACTTGGCCTTTATTCAGACTTTTATTGCAAGAGAAAAAGTAATGGCTCATGTATTGCATTTAGTTTTCATTTTTTGTCAGTCTCTTTTGTTCTGAAACAGTTCTTTAGTACTTTCTTGGTAGATTACTTTTAATATCTGTCTTCAGCAAAACATAATTAAAATAACAAACATGATTCCAAAGCCAATGGGTCTGTAAGGATGGCTGTTTGAGTGAGGATGGGCTGTGCTTGAAGAGTTCTGCTGCAAGGCACGATACATGTGAGTATGCTTTCCCTGTTCTCTTAGAAATCTTGACCTGCACCACAGAATATGAAAACTAAACTGGAGAGCCAGGTGATCCATTAGTTTGTTACTAAGTCAGCTCATCTGTTGCCAATGAATAGCTATAAAACTACCCCAAAACACAGAAACATTTCTAAGATTAGTTAAAAAGAAAAAAAGAAATTATAGAAAAAAACCCAATTCTACAAAAACCTTCATTTTAGTAACTACAAGTCTAGATGCAGTTCTTCAGAGTCCCTCAGTGTAAATAATTAGGACAGAAATGCTTATACTTGGTTGAATTTTTATTATTTCTGCATCAATATGCAGAATTTGGTTTATGAGTGTAAGAATAAAGACATTCAAATCATTTTTAAATTTTTTATTAACATTTGATTTGGCTCACTAAAAACTTCACATATTTAAAAGTCCACCAAAGCCCAAGGAGCACATTTTTTCACAGGCACATTGATTGTCTTAATTTTTAATCTCTCAGATTGCATCTATATAATAATAAGCAGATACGTTAGAAAGGAATAAATAGTTCCAAAAAGGAACAAGTGTGTCTTACAAATATATTCCTTCTTCTGGAAGGCCCAGTGAAATAGTTCCTGAATTTTTTCATGCATTCTGTCACGCAAAAGCAAATTTTGCTAATGTTGTATTTGCCATTGTGTAGTAGCCAAATTTTTCACTGACCCTCTTTCTTCTCTTGTGTCTTATGATAAAGAAGTAAGAACTTAGAGCCTGGAAAGAATACTTCCAGGTGGGTACAAGAGACATTGAAATCTGTAGGTAGGGAAGCAAAACACTTTGTTTCATTCAAGAACCACTGTCCTGAGTTGACTTTTCAAACACATATCACAAAAATAAGACAGTACCCCTGAAGTACAGTTAGTAACAGCAAACCCTTAACCTGTTCTTCGTAGTGAAAACAGATTATAAACCTTCTATTTCCTAGTTGTACTACACAGCTTTCCTACAGCAGCAGAGAACAAATCATCTGTTCTTTGGCGTTTAGCTCCAGATTATACTCAAGTCTTATTGCAAACGCCTATTCATATGGAAGAAGAGACAAAAGGCTAACAACTTTCCAGGATGAGTTTACAAGACTAAATGGAGAGGAAGATATGGGAATAATTTCCTCCTAGAAAATGATGATGACATGAGGTCTTTTGGATGGAAAGTCCTTTGCTAGATATTAAAGGTAGGATTATTGGTAAATTGAGAAACTGAAACACAGAGCCTCTTAAAATGACAATTTAGTTGTAATATACAGGGAGTTCTTGAAGTGTGAATTCTAAGGAAATGGGTAGTACTTAAGAAAAGATAAACTCAGATTCACTATTTCAAATGATGAAACTGTGAGTTACAAACATGGAATTGCCAATGCTTTCCACTGGAAAACAAAAAGTCAGTAGCAGTGACTTGGATCAGCTCCTAAGTAAAGGTATAATTTCAAGAAATAAATTAATCTGTAAAACAAATTAAGCCGGGAGTGGTGGCACACTCCTGTAATCCCAGCACTCTCGAGGCTGAGACAGGAGGATTGCTGTGAGTTCGAGACCAGCCTGGGCTACATAGTGAGTTCCAGGTCAGTCTCAACTATATAGTGAGACCCTGTCTCAAAAAAAACAAAAAAAAAACAAAAAAAAAAAGGAAGAAATTATTCTTACCTGCAGATTATATTATAGCTACATCATAGTTAATGAACAACAGTAAATAGAAACTGTTAATGTTATATTGTGCACTTTATTTAGTTTTAAAAGGTTATCTTAAGTCATACTTTTTGCAGAACTACCACATATAGTAATGTAATTACTAAACATTACAAAAGTAATGTTTGAGCTTGGTTACTCATAGCAAAATACAATGCTTCTAATTTTAATTATACAGAATGTGAAGACTGAATATTTGGATCTTCCTAAAACTCACACACATATTAAATCCCTAGCCCCCAGTATGACAATATTAGGAGGTAAAGCTCTTTGGAGGTGATTATATCATGAGGGTGAATATTTCATGCATGGTATTGCTACCCTTATGGAAAACAACACAAGAGAATTTTTTCCATCTTCATCATGTGAAGATTCAAGAAGTCAGACACCTGACTTCTTCTAAGGAAGAGGTTCCTCTCCAAGAGCTCAAACACTATAGGACCCAGATCTCAAATTTCTAGCTTATAGAACTGTGAGAAGTAGATATTTGTTGTTTAATTTACACAGGCTATGGTGTTCCACTTCAGCAAAACAAACTGACTAAGTCATCAAAATATTTTCAATCACAGAGAAAATCGTTTATAATTCACTTCACAATGTCGTTACATAAAACCTGTGTTCCAACAAAACCTGTACACACAAATATTTATAACAGCTTTATTTATAATTGCCTAAACTGGAACTAGACTAAATATCCCTTAGTTGAGGAATGGGTAAACTAACTACAGTATGTACATGAAATGGAATACTATTCAGGAATAAAAAGGCATGGACTATTGATACCTACAACAACATGAGAAGAATTTCATATGTATTATATGAAATAAAAGAAGACAGATTCAAAATCTACACATTAAATGAGTCAATCTATGTGGAATTCTAGAAAATGTACAACTAAAGTGATGAACAGTTCTAAGGTTTCCAGGAGTTAAGACTGTGTGTGAGAGAGACTGAAAAGCAGTAGCAGGAAGGTATTGGGGAGGAGGAGGGGAGAGTTTGAGTGGGGTGAAATTGCTCTATTTCTTCATGGCTATGGTGATTACATGAGTAATAGTTATCAGCACTCATAGAGCTGGGCCCCTAAGAGAGTAAATTTTACCAAATGTAAATTTTCAAGTAAATTTTTTAAAATATTAAAAATAAAATACTAAAACACAATAGCATTGTATTTATTTCCTGTAGCTGAGATTAAAAATCATCACAAATTGGTTGGCTTAAGAAAATTAAACATTTGACTTCTTTAGCATGTTTCCCAAGGTGCACCTATAATACAGCATATATAATTTCTTTATTTTTTCATACTGACAAATAGTATTACACAACACAGAGTCAGGGCATGCTTGTTGCACCTTTGTCTCATTTCCACATCTGGATAGTATGAATGCAGCCAGTTTACACCCTTGTGCACAACTCTTTATGTGAACATAAGCTTTCATTTCTCTTAGGTGCACACCTAACACTGGAATTTCGGGTCCTACAGTAGCTCTGTATTTAAATTGTTGAGCATTTGCTAGTTTTAAAAAGTGACTTCATCATACTATATCCCTTCCAGCACTGCATAACCATTCTTTTTTCTCCATATTGTCTCTAACACTTATTTTGTCCTTTTACCATAGACACTGCCATGTGAGTGAAAGGGTAAATGATTGTGATTTTAACTTGCTTTTCACTAGTGGTCAGTGATGTTGAAAGTTTTTGTGTATTTATTGGCCATTTGTAACCTTCTCTAGAGAAAAAAGTCTATTCAGATCCTTTAACTGTAAAGGTGTTGATCATCTTTTCATGTGTTTTGTGGCATTTTCAAACTGTTTCCTTTAGAAATGTTTATTGATACTTGGCCTAATTAAAAGTTTGTTTGTCTTTTTAAAAAAAAGAAATGAAAAACATGAACTTATTCTTTTATATTCTGGAGGCTAGAAGTCCAACGTGAGCTTTAGAAAACTGCAAATTGAGATGCAGTCAGGGCCATGCTCCTTCTGGAGGTTCCAGGAGAGACTCTGTTTTGCACTTGCAACTTCAGGTGGCTGTGGCCATTTCAGAGTTGATGGCTGTGTTTCTCCAGTCTTGGTTTTTTCCTGCAGGAAATCTCACTTTGCCTCCTTCTTGTGGAGATACTTGTGAATGCATTTGGGTCTATATGATTACTCCAAAATAACTTCTTTAAAATGATCTCATCTACAAAATCTATGCCACATACAGTAATAGTCACTAATTCTAGGGAATAGGATGTAGACATTTGGGGGAGGGGAGCTATTATTTAGCCTTCCATTTAAAATGGAAAACTATACACCGGAAACTTTTAATATATTGATAGTGTTCAATTTCCTCAGAAAAGCGTGGAAAACATAGCTGTTCAAATTTTGAGTGACTGAATAGAAGAACTGGGGTCAGGTGTATTTCTGGCAGAATTAATAGTTTGAAAAAGTAGAAAAATATACAGCAAATTTAGGCTATGGTAGTAGAGCCAAATGTCTGGAATACAGAGTGTGCTGAAGCATAGTATGAAAAAGACTATAGCCAAATGCTGGAGCACCTTGAAATCACCTGCTAATAAATTTGGCAACACTTAGCAAGTCTTTGGGAGTGGCAGTAAATTTTTTCAGTCCATAGGTGTCAAACCAGTATATTTATATTATTTAAAAATACACAAAGTATAATAGCATGTATTATATGTCAAGAACAGTTTAAGTACTTTAAATGTTTTAGAATATTTTATACTTGCCATAACCCTAATAAATAGGCATTATTATAATAATCATTTTACAAGTGAAATCCCCAGAGAAATCAAGTAACCATCCCAAATCAAAATCACACAGCTAGTAAATTACACTACAGGATGGAAGGTAGAAAGAGAACTGCCAGAATTTTTTGTTTTGACTATTTGCTCTACCAAAGAAGAAGAAGAGGGCAAAAACATGATGTTAAAGGCTGCAGGCAGGCAAGAAGAGAGAGAGAGAGAGAGAGAGAGAGAGAGAGAGAGAGAGAGAGGAGAGGGAGAGAGAGAAGAGAAGGATAAATGATGAAGAACAGAAAATTAAGAGTAACACACTGATGAGCACAGAAATGGTGAAATAAAGAAAAAATTGCCTGTCCAGGCACGGTGGTGCACACCTAATAATCCTAGTACACTGGGAGGCTGAAGCAGGAGGATTCCAAGTTTGAGCCTAACCTGACTCTGTGTCAAAGTAAAAAATAAAAGGGCATATAGTTCCTGGCAAAAGCCCAATCCCCAGTACCTGGTAACAAAACAAAACAAAAGGCAAATTGCCAAAAGGAATCACAAATGTACTCCCTTTCAGGAGGGATAGATTATCTGCATGAGGCAAAGAGATACTTGCAACGTAGTCAGTCAAAATAGATCCACAGATGCCTCAGGTTCTTTTAGATCCTCATCCCACTGGGCGAAATAGCCATCCTTCAAATCACCCCATAGGCTAAAAGATAAATGTCACGTTACTCACCTGAGTCAGCCAGTCCCACTTTCTCCCATAGATGCCTAAACAAACACATCCATTTCATATACAGGGTACAACTTTTCTGTGAGTGGCAGACTTTTTTCTAAAACTGAAATAAGGTAATGTAATAAATATACTCTTTGAAGTTTTTTATTGCATTAATAAAAATACCTGAGATTAAAATTGTCTTTTACGCCATTTCAAATGTATTATTTTGTATCAATGTGGTTTCAGATGCTTATTTTTTATTACTGAAAGTCAAAAATTAAGCTCAATTGGGAAACAGGACACACCATCCTACATACCTCCAACCACGCAAACCAGCAGCATTAAGAGGAATATTCCCCAGAACACCACATTTCAGTTCCAACTGGCGGCTAATTACTAACTCCTAGTGAAAGTGTCACACTGCTCTGCTTTCAGCACTCTGTTGGCCAAGTGTCTCTGGCAATAATCTCTCAACACATAAGTACCGTTCCCTTTCATCACATTATTTAATCAATAAAGTAATGTCCTCGCACAGGCCAAGCGCAGAGCCATCTTGTCACAAGTGCTAAATAAATGAAACAAACACCAGTCCCGCTTCCACACCGCTCCATTAATAAACATGAATGGAGAGGTCTTTAATACAAAATCCATTCTCCCAAACGTTTAAAACTGCAGACACATGCAACATTCACGAGACAAAAGGAGGAGTCGTTTATGCAATGGTGAGATTAGGCTGAGTCCTACCCACAAGAAGATGAGGTTTCATTGCTTCCTCACTTTCTCTCCACCTTCCTATGCCTAAGGAGGTGACGTTTCTACATCCACTTCAGGGCTGCAAGAAGCAGACACGCCCTGGCAAGGTCTTCCTCCCAGAAGAGAAGGAAAGGTACGCTCTGCTGCTCAGTTCTGCAAAAGAATGATAGTTATTCTTTGAGATGGCCCGCTTCCCATCTCTCCTTGCTAGGGGCTATGTGTTATGGTGGTATTGGACTTCCACGTACAAATTTTATGTCCCAATTTATCCTCTTGTGGCTATGGTTGCTTGGCTATAAAGCTAGAGAAGTAAAGGGTAGTCTGAACCTTATAGTTTCCCAAAATTCTAAATACTGTGTCCTCCTTAAGAAAAGGTACAGTATTTTTTCCTCCTTATATCTCCTAACAGATCCTGGCACATACTAGGTATATGATAGATGTTAAATAGAAAAATGACTTCTTCAGAGAATATCAAGACTTATCTTTTAGCCAGGTGTGGTGATGCATGCCTCTAATCTCAGCACTTGAGAGGATGAGGCAGGAGGATTGCCATGAGTTCAAGGCCATCCTGGACTACATAGTGAAACCCAGTCTCAAAAAAAAAGGAAGAATCATCATGTATGAAAGCTGGCATTATATGCCATACACTCTTGTAATAGGTAACTGATTTAATTCTCTCATTTCACAGGTAGATGAAAGCGTATGAAGTACAGGTATATATTGCTATTACTCAGAGTCCCAGCAGGTGAGAAACAAAGTTAGGATATCTTCATTTGTCTTTCAAAACTATTTTATTTCCAGTTAAAACCTGGAAATGTCAAGGTGTATCTTTGTTTTGTCAGCTTTTGTGAGTTGTTTCTTGTTTGCTTTTGCTGGGCTACCTTGGGTGAATCAATTTTCATGACATTGCCATCGGAGTTTCAACTATAAAGCAGAAAACCAACTTCCCTGATATTCAGGAATCAGGAATTACATTTTTACAATAAAAATTACTCCAACCATTCCACTTTCTATGAAAAATTTCACCCATCCACAATCTTTCCATGGATGGCTGCCTCTCTCTGTTACCTTCTTACAATGCCATTTTACTTCAACTCTCCTCTTCCCTGAATACTGCTCAAGCCCTACAACAACTCCTTCTTGAGCTGCCAAGAAGCCATTATCCATACTTTGTTACTTGACAGTAGACTGCACTTCCTCTAATACCTAGATGAGTCTGGGACTCAGTAACCTTTCATCACCAAGGAACCTTCAACAAGATGTTCCTTACAAAAGAGATTCTTGTAGCCTCCTTTTAACATTATGGTTGTCTTACTGCCCAATTTTTGAGTTCAAGGAGATGAATAGAGCCTTGTTTTAACAGTGACAGCTCCCAGGAGTGTGAATAATAACTGCTATCTTGAAAGAGTGCTTTATATAAAATGCCTGAGGATGTAAATATTATTTTCCTAATAAAATATGAATAGTTGCTCCTAAGCTACCTGATAAGTTAGTGTCATTGAGGATGATATCACACTTTTAGTGTTGTTCATCAAATATTTGCTAAGTTAATTGGTACTTAGAGTTACTTCCCAAAGGAAAGGAGACAGAAGGTGTAGATAAAGTAAAATTACTTTATTTTCACTTTAAGAGCAAAAACTTTAATAATTGCCCTGAGTCTGTTTTAGCAGGCATTAGGTGCTTGGTTTTCATTAGCAAAGGCATTCAGAGATATTTCTCCTAATGAAAATCTAAAACCAGGCCTTTAAAATGGCTTAGTGATAGTGATGATTCTTCAGAGAGCTCACCAGTTTCAGTGCCCTATGGGACATGTTGATCATTCATTTTATAGGTCAAGTGCAGGCACATTTATTAATGTATGCTCTGATCTGGCCCACACTGCAGGATTAACTTCACAGTGCTTGATCAATGGTACCAAAATTAATGGATTCATCAGTGCTGCCTGTGGAGACACCCTCGCCCTTGTCATTTATATTGCGTTTCTTCCCAGTTTTAATTGGGCATGTAATCTGGGCCATCTCCAGTGGACTCTCAAAAAGAAATCTACACCCGGAAGAAGTGTGGAGGTTTTTATTATCTTGCACACTTTAGTTCATCAGTTATTCCTACTACATCATTACTCCTCCATCTTGACAAGGATTTTCTTCGGTGCAAAAGTGCTCTCTATTCTATCAATCTTTCATTCAAAGATTATATCCAATTTCATGAATTTTCTTAACTATAAAATCTGTTATGTACACCATTGAAATAATATGCTCAGAAGTCTTCAACAATTTCCTAACTACAAAATTTAATCACCTTACACAGAATGAGAACATTTGAGGGTGCTGACCATGTACTCCTATCTGAACCATTTTCAACTACCGGGCATAAGACATTGAATTTTCCGTAGCTTCTTTCTGTCTCTCTGGTCAGAATTCTGTCTGTCTCCTTGTTCTTCTTTTCCTATTAGCTTCTTAAATCTTCCTCTAAGCTCTGTCCTCTAGTCTCAGCAATTTTACCCTCATTCTTGACAAAGTGTTCACCCCACTCCTTTACAATCATATCTATATACATAGTTGCCATATCTAAGTTCTAATCTAATACTAAAGAGGAAAGCAGGGGAAGTATAAAATAACACGATAGAGATGTCTTCAAATTTCATTAATAAAAAAGATAAATTCTGCAGTTCAAATTGTTTTCTGTTGAGATTAAAACAAATTGATTATTTTAAGATTGAATTAGGAAGCCGGGAGTGGTAGTGCACACCTGTATTCCCAGCACTCGGGAGGCTGAGGCAGGAGGATTGCTGTGAGTTCGAGACGAGCCTGAGCTACATAGTGAGTTCCAGGTCAGTCTCAACTACATAGTGAGACCCTGTCTCAAAAAACAAAAAAACAAAAAAAAAGAAATGAATTAGCAAAAATATTTAACTTACATGTATTTAAAAGAGGGACACAAAATATACGCATAGAAACATCTAAAATAGAGGGAGGAAAAAAAATACTTGCCCCCCCCCAGAAAAACAGACTGGTTTTTTCAATACTAATATTGAACAGTGTTTTGAAATGAAGAAAGTCATTAATTATCCAAACCATCAAAAATTTATTAAGTAGATATAAAAATTGCTAACTTGTATGTCTCTAACAGCATAGCCTTAAGAAATATAAAGCAAAAATTCATTGACATGCAGGAATAAATTGATAATGCTACAATCATATTGAGAAAATTTAATAACTTTTCCTAGCTCTTAAAGAATCAAGAAAAAATAATCACTGTGTTACATAAGATTTGGCAGATAAAACTGCACCTACCAATTAAAAAATGCACACTTTTCACAAGTTCATGTAGAAAACTTGCAAAAGTTGACTGTGTAGCAGAACACAAAGCAAATCTCAACAAATATCAAACAATTTCTATCATTCAGACCACAATCTCTGAATAACTGCAATAAGATTAGAAGTCAAAGATAAAAAGATAACACCATATATTTGAAAATAATAAAATATACATCTAAATAATTCATGGATTCTAATTACAATAATAGCTTTAAAATATTAATAATTGAACAACAATGAAGATCCTATATATCATAACTGTGAGATCCATATAGCACTTTGGAGAATATACATGTACTTTTAATTGCATATACCCTTTCAGGAAGAGTAAAAATCCAATCACTCCACTGTCCAACTCAAAAATGTACCAGAGTAAAATGAATAAATACAAAACATAAGGAGTGAAATAAAAGTAAAAATAAGAATTAATGAAATGTTTAACAACAACAATAAATCAAATCAATAAAAACCAAATCTGGTTTGTAAACAGAAAAAATAATTAGGGGCACTACTAAACAAATTGATTTTTAAAAGAGAAGAAAAGATACAAATAAAACACAAGAAAATAGAACATGTATTTGAAACCTGAGATAAAATGGGTACTCCCTTAAAAATATATTATTTATCTGATCCATTTTAAAAAGGAAATAAATAACCTGAGTGTGGATAAACTTTAAAGCATTAAAAAAACTTTAAAGTGTAAATATTGGATGGCTTATTAAAATATATATACTTCAGGTTTTTTAAAGTTTACTTTTTAAAAATCCTTGTATACAGAGAAAACAGTACCTACAATCAGGGACTGTTTGAACTGGATGAGTCTTTCAGCGTATTTGGTCCAACACTTTCCTACAGATACAGGAATTGAAGTTCAAAAATATAAAAACAGTAACAGCCATTTATGTTAATTGGCTTCTCACTGTGTTAAGCATTTTGAATCCAGGTAGAGAAGTTAAATATTTTCTCCCCTTTTCTAGGTTGTATTTTCATTATGTTGTTTTCTTGCTGTGTAGAAGTTTTTTAGTTTGATAATCCCATTTATCAATTTTTACTTTCGTTTCCTGTGCTTTTGGGATTTTATCTCAAAAACTCATTGCCTGCATCAGTGTCTTCAAGTGTTTCCCCTCTGTTTTCTTCCACTAGTTTCAGAATGTAAGCTTTTGTATTTAGACCTTTGATCCATTTTGCATTGCTTGCTGTACAGGGTGAGGGATGGGAATCAAGCTTCAATCGTCTACAAGTAGATATTAAGTCTTCCCAGAATCATTTATCATTTCTCCAATGTATATTTCTGGTATTCTTTGTGATGCAGGTGTCATTTGAGTGCAGACGTGTGGTTTTATTTCTGGGACATTGGTCTATGTGACTATTTTTATGCCAATACCATGCTGCTTTGTTTACTATGATTCTGCAATTTGTCTTGAAAACAGGTATTGTGATTCCCCCAACTTTGCAGTTTTTGCTCAAGATTGCTTTGGCTGGGGGGTCTTTTATGTTTTCATATGAATTTTAAGATTGTTTCTAGTGGTGAGGAATCTCATTGGTATTTTAGGGAGACTGAATTGAATCTGTCCATGACCTTGCGTAGTAGGTACATTTTAATAAAATGAATTCTCCTTGTCCATGAATATGAGAGGTCTTTCCATCTTCTAGAGTGTTTGATTTCTTTCACTGGCATTTGGCAATTTTCATTGTAAAGTGCTTTCATTTCTTCAGTGAGATTTAATTCTGAACATTTTATTATTGACTGATTTATTTTACCTATTGTAAATTGGATTGCTTTCATGATTTTTTTTTTCTCAGTAAATTTGCAGCTGGTATAGAGAAATGTTACTGGGTTTTGTGTATTGATTTTGTATTCTCCTATTGTAGTGAATTTGTTTATCATTTTTAATAGTCTTTTGTAGGATCTTTAGGTTTTTCTATATATAAAATCATATCATAACTAGTCAGGGATAATTTTTGTCTCCCTCCCCTCCTACTTGTATACTTTTGCTTTTTTGCCTACTTGCACTAGTTAAAACTTCTAGTATAGCCTTAGCCACTTTCTTATCACTGGGACACAATACCTAACACTAGCAATTTAAGGAAGAGGTTTGTTTTGGCTCATGGCTCTCGTCTATGGATGGCTCACTCCAAGGTAGAAGTGATATGGTGGAAGGCCAGGGCAGAGGAAAAGCTGCTAGCAAACCGAGAGAGAAGAGACACAAGAGTAAGAACACACCCTTCCAGGCCATACTCCCAGTGACCCATCTGCAATCAGGCCCCACCTCCAAACAACATCTTTAACTATGCTTCAATTTTCTTCCACACATATGAGAACCTGGAGAAATGCTTTAGATCTAAACAATAACAAAAGACACATGTCCATCTCTTTATGTAAAATACATTTTAGTCCATCTCTAAGAACTGCCAAAATCTTAACCATTTCAGTATTGCTAAAAGTGCAAGTTCAAAGTCTCCATTGAGACTCAAGTCAAACCATTAGCTGTGAGACCCTATAAAATTAAAAAAAAAGAAAGTCTAATATCTAATATCTCCAACATACAATGGCACGGGTAAATATTCACCTTCCAAATGAGAGCAATAGGGGGATAAAAAGTAATCAGACCAACAACAACAACAAAAGTAATCAGACCAAAGCAAAAACAAAGCCTAGCAAGTCAAACATTAATTCCTGTAGCTCCACATTGAGCACCTGGGGCATGATGTGGTAAGATAAAAACTCTAAAGGCCTTGGGCATCCCCACCCCCAGGCATGCCCTCTCATGGCCTCTCTCTTCCACAGTCTTGACTCATTGCCTAGGGCTCTTCTCAACAAACCTTCTATGTTCTTGGCATTTCCAACATCCTGGGGTCTCCAGTGCACTTTCCACATCACTTCCACAGCTTCAAGCACTACCATCTCAGGGGCAAACTGCCAGCCTATCTGGCCTTCTGAAATCTGGAAGGACATCCCTGTAACCCTAAAACTCTTTCAGTCTACATGTTGTAAAATCAGCAGCACATGGATGATACCAAGTTTCCCTGCCCACCCAGGCAATAGCCAGGACCCCTTGCTTAGATCATAGTGATAGTGGCCTCTGAGAGCCTGCACAACTGAACATTATGAAACAAATAGTAGAGAACTAATGCCCAAGGCACCCCTTCTTGAGCAGAGAACCCAGAGATTATCTTCTCAAATATAAGTTTTTTAGTTTTGTACCTTTGAGCCCATAAAAGGTTGAATCCTTCTGATTCCTGAAATTTCTTCAAGGCATTTTTCCTACTGTTCTGAGGCAAAGAACTTAGCTTCTGTTTAATGCTAATCTTTTCACCAACCAAGCTATCTTCAGCCCCAACTTTATAGGTGCTTCTCTTTTGGACACCAGAAAAATTTTTCAAATTATTCAGCTCTACTTTTGAGTCCTGGCTTTCACTGTAGATTTACCTAAAAAATAGCCCGCAGTACCCATTTCACAGCCTAAACATTAGGCTGCTTTATAATTTCCTCCACCAGATTAATTAGTCCACAGTCTTTAATCTCAGTCTCCTGCAAAGTTTCAGAACATGGGTGAAGACAAATTCTCTGCCAGTGTATAACACACCTGGCCTTTACTCCAACTGACAATGGAGTCCTTGTTCCCAAATGATACCTGACTCTGGCCTATGGATTTCTGTCTTTTGAGCCCTGACCAGAATCTCCCATCAAGTTCTGCTTATAGCAGTCTGGGGCTTCAGTAGCTAACATCGTCAAATCTTCCCAACTTTTCATAACATGGTCATGTACAATCACAGCAATGACTCCACTGTCAGCACCAAAATCTGTTTTAACCATTTCCCCTTCTCTGAGACACAATACTTAATACCAGAAATTTAAAGGAGGAGAGGGAGGTTTACTTTGGTTTACAGTTTCAGTCCGTGCTTGGCTAGTTCTAAAGCAGAAAAGGTATGGTAGAAGGACACAGGGGAGGAAAAGGTGTTCAACTCATGGCAGCCAGGAAGCAGAGAGAGAAGGGAAGAGCTGTTGACAAGAATGTGCCCTTCCAGGTCATACTGCACTGATTCACCCCCAACCAGGCCCGATCTTCTAACAGCAATGAACACATTACTGATGAGTACATCACCCCCATGATCTCATCACTTTCTATACTTATGAGAATTTGGGGGTGTGGTTTAGATCTAAACCACAATATGTACTATAGTGAATAAGAGCAGTGAGATTGTACATCCTTGTTTCAAGGAAATGCTTTCAGGTTTTCCCTATTCAGTATGCTATTGACTGGGAGTTTGCCACATAAAGCCTTTATTATGTTTAGTTATCATGATAAGTATCTTCCTTAAGTCACTGATTTCATGTCCATCAGTAATTTATTAATGAAATTCTCTTCTAGATTTTAGTCTTCTAATTAGCCTTCCTGCTGCTACCAGACTCATCTTCCTTAACCTTCATTCTCAGGACAGTTGACTCTCTTCATTGGTCTTTCTATGGATTTTTGTTTTTAACTTTCATGTATTTCCTGTTTTATGGTCCTGGCCTTTGAACAGGAATCTCACATTTTTAGAAAAAAATGTTTGAGAAGAAATTTAAAAATAGGTACTTAATATATTGTGCTAAAAATAAAAATACTTTATGAAAAAATTTGCAACATGACAAAATTTCTGAAAACAAATTTTATTAAAAAATGATTAACCTTGTGCATTTTTAAGACTGTTCATTTTTTATATTTCACTAAGTGGTGAACATTAACTAAAATATGTGTGCACATACATGCACATACACACAGAGAATCATCCAGCACTTCTGGAAAATATTTTATGTAATGTGAACCACTTACTTTTCTCCAAGTCCTTTCACTGTTTTTATTCATGTCTGTCATCATCATATGATATAACTAAAATACATTGCATTCCTTATCAATTAAAACTTCCCCATGTTGTATAGCTCTAGACCAAGACATCCAAATGGTCAGAGGAAGAAAATGCTTATTGATTCTATAATTACCATGACCCAAGGAGGATTTAAGTGTCATCCGTTGTCAATTCTGACTACATTAAGTCTTACAAAAGATAATTTTAACAAAGCATGGATATCAAGATAAAATATATATTTTCACACAGATGATCATGTTTTGCATTATGAGCTACAATTTTAATTAAAGTTGGCATATTTCTGCTACTATGATTTAATGGATTAACTAAGTTGGACAAGGTCTCAGATCTTTAACTACACGAAACATGTTTGTGATTTTTGGCACTCTACATTCTAGGTGTGTTATGAAGATGACAATGTGCCAGTCATCCAAGCTGTCAAACACCTGCTAACAGCTGCTCAAAGCCAAACTCATTTGCACTCAGATGAACACCTCCTGAGGAGCAATCACTGAAATGCGTACAGTTTCAGGTGCTACTCGTAGCT
The DNA here is from genome assembly GCF_012274545.1 of Fukomys damarensis. NCBI lineage: Eukaryota > Metazoa > Chordata > Mammalia > Rodentia > Bathyergidae > Fukomys > Fukomys damarensis. The sequence goes on from NW_022900914.1 coordinate 43,615,244, forward strand.
AGTAAAACAAATTTTACAATAAGCCCAGAATTATTTTTTCAAAAGTGATGAAATAATTCCATAGAACAAACCAAGATAAAGACTTATGAGATTTATTAACACTGTAGTTGTATCAAACATTTAGAAAATAAATCATTGGGTTTGTATATGTATGCAATTGTATGGTTTTAAATATTCTTCTGAAACAACCTAATTCACATTATTTTGAAGTCAGTATTAAAAATATATCCTCTGTTTGGCAGGGGAAAAAATTTTTCCAGTCACTTATTTCCAGTGAGAGTTTAAACTGATACAAATTCCTGATAAATATTGATATATTGATATTGATCCCCTAATCCCATAAGCAAGGCCTACTTAGGTTAAAAAATTGGCAGTATGGTTGTTATGAATATAAATGTATGTGCAACAAAGAATCTAAGGATCTTCAGAACCACTAGAACAGGAAGTTTTGGGTACTGAGAGGTTCAGTCTTAACAAGTGGGCCCTCCAGCAACCTTGAAGGAGATGTATAGTAAACAGTAGTGTTGCTGAGGTACTTGTGAGGCTATTTATACTTTTGATTGTACTTCACTGTATTTTTATGAGGAAATATTCCATACTATGTGTTACTTTGAAACTTGGGTGTCTGTAATAGCCTTCAGAAACATGTAGGGTCTTGACCAGTTTGATATGACAACACACACACACACACACACACAAACACACACAAGTATATATTATCTTAGACAGAAAATAAAGGCCCTTATAGATAAAATTCTCTTTAAAATTAAATTAATTAAAATAATCTTTGTTTCTTAAAATATGTCCCAGTGCTGTGAGAGTCAACAACCAAAAAATATCAGCAGTTAAAACAACACAATATTGAACATTTATACATAAAATATATCAAGCCACTCACTGGCATGGAAAGGTTTTCAATGGAAACAATAAGATTGTCCATTCATATTTTATTGGTTGAAAAAAGTCATTTGAATTGTCCTCAATGCAATAAGTATTTGTGTGGTGAGGGAAATTCATTTCCTTTCAGGGCCTAAATAACTTGTAAACAGTTATACAGACTACCACTTTTAGAATTTTGAAATTTTTGTCCCACTGCCTTAAAAGAGTCAAGAAATAAATTGTAGCCTAATCTGGCCATATCTCCTGAGGATTGAAAAGGTCTCCAAAGTAGACATGCAAGACCAATAGTGGATATGGATGTAGAAAAGGGGAACAGCTGAGGTTGGGGAAGAAACTATTGGGGAAAGTGGCCAGATGGACCAGCATTTTCAGTTAATGCAACTTGGAAACCCAGTGGCTAACGTCTGAAGTTAGCAGCTTCAAAAGAGGATAGTTTTTTACAATAATATGAAAATAAGTAGGCATGAGTAGTTAGAGACTGCTTCTACCACCTCCTTCCCCTGATTGCAGTGGAAATCTGATTTCATTTCAGTCAGGGAGATTTATTAGGGGAAGATGATCAAGGAGAGAAGCTATTTAACCTGTATCTGTAGCATGAAGAGTGTTAAGGAAAAAGAAGGGAAACAACAAAAAATAGGCTGCGGGGGATTTAGCTCAGTGGCACTGCTCCTGCCTCCCAAGTGCAAGGTCCTGAGTTCCATCCCCAGTACTGGGGTGAGTTCCATCCCCAGTACTGGGGTGGGGGTGGTGGGAAGAAAGTAGGCAAAGTGAATGGACAGAAGACAAGGAAAAAGAACCAGAAAGAGCACAGAAAGATTAGACAGGCTGGTATTTCAAGAACAGCTAAGCTTTCTTGAAGACAGCTCAGGACAATTATCTGGCATCACTGGTCTAAATGGGATCCCAGCATGAGGTGGGGTTCCTAGTCCTGCACTGGAGGAAGTCACACGTAATCTCACAAGCCTAAGAGAATCGGGAGAGGCTAGTCCCAGCACATGCTTAGACTCAAAGACAGATTTAGGTCACTTGATACTTTCTTATCTCCCAAATAAAGGTTTAGGGCCTGCATGCACTGAAGAACTGGGCAAAGAAAAGAAAACCACTCCGTTAGGCAACTATCTTCCAGGATTTCATTTCAACATTGCCCTTTCATTTTAATTCAATTTTATACAGATTTCATCTCTGCAAAAGAGCCTTCTGCCGGATTCTTAAATGCTTATGGAAAAAGGAAAGTTTAAGGAGAAAATTGGGCAAAAAAGAAAAGCATCTGCAAGTGTAGGGCATATGGTGGAGGAAAACATGGAAGTGCTAGAATTACAGGCATGTGTCACCATCGCCAGATTTAAGTCAAATTTATATCAAGAAACAAACTGCACACTAAACATTAAAATAATTATAATTTGATGATAGTTTATTTAGATAGGGACTGATCATATAGGCATAGATGGGATGTGAAGGATTCACAGAATGAGTACAAGGAACGACAGGAAGCCACAGCATCATACACAGACCAGAAGACAGCAGCTGTTGTACTCTGAAGGTTCATCCGAGACCAATCCTACACCCATGGATGCTGCATCCTGGCCATGGCCACTGCTATCTCCAAGCCAGCTCTAAACATTCTTCCCCTTTCATGGGGAAGCAGAGACACTGACCAACTGACCATGGGGGGAAAAAATCCAATGGTGTGTTATATATAACAGCACATCTTTCCCAATGAGAAATTCATGGACTAAAAATGAAAGAATGGAAAAAAGTATTCCTTGCAGTGGGAAGATGAAAACAAACAGAAGCAGCTACCCAATTTTCAGACAAAGTGGACTTTAAGCAGTAATGCAGAAGATAACTAACAACTACTTTATGAAGCAGAATGTCAATAAATTAGACAATGTAGAAGAAATGGATAGATTCCGCAATGAATTGCAAAAATTGAACCATAAAGATATAAAAAAACGTGAATAATCCAATAACAAAGAATGAAATTGAAGTAGTATTTTTTTCTTAAAAAGCCTACCAATGAAGAAAAACCCAGGCCATGGTTAATTCACTGCCAAGTTCTACAAGAACTTCAGAGAAGATTGGATGCCAATGCTGCTCAAATTCTTAATGAAATTAAAAGGGAAAGAGTATTCCCAAAGTTACTCCTGGAAACTAGCTTTACCTTCATTCCACAACCAGACAATGCTCCAACCAACAAAGAGAACCACAGGCCAATCTCTTTAATAAACATAGATATAAAATCTTCTATAAGATACTAGCAAGTAGAATGCATTGAATCATCAAAATGATCATACATCATGACCAAGTAGCTTCATTCCAGGGATTAAGGGAAAGTTCAACATACACATCAATAAATTTAACACATCACAAAAAGAGAAGCAGGGGCAAAAGTTACATTAACTCAAGGGATACATAGGGCTGGGGATTTAGCTTAGCGGTTCCGGCCCCTTCCTCACAAACACAAGGACCTGAGTTCAATCGCCAATACCAAAAAAAGTGAGAGAGAGAGAGAGAGAGAGAGAGAGAGAGAGACAGAGAGACAGAGAGACAGAGAGACAGAGAGAAATACAGAAACAGCCTTAGACAAAATCTGACATCTATTTATGAGAAAAACTCTGAAGAAAATAGATATACAAGGACCTTTCTCAACCTGATGAAACCACCCATGACAAATCTACTGCTAGCATCATAATAAATAGGAAATCCAAAAGATTTCCCTCTAAAATCAGGAGAAGACAAGGATATCCACTATCACCACTCTTATTCAGCATAGCACTTGAAGCATTAACCAGAGCAATCAGGCAAGAGAAAGAAATAAAAGAGATATATATGTATAGGAAAGGAAGAAGTCAAATTACCATTGTTTGTAGATTACATGATTCTCTACATAGGAGAACTGAAAAATTCTACAAAATGCCCACTAGAATCAATGACCAAATTCAGCATTGTAGCAGGACACAAATCAATACACAAAAATCATTAACAGTGTCGTACACCAATTATGAACTCATAGAGAAAGAAATTGGGAAAGCAATACCATTCACAGTAACATCAAGAAAAATGAAATATTTAGGAATTAACCTAACTAAGGAAGTAAACGAACTCTACAATGAGAAACACAGTACTCTTAAAAAAATGAAATGGACATCAGAAAATGGAAAGATATCCCATATTCCTAGATAGACAGAACCAGTATAGTCCAAATGGCCATACTCCCAAAACTGGTACACATGTTTAATACAATCCCAAACAAAATATTAACAGCATTCCCCACAAAAACAGAGAAAGCAATCCTAAAATCCATTTGAAATCAGAAGAGACCTAGATAGCAAAAGCAGTTCTGGATCACAAGAGCAAAGCTGGAAGCATTACAACTCCAGATTTCAAGTTATATTACAAAGATACAGTGATATAAAAAAACAGCATTTTACTGGCACAAAAACAGACATGTGGGTCAATGGAACAGAATATGGGAAAAGAAAAAAATCTCAGGCACATTCAATTATTTGGTCTTTGACAAAGGGGCCAAAAACATACACTGGCAGAAAGATAGCCTCTTTAATAAAGGGTGCTGGGAAAACTGGCTATCCACACGCAGAAGAGTGAATCTAGACCCATATCTCTCATTGTGTACTAAATTAAAATCAAAATGGATCAAAGATCTAAATGTAAAACAGAAACCCCAAATCTGATGGAAAATAAAATAGGTAAAACTCTTGCAGACAAGGGTGTAGACAAGGAATTTCTGAACAAAACTCCAATGGCACAAGAAATAGTACAAAGAATCAACAAATGGGATCCATATCAAATTAAAAAGCTTTTTGACAGCAAAGGAAACAAAGGAGTAAAGAAACAATCTATCTACAGAATAGGAAAAATTCTTGCCAACTAGTCCTTGAATTGAGGACTAATATCTAGAATATGTAAAGAACTCAAAAAATTAGAACTCTCCTCCAGGTAACCCAACCAGAAAAGGGCAACTGAAATGAAAGGACACTTTTCAGAAAAAGAAGAATCAATAATCAATATATACATGAACAGAGTATTCAACATCTCTGACCATTACAAAATTGGAAATTAAAACAACACTGAGATCTCATCTTACTCCAGAAATATTGGCTAGCATCAAGAAATCAAATAATAACAAATGCTGGTGAGGCATCAGGGAAAAAGAACCCTTTTACATTATTAATGGGAATGCAACCTCGTATAACCACTATGGAATTAGTATAGTATTCTTCAGAAAACTAAGTAGAAATTCAATTTGATCCAAATATTTCCTTTTTAGGTATTTCCCTGAAAAAGTTAGACTTCATATTACAATGATACATGCATACCCATGTTCATAGGAGCACAATTCATAATAGCTAAATCTTGGAAGCAGCCTATATGCCCACCAATAGATGAATAAATAAAGAAAATGTGGTGTTTATACACAATGGAGTACTCTTACATAAAGAGCTTGAATTATTTGGAGGAAAATGGATGCCCCTTGATACCATAATACAAATCAGATACACAGGTTTAAATATCATATGTTTTATCTTACATGAGAAATAAATATTATAAATAAAGAGAAAAATGAAAGGTAGATAATAAGAAGCAAGGAGATAGATCCTTTTCAAATGTGAAGGGGATCAAAAAAGGGATGGGAAGGGAAGGGAGAAAAAGAAAATGAAAAAAGTATTAAGATGTGTTATGTACGTGTACCAACTCTCCCACCGAGGAATGTAATCTTTATATATTGTGAACATGTACTAATAAAAAACAAAAATGGAAAAAATGAAATAGCAGCATTGTTACCACTGCTCACCCCTAACAACAGAGAGAAGGGAGGATTAATAACAATAGTAATAGTAATAATATTGACAGTAGGCCTAAGTATCAAATGTAATTCAGAGCACTGTTGACAGCAAATGTACAAGTGAGATCTATTTATAAAGAACCTGTAGGAATCTCACCAGTACTTCGTGGCATTGGATGGAGCAGACCAAAAGAGCAAAACGGGAAAACAACACACTGTGTGTTTTCTCCATGGCAAAGGCGGATGTGAAATCATGCTTGGGAGGGCAGTTCCACGAGATCACAGCTATTCCAGCACATTATAATCTGTAGGAAGAAATGGCTCTGTGCATACTCAAAACTGCACATCACAAATCTTTGAATCCCAAGGGTTTTCTCTCATTTTTACCAGACGACCAATAGTAATATTAAAAACTATGACAGAAGTGTTATTCCTGGGAGGTCTCAGAAAACTTCTGATATTTTGCTTAAGATCCACAAGGAATAAACAGTGTAATACAGCTAACCACTGTCAGGAAGAAATAAGCTTCATTTTGACATCATTTGAACCAATTTTTAAAAATAAGAACAAAAGGCAGTAGTGATGCAGTGATCCCTATGAAACCCAGCTAATTTCATCCACAATAATGATCAACATGGTTCCGCTACTAATATATACAATTCTTAAAGTGCTGTGCTTAAAAATGAATGCATAATTTCCTGATTTTGATAGTTATCTTGGGATTATCTAAGAATATACATACTAAAATATTTAGGGTTCAAAGAGCATTGATGGATGTAAGTAGTCATAAGTCATGATGTGTATTTCTCATTTAGGTGGAGATTTGTGGATGAAAAAGTAGAAGTGAAGTTCACACTTCATATCATTACTTTGCTCATACACTGTGGTATCTGAAATTAACCATGTTATTTTGTTGGTGAACTGGTATTACTGAATATTACTAAATTATAATAATTGAAATTAAAGTCTATCAGAACCAAGACAGAATACTGCCTGTGTTTTCGAAAGCAAAGGTAGGATTTATTTGAAAGAAGGGATGGAGGATCTGGAAAAGACCTCCTCTATACAGAATGTATGATAGGCGTGCTTTGACAATTGTTGGTAGTATTGATTATCGTGATTAATACTGAGTGACCATTTAGACAGCAAGCTCTGTGACAACAAGGACCACACTTATCTTTGCTCACTATTGTTCTGTTAATGTGCATTTGCTGGTTCTTAAGTCTCAACTGAATCGAGCAAAGGAACCCTCAGCTGATGGGCAACGGAGAGTTTATTTCAATTTTCCACTGATTTGCAAGAGGGTTCCTTTCAGTTTTCCAATGGAAAATATATTCCACCAATATTAGCCAATAATATATTGTTTTATATAAAATTAAATGAGTGTGACTATTCGGTTGTTTTTTGTTTCTGTTTTTGTTTTTTCTTTGAGACAGGGTCTCACTGTGTAGTTCAGACTGCTCTGGAACTCACTGCATAGCCCAGGCTGGTCTCAAATTTGCAGTGATCCTCCTGCCTCAGCCTCCTAAATGCTGGGATTATAGGTGTGCACCACCATGCCCAGCTGTGACTATTGTTAAAAGAACTGGAAGACTTTGATATGTATATCAAGTGACTTCTCAGAGCATGAGCACATATTTTGATGAAAAATATGATAAAAGTGGTTCTGAAAAAACTTTTGCTTGAACAAACATAGGATTCCACGTCTTCTGAAGCTGATTTACGGGGATTGCCTCGGACTCACCTTATCCCTCACCATGTCCACCAGTCCTAGCCAATCCATTCCAAGCGTCCTCACTCTCCAACTTGACATTCCCTGACCTCCTTTCTTTCCCCAGGAGTTGGAGCAATCTAGTCTAAGATAAGGATGTTCATTTGAAACCACTTAGCCATTTTCCTTAAAGACTGAAACATTGTTTCTTTGTCTATGCAACATTAAAAATGACCCTGCATTCAAAATGTCTGTGTCAGTTTCATAGATAAAGATGGTACATTAAGCATAATTTTGCTCCTTTCCACTAAAATGGCAATAAAGAAAATTTTGCTATTAAAAGTATAAATCTCCAATTATGGATAGAACAGGAATCTTTGACAATGTTTTAGAAAAGAGAAAGCAGTTGCAACAGTGGTAACTAATTCAAATGACTAGGAAAAGAAGAAACTGAATCTGGTAAGCGACAAAGTCTGAGCGTCTCATTAGAAGTGGGATCAGGTACTTCCAGAAATGGAATAACAACGTGAGGAAGGTTTATTAAGAGCAGTTTTAAAAAACAAATTCCAGATCTCCTCTGCTCTGTGAAGCTCAGCAGTTTCTCTAACCATTACCAGACAGAACATTGGCAGTTTAATCTGAAGATTTGTGTTAGTCTGATACTGTTCCATGTACTTGGGCTACCAAAATCGAATTGTTGAGACCAAGAAAACAGAAGAAAAAAAAGCCATTGGACTAAAAACAGAACAGAAAATCACAGTAATCCTGGAGAGACAAGAGCAGTTAACAAGGCACTAGAAAAGGGAACATTAAAAGAACAAAGGAGAAATCATGGAATTGAATATATAAAGGCATGAATTTAAAAAGACTCAATAGATTTATTAAGAAATAAAATTTAGGAAAAAATGTGAAAATCTCCCAGACAAAAAGAGGGCAAAAAATATGACCAAAGTAGAAAATAAAGAAAAAGAAAAAAAGAAAGCTTATGCCTTTGGTTTAAAGATTTTCTTATTGTCACTAAAAAATAATGCATGCTCTCTAAAATGTTAAATTGTACTGAAAGGCTCATAATAAAACCATTATCACTTTCCTACCCACTTTTTCCTACTCCCAGCTTATGATTTCAGAGTCATCGTGGTTCTACAAGCCATTTCTTTAGACCTTTACCTAAATCTCTATGTTTAAATAATTTGTGCATCATGTTATATTTAGATACATTGATTTGCATCATTAATTCATTAATTCCTATTATGTAGTTGAGCATTTTATTCTTCTCTTCCCATCACCCCTGCTTTTCCCTCTCTATCATTCCAATGCAGTTGTATTTATATTTAGGTTAAATCAATATTTGCTTAGGTACATGTAAACACTGCAGCAGTACAGTGTACTATGATCACATTTCCTGTCTCATATTTTCACTGAGCTTAATTTTTGCCCTCTTTTTCATTGAGGTAAAATATCTACATCAGGACATGCATCCATCATAGATGTATAACTCGGCGAACTTTGGTAAATGAATTGAGCTATGTAACTATCACCACAAGCTGGCCTGGAAGCCGTCCATCAACCCCCAAAGCTCCCTTGTGCCTGTTCAGCCAATCTCTGCTTCCACTCCTAACTCAGGCAACTACTCATCTGTTTTCCATCTCTATAAATGTTTCCTTTTTGAAAACTTCATGTAAATGGAATCATGCAATATATAGCCTGGCTTCTTTCATTTAGCATAATATTTTGAGATTCATTGTGTTACATTGTGTATCTATTTGTTCCTTTTTGTTGAATACTATTCTATTTTATAAATATAGAGTGGACCCTCGAGTTACAACCAGCCTGATTTATGAACAACTTGGGTTATGACAGGAATTTTAGTTTTAGCTTACAAACCAAATTTGAGTTATAACCTGAATGCTGGCCCCTTGTGCTCCCAGATGCCTTCAGACACAGATTTAAACCTTAAAAAATTCTGGAAGAAACAGTACAGCATCCTTTACTGTATGGGTTGAATTGAGAAATTCTGACCAATGTCTCTCTAAGGACACTGAGATCTGCCTGTAAGAAAGTGTGCCCTAAAATTATACAGAAGAGAGACTTCGAAGTCTGTGTGGACCAACATGAGTTACAATCAGTCCTTGCAAACAAATTGAGTTTGTATGAAACACTTCGTTAATTGATTTATCAGTTGATGGATATTTGGATTGTTTCCACATTTTTCTTATTATAAATATTGTAGCTGTGAACATTTGTGTACAGTGTTTATGAGGGCTTATGTTTTCCTTTACTTTGAATAGCTACCTAGGAATAAATTTTCTGAGTTATATTGGTAACTGTTTAACTTTTTAAGAAACTACAACTTCTTCACCAAAGGAGTTGTCTCAGTTTGTGTTCACCCAAGCCATGTGGGAGACTTCCTTTTACTCCATATCTGTATACTATTACTGTCAGTCCTTCTGTTTGAGGTCATTTCTCATGGTCCATTTTCTGCTGTAACAGAATACCATATACTGAATAATTTTAAAACACTATAGTTTTATGTGGCTTGCAGCTCTGCAGGCTAGAAAGTCCAAGAGCTTGAGGCCAGTATCAAAGCAGGGCTTTCTTGCTATGGTGTAACATGGAGGAAGGCAAAACAGCATCCCTGAAACAGAAAGGAAAACTGGGCCACCTTCACTTTTTATAGCTAACCTACTCTGTGAAAAGTAACTTCTCATGGTAACTAATGATGTTAATCCATTCACCAGAGCACAGTCCTCGGGACCTAATCACCTCTAACGTCTCATCTCCTAATTCTCGCAATGGCAACTAAACTCCAATCCAAGTTTTGATGAGGACATTCAAAGCGCAGCACAAGTTTAGTGGTATATCCTTAATTCACATTTACCTATTGTAATTACCTTGATCATCTTTTTATGGAATCATCAGACAATACAATATTTTTGATGAAATGCCTATATAAATCTTTTGCCCATTATATTCATTTTTTATTGCTGCCAAGACGAATCACAAAACTTTGGCTACTTAAAAGGCTACAAATTTGTTATCTCACAGATTCTGTAGGTCAGAAGTCCCAGTGTCTCTCCTTTAGGTTTTCCGAAAACCGAAATTAAGGAAACAACAGGACTGTGTTCCTTTAAGAGGAGCCCTGGGGTGAGGGGGGATCTTCTTTCAAGTTCAGTTTGCTGGCTGAATTCAGTACTTTGTGGTTATTGAACTGACATCTCTGTTCCCTAGCCAGCTGCCATTCTGGGACCACTCTTTCTTTCTAATGGCTACCGGAATGTTGCTCTTGCCATCTATGCTCCCCCCTCCAACAAAAGGGAGTTAATAGTATTCCTCCCACACTTCCAATCTCTATCTTTCCTACTATAGAAAAGATGGTTCTAGGTAACGCTTCTCTAGTCTAGCTCAACTCTGTCTCTAGTGTAATTGGATTGGGGACAACCTGATAATCTAGGACTATATCCCCCACCTTAAAGTCCACTAACTTTAGTTACATCAGCAAAAATCTCTTGTACCATGTGTACAGCATATTCACAGATTCCTAAAATTAAGGCGTGGACATGCCTGGCTAAAACAACATTTTTAATTGTGTTGTCTTTGTATTTTGAATACAAGTCTTTTGGCAAATCCATCAAGATTTTGCAAACTCTTTGAGCGGACAGTAAATTATATTTTTAGCGCCACACAGAATCTGCATATTCTTTTTCATTTTTTAATGCTTCAAAACTATAAAAAACACTTCTAGCTCATAAAGTTTACTAACTCAGGTCATTGGCCAAATGTGACTTGCTTCTAACCAAGGGGATGAAACAAAAGTGGTTCTAGATATGTAGATGATTACATAAAAGACTACCATGATTTTGCTGTCTCCCTTTTTCTAGTACACCGCTCACCCTCCTCCCCTTCCTGGCTTTGAGAAAGCAAGATGCCATGAGTGCTAATGTACTAATAGTTGCCAACAACCCCACAAGTGAGGATATTAACTTTTCCTATTGAGCCTTAAGTGACATCACAGCTCTACAAAGAAGATCTAAACAGAAAATCTAATTGATCTCTGCCCTAATTTCAGACTCACGGAAAGTAGAATATAAAAGTATGTGTTATTTTAAGCTACTGATGGTGTATGATAATTTGTTATATAACTTGGAAACTTCATAGAAAGAACAATTTGATTTAGTTTAGTCTACTTTATTGCTTTTTTTTTCTTTTAGTATCCTTTCAAAGAATTCTTTGCTCAATCCATGATCACAACAATTTTCTGTAGTGTTTTATTCTAGATGTTTTACAGATTTAGACATGTCAATAGTTTTGAGTTCCTCTGTATCATATGAGATCAGCACATAAGCTCCTGTTTTAACCGATTGATACATAATTGTCTCAGAATAATTTGTTGACAAGGGTTCTCCCACTGAACTTCTTTGGCACCTTTGTTAAAAGCCAATCGAAAATAAAAAAAATTTCTCAACTCCCAATTCTGTTTCATTGATCCATATGTTTATACCAAAAAACTCTACTCTCTTGACTACTCTTAATTTAAACTGTTTTTACAGTTATTTTAAATCCCCCAAATTAGTTATTTTTTACAGCTGCATTAGATAATATAGGTTCTTCATGTATCCATATAATTTTAGAAACAGTATATTACTTTCTGTAGAAAAAATGGCCTGAGTTATTTGGTAGAGACTGTGTTGAATCTATAAAGAAATGTTATCTTAATGATGAGTCCTTCTGTCTCCCCACATGAAATGTCTCCATTTACAAATTTTTATCAGCCATGTTTTGTAGTTTCTTGTGAATAAAACCTGCATATCTCTCTCTCTCTCTCTCTCTCTCTCTCTCTCTCTCTCTCTC
>NW_022900914.1:43627674-43677194 GCF_012274545.1 Fukomys damarensis
TTGAATAAAACCTGCATCTCTCTCTCTCTCTCTCTCTCTCTCTCTCTCTCTCTCTCTCTCCCTCCCTCCCTCCTCCACCCTCTTTCCCTGTTGCCTTACTGGGGATTGAATTTAAGGCTTTGCATATGCTAGCCAATCACTCTACTACCAAGCAAGCAACATTCCCAGTCCTTTTTCTCTTCCTTTCTTTTTCTCTTTCATTCTTTCTTTCTTTTTCTTTTTTTTTCAAGATCTCACCAAGTTGCCCAAACTTCAAATGCAAACTTAAAATTGTCCTGCCTCAGTTTTTGAGTATATGCAATTACAGGTATGCAAAACTTGCACTTTTTCTGTTACATGTATTCTTGAGTATTTAAATATTTTTGATGTTAGTAGAAATTATCATTTTTTTGCTACAGAATATAGAAAAATAACATACTTTTTCATATTTATATTGTATCACATATATATCATGGGATTTCAATATGTTACCCTGGCTGATCTCAAACGTGTGGGCTCAGCCCTCCTAGTGCCAGCATAGGCCACAGCTTTTGGATTCCTGCTCCCTTCTTGGACTTACTAATTCTAGTTTTGAAGTTTTGGGCTGTTGTTTGGCAGCTTCTTTAGATTTATTAGGAGTTCCTATGTTCATGTTTATGTTGGCATTGAAAAAGGTGGTTTTACGTCTTTAAAATCTGTTTGCTTTCCATTTCTGTGTCTTAGCTTATTGTACTGGCAAATTTCTAGTACACTGTTAAATGAATGGATGAAAGTAGAGATCTTTGCTTTAGTCTCAATCTCCAGGACAAAGCAGTAAGCCTTGAAAAATTAAGTATCATGTTAGTTGTAGGTTTTTGTGGATGCTCCTTATCACATGGGAAAATTTGCTGATATTCTGAATTTGTTTATACTCTATTATTTATGCATGCGGGACCTTTTCCAAATGCTCTTCTGTTTTCTTTGAGTTGTTCTTATGGTATATTATATTGATTTCTTTTCTGATATTATAACAACTTTGCCTTTCAGGAATGAATCCTGCTTAGTCACTATACATCTTTTATATGCTGCTGGATGTCATTAGCCACTTTTTGGGGGAGTTTCATATCAATATTTAAGAGGAATATTATTCTGTAGTTTTCTTTCTGTTTTAGATAACTTCCTAAGACTTTGGTATCAGGATAATATTGGCCTCATAGAATGAAGTAATACTTCCTCACACACATTTTCCTCTCTTTCTGGCAGAATTTGTAAAGGGATGGTTATTTCTTACTTAAATGTATGATAAAATTCACTCGTGAAGTTGCCTGGGTCTGGGTGGATTATTAAATAATTCTATTTCTTTGAGTATTCATCCCTTCAGATTTTCTACTTTTTCTTAAGTTTTAGTAGTTAGTATTTTTCTTAGAAATCATGTTTTATCTAAAGTTTTAGATATGTTGATATAAATTTGTACTATTTCCTCACATTTGTTTAATTGTTGAGAGTTGGTAGTGATAGTTCCTGTTTTATTCTTGAATTTGCTAATTTGCTTTGTCTTTTTTTTTTTCAGGCTAGATTGGGACAATACAATGTGGATAGCTTAGTGGTCAGTTCAACACTGGGCAGCTACCTTATCTGATCCAGTAAGATTTATACCTGCTGATAAATCTGTTTGTGGGAGGAAGCACGTGTAAATTGTAGGCAGTTTGAATCTTGGACTTTTCTGCTCTGCTCTGCTCTGACAGGTATTCTAATTCACAGAACATATAAGTCCTATCTGTAGGAACACTAGTTAAAAGGTTATTTGGGTTTCAAGATATCGATAGATATCATTTCAGTAGTCTTCAGTCTGCAAAGTAGTCTCAGTCTTCTTTCTGTTCGACTCACAGCAGGCTTCTTCATTTTTCCTGATACCCCAACACCGTTTTACCCATAGCACACTGGAAATCTCCCACATTAGTTCAATCAGTGAGAATATGATTGTCTCAGTGTGATTCCTCACGACAGAAGAGGACAGTGATCCTACAGATCGGGTCTTAAAGTCAGGTGCCCTCTTCTACTCCAATAATTTTTGCTTGGCCAACTCAGGCACAAGAGGCCCTTCATGGAGCAGGACCTCCTGGACGGAATCCAGATTTCACAGGAAATAGTACCAAGAATAAACAAATAATATAATATCAAATTTAAAAGCTTCTGCACAGCAAAAGAAACAAACAGCAGAGTAAAACAACAATCTACAAGTGGGAAAACAATTTATGTCCTCTCAGATAGAGGATTAAGACTGAAAGTACACAAGAACTAAAAAAATTAGACCTACCCTCCAAAAAAATTAAAGACCCAAACAAAGAAACAAACAAAAATGGGCCAGTGAAATGAATGGATACTTCACAGAAGTACAAATGGCCAATAACTATTATAAATGAAGAACTGCTTAACATCGCTATTAATAAAATGCAAAGTAAAACAATACTGATTCCATCTTATCCCAGAAATAATGGCCATCATTAAGAAGTTGAATTATAATAAATGCTGGCAAGGTTTCAGGGAGAACACTTCTACACAGTTGGTGGGAATATAAACTACTACAACCACTCTAGAAATCAGTATAGAGAATCCTCAAAAAACTGAAAGTATTTGACCGAGCTATTCCCCTTCTAGGTATCTTCTCAAAAGAGTTAAACTTATTTCCTGAGTTCTACTCAGTAAATATATTTAATTTTAAGTACATTTATAACTATGGCAAATTGTGTAAAAAAACTTTGAAACCAAAACTTGTGATAGTGTCCTCCCACATAACAATTACAGATTATAACCATTCTAGATGTGCTAAGATGTTTACAATGGTTACTCAGACACTACAGAATTTGGGCAGATATGAAAGATTATTCACTGTTATCTTATTTGCAGCATTCATATGTTCAAAAGATTACCACAATTCTTACTCCTGAAAGTATTGTTAAATTCTTCTAATTTCTTTAACTAACCAAATAGGAATTGGTTACTTCTTTAGGTAAACTGTGTGTGTGTGTGTGTGTGTGTGTGAAATGTTAACAACATTTGCATAAAGAGAAAATATTAGTAGGCAAAGGCTGAGGAAAAAAGAATAGATTTATTTGTTCACAAATGGTTTACATGATTGCTAAAGCTGAATCTCAAATTCAGTTCTAAGGTGACTGTGGGCCAAACTGAAGAGGGAAAACAATAAGTTACAAAGAAGAAATTGATCAATTCTTGGTAGAAACTAAGATTTTTTTCCTAAAACTAGAACCTTAAAACATTTCTATAAATAAATATGACATACATGAAAATATATGCAAAACAAAAGGCACAGATCACTGTGTTTTCAAAAGATGAATATTTTTGTATCAACAACTAAAACAAAAAAACCAAAGCCAACAAACATGAGATTTTCCCTTTTCTCTGTTCATTGGTATTACTGCCCCCTCTTCCCTCTCAAAAGTGACCATTTTACTCACTTTTATGGCAATCTTCCTAGATTTCTGTTTATAATTTTAACACAGGCTGACATCTCTCTACAATGTAGAGTAATTTTACCTGTTGGAGTTTATATATACTATTTACATAGTATGGAGATACGATGTGGAGTAAAATGTTTAGTTTTTTCCCCCTCTACTTTATGTTGTTACACAGAGCTGTAGTTTTTCACTGTAGGTAGCATTTTATGTGAACACAGCTCAATACAGTTCGACTGGTGAAAGACATTTGGTTTACTTACAGTATGGGATAATGTTGAATTATACTTCTAAGAACATTTTATAAAATGTTATCTTGATGAACAAGTCCCTACATATCCACTGGTCACAGTCCTAAGAGTGAGACTGCTAGATCAAAAATTATCTTTTTTAACCATTGTTGTACTGAATTCTACTCTTAACCAGTGATATAGGACAGCTCCTGATGGTTTATTTACTTTCTGGATATCTATATTGCTTGTGTTTTTAATTTTAGCCATTCTGATATAGTTTTCTTTCATACTTTCCTGATTAACAATGAAGTTAAACACCCTCCACACATTTATTTACCTTTTAGATTTTTCTGTTATGAAAATCCTGCTCAAGTGTCTCCCCCGTTTTTCTTATGGTTATGGGCCCTTAATTATACATTTTTCTTATACCTACCTTCTTCAAATTTCTGCCTTTCCTTTCATTCTCCTTAATATTTTTGGTAGACAGAAGTTCTCAAGTTGTTCGTTCAATTTAGTAAAAATTACAATTATTTTCTTTATAGTAATGACTGATGACCTTTTGTTTCAAAATTCATTTTCTGTCATAGAAACAAATCATTATATAATCTTATAAAATAATTTAAATAATGATTTTTTTCCTTTGAAATACTAGGGATTGAAACCACAAACTTTGTACTGGGTTATCCAAGCTGGGTTCCATTTGTAGACTCTCTTGCCTCAGCTTTCTAAAGTCCTGGGATTAGAGCATGCACTGCCACACCCTGTTTCTTTCATCTGTCTAAACTTTTACCCTTATAACATTGTCTTAACTTTTACAACCTTAAGTGTTAATACCTAATAGATATCCAATTTCATTATTCTTCAAGAGATAAGTTTCCTGGATATATTTCTCCCTTTGAATTTCTATACAAATTTCAGAAAGAACCTGTCAAATTATAAACACACACACACACACACACACACACACACACACACACACCTGAGATTTGGAATGTATTTGAACTTAATCGATAGATCAATTTGGTAACAGCCGTTTCACAACCAGTCGGTATAGTATAAACTGTGAAACACTCTTATTTTAAAAATATAGCTCTTGCTACAGAGCTGACCATCTTGGATTAAATTCTTTTTCTAGTTTTCTGTTTTCTCATATGCTCTTACGTCATATATCTTGAAAACTTCAGGTTGTTTTTTGTTTGAGACAGGTCTCACTATGTAGTCCAGGCTGGCCTTGAGCTATGCTGCCCTGTTGGCCTTGAACTTGTGGGGATCCTCCTGCCCTTAGTCTCCCCAGTGCTAGGATTACAGGTATGTAACTGTGACATGCTACAGTTTTTGTTTAATTACTGAAACACAATTCATCTTTCAGTATTTACTTTGTATCCAGCAGCTGTGATTTCCTTTTGAGGGGGGTAAGGGGGATAGAACTATAGAACACGGGTCCTTGCACTTGTGAGGCAGGCAGGGCAGAACCACGAAGTTAAAGCCCCAGCCTTTTTTATTTCCTATTTTAATTAATTTAAATAATGTATGTAAATTTGTTTCCTACTTTTTTGTATTTTTCTACACTTGATCTTAGCCAAAAGGCACAGAAGCAATTTTTTTTTGTATTTTTCTATACACATTTCATCTATGGAAATTAAATTTCCTCCTAATCCATATCTACTGTTTCCTCTTAACAAATCCTAAAATCTCACAATAGTCTGAATTTGAACAATGTATAGTTTTGGTTATAAATTCAATAAGGAGTTGCTAGTGGATTCATTTTCCTTTCCACACTGTAACCTCACACCAAACTACTAGGACCTGAGACACCTTCCTGAAGTCTGAGACTAAAACGCCCTTCAACTGAGGGCGGAGGCTCCGGCTGCGCACGCGTACACTGTCTGCAAATGGTCGGCTCCGCCCCTCGTCCAGACGCTGCCAATCAGTGGCAGCCTCTTGCGCGCGCGCCACCAGCCAAAATGGCAGCGAGTTTTGGCGCGGAGTCTGACTTGTAATGTTGTGACTTCGTTTTCTTTGCAAAATGTGAATGAAGTGGCTGGTGGTGGGGGGGCTCCCAGGGATGCGTCGGCGGAGAAAATATGGGGGTACCCCCAGCCCGAAGAGCACGCCACGCAAAACGGCGGCGCCTGAGGAAGTCAGCTCGGTGGTCGAGCCCGGGAGGAGGCGGCTGAGGTCGGCCCGCCGCTCGGATCCCCGCGGGCCTGGAGAGCGGTCTCCAGCAGCCGCTTCGAGCAGTAAAAGTCACCCGGAGGGTGAGACACGGGCAGCGCGGTCTTCCTGGCTTCGGAGCTACAGCCTACAGCCCAGGCGTTAGCGGAAAAGTGGGTGGGGGTGGGGTCCTCGCATTGTGCCTTCCCTCTGTGGGCCGCGCCCCTCGCGAGCCCATAAATAACCATGCGCCACTCCTGGCTCACGTCCCGGATTCGCAGTGCTAGGTTAGGTTCACCCCCCACCCCACTACCCCCGCTCGGGGCTGGATGTTTTTGCCCGTTTGCGTGGGCAGTTACTTTCCGCGAATCCCCTCCAGTCAGCAGTACGAAGATACAGCTTCTGTACCTGTCGCCCTTGGCCTATTGCTCAGGGGAATCATTCTCCTTAAACTTTTTTGCCTTAGTGTGCTTTAGAAACCGGGCGTTTGAAAAGCCTTGGTGATGTTAAAAAAAAAGTCCTGCTAAAGAAGCTAGAGGTTGCTGCGTGTAACATCCCTTAGAGTAGGATCAGTTTTTGGTGTTCCCTTTTAAAAGACTTTAATAAATGTAGTATAATAAGAGCAAAACAAATACACTTTCCTGGAACATGTTCTTAAAACTCGAGTAGGAAGAAACACAAATTATAAAATTTTAATTTTTTAAATTAAGTTTATTGGTACGTTTTAGATATGCATAATGATCACATTCGTCACAGGAAATTTGTACCTGTATATGCTATATCTTGATTCTTATTTTTTCCCATTCCTCTGACGTCCCTTCAATCCCTTTCCCTACCTTATTTACAAAAGCTTTGTTTCCATTTTAGACAAAACTTCCCTAGGAAATGGATCCGTTTTGCTAATTAATTAGGTTGGAAGCTGGGCGTGGTGATGCACACCTATAATCCCAGCTCTTGGGAGGCTGAGGCCCAGGAGGATCACCATGAGTTCAAGGCCATCCTGGACTACATAAGGAGACCCTGTTTTAAAAAATGAACGTGTTTCTGAAATAAAATATAATACAAGCAGGTTGAATGTACTCCTTAACAGTAAATAGATGATTTTCTCCATGTTATTAGTTTACATTATCAAAAAATTTTGAAGTAATTTACGTTGTCATTATAAAAGTGGCTTGTTCATTACAGAAAAAAAAAATGTCAGATGGCCTTAATAAAGGGGAAGTAAAAGACTTACTGGACTTTGTCTTAGAAAACATTTGATTTTTTGAAATTATCTGTAAATTACAGGTCTTTTTCCAAAATCTTAGTGATAATGGGCTGCCTGAGTTTATGCGGTATTATACACACATACCGCTACCAAGTTTTTTTTGAAAAGTACTTGCTATCTACAGTGTTAAATTTATGAAGTGTTAACATGGATTTTCATGTGATTTTCAGTTATGTTAAATGTAATTGTCTTTACAAGAAAATTTTATATTGTGATCTAGTCTAAGCTGTGTGAGTATTGTGAAGTCCAGTAGTGCTTTAACATGAAATGATTGTATCATATTTTATATAGAAAAGTATGAGACACCAACAAGAATGCTGAAAATGGATTTATTATCATGTACCTTCAGTTCTCCAAATGATCCAGATGGGCAGAGTGACATCTTTTGGGACCAAAATTCTCCAATGACAAAACAGTTAGGTAATTTCTTAACATTTTTATGTGAATATCTGATAAGTGGTTAAAATTTAAATAAAATTTCAGCTAACACCAAGAACTTGTATACAGTATAGATGTTATTGAGAATCTTTTGTGAATTTATCTCTGTGATGTGCGTGTAATGTTAGTGCAATTATCTAAGCAGTACTAATAATTTTTTAAAAATTGACAGCTGCTATTTAAATTTTTTGTTTAAAATTTATACAAATGTCTTTGTTTCTTTAGGTAAAGGAAGAAAAAAACAAATTTACGCCACAGATAGTGATGTGATTTCACATATCGTTAATCGTATTGCTCCTCAGGTAAATATCTCTAGTTTTATATTTTATTTGAAAGAATGAAAAATGTGCACTAAGCCTTGTAGAGTTCATTTATATAAAAATAATATTCTTTTATAATTTTCCAAAAATAGCGCAGTAAAGATTACCTTTACTTTTCCTGTTTTTGAAATGCATGTTTTGGTTAAAGAAACATAAATGAGATTAGTAATATATTCAGTGGTCCTTTGAGATCCATAGAGGATTGGTTCTAGGATTCCCACAGATAACAAAATCTGCCGTATTCAATTCCCTTATGTAAAAAGATGCAATGTTGGCATGTAACTGATGCACATTCCCATATACTTTATTTCTTTTTTTTGCATTGCTAGGGATCAGACTCCGGTTGTCACATGTTAGGCAACCAGCCTACTGTTGAACTGCACTCCCCCCACCTCACAGGTGCTTAGAATCTTATCTAGATTTCTTTTACCTATACAGTGTATATATAGTTGTTATACTGTATTGTTTAGGGAATAATGACTGGGGTGGTCTGTACATGTTCTGTACAGACACAAGTTCTTTCTGGATATTTTCAGTCTGCATTTGGTTGAATCCATAGATGTGGATCCTGCAGGTACAGAGGGCCAGCTGTATATATTTTCATAAGACTATATTTTAGAGTTGTGATTTTTGTCAAGAACTCAATTTATATTTTGTTTTTAATGCATTTAACAATAGTCTTATTTTTCAGGTTACTAAAATAATAGAATAAGGCAGTACAAGTTTAAACTTTTGTGAGTTTTTATTAGTATTTGTTTACTGTCTGTAGTGCAGTTTTTTCCCCATTGAAACTGCTTTTCATATATATGGATTTAGCATCTTTTCACTTTAAAACTGGATTTAGGTTTAGTCCCCATTTAGCCTCTTATTGCTACATGACCCCAGCCAAGTCACTTAAACTCTTACAACTCAGTTCATTTAGCCATGAACTAAAATTATTGTCTTATAAGGATTAAATTAGGTAGAAATTATAAAGTAGAACACTATAAATAATAAGGTTAATTCTAATGGTTTTAATTATTTTCTGCAATAGAATCGTCTTCAAAAGTTTTTTCTTGTTGTCAGTTATTGTTCTGTTTACCTAAATAAAAATATGAGTTTAAGTAAATCATTTGACACAAATCTAATGACATAATAGCATTTATTGTATTAATTCTGCCACTATTCCTAACAGAAACCCAGTACATGAAACCGTCCTGAGCTGCTTTGCTTTCTTTTCTCTCTTTTCCTTATTTAACAGCATTTAAATTTAGAGAACAGTGTTTGCTTAGTGATTTCTCTGAAGAAATGATGGTATTTTTTTCCTTAACATGCCTCTGGATAGTTACTATGTGCTGACCATAAATAATAGATGCCATTTGCCCAATATGCGGTTATGAGGAATCAACAGCATCCATATTTAGAGACAGGATGTAAAATTTTTCTTAGCTATAAAATATCCAAAATTACAACTAGTACAATCAAAACAACTCTGTTGCTACTAGTTTAACATTCCATGTTTGGCATGTCATAGAAATTCATTTATGTATGGTTCATTAGTTAAATAGCATTTGTGCCACAATTTTACTTACTCTGTAAGTTAACAGTAAGTCTTCATTAACTGAATTTCACATGAAAGAAACATAATAAAATGTGTTTGGGCTGGCCTGCCTAAATAGTGATAAAAAGATAGTTGAATAAATTATTGGATCCTTTACCTAAATGGGCTGGAAATAATAGAGCATATAAAGAAATGCAAGTGGTAACTTGTGTGAGAGAAAAAAAATACAGTGAAATAAGGTGCTTATAGATATTACCCTCTTAAGCTGTGTACTTTTAAAGCATATAAATCTTTTGATAGTCTTAAAGTCTCTTCAGAAGCTTGTCGTATTTTCAGAATGAAAATATTTATACTATTTTTATGTGAGTTATCCTCAAATCATTATTAAGTTTCTTTGTAATATTTTCAGAGATGGCATTTTCTTTTTAAATATACACTCCCATATTTTTTTTGTTTGTTTGTTCGTTTTTTGTTTTTTGAGACAGGGTCTCACTACATAGTTGAGACTGACCTGGAACTCACTATGTAGCCCAGGCTGGTCTTGAACTCACAGTGATCCTCCTATCTCAGCCTACAGAGTGCTGGGATAACAGGCGTGCACCACCATGCCTGGTTTATACACTCCCATTTTAATTGAACAGTCATTTCACTTTCTTCAGTCAGTGTTTAGTGTTGGTATAAAGATGGTGGATATCTTTTTATCATTTTTTATAACTACATATTGTATACTCTTTAGAATGAATTGAAGTAATTTAACTACCTTATGCAGCATCTGAATTGTAGTTTGGAGTCATTAAGTTATGCAATAACTAATAAAATGCATATATTGGATTCCTGATATATTAAAACTTTGAAAATTAAATGAATTGAAAATTGTGTAAGTGATCAGTCTATAACTAAATCATTAAGTATATATTTTCCTTTAATTCCTTAAAGATTGTTGACACAGAAAGAAAATACTGAATCCAAAAGCTAAAATAATTTTCTTGAATATTTTGCAAACCTTATGTCAGCTAAGTTTAATTGGATGTTAAAAAAAATTGCTTGTTTCATTGAGGATTTTAAAGTACCAAGTTGTAGGAGTGCTTCAAATTTACTTGCATATAGGTGTAAACAGGCATTTTCCTTATGTCTGTCATTATGCTAGATACCAAGGCATTATAGGAAGTCTTTGCCCTCCAGTCCCCTATAATCTAGTACTAAGATTGGTTCTTTTTTTGGGGGGCTGTGTTAGAATCAAACCCAGGGCTTTCTGCATGCTGAGCACTGTATTACTGAACTATATCCTTGGCCCCATAAGATTATTTTATTTTACTTTTTGTGATAATTATTACCATGCATTTTAGTTACTTTAAAAATCAAGTAAAAACTGGTTAATGAATTTGTTTACAGTTAATGCATAAAGCTCATCCTCTCGCTTTTTGCGTGATCAAGTGACTGAAAAGCTTAGTAAGAACAACCAAATGTAAAGTGACCTTTTCCCAGATTTTATCCTGGTTAATGTTTTAAGTTCTCTCTACTGATATTTTATTCTTATCCTTACCTCATTCTTATCATTATTCTTGACCTATCATTAACTCAGTCCTGACATTAATTCTACCTAAGTGATCCCAGTTTAAGTCTACATGAGTTGTCCAACAATAAATTACATTTCAATGGGAATAAAAAAATTCATTCAGGTGGTACAGAAAGATATCTCTGTATATCCCGCTATTTCAATTTTTTTTTTCTTTTTTTCCCCCGCTCCCCTTTCCAAGGATGACAAACCAACAACAGATTCTATGCTGGGCATTTGGATTGGTGCAAGTGCTATTCCTTGTACTCCCAGTGTAGCAAAAGAAAAATCAAGAGTAAAAATCAGCTGCACAAAGTGAGTTCAAACTTTTCGGCTTTTTGAAATTCAATGAATTTTTTTTTTTTTTATCTTACTGAGTTTATTGGTACTTTTTAAGTATACAGTACAGTTACATTCATAATTGGAATCTTGTACCTTTACATGACAGATCTTGGTTCTTACTTTTCCCCCATACCCCTGCCCTCCCTTCACCCCCTCCACCCCGCCTATTTACAAAGACTTTGTTTCCTTTTTTTTTTTCCTTCTCTCATATTTTTTCTTGTCACTTCCCCTACACCTTTAGCCCCTTTCTTCCTATTTTGCATTATCAATTATACAATTTGAATCTTATTTACACTTTTAATTTTTCATACCAGGTAAACTATTCAACATTTTTAATTTTAATAATAATGTTTCTTAGTTTTGAGTTGTAAAATTTTGAAATTAAATTGTTCTGTAAATTAACATTTTGGAGTTCTAACATCAAAGTATGTTAAATATAAAATCAAGATTTCTTAATTATAATTTTTTAAATTGCTTAACAGGTTAAAAACAAAAAATCGAGAAAAAGAACTTATGAAATTGGCTAAACAATTTGATAAAAATATGGAAGAGCTAGATGTTATTCAAGAACAAATCAAGAAGAATCATGACTTTAACCAGATAATTTCAGACACAGAGACTGTACATAATTGTAAAAATTGTGTAGAAATGCAGCCATTATGTGATACAGTTCCTGAAATAGATAATGCTACAACAAAGAAGCCAATAGAAGGAAACGCTGCAGTATCTGTGGCAAATGATCAAACCAGCAGTCAGAAGCCATTTGACCAAAATGTTGAAGCAGCCTTTAATGCAATTTTTGATGGTTCTACTCAGAAATGTAGTGGACAGCTAAGCCAAGATACGTCAGATGTTTTTTTGTACAACAGTAATACTACTTTTGGGAAAAAAAGTGCTTTGATGAAAGCTAATATCATTACTAATGAAACTCTGGTCACTGAAAAACTGCGAAGTGTAACCCCAGTACCAGTTTCTCCTCAAGTAGATACTCCAAAATCATATGTGACTTCAAAAACTAAGGAACAAGAAGAGTCTGATAATCACATGGATGTATTTATTACCAATGATTTTGAGGAAGATTGGGAAAGCTTACTAGGAAATGAACCTTTTGTTATGCAAAATGTCGACATGCTTGAACTTTTCCCTTCTAAAACTGCCCAAGTTAACAGTACATCAAGAACAAATTTAAGTCTAGATACCAGCTTAAGAGATTCAAAAATATTACAAGATCTTCCTTCAAACACACATAACAGAGAACTAATAGATGCTAATAGGGAATACAGATTTTTGCCAAATCCAAACAAGTTACCATTCACTGAAAATAAAATGAAACTTGACAGATCTTTCAATAAAACTGTTATTCAAGACAAAACTCAAGACTGTGCAGTTGACTCTAACTTGACAAAAATAAAAGAAAATATTCACATGAACTTTACTTCTAATATAAATGCTTCTGATAAAAAGTCTTTTTGGAATAGAAGATCCTCTGGTGAGCAAAAAAAGCCCATTTTTAAGTGTTCTTACAAACCACCTGTTAATATTGATCCTCGTGGATCTGCAACTTTAGTCAGTGAAACCAGTATTGGTAACTCAAATCAAACTAATGTGTCAAAGTTAGATTATTTTTTTGATGATTGGAATGATCCATTATTTGCTAATGAAATTATTAAAGCATGTCATAAATTAGAGACTACTTGGGAAGCAAATGATGTAGATGATAATTTGTTATATCAAGCATGTGATGATATTGAAAGATTAACCCAGCAACAAGACATGAAGGACAGCAAGAGTACTCCTGACAGCAATAATAATTCCAAACATGGAGCCAAAAAAATGTCTACTGTATCTAAAAGAGGAAGTTACTTAGCACAACCAAAGCAGTTGAATATGGACAGCATTTCATTGCAGACATCTTTCTTAACAAATAACTCACAGATTGTTAAACCAGTGAAGACGGAGAAACAGGAAATGTGTGGAAATTCTCCACATATTTTGGGTGCAACAACAAATTTGACTATGTACTCTAAGAACTCAAATTGTGAGATCAGAAATGTGCATGTGTCTTGGAATAATTCTGATATTCCAGTACATGTGACTACTTCTGAATCACTTCTTTCAGGAAGTTCAAATAATACTAGCACAGAATTTGTTACTGGTGAGAAATCAAGTACTCAGCAACTATCCTGTACAATCATATCAGGTGAAACTCAAAGTGACCTTAACAAAATGGGTAGATCTTCAAAGTATACATTTACAAAGCCAAAAAACTCTCATATTTTTCCTCAGTTCAGTCAAAATTGTATAACGGGACATATGACTGCTACCAAAATTACACAGTGTCTAGAGAAAAATAAAACTGGCAAGTCATGGGAGGCTGACCCACAGAAATCCTTGGTGAAACTTTCTGAATCTATGAAACAATCTTCAAAAGGTGTGTATGAAAGTTTTCTTTGATACTATACTGTAGATACAGATAATTACACTAGTACACAGAGTAGGTGGTTTGTGTTTCAGAGGATTAAACTGGATTCTTTCCCAGCACTTACAGTGACTGACATATATAGTAGGGAGTCTAAATATTTAATAACTTTGTATTATTTTCTAGAATATCATAAATATACTATAATGTTAGATTTAATATGTATATTTGCTAAATATCTCAAGTTTTAAAACTTTGTTACTCCTAACAGAATGGTAGGTAACTAATAATTGAAATTTTGGAGTTTTCTAATTAAATACATTCACTGTGCTAGTTGTAACAGAATTGTGATTTACTTATTTGCCCGGAGCCTGTCACTTTTGATTCTTCCAGTTCTTATATTCCCCAATTCTCTATTCTGTCAACAAATCCCATTTATTATACCTCAAAATTTGTGTCTCAAGAGCATCCATCTTTCTTGTTCTTATTCACATCAACCCTCTCCAAGTGTACATTTCTTCACTAGATTATTGCAATTCTTTTATTAGTCCCCTTTCAATTCCAGTCTACAAATAGTAGAATGCTTTTTTTAAAATCTGATCAGCAAACATTCCTGTGTGTGAAACAACTTTCAGTAATTGTCCATCATATTTCAAATTTTACACTGTAATCTACAAAGCCCTGAATTATCTCTTAAGTTGCCTATCATACTAAGCCTTACCTACATCAGCTATGTTTCTTAAACAGGATCGGGACTTGTTCAGGAATTTAGACTACTGTTCTTTGACTAAAACTATCTCCCAGCATTCGAGCCCCTACCTTCACTATTTCATTGGTGCCTTTTTATCCTTATGTCTCATTATAATAATAATTTCTCATAGATTTCTTTTTGAAGAGTCTGTAAGTAGGTCTTTTAAAATTTTTTTTCTAATTTCTAAATTGTTTCATCCTTTTTATAACAAGTTCTACTTAAATATTAGTGTCTGTTTCTCTTTTGCTATGGAATACCTTACCTGCCACAGCCTTTGACACTTAGATGTTTAATAAATATTTGAATGAACATTATGCCATATTGTATGAAAATCTTGTAATTCACTGATAGTGTTATATTTTTATAAGGGAATATATCTGGCATAATTTTGATTCTTAATGCTCAGTGCTCTCTTCTAGTCTCATGTCTTTCAAGTGCTGTTTCCTTTACCAAAAACATTAAAGCCCTCAGTGCACATGAGGCCAGTTTCACTTTTTCCTTTGAAATAGTGTGTTTCTACCTACTCACAATGATTTAGATTTACTTTCTCAAAGATGCTGACTTCTATACAGCATTTAGTATGCTGGCTTGTAATTTAGAGATTTTTCTTGATCTGTCTCCCTCACTTGAAACTTAACTTTAGGACTTTTTTAAATCTATTATTACATAGATTAGTGCTAATATAGTGAATTTTTAGGTTTTTTATATATATGTATTTTGTGGTACTGGAAATTGAACTCAGGGCCTTACTGCTCTATATGCCCAACCCTTTTTTATTTTAATCTCTTTTGAGACAGGGTTTTGCTAAGTCACAAAATTGGTCCAGGATTGGCTTAAACTTAATCTCTCTGCTCAGCTTCCCAAATACTGGGATTACAGGTGTGTGCCACCATGCCCACCTGGTTTCTTTTAACATTAGATTATGTTCTGTCATTAGGTTCTGAGTGATACTTTTGTTGGCCATTTCTGCTACAACTGTCCTATTTAAGTGACTCCCCATTTTTTTTAAACTTAACAGTAATAGGCTGCTTATTTAAAAAGAGAAATAAGGCAATGTAGAATAATTGATGTAACAAATTAAATCTTCACTTTCCCATCTCCATTTTATCAGAGCAAACCACTAGTTATATATATCAAGGAGTATTTTCTGTGGCTATTAAAAAAGTGTTTTTATGTGTTTATACGTGTGTGTGTGTGTGTGTGTGTATACCTGCATATATTTGTGTATAATATCTGTACATTTATTTAAATAGAAGGAATAACATACTGTATGCCCATTATTTACCAGCCTCATTTTGTCTTTTCAGTATAGCTATTTTTTCTAGTTAATACATATAGATTTATTTTAGTTCTTATAATGAATAAGCAGCAGAACAGCAATGTTAGGTTATATGGATGTACTGTAATATCTTTTTTTTTTTTTTTCCTGTTGGGAGGTTTAAGTTAGTTACAGTATTTTTTTTTTTTTGTAATTACAAACTATAGTGAATATCCTTTTACATAAATTTATGCATGTTTCTGTGTTTATATCTGTTAATTCCTAGAAAACTGACATAAAGAATATTTTCATTTTTAATGGATACTGTCAAATTTCCCTGCAAAAAAGTTAACACCAATTTATGTACTTAAGCTGGGCATGGTGGTGCATTCCTGTAATTCCAGCACTCCAGAGGCAGAGGCAGAAAGATAGCCATGAGTTTGAGTCCAGCCTGAACTACATAGCAAGACCCTGTATCAAAAATGAAGTAAAACAAATTTATGTGTATAGAAACACTGACAATAAGTATTTCTTCATCTCATACCCCAAACTAGATGTTTTGTAGCTTTCAAAATTGCCAGTCTATAATTTTAAGTGTTTAAATTTACGTTGAAGTAAACATTGTAACTGAATCATTTTTCTAATATGAATTTATTTACATACAGTTAAAATACCATTAAAGACTAATATCTGTGGAGTATTTCAGCTTTCCCAAAACTTGTGTCATTTTTCTCTGCATTTTTTAATAGATCGATAATCTACTTTTTAGCTTACCTTATCAATTTTTCTATAAGCTTATTGAGAGTCCTTCATCTCTTAATTATTATTAACCTTGTCAATATTTTGTATGTTTCTACCTCCTTTTACTTTGGTTTATAGCAAGCTGCTCTCCAGAAAATACCTTTGAAGCACAAGCCACTTAAACTCATTAAGGTCATGCTATGGCCCGTCCAAATTCAGTCTATAGTTTCTGTACAAAGACCCCACACTAAAAGTACTTTTTACATTTTAAGTTGAAAAAAAATTTCATAGCATTTAAAATTGTAGCAAATTCAGATATTGTCTGTACACAAGGTTTTATTTGAATATACCATATCATTTGTTTAGGTGTTGTTAATGACTTATGCTAGAATATATATTTGAATAATTGTAATCAAAGAGCACGTGATTTTCAAAGTTAACACAGTTGCTTTCTGTCCCTTTAGAGAAACAAAATTTCCTTAGTCCTACCTTACTTTGTGATACAGTATCTGACACCAACAAATGAAAGGAGGAAAGGTTTATTTGGCTCACAGTTTATAGACATTTCAGTCCATAGAATCGTGACTCCAAGGCAGGGGCCACAGCCGAGAAGAGGCTGACTGGAAGCACAGAGAGGAAGAGCCAGAAGGGATAAACCCTTCCAGGGCATACTCCCACCTCTTGCAGCCAGACCCTACCTCCTAATAGCAAGTCAGCTCTAAACCCTCAGTAATCCTTTCAAAAGCCCCACCTATAATCACATGGAGCTTTGGGGCATATCTAGATATAAAATGTAATATCCCCTGTGCTTTAAAATTAGAATTAAGAAGGGATACTTTTGCTTAATGTCTTGTAATAGTTCAATTTTATTACAGATTGAGTTAAAGGAGCTGTCCCTAAATCAGGTTTTCCTGGTATTTTATATCTTTTGAAATTATTTTTCATAATATCAAGCCAGTTACGGGACCAATTTTAGGAAAGTATATTCTTCACTATCATTATTTCCCTCTTTTTCCTTCCAGTCTTATAATAGGTTGAATGTGAACTCTGTAAATATTCTGAGGTTTTTATTTATCTTTGAAACTAAACTAGGTATTCAAGTTAATTATTATTATTATTATTTTTTTTTTTTAGTGTCTTTCTAGAGTGAAACAGGAATTAAGACATCAAAATTTTCTGGGGAGTTTATTTGAAATATGTACTTCTTAACTCTTATATCCTCTCATTTCTGATTGATTTGGAAGGGACAACAGAATATATGTTTTGGGAAATTCTTAAATATCGAGAGAGGTGTCTTCTAACAAATTATTTTTCTAGGTGCCAATATATATAATGCTTCACATCTGGCAATAGTACCAATTCTTACTCTCTAAAAGAGTGCCTTTTATAGCATAAAGTTTTACCAATAAAATTTCACTTAAATATATATTTGCATTAATACCTTAAATTTAAAATATTTAAATGCAGGGCTGGAGATTTAGCTCAGTGATTCCACCACCTGCCTCACAAACGCCAAGGACCCAGGTTCAATCCCCAGAACCAAAAAAAAATTTAAACAATAAATAAAATATTTAAATGAGAAAATAGTTCTAATATAAACTTTTAACTAAGTTTAATAGAGACTATTTAAAAGTTTCTACAAATGCATCCTCCAAATCTCTTAACAGTGTTTCCCAGGTGGCCAGTTTGATGTGAGATTTGACTATCACGCCACAGTATTTTTCTCAATAGCCCAAAATAAAACCTGTAACTCTATAGAGAAAAAAAGTAGTTGTAAATATTAATATATTAATATAACATGTATAAAATGAATTAGTTGAAGTAATAATATCCTTTTTTTTCTTGTTTTTGAGACAAAATCTTGTGTATAGTATTTAAGGCCTAGAACTTAGTAAGTGGCCCAGGCTGGCCTTGAACTGGCAGTAACCTCAGTTTCCTGAGTGCTGGCATTACAGATGTGACCACCATGCCCAGCTTACCCAATTTAATAATGGATTTACTATTTTTCTATTGAAGCATATATAATATTTAAATACCTGGTTTTTTAAAAAAATATATACATATATATATTCATATATACATTAGATTTAGTTATCCACAAGAATTACGTGGGGGCAATCAAAACAACATACTTCTTGAGCAAATTGAATTTAACTGAAAAGGATGCTTCTAATAGGGAAAGATCTATCAGTGCTTAGTTATCTTTTGGCCTGGGAAAGCATTATATCTATATTTATATACTTGGAATCTTATATTTAGCCTATATGCTATAAAATTAACAGGTTTTGTTTAATTTTTAGAGGAAGAAGAGAGAAATAGAAAGTATTCTCCTGAAGAAATTCAGAGAAAAAGACAAGAAGCATTGGTTCGAAGAATGGCCAAAACCCAGTCATCATCTGTAAATTCAGCTCCCATTCAGTTTCTTTAATGAAATACTAGTTGCAAGACAAAAACTGTTGATTAACTATCTATGATAGGAAGTATTCTTTTTTATTTCTCTGTGAGAAAC
Source organism: Fukomys damarensis (assembly GCF_012274545.1). NCBI lineage: Eukaryota > Metazoa > Chordata > Mammalia > Rodentia > Bathyergidae > Fukomys > Fukomys damarensis. The sequence continues at coordinate 43,646,633 of NW_022900914.1, forward strand.
AGTGCTGACTTATAAAGCATGGACTTCTTTATTATTTAATAAATCAATGTTTGCAATGACAAATGAAAATTTGGAGATACATGTGAAAATAATTATAAATAGAAACATTCAGAATTATGTAATAAAATTATACAGAAGAATATAGTTATATTTTTAAATCTTATGCGTGCAGAGAACCACCAACAAATCAGTAATTTACCTAATTTTCTATTGTTAACGGTTTTTCCTAATACTACAGAGCTTCAGCTAAATAAGTTAATAGGGATTACTTTAATAGTTTTATTTTTGGTATCTGTTGCTTAAGGTTTTCATGTATTTCCAAATTTTGATTAGTACTTCCATTATTCTAATAACCAGCTTGGTAGGAAATGAGAGCTTCAGTTTTATTTGTAAGGAAATTATTTTCAGTTCTTAAAGTAGATTTGAATTTTAATATTTCTAAACTGATAGTTTGGAAACTTTCCACCATTTTTAGGAAAAACATTGGTAAAGTCTAGGAAAAGAATGGTGGATTAGCTATATATGGTAAGTAATTTAGAGTCATTAATATTTAGAGCTGGCAGAAACTTTAGATATCATCTGATCTACATTATTGTACTGATGAGAAAAATTACTGTTATTTTCAAATTAAAGCCGTGCTTATATTAGAATGATCTCTGAATACCTAAACTTAATACCACTTGCTTCAAACTAGTAGTCTAAAAAATAATTTGAGAGAACATTAATTATTTTACACTACAATGATTGTACTTAAAAACACATGAAGGACTATTTAACAACATTGTTTTTTGTTCCTTGCTTTACAAAATTAATCTTTCCAGGTTATATGAATGAGATTTCTCTTTTCATTGTTTGTATAACTGCAGTTTTCCTCCCAATTAATAAGCTTTACCAGCACCTTCCCCTTCTTTTCCTTTTTGGAATTTGTTGTGCCAATAGTAGCAGTCTAACTAGAGGACATAAGGCAGTAAGGATGCTTTATTCATCCTAAATGACTTAAGGAGACCTGAGGGAGGATACAGATATGAAATACATTGGTTTGGTTTTCATCACACTTCAAGTGTTTTAGAACTATGATGACATGGTAGCTATTGCTCTTCAGGAGTGTATCATTTTGTAAATACTGTAGTATTTTTGTATATAGAGTAATAGATTTTGAGTAACAGTATTTGTCCAAAAATATATAATGCAGCTAAGTTTATAGGTAAGAAGATGAAGAGAAGCTCTTTTTTCTGAAGTGGCTTCACTGTATTTTGACTATGCCTTGAATATCTTGTTGCAGAGATTCAGCCTTGCCCTTCTTGAATCAATTTGACTCTGGTTCCCTGAAGTTTAGAATTGCAAAATGTTTTTAACAATGATTTAGATTTAGTTTGACACTGAGTAGTGTGAATGGTAATTTATTTAAAATCTGACTGCTATCAACTACTGTTGCCAGTGTGATCATAATAATTTGTGGAATTCAAACAAGATATCAGACTTGTCTTTGTGCCTTTTTTAGATTTCACCAATAGGGATTGAGTTTAGTTGTGTCCCCTTTTAAAATCCATTGGATAATAAGGAAATCATAATTAGTAAACTTAACATTGGTAAATGTTTTATTCTCTAGAAATGGTTTTAAGCACTTTATATATTGAACTCATTTACTTTTCAAAACAAGCATGCAGAATAACACTTTTACTCCCATTATACAAGTAGGGACAGTAAACGTTAACTTTCTCAAAGTTACATAATTAGAAACAAGCTGGAGCTGAAGTTTGAACTCAAATAGTAAAAGATTGTGACTTGTTTTTTGAAGGTGCAAATTAGAGTTTATTAAATCAAGATTGGAGAACGTACAGCACAAATAGAAGTATGCAACACCCAAACTGAACTAAATATAAGATTTCTGAAAAACACCTAATTCCACAGTTGGCCAATTCCTGGCCTAACAGCACAGTACCCTTTCCGAAAAAAGAACAGAGAAGTCTTGATTGAGTTTTGAAATGATCTTTGTATCTTATTCAGAGGCTCATTGTTGAGTCTTCATAGTGGATATAGTTACAACTAGGAAGATGGCTGTGATCCCAAAGTGCTGAGCAGCAATTCTGATGCACATCAGGAGCTGAGAGTTCTACCTGGGTCCTGGATGAGAGCAGTACAGGTGATGGGCAAGGGCAACCTCTGTGTCTTACTTAGCCTGTCACTACCATTGGGTTCTCTCAGGTCTTTGAAAGGAGCTTTTCCTTCATTATGTTCCTGTATACACTGAAGCTAAAGCTTTCAGTGACCAGGGACTGCATTGCGAGTCACAGGGCCAGGGGTTACCATTTGGGATCAGTATAAGAAAACCCCCAGAATTGTGATGGACAGGGAGACTGTTCTAAAGATTGAATCTAAGACCTGTACACTGTGCAAAGCTCTCATTTTTTGATTTGAGACAGGACCTTGCTGTGTTTCTTGGGCTGGACTCAAACTTGCATTCGTCCTGTCTCAGGGTTAGGATTACAAGTGTGTTGCCGCTACACCAGGCTGTGATTTTAAATATTGATTACACTATCATGTGTGGAAACAGTTTATAAAAAGTGATCTATGGAAATTATACAGCAAAATATTAAAGCATTTCGGTCATTTGTGCCAGAAATTTCATGAGTATTCTTCAGATCTAATTTTCTAACTAAAAAATTGTTTTCCTTTTCTAATTAGTGTTGCAACTGATAGCTATACTTTGGATGGGTGAATGCTGATTATAGGAATGTACATGTACATACAGGTTGCCTTTCTTCGGGTGTTAGAAGAATAGAAAATGCATAGTAATTTTTAATTGTCTTCATTTCACTTCATTATTTTAGTAAACACTGGATGTTGTGGTTTTAAGTATTGTGGACAAACTTATTTCCTAGTCTGAAATATGGTACAACTCACTGGTGGAGAACCTATAGCATGCATGCTGCAATGGGCTGTTTCAATCATCTAAAGCTTCCAAAAGGTACACATTGGTGTACTTCCAGCTACTAGTAAAACTCCAAGGTTGGTTAATGTTTCTGGTCAGATGTACAGTATAGAGTAGTGATATTCAAATAGTTTATAGGCCTTTTTATATTCTTTTCTTTTCCTTTTTATTGAGTTTATTGGTACAATCTAGGTATACAATACAGTTAACATTCATTACTGGGTTCCTGTACCTTCACATGACAGGTCTTGGTTCTTGTTTTTTCCTCTTGTCCCTGCCCTCCCTTCACCCCCTCCTCCCTCCCCATTTACAGACACTTTATTTCCATATTTTCATTTTCTCACATTTTTTCTTTTCCCTTGTTCCCTACTCTTCCCACTTTCCCTACATCTTTAGCCCTTTTCTTCCTATTTCACACTATTAATTATCCCATTAGGATCTTATGTACTATTATAGTTTTTCACACCAGAGACTATTCAGTATTTACACATGTGTGAGTTATTTCACTTGAGTATATCCTCAATATGTATCCATTTTCCTATGAATGACTCTAATTTCTCATTCTTTATGGCTGAATAGTATTCCATTTTATAGAAAAACCACATCTTTATCCAGTTTCCCACAGATGGGCAAATGGGCTGTTTCCAAATTGTAGCTATTACAAACTGTGTCACTATAAACATTAGTGCACATATATCACTGTGGTATGTATCTTTTAATTCTTTTGGAAAGATAGCCAGTGGAGGAATGGCTGGGTCAAATGGAACCTCTAGTCCCAGCTCTTTGAGGTATCTCCATATTGATTTCCATAGTGGTTGCACCAGTCTGCACTCCCACCAACAATGGAGAAGGGTTCCTTTCTCTCCACACCCCTGCCAACATTTGTTATTGTTTGATTTCTTGATAGCAGCCATTCTTTGTGGGGTGAGGCGGAATCTCAGTGTTGTTTTCATCTGTATCTCTCAAATGATCAGTGATGTGGAACATTTTTTCATATATTTACTTGCTGCTTTTACTTCTTTGTCTGAGAAATGTCTGTTCATTTCAGATGCCCATTTTTGAATTGGGTTTTTATACTTCGGGGACTGATTATTTTGAGTTCTTTATATATTCTAGATAATAGTCCTTTGAGGAGCAACTGGTAAAAATTTTTTCCCACATTGTAGGTTGTCTCTTAGTTCTGTTGATGGTTTCTTCCATGACAAAGAACACTTGAGAAACTTGATAAATACTAAACCAGCACTACAAGGAATTTTAAACAATATCTTAGAAAAAGACAATGAAGATCACAACACCATGAAGCCCAACAGAGCAAATCAAATAGCCAAGGCAAGAAACTAAAAGGAGAGGGCAAAAAATTAAAAAGAGTCAACAAAAGGACAATAACATGACAATAATAAGTCAATACATATCAGTTATAGCCATCAATGTCAATGGCCTCCATTCACCAATCAAGAGAAATAGATTGGCAGAATGGATTAAGAAGCAAAATCTAACAATATGTTGTATACAAGAAACACACCTAGTGCAAAAAGAAGCCCATAATCTGAAAGTGACAGGGTGGAAAACAATTCATGTGACAGGAGCCCAGAAAAAAGCAGGGGTAGCAATCTTATTCACAAGCAAAGTAAATTTCAAACCAAAACAGATTAAGAGAGACAAAGAAGGCCACTACATCCTTGTAAAGGGAACAATTCAAGAGGAAGAAGTGACAATCATAAACATATGCACCAAATATAAATGCCCCCAACTATATAAAACAAATATTAAATAACATGAAAAACCAAATAAACACTAATACAATTGTAGTGGGGCATCTGAATACCTCACTATCACAAATAGATCATCTAGGCAAAAAATCAACAATGAAATACTAGAACTGAACCAAGCTTTTGAACGCATGGACTTATTAGATGCCTATAGAGTGTTCCACCCCACAAAATCAGAATATACATTCTTTTCAGCTGCACATGGGTCATTTTCCAAGATAGATCACATATTAGCTCCCAGAACAGGTCTGAATCAATGCAAAAGAATCGAAATTATCTCATATATTATCAGATCATAGTGCAATCAAGCTGGAGATCAATAGCATAAGAAACTGTAGGAACTTCACAAACACATGGAAATTGAACAACACTCTCCTGAACAATGGATCACAGGAAATTGAAGAAATCAGACAGTTTTTACAAATAAGCGAAAATGCCAATACAACATACAGGAATCTATGGGACACAAAGCAGTTCTACATGGAAAATTCATAGCTCTGAATGCCCACATTAGGAAAACAGAGTGAGCTCAAATAAACAGCCTAATGATGAATCTTAGACTCCTAGAAAAATGAGCAAGAAAAACCCAAAGCTTGAACAAGAGAGGAAATTATAAAAATTAGAGCAGAAATCAATGCAATGGAAACTAAGAAAATGATACAAAAAATAAATGAATCGAAGAGTTGGTTTTTTGATAGAATAAATAAAATAGATAAACCCTCAGCAAACCTTATCAAAAAAAGAAAAAAGGCTGAGATCCGTGCAATCAGGAAAGAAAAAGGTGAAGTCACAACAGCTCCCACAGAAATCCAGAGGATTATTAATACCTACTTTGAGAACCTGTACTCTAATAAAATGTAAAATAAGAAATGGACAGACTTCTAGATACTTAATGAATTACCAAAGTTGAACAAAAGATAAAAACATTTTAAACACCCCAATTACAATCAGTGAAATTGAAAATGTAATTAAAAACTTAACAACAAAGAAAAGCTCAGGTCCTGATGGATTCACTGCTGAATTTTACAAGACATTTAGAGAAGAACTACTGCCAATACTCTTCAGACTTGTCAATGAAATTGAAAGGGAAGCAATACTTCCAAACTCATTCCTGGAAGCAAGTATCACTTTGATTCTCAAACCAGGGAAAGATGCAACTAAAAAGGAACTACAGACCAATTTCCTTAATGAATATAGATGCAAAAACCCTTAATAAGATACTAGCAAGCAGAATACAGAGGATCATCAAGAAGATCATACATCCTGACCAAGTCGGATTTATTCCAGGGATGCAAGGATGGCCCTTTTTATACTCTTAAACTGAAGTCTCCTAAAAACTTACTTATATCCATTCTCTATTCATATTTACATATTAGAAGTGATGCTTACTGGTATATTTAAAAATAATGAACTATCACATGTGACCACATGTCGTTATGAAAGTATTTTCTAAAACTTGTGAGGAAATTAGTATTCTGTTTTTGTCGAGTCTTTGATATGTGACTACATCATACAGCTACATTCTTGAATATGTGTCTCTACATTTAATTTGTTGCAATATGTTGTTATATTTGAAATGTATGAAGTCCAGTCTCACAAAGATATGTATTGTAGTTGGGAAAGGAAGAAATACAGTATTTTCAGGTAACCATGTATATTCTTTGAAACAACACAAACTTGAAAAGTGGCAGTTTCTTAAAGGTTCCAAGAAGGAATGACAAAGGCTACATGTTATAGTAATGTTCTGACTGAAGCACCCAGGTAGAGAAAAAAAACGATTGCAAAACAGGACATCAAGAGATTAGGAAAATGGTAATATAGGTCAACAGATAAGAATCATAAGCACCAGAAATGATAAATGCATTAGTAACTGTAATAGATTTTTTTAAGTTATTGAAATCTCTTTAAAAGATGGTTGGTTAAATAAATAGTAACAGTCTAGTGGAGTTCATAACGTAAAATTTAAATACTTGACAATATCAAGAAGGTGAGAGAAAGGAGTTGATACTTCTTATTTTGTACTGTTGACATTCTTGAGTTTTTAGTCCCCCAACACTTCACATTTCTGGAGCAGGGGGGTTCTGTTTATTTTGGTACTAGAACTTGAACCCAAAGCCTTCACACAAGTTTATTGTCAGCCCTTTTTGTTATTTCAGACACTATTGCTAAATTGCCAAAGCTAGGCTCCAGTTTGGAGTCCTTCCTTAGCCTCCAAGAATGCTAGGGTTACAAACATGCACGATCACTTTAGCATTTCTATTTACACAGTGCATTAGAGTTCTCCAGAGGAACAGAACTGAAAGGTGGTATGTACAGCAACTGGCTTACATGATCAGAGATTGGCTAGCTCCACAATGACTGTGTGCAAACCTAGAACCTGGCAAACCAGTAGCTACTTAAGTCTTAAAAAGCTGGAAACCCTCAGAAAAACAAGGACCAAAGTTATGGTCCAGTCCGAGGTTAAATGTCTGGATGCTACCTAAAGAGTAGCATGAGTTCACATTCAACGGCTAAGCTAGAGTCTGATGTGATGGGCAATTGGCATCAAAAACACACCCACTCAAGGAGAAGAGTTTGCATGAGTGGGCCAATGTCCCCTTTCTGCTTTTTGTTTCATCCAGGCCCCCAAAGATACTTAGTGTTTTACCATTTTTTAGGCATCTCAGTCCAGTCAAGTTGGCAACCAAGATCAACCATCACAATATATTAACTGAATAATTGTATAAAATACTAATTGAACAGCTTGCTCAATTAACTGTGACTACATAAATACACGTGAATCAAGTGATCAGTCACTGTTGCTTCTTTCAAAATCTCAATGATCAGTTATTCCCTATTTATAATCCAGCTTGTACTCTCAAAGCAGTTTGTTGTGTACTTTATTTTCTCCTAGTAATAAATCCACATGTGACATGTCACAAAGATGAAAAATTGAAATTCTCCAGTGATGAAAATATATCAGAAGTCAAAACACTATCATTGGAAGCAAAATCCATAACATAAATAGAGTTATAAAAGCTATAGCTGTTGATTAGAGTGTTGGCACTTTTCAATGCAGTCTGATGTACTTAGTGAAGGCAAACTTACCAACATAAATGGAGTGGTTGTGATTTTTAAAATGATGGCTGGGCATGGAGGCACATACCTGTAATCCTAGCACTCACAAAGCCAAGTCAGGAGGATCAATGTGAATTCGAGGATAGCCTGAGCTACAAAGTCAATTCAGAGGCCAGCCTAGACTACATAGCAAGATCCTGTCTCAACCAAAAAAATTTAAAAATGAAGATGGCCCAGAGAATGTGTTAATGGCAAGAAATATTAGAGGAGCTCTCAACTGGTTAATGATATTTAAAAGTTTATAATACAGGAAACTGACCAAAACTTGGATAAGAGTGCAACACCACAGAAGACTAGAGATGCTTTGTTTTAAATGAGAAAAGTACTGTTCAAACTACATGACTAATTTTTTGCCAAAAACCTCATACTTTATACTTTTTTGTTTACTTTATACTTTTTTAAAAAGGATTTCTAGACATTACCACTGACTCAGATCTTTTTGTTTTTTGATAAGCATTTTTTAAAGCCAAAGAACAATAGTAAAATTCCCCATAAATTTGAAGATTGCTTTGGTTTTGCCTTGCATAGTCATTTTTATGATTCAGCATTCCCATGTAAGATATCCACTGCGATAAACTTCTTATACTGTGCATAAAATGATATATAACTTGTAGATAGGCTGATAAATTGAGACCCTGTAACTACTAAAATGATAAGAGTTATAACTAATAACCCAACCAGAAAGTAAGATAGGATAATAATGATCCAAGAAGAGGTAGAAGAAGGGGACACAAGGGTGGGCAGGGAGCACATAGAAAACCAACAGCAATATGATAAAGACCTGAACCTAAGGGAGAATTTAAGTGGTCAAAGATTGCAGATAAGATTCAGAGATGCTTGGTTAGACTGGACTTTTAAAAACCAGTTGGGCAGGGATTTAGCTCAGTGGTTTGGTGGCCTGCCTTGCAAGCGCAAGGACCCAAGTTCAATCCCTGGTACCCCACCAAAAAAATTGGGCTGGGTATTTAGCTCAGCGGTTCAGTGGCCTGCCTTGCAAGTGCAAAGACCAAGTTCAATCCCCAGTACCAAAAAAACAAAAACAAAAACCAGTTACCTCCACATATGGTTCAATGATGACCATGTTTTCTGAGAAATGCATTTTGTGACCTTATTATGCAAATATCACAGCATACTTAAACTAAATGTCTATGATACCTAGTGATATTTCATAGGGCCACCATCATATATTAAGTACTTCATTGACCAGAAGGCCATTATGTGGTGTGTTATATATATATGATGCCTACAAAAAACACATTTGAAGTACAAAAGCACTAGGCTAAAGTGAATAGATAGCTTAGATTTATCATGCTAAAAAGAAATACTGGCTGGTCATGTCAATTTCAGACAAAAGAAATTTTATAGCAAAGGTAATTGTTAGAGATAAAAATCATGTCATAATAATAAAGTGGTCAATCAAGAGGACATAATCTAAATATCCATGCAGATAACACTTTCAAGATAAATGAAAATCACTTGAGAAAACTACAAATTTTATTTCATTTACATGTTTTACTTTGTATTAGATTATATCTACACAAAAATTACTGGATAGTTATGGTTCTTGTGAGGGTTCTGTCTTATTTCTGATTTTAACGGCTAAATGTAGTAATTTATATAAAATGCATTTCAGGCTTTTAGATTGGTGTGGGTATCATGCTAATGATTTTATTATTTTAAAAACTCAATTGCTGTTTTTTTTTCTTTTTCAAATGCCTTATGATTATGGATATACTAAATACTATTTTGATACTCTGATGTCTTGCTCCTTTTTTCTTTCATTTGTTACTAGTATTCCCTAATTTTACTTGAGTCCACATGTTCCCCCAACATTAGGGTGTCACGTGTCATTACTGAACTGCTTATGCTCAATCTGTTTCAGAAGAGAAAAACTTTCATTTTGCATAAGCTAAGTTGTGGACTGCAACTAAAGTTGTTGCCTAATTAATATAATGACCATGTGAGTTTTTCTCTTGTTTTGTTTTCAATTTTATATCTACATAATTAGATTCTCACAATAATAAACAATCTTTGTAGTACTAGAATATTCTAGCCCCACTCAAACATATTCTTAGAATATGCTTGTATTATTCTTATAATGTGCTGGTGGGTTGTTTGTTAATATTTTGTTTGGATTTTTTTTCACACAAAAAAGTGGGCACTAGTTTTCTTTTTCATGTTAAATTTATTTTACACAGTGGTATCAATGACATAGCCACTTATAAAAAGTTTTCACCCATGTTTATAGTGGCACAGTTTGTATAGCTAAAACTTGGAAACAGCCCATTTGCCCATCAGTTGGAGACTAGATAAAGATGTGTTTTTTCTATAAAATGAATTATTACTCAGCCATAAAGAATGAGAAAATAGATTCATTCATAGGAAAATGGATACATATTGAAGATATACTCCTAAGTGAAATAAATAAGTCACACATGTGTAAATACCGAATAGTTTCTCTGGTGTGAATAAACTGTAATAATACATAAGATCCTAATAAGATTACAGACATTGTGAAATGGGAAGAAAGGGGCTAAAGGTGTAGGGAAGGTGGGGTGGGTAGGGGAAGGGTAATAAGGGAAAAGAAAAAAATGTGAGATAATGAAAAGATGGAAATAAAGTGTTTGTAGATGGGGAGGGGAGGAGGGGGTGAAGGGAGGGCAGGGGTAAGGGGAAAAAATGAGAACCAAGACCTGTCATGTAGAGGTACAAGATCCCAACAATGAATGTAACTGTACTGTATCCCTAAAATGTACCAATAAACTCAATTAAAGCTGAAAAAAAAAGTTTGTGAAAGGCTTTCTTCTTTTACTATACTTTAGAATAATTTAAATGATTTAAAGTTATTCCCTTTAATCCAGAAACCCTAGAGCCTGGTACTTTTAATAAATAGCTAACTTGAAATTTTTATTTATCCTACTATAGCTGGTGTTTAGATTTTTTTTCTCTGCAGGTTATTTGAGGTAAGTTCATGAAAATATGAATGTCTTGAGCAAAATCTTAACAATGTATCATGAGATTATAAAATATGTAGAATTATAATATACCACAAATAAAGTATAAAAGGAACTGAAAATATTCTGGTCTAATTTTATTTCATTGTACATAAGCAATACAAAATTATTTAGATGAAATAGTTGTTAAAGATATCTCTTCAAAGACCTAGGTGGGGAGTTAAAAATGATTAAACTAACAAACCAATAATGGAGTTAGGTTAACGTCATTAAAATAGTGTACTCAGTCCAAAAGAAGGCAAGTAAAAAAAAAAAAAAGAAACATTTGATGACAAAAATAGAGTATAATTAGCAAAATAATTTCTTACCATTTGTTATGATGTTTCCTTATTTCTCTTATGTTCGGCTAAAGGTGATGCAGTTTGTGTACCTTCTCTCTTAGAGGAACTTGTCATTTTTAAAAATTCAGTGAGTAGCCTTATGACTATCTCTGGTTGGTTCAAAGATATATTCTTTATTTTTATATTATCCTCCTGTACCTTATTTTTATAATAGAAGAGACATTGTGACTTTCTGTATCCTAAAGAGAAGTGGAATCCCTTTTCAATAATTTCTGATTTTTAATATAGACCTATATTACTTGGTATAAAAATATAACTATTATATTTGAATTTTGAATTTTACCACTTGGTTTCATAAGTGGACCTGCCTTGTTTTATCTAGTGATCCATTTTAACTTGGATCCAATCTTTATTTGTATTTGTCTTGCAAATTTTCCCCCACCTTTCTTTTTTCCACTCTGAACCATTTTATTTCAGGTGTATCTTCTTTGTACAGCAGATTTAGGTTTCACTGTCTCTTAATGGATGAATTAATTTATTTGTTTTTGCTATTAGTAAGTTTATCCTAAAGGAAAAGCTTTACACAGTTTGAGCTTGGCTCAGAGTTTCTCCATACATAATGATGAACTATAACCTAACCTAATGTGTGAAAAGACTGTAATCTACTCTTCTAATAAGTAGCCAATTTCTCATCCAACCATAAGTGACAAACTGTTCAAGCCATGTTCAAATAAAACAGAAGACAGCTGCAACCAATCCAGCTGTTTCTATACCTTCATTAGTTTTCTGTGCATCATTTCTTTTTGGGGTGTAAATATAACTTGATCTTGTAGGATGAAACATTCTGAACCATTTTCTGCCCAGACTGCTGCCCAATTTGAGAATTACAAGTAAAACCTCTCATTGGAGAGGTCCCACAGATAGGCGATTGGGACCAAAATTCACTCCACCTATCGGGTAGTTTGTAGGTTTATTAACTTCTTTCATAGAGAAGTAATTTACAAGACATATCTGTGAGATATATAAAGAGGTTTATTAGGCAAATATGGTTTATATCTCAGTGTCCCCCAAAAACCTCTTGCACTCATAGGCAGGACTTTTTTTTTTCCTCATTGAGTTTATTGGTACATTTTAGGTATACAGTACAGTTTCATTCATTTTTGGGATCTTGTACCTTTACATGACAGGTTTGGTTCTCATTTTTCCCCTTGTCCCTACCCTCCCTTCACCCCTCCTCCCCTCCCCCTTTATAAACCCTTCATTTCCATTTTTTCATTTTCTCATATTTTTTCTTTTCCCATATTAGCTTTCCCCAATCCTTCCAACTATCCCTACACCTTTAGCCCTTTTCTTTTGTCAATTATCTCATTAGGATCTTATGTACTAATACAGTTTTTCACACCAGAGAAACTATTTGGTATTTACACATGTGTGACTTATTTATTTCACTTAGGAGTATATCCTCAATATGTATCCATTTTCCTATGAATGAATCTAATTTCTCATTCTTTATGGCTGAGTAATATTCCATTTTATAGAAAAACCACATCTTCTTTATCCAATTTGCAACTGATGGGCAAATGGGCTGTTTCCAAGTTTTAGCTATTACAAACTGTGCCACTATAAACATAGGTGTTCATATATCTCTGTGATATGATTCTTTTAAATCTTTTGGGAAGATACCCAGCAGAGGGATGGAATAATTCAAGAGGAAGAGATGACAATCATAAACATATATGCACCAAATATTAATGCCCCCAACTATATAAAACAAATATTAAGTAACATGAAAAACCAAATAAGCACTAATACAATTGTAGTGGGGGATCTAGAAACCCCACTATCACAAATAGATCATCTAGGCAGAAAATCAACACAAAATACTAGAACTCAGCCAAGCTTTTGAAGGCATGGGCTTAATAGACATCTGCAGAGTGTTCCACCCCACAAAATCAGAATATACATTATTTTCAAATGCACATGGGTTATTCTCCAAGACAGATCACATACTAGCTCACATAACAGGTCTGAATCGATGCAAAAGAATTGAAGTTATCTCTTGTATATTATCAGATCATAGTGCAATCAAGCTGGAGATCAACAGCATAAGACACCGTAGGAATTTCACAAACACATGGAAATTGAACAACACTCTCCTGAACAATCAATGGATCACAAAGGAAATTAAAGAAGAAATTAGACAGATTATACAAATAAATGAAGATGCCAGTGCAACATATGGGAATCTATGGAACACAACAAAAGCAGTTCTACATGGAAAATTCATAGCACTGAATGCCCACTAGGAAAACAGAATGAGTTCAAATAAACAGTATGTTTATCTTGTTAAAAACAGGTAAAGAAAAATATACAAGACCAGAAGGCCTAAGTATATAGAGAAGGTGTATGGAAATGATTTATTTATGCTTACTTGTTCATTTCAAGTTTGTTTTAAAAGGTTTACATTTGCAGTCATAAAGAGCCTTCATTCCTTTTAATCCTAATTCCACAAGAGATCTCTGTTACTTTTGATCTGCAAAAGTTTTGAACAGTCATAACTAAAAGATTTTACATTCTAGTTTAAATTGTCTTATATGTTTATCTGTCTAAATGTTATCAAAATAACATCAAATACAAGTAGATTGTTGATTTCTACACCCTGGTTTTATAAATTAAATAAAAATTTAAAGATAATTAAATATAAAGTTTTAAGTTTGGGTACATTCCTGTTGGTAAATAAAGAAGCAGCTGCTCAGAAAATTTATTCTGATCTTTGTTCACTAATGGGAGCCCAAATAATTTTTATAGCCTTATAGAAAGATATACTTTATTAAAAATGTTATTGTAACATGTTTATGATGGTTATCTTCAAAATATAATATTTTCTGTATAAGAAATTCATATTATTTATGACAATAACCTTTTGATCCAGATAGTCTCCCTTCTATTGTGCTCCACCTACTTATGGTTACAGGTACATTTGTAGGCCCATACACTTTCCTTAGATGGTACTGTATCAAAAGATAATAATTTAAATAAGTTTACTGGGTTTTTGTTTTTGTCTTTATATATTTTTTTAAAAAGATAAATACATTTAACAATGGCTATTCTATACTATGATATACATCTAAGTTTGTTTCCAAGATGTCATCATGAATGTCATGCTAAAATATTATCATTATGTGTGGCTCCTGATTACAAATTTTTCTGTTAACATTCTACAAAAAATTAACTACTTAAACAACCATAATTAATAAAATAATAGCCCTCTAACTGTATTTTAAATTCCAGGATGCTTGCTATCTAGATAGTTATGATACTTAAACTCCCACTATACTACTGGTGTCACTGATCTTCTCTTCTGGGTGCTCAACCACCAAAGTGCAGAGACCAACACTAAGAGGTAACTGAGCTAAGGAGATCACCAATATTTTAGCTCTGGCCCTCTAAGGTCATCAAAGATCCGAGGTATGAAGGAACCTTTTCTACAACATCCTACATCTTTGGTAAGTCACCCAACCTCCTGAACAGAGAGATTGCTGGACACCAGAGGACAAATGTAATATGTGCTAAAGGAGGGTCACCAAAAAATCTTCCACACTTTTACGAAAAGCACCATGGTCAAGCAAGGCCGGAACCCATCCTAACAGCTAACACTGGGTGCTGAGAGGCCCTAATACATGGTTCCAAAATAATGCCTAAAGAGACTTAACTAACCTTGAGAGATAACAAGAGGGTTATTAATTAACACAGATCTCACTCTAATTTGGTCTTAAATGCCCAGCAGAAAAAAATAACCAAAAGAGGCAATCAATAAACAGGCACTAGTGATAGACTTTTTGAGGCCCATTCTCCTCCCAAATGTTCCTCTTGATTAAGACGCCCACCCCCAAAATGTGTTAGTATGGGTCTCTACTTTTCCTAGAGGCCCTGAGGCCTTCCCTATAAAAACAGAGGGCTTCAGAGGTATACAAGATTTTATTAAAAATTCCAAGGTTTGGTCTGCCTCTCTCCATAGACAGTGACAATGGGCCAGCATTTATAACAAGAGGTTATACAAGATCTAGCTAAACTATTATACTGCTTATTAATCTCAGAGTTTTTGTAAGTTTAAAAAATGATAGATTGTACCGTTAAGATAAATATTGTCAAATAACACTGGGTTATGAGTTGATCTGCTCCCTTTGGCCTTCTTTAAAGCAAGAGATACCCCAAATCATACTGGGTTCCCCCATATGAGGTCTTGTTTGGAAGGCCATCCTCTATCTTGAGAGACTTTATATATGAAAAGGGCCATATGTAAGACACTTATGGTTACTCCCACAGCTGTCAAGGTAACTAAAGTTCAGCTACCACCACTCTAAAGTAAAACAGGTCTATCCAGAGAACTTCATGGACTTTGACTCCAGGAGACAATAAACTCAAAGCCCTACTCTAAATTTAAGTCCCTTCTAGCATGTTTCCATTACTCTCATGTTAAACCATATCCTCATTCTCCTCTCCCAGTCTTATCCACAGGATCTCATCTACACTATTCAGCCACCTCCACGGGACCTCTGAAGGTCAAACTTACTTGAATTCCAGAAGACCTGGTTGCCCAGGATCCTTCACCATCATCCAGTCCTGAGTCAGATAAGCCAACCTAACTTTTTACCCTCTCATCCTCGCATGGGGTATTGTGACACATTTCACACTACAGCACCCACTGATATCCTAAGTCTTCTTATATTGATACTCCTGGGACTTGTCCTTGGGATAGGATTGGCCACAGTATCTCCTCCCAATTATAATTTTACTTCCATGTGTTTACTCTCATTGACCTATTACCTATAATCTCATTCTTTGCCATTCTTAGTTGCTGGAGACAATAATGGCTTCTCTCCTGCTCCTGTTTTCTCTTCTAAACCTTAACCAAGCCGATAGGCCCCTGGTGTATACCTTGAGTCCATAGAAGCCAGCCCAATCAGTTCAGCACATCTGCCTCTCTTCCATGTAATTCAAAGGTCCCCTGATCCCTTGTAGCAGTCTAGGAAGACATGGGGTCTCAGGCTTTATGTGGAGGGGATGGATCCAGGTTTAGAGTTCACCATCACTTGCAGGCCTTGAATACCCAAGACTACTTCAACTCCATCTGTTATCCAGTTTGTACATAATGTCTCCTCTGAACTCCACCACTTAAACCAATCCCTGGCCCAACTACAAGGCAGTGCCTCAGTCTTACAGAAAACATCGCCATACCAGAGATATCTTTAAACAACTCTCTCTCCAACATAACCACACTGTATAAAACAACTGCCTGGTCAAAAATTAATACCTCTTAAAATGCTCTCTGTGCTCTAGTTCTTTTGGCCCCCGATTTCTTTATAATACCAGAAGATGAGAGAATCCTCATCCCCATAACTAGGATGGCCCGAGCCCAACAAAAAAGAGCATTACAGGTGGCCATTATGCCCCTCATAACAGCACTGGGCATAACAGTAGGTATGGTTACAGGAACGGTGGTATTGTCCCACTCTAGTCCAATGAAAATACCTGACAGAACAACATGAAAAAGACATTACCCAACTTTCTAAGGTGATCCTGACACTCCAACAACAGATCAATTCACTTTCTCAGGTGGTGCTGTAGAACAGATGAGGACTTGACCTTTTATTTGCAGAAAAGGGAGACTTTGTTTGGCTAGACAAAAAAAAAAAAAAAAAAAAAAAAAAAAAAAACAAAAAAACCCAAAACTGGTTTTTTAAAATAGCACATCAGGTACCTAACCAAATCCACTGACTTCAGGAGAGCCTAGAAAGGCAATGCAGGGAGCATGAGTTGGGGACTAATGGAAGACTAACTAGCTGGTTCAACAGTCCTCTACTAACCTCTTTACTGGTTATCCTTACTCTGTTGGCAATTGCCCCTGAGTTCTCTGTTTTATTCAATCCCAGATCAGTCGCCTCTCCACTCAAGCCTCCCGATAGATGGCTCACCAGCTGATATTTCAGACCAGAAACCTCAGTGAGACCACTGTGTTTACATGACAGCCAACTGACTAACCATAGCTCAGATCTCGGCTTGGTTTAAACATTTTCTAAATGACCTTTAGATTGATACTTTCTGGTTTACTCCCCACCCTTGTCCTATTACCTGCATAGCCAACTGGGTCACTAATGTATGGCTCCAAAAAATTTTATCAAACTTCACCCCGACTGAAGTCACAATCCTTACCTTTTTACCTGTTCTTAGTAACCCTCCCACCCAGTCCACAGCCTCATACAAATTATCTTCTACCCCTCTCTCCTCCCTCATTAACTGATTTGTGTGCTTGGACTTTTCTCAGGAAGCCCTACCAACAATTCCAGTAAAAATGCTACTGCTGTCAACAATTCCATGTTCATGAAGGACAACACAGCTGGCCAGGCCCCATGCCTGCCCCTAGGCTGACTAGTCGCCCAAGACTCAGCAGGAAGTACTTACAGAAGACAGATACATCATCCCCTTCCCCTGGCTTGTGGTTTGTACTGGCCGCTGTTTCTCATCTAAAAACAAAGAGGGGAAAATGTTAGGGAATTGATTAAGTTAAAGTATGCTGTGATGCCACCATCACAGGCTGCATTTTCCTGGTGCTTCTTGGCTCTTAGTATGACTTCATGCTCTTATCTTTACTTTCCCTCCCACCAAGGCCACAGTGAAACAGAGAAGTTGAAACCTGTTTCTGCAGAGCTGAACCCATAAAAGACAACCTGGCCTGTGATAGGTTAGAAGTAGCCCACTCCTTATGAATAAGCAATAGCCCAGCCCAAAACCAATGAAAGGACCTTCCTTTCTTTGTTCTCTCCTTCTCTTCCTCTCTTGTTCTACCACCTCTCTCTCTCTCTCTCTCTCTCTCTCTCTCTCTCTCTCTCTCTCTCTCTCTCTACTCCAACCCCTTGAATAAAATCTCCAGTCGGACCTCTCGGTGTGTGTGTGACCTAGTTGAGCATCACTATTCCCTTTCACTCTCTCTCTTCACTGTCTCTCCCTCTCATTAATGACTCTAGAGGGAGCCACTTGTGAGGCTACTTAGGCGGCTTTTACAGAAACTTATGTGGTGAGGACAGGAGGCTTTGGCCAACAGCCAGTAATCATGAGCATGTGCTTGTAAATGGATTCTTGAAAGCCAGTCAGGTCTTGAGATGTATGTAGCATCATCTGACAGCTTGACTTTCACCTTATGAGAGACCTTGAGCCAGAATAATTCGGGCCAAGAATACGTAGAAATCAAAGCATTGGGAAGAGAAAAATGAGGAAAGGAATGGAGTGGGGCTGAAATACTGTATTGCGATATTCTAGTTGGAAATACAGGTATGTTGGCTAAGAAGTGTGTGGGGTAAGGAAGATGGCATAGATTATTGAGGATACTTAAAATGTACTAAACTGTGAAAATGACTAAGGAGTTGGCCATTTACTTTTTTTCTTAAAAGTTTGGAAATTTGTTTTTTTCAAAATACAATAATTCAAATATAGAATGGAAAAATATTGCTGCAAATGTTTAAGTTGGCCCAACTGCTTGAAAGGAGTTTATGAGGTGAAATTTATGAGTTATTGGAAACATTGACACCAACAGAAGTTTACATAGTATAGACCAATAATAGCTCACTCTCTAAAACCATCTATATATGTATTAGAGAGAAAGCAAAATCACTTTCTTTGCTAAGACTTCATTTCTAAAACTAGTTCATGTTCATTTTAAATGTATTTACAAAAATTATCAAATTAATAAACATTGAGTGCATTATACAATTTTCACACCACCAATTATTTCCTACAAATCATATAAATATTAAATTGAAAGGGCTTAGTACAGTTTTTAGTTTTTTCATGGTGGTGTAATAAGAGCAGGAAAGAATTTTATGAATGAAAATTCACCTAGTTTAAGTACAAGCTCATAGCTTTCTTTAAACTATTGGAATGTTTTCCTAAGGAATTTTGCCTTAGGCAAGTGTATGCTTTTAGAATAAATCAGATCAAACTCAATTTTATCATTGTTTTGCTTTTGGCTCAT
Source organism: Fukomys damarensis (assembly GCF_012274545.1). Taxonomy (NCBI): domain Eukaryota; kingdom Metazoa; phylum Chordata; class Mammalia; order Rodentia; family Bathyergidae; genus Fukomys; species Fukomys damarensis. The sequence continues at coordinate 43,665,775 of NW_022900914.1, forward strand.
TGTTTATTTTGCAAGTAAAACAAAATCAACAGTTAGGTCCAGGATGAACATTAAGGAAATTGTGCCCACCCTGCAGAGCTGGCATGAACCAACCTTGGGGAATAATTAATTTGTTATTTTTCCATGTTCATTAGATAATAAATTGCTTTATTATAGCAGATAAAGATTGCTTTCTTTTTCAAATATCAATAATTTCTCCTTTTTAATTAAACATTATAATATCACTAAGCAGTGCTGCTATTACATTTTTCTTTCTGACATTGTTCTCTCTCTTTCATATATATGTAGTACACATATGTGATATACATATATATAATATATATACATATATGTAATGTGTATATATACATACAGTATGAGTGTTACTGTTTAATTACTATTATTAAATATCTACAATTTTGTGTCATATATCTACCTTCACTTGGACTCTTTAATTTTATTCACTCAAATATACATTGAGCAATATAAACATTTTCTCTTTCAATTTTAACTTTATATATATAACGTTTTAATGGCTGTGTAAAACCCTATATAGAACAGCTAACATAATTTATTTAATCAATATTCTGTTGTTGAACATTTCAGTGAAAGTTTTTTTCTTTAAATCCTTATTTTCTTTTTTTGGGGGGTGTAAAAATAATATACCCAAATTATAAATCCAAACAGTAAAAAGGGTTTATACAAAAAATTTCATTCCTGGGCTGGGGGTGTAGCTCAGTGAGAAAGTGCCTGCTTAACCTGTGTGAGGCCCTGGACTGGGTCCCAGCACCCAAAAAGAAAGCCTGGCAAAAAATTTCATTCCTATCTCAGAGCTCCAGTTTCCTAGTCTTCGTTCTCATTATCTGTTTCACATCTTCTCTAGAGGCAGTCTATATATAAGCAAATTTTCTCTTTTTCTGTACAAATTGAATGCTATATACCATGTTTTCAATATTCTAAATTTAACTTTTCATTTTAATCTTGACAATATGAAGATAATCTCTTATCTGAATATGTCTCTTGGTATTCTACTGTAAGCATTTTTTATCATTTACTTAGTTCTATATTGACATACACCTAGGTTATTAATGAATTTTTGGCTATTTCTCTAGCCTAATGCATTGGCTGTTGGTACAATATTAGATTATTCTTGCTTTTAATAGAGATGTTTCTAGTTTTCCAACATTATACAAGTTCCTGGATTTTGGCCTTAGATAAACAACCTTGTTAAGGAAGTATCCATTTACTATTATGTTAATTCATTTTTAAAAATGAGATTGGCCATTATACTTTTTGATATCTTTGGAAATATCTTATATGTGCATTTTCCTCTTTGATTTATTAATCAGTGGAGGCATATTAATAAATTTCACAGAATCAATCCATCCTTAGGATGAATTAAGGTTAATACTGAATTCCACTCATATATATGAAGTATATTCTTTATTTTCATATTAAACAAGTCTTTTATCATATTAATTCCTTTGTAAATATTATTTATTGACTACATAATTTTCCACCCTGGAAATGTGTTATCATTTTTTCTTTCATTCTTTTGTTGAGTATTGATCTTATTTGCATTTTAAGCTATTCTTAGCATCATGAAATAGATTAAATAAATTTCTAAAATATTTTTTCTCCATCTCTTTCTAAACAATTTTTTAAAAATAAAAGTATATAACTCAGGGGTGAGCTTCATTCTTCTAAGCTTAGCAGTTTCAAACATTTAGTTTCAGTAACTTGAGCCTCCATCTCACTGTGGTGGAAAACCCAGCTTGAACTTCAGCATCTTTAAGAATTTTCTGGGACTTTTTACAGTTACAGTGTTTGGCTCTGGCTGAATTGTGATCTCATTGATCTCTGTCCTCAGTGGAAACTCTCTTCTCTTTGTTTTGTTGACCCAACATATATCAGAACCCTCTTTTCAGTTCTGCAGAACATAATCCAAACAAGGAATTAAACAAGGCTTTTATGTATAATGGACTTTTCTGTTGATTTGGTAAGTCATTATACAGAGCTGCAGCAGAGCAGATGAGATTACTATTGCATATGGCTGTTAATAAAAGTCTTTCTGCTGCTTGGGCTCCTAGGAATTTTTGACTTTGTGAATTTTCCTCAACTGTGAACTTTCTCTTTCTTCTTTCATACCTGAATATCCTACGTCTCTATCTAGCTTGTTTTACCATGTAGAGCCATTGAGAATTCTCTTTATTTACCCTTATCTCAAAACTAGCCATGTCATAAGGACCATCTTTCTGCAACTGAAATGACCCTTCAAAGGTAATTTCTTTGTTTTTGTTACTTGCAAATTCTCTCCTAAGAGAAACAGATCTGCTATATTTTAACTGATTTCCCTTTCCCCACTCCAACCCTCTCAAAGAGTTTGAATGGTTTAGAATATATCCATCCTTAAAGGAGATGAGTCAGATAATGCAGTACTTGTGTGACATCCCCTCCTGTACTTTTAAGCCTTTTCATAAAGTGGTAAACCTCTGCCTTTTCTGTTGATGGAGGAATTACATTGTTAGGAGACTAACATGTCAGCATATTGCTTCATCATCGCTAGATGCCAAAGTTTTCTACAATTGGAAAACAGGAGGATTAATTGATCAATGATTAACCAACAATTAAGCTCCTCTCCCTCCAATCTTCTTTTTTTTTGATTCATTAATTTTATTGGAATATTTTAGGTATACAATATGATGACATTAATCATGAGGAATTTGTACTTTTGCATGATATATCTTGATTCTAATTTTCTTCCTCATTTCTGTGCTCTCCTTTTAACCCCTCCAACCCGCCCTATTTGCAAAGATTTTGTTTCCATTTTTTCCTTTTCTCATATTTATTCCTTTCCCTTCTTTCCTTTCCCACACCTCTCCCACTTCTCTTTCCCCATTGGACCTTTCTTCCTATTTTACATTATCTATTGTACGTTTTGATCCTTACTTACACTTTCAGTTTCTCATACCAGAGAAACTATTCAGTATTCACACATGTGTGTCCTATTTATATTGCTTAAGAGTATGGCCTCAATGTGAACTCATTTAGCTATAAATGTTTCTAGTTTCTCCTTCTTTATGGCTAAGTAGTACCCCATTTTATTAAAACACACGCACACAATTTCTTTATCCAACCTTCAGTTGATGGGAATTGGGCTATTTGCAAGTTTGAGCTATTACAAACTGTGCCACTATGAACATGGATGTACATATATCACTGTGGTATGATTTTTAAAATTCTTTTGGGAAGATATCCTGCAGGAAAATAACTGAGTAAAATGGGGCCTCTAACCCTAGTTTTTTGAAGTATCTTTGATTTTCACAATGGTTGCACCAGTCTGCACTCCCACCAACAATGGAGAAGGGTTCCTTTTTCTCCAGAACCCCATCAACATTTGCTATTGGTTGATTTCTTGGTAGCAGCCATTCTTTCTGGGGTGAGGTGGAATCTCAGTGTTGTTTTCATCTGCATTTCTTGAATGACCACTGATGTTGAACATTTTTTATATGTTTATTTGCTGTTGCTACTTCTTCATCTGAGAAATGTCTGTTCATTTCAGATGCCCATTTTTGGGTTAGGTCTTTAAATTTGGGATGTCTGATTTTTTTTAAGGTTCTTTATTCTAGATAGTGTATCTTTGACTAAGAAACAGCTGGTAAAATTTTTTTACCACATTGTGGGTTTTTTCTTAGCTCTGTTGGTGGTTTCTTTTCTTGTGCAGAAAGTTTTTAATAGATGAGATACCTGTTATTGGTTCTTTGTGCTAGTTCTCATGCGACTGAGATTTTTGTTCATGAAATATTCCCTATGCCAATGTCTTCAAGAGTTCTGCCTAGCCTTTCTTACAGACAGTTTAGTGTTTCTGTTTTAATATTTAGGTCTGCGATCCATTTTTATTTTAGTTTGTTTTAGTTAGTGCATGGTGAGAGATGTAGGTCTACTTTTAATCTTTGGCAAGGAGAAACCCAATTTTTCCAGCACCACTTATTGAAGAGGGTATCTTTCCACCATTGAGGATATTTGACTTTGTCAAAGATGAGGCTGAGTATGTCTGGAATTGTTTCTGCATCTTCAAACCTTTTCCACTGATCCTCAGGTCTGTTTCTTGCTAGTACCATGATGGTTTTGTTGTTTTGTTTTTTAATCACAGTAGCTTTGTAGTATAGCTTCAAGTTGGGAATTGTGATACACTGTATCTTGTCTTTGTTGCCTAGAATTGCTATTCTAGGTCTCTTCTTGTTCCAAATGAATTTTTGGATTGTTTTCTCAAACTCTGTGAAGTATGCTTTTGGAATTTCAATTGAGATTGCATTGAATCTATATAGGAGTTTTGGAAGTATGACCATTTTCACCGTATTGGTTCTTTCTACCCAGAAAAAAGGGATGTCTTTCCATTTTTCTGAAATCCTCTTCGATCTCTTTTTTCAGAGTGCTATAGTTTTGAGAGAAGTGGTCTTTGATTTCTTTCATTAGGTTGATTCCTAGGTATTTCATTTTTTGGATGCTACTGTGAAAGAAGTTGTTTCTCCAGTTCCACTTGCAGTGAGTCTTTGTTCATGTACAGGAAGGCTATTGATTTTTGTATGTTCATCTTCTTTCCAGGAAGTCCCCTGAATTTGGTTATTAAGTTTAGAAGACTTTTGGTGGAGTTCTTGGTGTCTTTTATATAAAGCATCATGGCATCTGCAAATAATGACAATTTAACTTATTCATTTACTATCTTTATTCCTTTTATTTCTTTCCTTGTCTAACTGCTGTGGCTAATGTTTCCAAAACTATATTGAGCAGGAGTGGTGATAGTGGACATCCTTGTCTTGTTTCTGCTTTTAGCATGAAATATTTCAGTTTTTGATCATTGAGTATGATGCTGCCTATTGGTTTTCACAGATGGCTTCTATAGAGACTGTCTATTCCAATTTTCATCATGAATGTGTTTTTATCATGAGTGGGTGTTAGACCTTATTGAACAATATTTTCCACATCTATCAAGATGATCATATGGCTTTTGTCCTTGACTCTATTAATATAGTGTATTTCATTTCAATAAACCTTTTAATCTCATAAATTGATTACTGCAGGGATTTTGTCACAGTGATAGAAAGTTGACTAACATGGCAGGTCAATGTATATTACACAATGATAAATTCCAAGGAGTAAGTGAAGCAGAAGTGGGTTGATGGTGACAGTTACTATTTTAAACGAAGTGTTCAGTGAAGAACTCACTGAGTGGATGGCATTTGTAAAGATATCAAAAGAACACAAATGCATGAACCATATATCTCCTGAGGGTGGAGTGTCCAAAATAGAAGGAATAGTAACCACAAAGGCACTGAGGCAAGAGTGTGAGCAGCATGATCCTTTGTCTCTTTTTATTTTATTTTTTAGTATATTCATTTTCGAATCAGTTACTCAGCTCTAGCTCTTGAAAATATTTAGTTGTTTAATTAAAAATAAAAACAAGAACAATAAAGTAATCCTTCACAAACAAGTTTTTCAGTTTGGAATAGTTGAGGAACTGAGGATAGAAATGCTTATAAATATCTGATCTTGGATCATTTTGTCAAGTTTTCTGGGACAGAGTCTCTACCTCTGTACAAGGCCTCAATACTTTTCTGTATTAGTCACTTCCCCATTGCTGGAACAAAACCTGACATCCACAATTTAAAGTAAAAGAATTTTTTTTGGCTTGCTAGTTCTAGAAGATCCAGTCCATGGTCAACTGGCTCCTAGGCAGAAAGGGAATTGGTAAAAGACATGGCAGAGGATAACTGCTCATCCCAGGAAGCGGAGAGAAAAGGGAAGAGTCAGGGACAAGAATATGTCCTTCCCAGTCAAGCACCAGTGACTAACCTCTTTCAACTGGCACTCACCACCTAACAGCAAATCAGCAGTAAATTCATGGAATAATCCACTGATATGTACAGCGCCCCGCCATCCAATCACCACCTCTGCGTACATGAGACTATTGGGGAACATCTATATGCCTCTGCTTGTCTTTGTTGATCTTAGGATCCTATTTCAGCCCCTAAATCTCTATCAACTCCTGCCTTTCCATGAGTTTCAGTACCATGTATATGCTGACAATGTTTGAGTCAATGTGTTAGATAAGAACTTACTTCTGAGCATTAGATTCAGATATCCAACTGAATCTCAGGCACCTCCACATGAGACTCACAGATATCCAGAGAGGATTGTTTATTGTAGCAATATTCTCAGAGTTCAACCCCATCCCTCAATAGTTTCCACTTCTGGAAATGGCCATCTGCTTACCCATTTACACAAGTTAAAAAATCTATTTTTAGCCTTTACTGCTATTTTTACTTACATTCAGAGTTCAACTTGTAAATATTTTAGACTTTATTCCTAAATTGTCTCTCAAATTCATATATCTTTTCCTATCTCCTCTTCCCCGAGCCTGTGCAAAAGCACCAGTACTGAATACCACATTTATATTTTATATTTTTGAATATAGTGTGTAAGATAGTAAAGCAGATCTAGACTATAGCAATATTGCACAAACCTTTTAGCTGGGTTTAATTTTTAAATAAAGCAAACTCCAAAAACGTTGAATATACATGTATGAATGTGATGGCAAGTTTGCCTAGTAGTTTATTTAGCTTATAAAACTGCATTTTATCTATGATCCTGGATACATTCCTATGTATGGTTAGTTTCAAAGATTTTTAAAAGCAAAGTTTGGGCCACAAAAAGTATGCAGAAGAGTGGAAATACTTTAGCACTGTTTTGACCAAAGCTCCTTTCAGTTCTGTGATTTTATGATTTTTATGTGTTCTAAGATATCGTTGACAAATTTGGGCCATTCTTATTCTAGACTAGTTAGTTAAATCATTAGAATTCTAGTGAGACTTTATGAATATTATTATCTATTATTTTAATAATAATTAACTGGGCTAAAATTGATATTTACATTTATAAATAAGATCATAACTGCTGACCTTTCAGTAAAGAAAAGAACAAAAGTAGTTAGTGACTCATTTTGAGAATCTACATAAATCAATTAGGATATTAAATCTATGCATAAGATAATGTTTAACAAAATGCTTCAAAGAGAAAATTGTCTGATTTTAAATTGAATGAGTACAAAAGAATGAATATAGGTACTTGGATAACAGTTAGAAGGCTCTAGGACCCCAGACACTGGTATTGCTACAGTTCAACAGTAGTTAGGATATTAATAGGATGTGTCATTCTTATTATATAGAACATGCATCAGAGAATTTTACCCAACTCTTCCAGATTGAATGGACAGTGGCAGGAAAAAATCTGATTGTCACTTTTCTCAGTTTAAGAGCCCCATTTTAGTGCGCCTATTCACAGACTCTATTTGAGGACATATTCAATATAAAATCAATGTATTTATAACCTAATTAGCTTGTCTACATTGATTCATGTTCCAGATATTCAGTTTGCATACTATTATTGTTTTCACTAACCACCTGTAAATATATCCTGGATGGCATTTGAGTTAATGCACTAGTCTTTCTCCTCAAGGGAACTAGATTAGCAGCTGCTGTAAGTCATCACGAAAGTATTAGGTTTTCTGGTTTTCTCCTAGTCAATACATGTTAATAAGATTTCAAATCTATATGTCACTTCATCTCAGCCCAGTCCTAGGCTCTGTACATAACATTAGATTAAACATGGGTCTTGTTTAATGAATGGGTTTACTATCTAAATGTAATAGGAAACTGGGCCTTTGTACACTAACTCTCCAGGGTATAAACTAGGGGTCTGGTGTTCGCTGCCACCACTTCAAAAAAGCAAAACTCATTCAGGGGTGTAGACAGAGTCACCTGTTCTCATCGTGCCCTGCATCAGAAGAGACAGGTGATTTTCAACTTTGGCTGCCACAAATCTACCTACAAACTGTCATATAAAAAGAAAAAGTAAGTCAAACATATGTTATTTCGGGATTCTCCTAAACTTAAAAAAAAAAAAAATGATAAGAGTCTCTGCTATCTGCTTAGTAATGGTCATGCTTTTCCAATTATGTAAAGTGAATTGATGAACTTCGTAAATATGTAAATATTCCTTAAACTGGAGAGAAACAGCTTGTCTAGACTCTTGGGCAAAGATGCAAATGGAGGCTTTGGAGATGGTACTGGCTTTCAGATTTGAAGCTTCAGTTCTCTGGGTTTGCTTAGGATGTCATTGATTTACTCAGTCCATGGGGGTGGAGAGAGAGGGCCAAGGGAGATAGGTTTAATTAATCTTAAATATCTCAGCAATTTAAGAATTATAGGCCTGGAACAGTTCCTGTACTAACATGATTAGCAAATATTGACTTTTGAATACAATAATAATGTGTCATCTGAAACCCTTGATAAGTAACTTAAGTACTTCCTCAGCTTGCATCTTATTAAATTAGATGAGGTGGAGTTGAGGCACATTATACACAGACACTGAAATGAAAAATCAGACCTAAGGGTTTTAACATTGATTTTAAGAGAGGTAAAATGCGCAAAGGAAACATGTATGCTTCAATTCTGCAACCTACACGAGTAAGCTGTGTTCTCTAGGTAGGTTTCTAAAAAGTGTGTAATAATTTTCATGGTGCAACTGTAGTAAACACTCACAACCTGTGACTTTCTGACAGCTGTAATCAATCATCAGATTATGTGTGATGACCATATAATTTTAGTTTTATGGAAGGTTAACTTACCCAGATTATGTGCTTTTGATGTTAGAATATGGAAGAAAGAACCATGTCACACCAGCAGGCCTGTGAATATGGTAAAGATAATCGACCCAACTCCTTTCATAAGGTTTAACTTAAAAATGTGTACAGTAAGTCAGCTACGAAAAAGAGTGAAAATATGTGATACTAGTCAGCTGTACTCTGACAAATCTTACTCTATTGATTAGTTTTCAAAGGCTGTATGGCATGTGTACTCTATTTACAATAGAATTGGAATGAGGGGGAAAAGACTCCAAATGTCATCAAAGCAAATGGTCTGTGAATGTTGCTTCAAAGCTTGTCATTAGTTGCCAGGGCATTTGGCTGCAAAGCTTATAAAGAGGTTTGTGGGGGTGGGAGAGCAAAGTTATGACAAAATGCACTTCTTGGCAAGAAGACCTCTGCTCAAATAGAACCACACATTAATTCTTGCTTGATACATAAAATTAATTAGAGGATTAACATCCTTTATGAAATTTTGCCTGTTTTTTATCCTTTTCTTAAAAAAAAAAATAAACCCCAGGCCTTTTGGGTTCTCTAATGAAATTGCAAATTGACTTGTGTTCAAATGGTGCTTGAGTAAAATGAACAATTAAAAATGTATTGCTAAAAATGAGATGTATCAGCTGATCTCTTTAAGGATTAATTAGTTCCAGGAACAATCTTTTTCACACAACACACCAAAGGGAATAGAGCCATTATGAGTGGATTAGAAGGTGTCAAGGAATAGGTTTTTAACACACTCATGTGCATGCATTGTGAATATATCCATATATATATTGTAGGATGAAAATGCAAATATATGTGCAACCATCTTTACAGGTTTAGACCATAAAAACTGACGGTAGCATCCTTGGAGATATTTATTCCATCTCAGAATGATTCGACTGTTGCTGATTAGTGATCCATTAGTTAGCTTGAAGGCAGCCAACAGATTTTACTGATCGTAATTTATCATTAAAGCAGAGAAATGCTTTAGGTATTTAAATAATGTATGCAGATAAATTCACTCTTATTTTTTTAATTACCCACCTGTACCAACCTTGTAAGAATCTTTGTCTCTGATCAAAAGTTTGCTCTCTGAGGAAATTTCCTAAGGTAACCCCCCTAAAAAAAGCTCTTTCCATGTGCATTTATCCATTCTGTATTTCAACCCACCCCTTCCCAAAATATCTGATAATGTTTCAGGTTATGTTTGCACTGCTTAAAAAATACAGTCATCTCCACATTTGCCATTGTAGATGGAAGGCTTATGCAAAATATGATATTCCTCTCATTAATTTAGCAAAGATTTCAAATACAGTAGAGATCAACTGGAGTCCCCTGAGTCCACTGCAAAACCGCAGGGGAAAATGGACATTGTCCTCTTCTTTAAGACCTATTTCAGTAGATAATGTTCTAGAAAATGTCATTTTTCTTAGTCTCCCTAAAGTCAGATCTTCCCTTTGTCAGCACTGTGCTGAGTCATCCTTAAAGAGCATTTAGTATTGAGGCATTTGATAAACACTGCTTTATTTTGCTTCATCCTCCCTACAGGGTATTCTGGAGAAATGAATAATAAGTGTGAACAGAAAGAACAAGTTTCCAGTCCTGTCAGATTAATTAGACTGGTGGAGAATGAAGTGAGGCTTGCCGTTAGGTAAGTTGAAAATACATAAAGAAAATCATCTGAGCAATCTGAACAGATTTTGAGAGCAAAAGTCCACTTGTAATTTTGAATATTATGTTCACACAAACACACACACACTGATATGTGTGGAAACATGTTAGCAGCTCTGAATGAAAAATACTTTGTGCTTCCAGAGCATGCACAGTACATACAAAAACTTTCATGGCAGGCCAGTTTAAAAAGAGAATCAAAAATACCACCTACTTAATTTAAAAAATATGAAATTTTTGACCTATAACTTGCAGGCACAAACTCTTCATTCTACACTAAGAACTGTGTCAGGCCAGCTTATTTTGAGACTCCTGAGAGCAGAGGGAACAATGGAGCAGGGCAGTTGTTCTACTAGGTTCCAGTTGGGCGCTTTGAGGCTATGTCTCCCATAGGCAAAGATGAGGAAAAGGAGTCCATATGAAGTAAGGTGCTAGTCTGAATGCAGGACCCAATGGATCATTTAGACCAATTTTAAATGACCTTTTGAAATACATTTCCATATATAAAAGTCCATCCTGGAAAATTGATTTTAGTAATTGAAGTGAATCATTTTGTACATATATGGACCATCAACTGCTTTGTACCACTCCCACAGTCCCATGATGCCAGTTGATGTTTTCATATTGAGATGCCAAGTAGCTGGCTGCCTCAACTCTATTTCCCCTAGTCAGGAGGATAGTAGATCCTCACAAGCATGAATGGATGTCCACTACATGGGTTTAACAAGACCAAACCAAAGATTTTCCTGAATCACATTAAGGCTGGTAAGTGATTGTTTTTTTTGCAAAAGTCAGAAGGTTTTAAAACCATGTTTTCATGTATCCAGGTTTTCCTCTCTTTCTATGTTACCTTTCTATGTGCTTTACAGCTTAACTCTACTTTTCCTGATTTTTCTTTCATTAGTTCTCCTTCCCTTCTACCTAGCATTCATTAACACTGTGTAACCACATCCCAGACACCTTCTGCCAGAGAACAAAACCTATAATCATCAACAGTCTCCTTTCTCTGCTGTTTCATATCCTATTCTGCGGCATGTTTTTTTTTTTTTTTTTTTTTTTTTTTGGGGGTTTCTTGGGTTTT
>NW_022900914.1:43677212-43701422 GCF_012274545.1 Fukomys damarensis
TTTTTTTTTTTTTTTTTTTTTTTTTGGTACTGGAGATTGAACTCGGGATTTTGCACTTGTGAGGCAGACAGCGGCACCACTGAGCTAAATCCCCGGCCCCAATTCTGCAACATCTTGAGTAGAAGTCCAAAGCAAATTCCAAACAGGAAACTCTTCCCTAACAAGTTATTTTCCCAACTGAAACTCTCATTTTCTGTTTTTCTACTGTTTTTCTTTTTCATTGATAAGGAGACATCTGAATCATACTATTAGATTTAATTTCTCGTGTAACTGATAAAAATGTCTCCTGCAAAATAATGACTGTAAAAAACATCAGCATAAGTATTTTGGCAGATGAAACCAAGATAGCTACAAAATTCCTTTTGGGCCAGAAGATCTGTTTCAACTATACTTTTCTTTTTCAGGGAGACTCAACTGTCCTTCAGCCAAGAAGTAGGACATGTTATCTCTCAAACGAAAGAAATTCATACCCACGATGAGTAACATTTCAATTAAAATTCATCATAAACAGCTTTATATTTTCCCAGAACAATGTGAATCATTTTTGATGCTGAGAAATGCACTCTACCGTCTACTGTTGTAGAATGTCTACTTCCATGAGAACTTGTTTTATATTAGTAAATAAAACATCATCTGACATTTTTGTCACTTCTTATGCCTTGGTGCTGATGAAAATAATGGGAATGCTCAGAGGTTATGGGACATTGTTTATCAAGGAATGTAGGTGATGCCACAAAGTATAAGTAATGCTATACAGCTGGGTGATTGATCCCTGCTGCATATTTTAAAGCTCTTTTCATTGCTTATCAAAACCTTTTAGGTAATGCACTCCTCTCAGATATCGTTTTATATTGGAAAAGCTTTATAATTCAAAATGAAAAGTTGCTTAGTTACCCCGAGTGAATCCAGAGCTTCAATTATTCTCTGTGCAAATGGCTGGATTCCATTTTGACCAATGTTTATGGTGTTTGGCAAATTTTCAGTAGCTACTTCACTCCAATATTATTAATTTCTTGCATAATATTCTGTTTGCATGTGTGGAGCTGAAATAATCTTAGTAGCCAGAAAGGAAATGAAAGACCTTGTGTATTTCAGTTTTGGAAATACTTGAAACATAACATTATAATGTTAAGCATGCCAAAAATACCAGTTAACCTCGATAAAGACAACCACAAGAGACATGGATGTGCTGATGAGAACCAGCCCTGGGACAGCCAGCACTTGTCTTGTTCCGTGCCCAGTTTTCTCTGCCCTAAGAGACTCGGGGGAGAAAAGGAAGCCACAGGATTTACCAAATCAGATTTAATCACTAGGAAAATACCTTCTTATAAATAGCTTTGCCTGAGATCATCGTGTGTCTCCTTCTTTGGAAAATTATGTAAAGCACATATGTCTACTTATTAAGTGGCTACACATGAGGGTACTAACCTTTGTGGAGAAATGTGGGGATACACATATGTGCCAAATTCATTCAAGAGCTACATGTGTGTTGACTAACTGATCCACTGACTTTAAAGAAATGTTTCTCATTCCTATCCTTAAATTGTTACACTAACCCCAGATAAAATCACAATTTAGCATGTTGCTGGCCAGTAGCCTTGGAAACAGGCTTTAATCTCAATCTCAGTTCTCTTACTTGAAAAAAATGAGAATATACAACATGTTCCAAGAATACTTGTGTATTTTATTTAACATTTTTGTAGCACTTTCTGAAGTATCCACCAGGTACCACTCCAAACATTTGTGGTACCAATAAGGTAGCTGCTATTACTCTCCCATTTTACAGAGGAAACAACTAAAAAACCAGAACATTAAGTAACTTGTCTGGGGCTACATAGCTAGAAATAGGCATAGCCAGAATTAAAACCTAGTTAAGTCCAGCCGGGCATGGCAGTGCAGGCCTGTAATCCTAGCACTCGGGGGAGGCTGAGTCAGGAGGATCGCTGAGTTCGAGACCAGCCTGGGCTACATAGTGAGTTCCAAGTCAGTCTCAACTACATAGTGAGACCCTGTCTCAAAAAAACCCTTGTTAGGCTGGCCATAGAGTGCCATAGCACTCTTAACTGCTATCCATGGCTGCCTGACACAGTGGTGGCTGCCATTTTTACCACTGTGCTTGTACTCACCACTAATGCTAGCACTGTGACTACAACCAGGGGCACCTCATATCCAGTGGAGACAAGTGGCCCATATGGAGCCAGTTACAGACAGAACTTTACTGAGGCAAGATTAGTGCTTCCCTTTCTGTCTTCTACCTTAAAGCTTGTGGACAGACATCATCCCAAAGAGCAGCCCAAATCCAAAGCCACAGCACAGCTTCCTCAACTCTGTTAAACGAGAAAAGTTTATGTATCCCAGGGGCTCAGTCAAGACTGCTAGCAGTCATTGTGCTGTCTTTTCTTCATCTTAAACACACACATGTTCTTAATATAATTTTGAAATTTTCCCTCTAATTCAGATTTTCATTCACCATTCAATATGTTTGTAGGGAAGCTTTTATAATGTAATTACTATACAGAAGGAAAGCATTTTTTATTAAAACACAGCTCTGTCAGTAGGTCTTCATTATGTAGAAGATGGAAACAAATTTTCTCTCCTTTTTTAAGATGGAAATAGGCTGAGCCTCTCTCAAAGAGGAAGGCAACTTTTTCTGCCTCTTGGAGGCAAGAAAATGATATAGAAATTACCACCATGGAAGAAAAAAGATCACCCACTAGAGCTAAATTTATTTGAAAGAGATCCTGATGTTTTCAATTTTGCTTTCCTCAGCAGATGTCCCTGAATCAGTGGGAATCAGGGATTTCAAAAAACGTGAAAGTAACTTTGCTAGTGCAGCCAGATGGACAGGACAGAACAGAAGGGTGTGGCAGCCTCCTATCAAAGCCTGCTTGTTGCTCAACCTGAAAAACAAAGACTCATACTTACCAGCATAGATAATTATGACCCAATTCTTGGCAGAGCAAAATAAAACCATATAGGGTGTGTCTTCATTTTTTTAAGACTGATCAAGAAGAAAAATTTAGTTAAAATGTCCACGATTGTCACTACAATTCATTTACCTGCATCTAGAAAATAATGGAAAAGCAATTAAAAATGATATATTCCTGAAAGGTACATGTAGCTGCTTTTCCCCCTGACTGTAATATTTATAAATGAACACATTCACAATACCTGTAATCCTCTGAGAATGGTTGTATGCTTTTCTTTTCTACTGTAGAAATATGTGAATGTGAAAATATGATGTGAACTGTGCATCGGAACACATCTTTTTATGTAGTTATATTTGAGACTAAATAAAAAGTCCAAGACAAATTTCATGAATTATTTTTTCAAATACAAAATACCCCAACTGGAATTATGAGTCCTAATGAAAGGAGCAGAACATGCCTACATGATCAAATTTGGAATATAGAGTACAGTTTTACATGAATTACATGAAGAGGCTAGTAGCATTTGATAATTAAGAGAAAAAAAATGTAAGAAAGAAAGGTAGGGAGATTTTTTTAAATGGAAGTTCTGAAAGGAAACTCCACCATGCACTAGAAATACTTTTCACATCTGAAATATAGCTACTTCCTAGGTACAAGAAAGAATGAAATGGTAACATCATAATAATTCAATTCACTGGAATTTTTGTCTATTTTAAAATAAGATATTTAAAAAATTAAATGTTTTGCATGTATAAGAAAAGAAGACACATGTATTGATAATATGAAATTATTGATTTTCTTTTTAAAAAAGAATTTGAGTGTCAAATGCATGGGCTGTGCCTCATGGCCAGTATGGAAATGTCAGGGGTTTAATTGGCAGCTGTGAGTAGCAGCACCTGCCAACAGCTCAGGGCTTGTTCCTGTGGTCTGACAACATTCTTACTTTATATTTTAAATAAAGCCTTACTCACTGGGACAGAAATAACTGACAATGGATGATTGATGATTACCCATCATGCAACGGCTGATGCCTACCACTCACCAGGTCTGTTTACAAAGTGTACGCCCAGATTTCATTAACAAGGTATGGCATATGTACAGGCGTGGGCATGGTACAGATAGCAAGGCAATCACCTAGTGAAGAACATCTAGAAGACATCAAAAAATAGAGCACTGGGGGCCATGGATTTAGCTCAATAGTTTCAGTGCCTGACTCTCAAGCACAAGGACCAGAGTTCAATCCCCCTGTACAAAAAAAAAAAAAAAAAAAAAAAAAAAAAAAGAAGAGCATTGGGAATTCAGTATGGCCTAAGATGATCATTTTCAAAATTCCTCTTTTTTTTTCCTGCTTGTTGTGCTCTCTTGTGAGAATTTGGTTTCATGTTCAATATCAGATTAAAAGATGGGATGTGAAGAAAGGTCAAACTATAGGAGTTATATTTATGGTTATTAATTTATATCACCCTGATGCCCAGGGAGCTAATTAAGCTTAGAATAAAGCTTACTCTTTCAGTTATAAGGCAGAAAACAAGTCCACAGCACACACAACTAACATGCATTTTCACAGCTGGGCATCCCTTGGTCCATACTGGGCTTCTAGCAAACATGCTGTATTGGAAAGAGCAATAGTGTGGCAAATTCTTCGAAACAAATGCCAATAAATTCAAGCCTTGAGCTATTCAGTGGCAGCTTCAGTTTCATATGTTCTAGCATGAGGCTAACATTTACTTTTAATTTTTCTCCTGGAATATAATCCCCAAGGTCTCTTTTGCCCAGTTATAATATTTTACAGTACATATCTGTTTTGAGTAGTTTTTTTCTCTGTTTAAGGTTTGATCTTTGATAAAAACCTGCTCTTGGCCAGTGACTGGCCCATGGGTTGTTGTTCCTGTTGTTATTGTGATCTATCTTTTGGGCATGAACACCTCCTACATCCAGTTTGAGGAAGTGATGAGTACTTGTACTAAGTTAAGGAGTCTTACCCTAGAATGTTGCTCAGGGACCATCATTGCTTCTGCAACTACCTGCAAGCTTCCTCCTATAAATGGTTGCATTATAGGCATTTCATTAGTCAAATTTAAATAAAATATCCAATTTGCATTTAGCCTTTTCTCAGTGTCACTAGATTATCCCAAGGAAAATGGAGCAGACATCAGCACTTGTACTTCACACCTCAAGGAAACTGACCAAGTGAAGTCAAACAGCTGGCCCCACAATGCACAACTTTAGCTAGAAAGAAGCCTCTATGAGGCTTCACAGTTGGCCCCAGCATCTTTTCCCTGGACTGTTGAATAGTATGACTTGTGATCTGTAGGGCAGAGACTGTTTACTCGTTGTTATCCCCTACCGATATGAAACCGTAGCCAAAGAATGGCTGCCCTCTTGGTGTTCTAGTTCAGCCCCAAACGTTTTGTGAGCACCAAAGGACAAGGATGAAGTCCCAAGCATATGCAAAAGGCTATACTTGTTGCTGTTCAGCACATCATTGCAAAACAAGGCAGGTTTGTCTTGCTTCTGAAATTGCTATCGCTGAATATGCATCCATCTAAGCAGCTTTCCAAGCACTTTTTTTTTTTTGCTATAAAATCTGCTGTCTCTTTTTTGTTTAATTGCATTCAGTTTTACCGTCTCTCCCAGGAAGAGCAACTAATTACAATATATCTCTGCATAGAGAAAGGCAGGTGTTAGCCAAGATGCAAGAGTCCTGGTTTCAGTCTTAACAGTTCATGTGGTCTAGCTGGATCTCAGTAAAAAAAAAAAAGCACCAGACTGGGAAAGGTTAAGGTCATCATTTCCTAGGCTTTCCTAGGTTTGTATGGGATCACATGAATACAGATTGGAACTGTGAGATTGTAAGACGATAAAGGATTGGCAATAATGTGTGAAATGTTGTGATCTTGTATACAAGAACAGTTTATTTGTAAATCCAAATGAATAAGTCACAGAAAAGACTTAAAAAAACCATCTGGGTAACCAGCCCAATTCTTTAGGGTTAAGTCTTATTGGTCCAATTTTCAGCTGTGTGATTTGGGGCAAGTCATTTGACTTCTCTGTTTCTCTTTTTTCAGCTGGAAACTGAGAGTGACACCAATGTATATATGCAGGTTGTTGGGAGGAGAGTGTAAGTTATGTAAAACATACCATGATATCTGAGTTATAACCAGGTATACATCTTCTTATTTCCAAGGAATAATCATATTGAAAAAAGTCTAACAATTGTGGAACAGTAGTATCAACAGAGAAGTTAGAGAAAGATTTAGAGGTGAATTCTCCTCTAACAGATACGGATGCTTCAGAACATATTTGAAACAAATGTTTACCCATGAGGTAAGAAGTGGGTTCTCCAGTACTGTATCTCTTTTCTTTTCTGGAATATAGGATTTACAGTCAAATCATACAATCATATCTATAAAAATACTTCTCAACAAGTATGTGTGTGTGTGTGTGTGTGTGTGTGTGTGTGTGTGCATGGCTTTCTTTTAGGCTTGGAGATAGCAGAGGGAAGTATCATGTGCACTAAACAATGGAATGACTTTTCCCCTTTCCGACTAGCTATTTTGGCCCGGACTGGTTCTAGCACAGTTCCATTGACTCTAATCCGTGGGGTACTCACATGGGGCTTCCAGGGGAGTTACTGATTTTCTTCCTGGGAAGCTGCCAAGTGCAGTGGTACATGATGGATCATGCCTCCTCTCTCTCTCTCTCTCTCTCTCTCTCTCTGGAATAAAATAAGACATGAAGGCAGAATGGGAGCATTTGTTGGAAAAAATATCATGTCTGTTGATGAGTGATTAAAAGCAGCATTCTCTATGTTTGGGTATGCTACCCTTGCTTAATTGCTGCCCCGAAGTTCTTTGTTAAGTGGCACAGTTATCCGTGGCTCAGTCATCTCTCTTACTCTTCCAACTGAATCTATCAAGTCTTGCTCTTAGTAGTTCTCATCTCCATTTCATTTCCCATCTCTACTGCCCTCGTTAAGGTCTACATTGTTTTGTTTGGACAACGCAGTTTGTTTTGTGCAGCAGGGACTTTTCTACTTACATTTGAAAGGAAGTAAGCATACAAAACAATTACTAAGTAGAGACTGTCTAAAATAATTAAGGAAACATTTTGAGGACTGGAGGACAAGAACATGTCAACACCTCTTAAGATGGAAATATCTGGAAGGTCTATGCTGTTCTTATTGCTGCAGTGGGGGGCCCATCTCTCCCACACTCAGCCTTCTTGAGACTTATAGAGCAGAAAATTCCTCACAATTTTCATGAAGAGCCATTACGTCAACAGGATCACTACTGAGCTATAACAGACTGTTCTGTATGTAATGCCTTTTTTCATATTGAGAACCAATGTTTCTTCAATCATTTTTTAAAAAGGAGAAAGTAAGTAGTTATTTTAAAGGCATGTAAAATGCAAGCAGAGTAATCATAGATGTTTAGGGAGCTTACAAATACTAAGTCCAAAGGAGCTTTGATTTAAAAATTGAAATTGGCAAGTGATCAATCAACACTGGCCTCTAATTGCTTTTACTTGCTTGACAAAGTAAAAATGCTATTTTAATGTCAGAGGAGCATGCCCAGTAAGTACAGGGAATTTTTTTCCTCAGAATACATTGTCCACATTCTCAGCTCCATACGCATCTTCAGTTCTGGATGCCTGTGGTTGACATAAAGGCATTTTAATTTTCAAAATGATTTTCAAAGTGCCTAAACATATGTTTATGCACTAGACTATTGCATGGTATTAAATGGAATAACCTTAAAAAGAAAAATTGACTCTGTGCATGGTCACACAATGGAATATAATGGAAACCAGAAAAGGAGAGGTCTGTGTCGTTTCATAGGCAATACAAACAACAACAACAACAACAACAACACCGCCACCACCAACAGAAAAACCCCACAACCCTGACATAAGAAAACACAATTGATGTTAAGGAAGCAGAGTCCTTCTTAATCACTGCAGGTCTAGACAGCTCCCACAGCTGTGTCTGCTCTCTCAGAGTGATGTGTGGCCCCTCCTAGAAGGTGGTGTGAGCTCAGACGAGGATGTCAGCACAGGATCTTAATTAAGTTCCAGCTGCTTGGGTGTCTGTATAACCATGGTTTGAATTTGCTGGGAGGCAGCTCAATGGGAAGACACACAACGCCTTGACTCACTGCAGGGCACAGGGCTCAACCTATGAGAATATGCTTGCTCTCTCCCAGTCAGTGTCTGAAGCTCTGCCTTCCCTCTGAGCCAGAGTGCAGACTTAGGACCTACCCTCCCTGGCTCAAAAAGGGCTTCACCAGTTTAGCTGATGAGATGCACTTAATCAGAGCTGCTTCCTGCAGTGTGCCTTGATGCAGCTTCCATGGGGGCCTGAAGTTGGAGAGTGGAAGCCCAGTGGCTCTAGTGTGCTGTAACTATTGAAAACAAATAAGGAATTGGTTCTCATTCCCAAACAGGGAACCCCATTGTCCCAAGGGAATGGTAGGGAACCATATTTAATGGTTCTAAACACAGACATCAGAATGCCTAGAAAGAATATGCTAATGAAATGCACACACTGTAATCCAGCAAGCTAAGTGCAGCTTTTCAATGTGTCTGTGCCTCAATTATTTATGGTCAACAATGAAACTAGATCATATCTGGCTCTACCCAAAGGCAACAAATTCACTTTCTTATGAACTCCTGTGACATCGAAGATCTGTCTAGATCATTGCTTTCCAATATCAGGAGTCTGGCACTGGGATGGCCTGGAGGAAAAAGGTGACAAAGAAGATACAGCATCACTCTCCTGTCATCTGTCAAACGGGATTTATTTTGCTGAAAGATTGGGTTTCTCGTGGCAATAAAGATCACCTTGAGACTTGGGGGGAGGCAAAATTGAAAAATAGCCTTGGATAATAAAGTTATTTAGACGGGAATACAGTCTACCATAATCTCATCGAAGATAGGAACATCTGTGCAGAAACAATGTTTTGCTATATCTCTGTTGAACATCAAAACCAAATTGTTCTCTAACCCGTAGACTGTTAGTCACTTTCCTATTGCTGAAACAAAGTACTGACACCTGCAACTTAAATGAGGAGAGATTTATTTTGGCTCACAGTTTCAGTCTATGGTCAGATGGCACCAAGGCAGAAACAGAATGGCAGAGGGGAGTGGCAGAGGAAAAGTTGTTCAACACTTGGTGCTAGAAAGCAGAGAGAAGGGAGGAGCAGGGGACAGAGCTATCCTTCCAGGTTGTGCCCGAGACCCACCTCCGACCGGGTCTCACCTCTCAGCACTACATGCAGCTACTGAACTCATCAGTGGATAAATACCAACTCATATTAATGTTGGATACACATCAACTGATAAATATCATGCCAGCCATGATCCAGTCACCTCCCACATGCATGAGAATGGGGGGGGGCATTTTAGATCTAAACCATAACATAGACAAAATAAAAATTTCCAACTAGCACCTGCAATTCTTTCAAATGCAGTCTTTGGCCCTGGGAGTTTAGAAAGCTGGACTCTTATACCAATCTGGTAGATAAAGAATTCTCAAACTTTGGGATTCCCTCTTAAAGCTAGTGCAGCAGCATTGTTAGTCCCACTGCACTGAAGGACTAGTGGAAGCAATATTTTCAAAATCTCTAAGGGCACCTCTTTAGGCTTTCATTCCTTGGTCAGTAAAAATATGTCGTCAATGTGACACAATGATTTGTAAGGCTCCTCCAGTTCTGACATAAGCCAATCTATGATTCTGATTACCAGTCTCAGAAAATGCTTTATCTTTATTTTCTTGAACACTGGAATGAATATGTTTAACCAAATGTTTTCTTTGTGTGGTACACTTTCTGCAAATGCAATTTGGGCCTATTTTGTTTTCTTGCTGGATCTGAGAGGGATCCTAGGGGTTTACCTCCAAATCCTGTGACACACACGAGCAAATCAGGACCTGACACATTTATAGTTTCCCTAAATTCACCATTGTCACCGGCACTGTTATTATTATCATACCATTTTCATTTTGTTTCCTTTTTTCCTTTCAGATTTAGTCTAGTAGGAGGCTGTGACCTGGGTTAAGAATTTTTTAAAATATAAATGGTCTAAATATTACTTGGTAAAGCAAAGATAAAGTAATTTTTTCAAATCTCTTTTCAGGCATGCCTTATATGGAAGGTTTTCTTTCCAGGGGGATTTGGATTCTCATTAATCTATTTCTGCTTTCAACAATAAAATGAAAAATGGAATGAGATTATTAGAATGGATAGCCTTGTGTGGACTGATAACATGCTTTTGAAATGTGGTTTACAGTTGACATCAGTTAAGCTCGTTGGGCCAAAGTGTCTCAGGTTTGTTATGTGGGGCTTGGACTTCACTCCCAGCTTGGACACAAATATGCTTTATTGGTTACAAACGCCTCTCAAGCCAATTGGAAGGATGAATGAATTCAAACTGCAGAAAGCATTATGTCATCTGTGGAACTATAAATATCCCTTTGCCCTATCTTATTGAGCACTTATACAAAGATATTTTTGTGCAGCATGCTTTCTCCATAACCCAGATATATATTTATTTTAATTTTTTATTCTCACACATTTAGACACATTAGTATGAAAGGTATGTAGTATAAAGTGAACAACTTAGATATTTTAAATATGATGCAACTTCCTTTATGCCCTTTGACATACTAATCACAGAGTTCCATTGATTGTTATGGAAGGGTTTTTTTAACAATCTTAATAGAGTGGAAAGCTCTGTTTTTTGCGACTACATGAAAAATGATAGTTAAAACAAGTAACTTACAAGTTAAAATAATCCTTTCAAAGCAGTTATTCAAAAAGTATAGGTTAGCCTAAAGAAAACAACAAGCTGACAAAATGTACTTTAATCGTACCACTTCACTGGTTGTGAAGACCCTGTTTCTACTTAAAAGTAAGATTAGCAGAGGTGACAGAATCCATGCTGTGACAGATATGACTTAGATACAGGTGTTGCCCCTGCAAACTAATTAAAAATTTCTTGATCATTCCCAACACTCTTCACCTCACTCTCTCAAAATCAGGTTTGTGCAGTAGCTCTGAAGCACTCTTCCCTTTTCTCCTGTCTTTTAGTAAAAGTGGAACCCACAAGCCATTTGGAGAAGTTCTATACTGAGCTACCAATTTATATCTTGTTTAGGCTTAAAGCTTTTGATGAGCTGGTCAGTTTTTCTCACAACGGTGATGTACCAAGAATAAAAAGTGTCCAGGGCACTGACTCACTGCAGATTCCTAGACTCCATGCCAAGGGCACTGACTCAGTGGATTTCATCTGAGGCCCTGGAACACAGTATTTTTTTGAAAACACTCTCACAGGTGGTTCTGGTGAGCACGTTCTGTGACCTAAATTTTGACAAGCACTGGAGCCAATCAAGCTGTAGGTCCTAAGTGGAGGAATCAATCCCAGAGCTGCAAGACTGGTCTTAAATTCAAGAATTGTATTCTTCACATGTCCTGCTACATCCCCACAAACATGAATACATTTGAACACATTTCCTTGTTGCACTCAAAGTTTCAAAATCTGGAGAGAAGTGACCAATTCGAAATCACAGAGCAGGAACAGCAAAGGAATCCTTGGTGAGAGGACGTTTTGCAATGAATGTGCATAAGTATAAGCCAAGTTAATAAGCAAGGTTAGAAGGTGTCATCTCTTCAGTCCTCTTAGCTGCTCTCTTCATTTGGAGCCTGCCTGCTGTTCAGCCCAGAACCCACAGGGCAGAGCTTTCTGGGCCAGCACTTCTACTCAAGATATCTTGGGTCATTCTTTAGCAGAGTTGCCTAGGAACTACAATATTAGATTTATTCTAGAAGTCTAAATGTGATGCAAATATTCCCTGATGTGGCACAATACTGGTGTCAACAGGGGAAAAACAAAAGGCACTCAGAGCACAGCTACCACATCAGGTAGGACCCATGCTGGCTATAGTTGTGCAGTTTTCTGCAATTTGTGTCAAGTAAACACAACTCAACTAGCTCCCTGACCTGGATCCAGCAGGTACTGCGAGGTCAGACGCCTCATGACATCAGCAAAGTAGAATCACTGACGGAGGGGATAACTTTTAAGACATTTTTCTGTACACAGTAGATGGGTGTCTTGCTGCGTTGCAGCCCAAGTCCTATTTTGTTGACTCAGAAAGTTAATAAAATAAAGGCAAGTCAGAAGTGACATTCCACACTGTGGCTGAGAACAAGGGTTTTAAAAATGTTTTAAACTAGTCTAAAAGGGATTTCAGTGTTTCCATCACAGTAAGATGAGAAGATACAGCTACAATGCTTTCTACTTGGATCATTTCTTGGTTGAAGTGCTTATAAGTCTTTATAAATTCTCACAGTATACTCAAGAGAGGAAGAAACTCCTCATTTCCCTACCCTAGGGGGTAATCCTTAAGAAAAACTACATTGGAGACCTAGCAATTCTTCAGTTAATTAGAAAAATTGGTAAAAGTTTTTATTCAATTTGACAAATATATTCAAAATAACCAATGAATTGCAAATCTCCATTCTTCTTTTTGCTTAACACAACTTTGCAAAAGAATTTAAAGACTAAAGCCCTTCCCGTGTATGTATGTGTGTGTGTGTGTGTGTGTGTGTGTATGTGTGTGTGTTTGTACAAGATTGAACCATTGAAGAAATTTACCCAAGGTCACACAATGGTTCTTTGCCATTTCCTTTATTGTTTTCCATCAAGTCCTCTTTTTGTAGTAAGCAAAGGAAGGGAAATGACGCTGGCTTCCAAATTTCATTATAAAAGCTTCCATTTAAAACAAAATGTATTGCATATTATAATTGCAACCAGAGTCAGTGAGGGCAGTGGTTTTCAACCTTGTAAGAACTGTGGGGCTTCTCAAAAATGTGGCTGACTTCAATGGGCCCAGCTGTCCTCTAACCAGACTGTGGATAATAGGGCTTTTTCAGAGAGTAGTTACATGGTGCAAAACACAAACACATTTTATGTCTTTTTTTTTTTTTTGGTTAGCAAAATGCACGTAATTTTCTTAACCAAAAAATTATGGTAATAGTTCTGTGTCATAATAGTAAAGTGTTCTGTTTTCCCCGAAGTCCAAGTTTGAATTTGTGTACACAAAACTCTTTGGAAAAACAAAAACTTAGCTGTTAATTAAAACCCCCTAAACAATAAGCTGTTCGATTTGACTGTTATTTTTTTATGCTGATGTTGTTATTGTTGTTTTAAATCTGCTTATGGATGTAAGCACAGCTTCTATCTCTTTTCCATAGGAGTAAAAGAATTAAATACATTTTCACTATGACAGTAATGACAGTTGATGTTTAATGAAAGCTTTTCTGTGCCAGGCCTGGTGCTAGCCACTTTATAGCCATTGATTTATGTAATTCTGCCTTGAGAAGAAGAAATTAGCATCTCTTTTTTGCAATGGAAAAATTAGCCTTAGTTAAGACCTTGCCTGAGGTCAACCTGGCTGGGCACTAGAGGAAGCAGGGACTCTAGGACTCTGGCATGGACAAAGGACTCTCTGATTCATATTGAGCCTGTGAGCTTCCTATAGTTTTCCTTACTACTATCACTAATTCAACAAAGGAAATTTGGAAAATACAATTAAAAATATGGAACTTCATTGAATTAAAATCAAAATCTATTTTACCCATGTCCAGGAAACTTGTAGAAAGCACCCATCTCTCGAGGATCAGCTATTATCCAGCTCTTTGAACTTTAATTACTCTCAGGACTGTGATCTGCAAGACACAGCAAAATAGGCTGCAGAGCAAGATAGAAGTTCAGCAAAGGAAAGCGATTGTAGAGAGTTTCTGCCCTTCTCTCCATTTTTCCTTTCCTTCTGGCCTTGCATTATCAAAGACATGCTTCATATGCAAAGAATACAGAGTAAGGGAGTTGAAATAATAATCTTGCTGAAAATGTTTCAAGGCCTACGTTGAAACTTTTGACTATAGGTTGACAATTCTTTGGTACTGCCCATATGGAATACTAATACTTTAAGAAGAATACTAAAAATGGCAGGGGGTAGAGCTCACGCTTAGCATGTGTGAGGACCTGGGTTCAATCCCTAGCACCAAAAGACAGAGAGAGAGAGAGGGAGAGAGAGAGAGAGAGAGAGAGAGAGAGATACTGAACAATATTATTTCATCTTATAGATTCTTTCCTTTGCCAATGAGCTGATGCTCCTGTTACAATAGGGCAGTCAATCTTTAGCTTTTCTATTAATCCACTTAGGATCCAGGATTCAGACCTCTGAAATGGACCTGCTCTTTTTCTATCAAAAATATTCACCTGTTGTGTACAGAGAGATCTGGAGACAGACAAATCCGGAGTCTCTTCCTGAGACTATAAATAAAGCTGTTCTCCCTGATAGACTCATTACATTTACAGAGGTCTACCAAGGACATTTGTTTTTCTAAAATAATTTGTTTTTATATATGTAGATTTGAAAACTTTTACTCACAATTCTCATGCCTATTCCAAGATTTTCAAAAGACTTGCCATATTTAAAAGGATCTCTCCATACAACTTCAAAGATGGGACTAACATAGCATCCCTGATTAACAATCTTACATTTTTACCCATTGCTAAATGATGGAATTCCTTTCCCCTAATAAGAAAGGGCAATTGAGCATAATTCCTTATTCACTTTTACTTTTGGATCCAACTAAATGTGTAGGTGAAAGGTGCTTTTCAAGATGCAGCAAACAGGTGCAAGAATTTTCATTACAGATAAAGTATTTGATGTGCTTTTGGTCATAAAAGCAATCTTCAAAATTAGTATTTGTCTATCTGTTTTTTAGTATCTGTCTACACACCCATAAGGAAAATGAAATATCAATAGATTTTTTAATTTAATGAAGGGAATTGATCTTTTTAATTTTTCTTATATTTACAGGCTATATATATGCATACACACACATATATGTATCTTGTTCTGATACTTTATATGTATGAACAGACACATTTTCAGCTCAAGTAGCAACAGTGACCTCTAGTGTGTCTTTTAAATTTTCTCACTGCACAACTTCAACTCATTGTTTCTTTAACCTCTAGGGCATTATTTAAGCAAAATTTTCCAGTTCATATTTGGTCTAATTTCTGTATTGACGCTATATGCTGATGACTGATTCTTTGGAGGTCTTCTTTGATCTTGGTAATGTATGATAAAGTAATTGTATGTTCATTAATGACTATAATTATAGTACATAAAGCTGTCATTTAAATGAATAATTATCCCCCCCAAAAATTGGTTTATTTGCATTTTGGAATTTAACTTTGACTGAATAACTCTGAGCTCTAAGCCACAAGCATCCACATGCAGTCATGTACTCTTTGCAAAAGTACTCATTTCTCTTTGATGAGACCTCCTAGCTCTTTTTATTAAAATTAAGAGAAATATAATCAATGAATCTCTGTGATGGGCAAAATAGATTTGCAGTTTGGGGGATTTTGCCCTAGACATGTGCTGATGTCACATGAATGTGAGCACACAAGAACAAAGTCACACAACTCTGGCTCTGGCAGCTTGTGTCAGCACTTCTATACCAAATTCCTCTTTTCAGGAGTTTATAACATAGCAATAAAATTTATTATGGGCTGAGACTTGGCATACAGGAGCCTGGGCAAGCATTGTAAAGTTCCCCCCCGCTTCAAGTAACTGTTTGAATTTGTTGGGTCCTGTCTCCCTTTAAAGAAAGTTCAAAATAAAAGTCGCCGCTCCTCTGGTCAGATGGCCTTGTTTCCCCTTGGCCTTGACTAAATGTGGTCTCTCTGTCAGAGACAAATTGAAAAGGGCTCTCTGTCTGTCCTTTGGTAAACTCTTTTAGCATAAGTTGGAAAGAGGCAAAAGTCATAAAGAAGTAAATGTTTCCTGTAAATGAAAGAGGCCTTTGGAATTATAATTGTTGGAAAAGATCCTCCAGGGCAGGCAAGGGAGATGTGAAAAAGTATTCAGGATTGTTTCCTATAATTGGATGATCTTCAGTGCCCTCCAACAGCTGGGCTTGTTGGCAAACAAGAAACTGCATATGGAAAACATGTGCCAGTCTGTGTAAACTAAGCAAGACATAAAAGCAAGCATCATCTCCAGGTTAAAAAATAAAACAAAACATGAGAACACTCTCTAGAGAATCAGGAAGGAGGATGGGAGTACGTGGCTTATGTGCAAGTAAATCTATTTTTAATATAGTGTATATAAAACATACAATGTATGCTATTTATATTTAATATATACCATATTGTGCATGTCTCCCTTTCTATTGTCTTCTTATTGCCCGTGAAAGTCTGTGTGTCACTGACAATTCTGAAATGACACTTATCCAGAGAAAGAACAAATGTTGATGAATCCCATGGGAAGAAATTAATTAAGGCCATATATAACTCAATGAAGAATATCAGAGTTTGGAGGAACAGTAGAGCCCTGGTTGACCAACTTCCTCTCATATGCAAGTACCTATCAACTCCAGAATATCAACTCATCCATGGTCTGAGGTGTGCCAGTTAGGGTGGAATATCACCTTGATTGGTGATATCTTATTTGAGATTCTGCCCCAAGATTGGTGAGCATACTTGTGGTTATGCCTGAGTGAGTCATAAAGGCATAGCCTTGGGGTCAGTGTGTGGTCCATGGCCCCTTCCTCACAAACACTGTTCCCCTGCTTTGGTTCCCAGCAGCTAAGAACTAAGTAGCTATGCTGCTCTGCACCCTTCTGCCATAATGTTTTTAACTTAGAGTCACATAACTAAGGCTTGAATGGCCACAAAAAGCAAGCCAAATTAATCCTCTCCACCTTTAAGTTGTGGGTGTTGGTATTATGTCCCAGCAACAGGAAATCTGACAAATACAAGAGGTGATATTCAAGTAGGACACATAATATATCCTCAAAGGTTGTGAATGGCCAGTGTTCAGTCTAGCCCGGTCAATAGTTCTTGGCTGCTTTTGAATATCAGCCCTACCTGTGGTCACATAGTGAATTTATTGCAGTCATCTATTTCCTCGGTTTCTCTGCCATTTGTCAAATTTTATAACTTGACATATCTACCAAAAGCTTGCTTAACCAGCCATTATTGAACTGCTTGGCCAGATCAGACCAGCCCAATTAGCAACTAACTGGCCTCTGTCTACTACCTAAGACCCACAGAAGGATGAATGCTAGTAGCTACTCACCAGGCCACCTGAGTGTTCCCAAGAGTAGTTAAAACACATGTGAAAGTTTAGAAAAAGCTGTAAAAAAAAAATGTGGACAGCTTTTTTTGGCAGTCTGTCTACTTTCCAAGTATTAAGCTTTTGCAGAGAAACTCAAACTGAAAAATCATACAACTGCATTATGGATATGGTTTACTAAAAAAAGATCTGTAGAACTCCAGAGCACCTAAACAGGAGGAAAATCACCCCCCCATCAACAGATGGGAAGCGGATGTGCATTAGAATAAATGTTTAAGTACAGTATCATTTAAATAATTCCCTACTTGAAGTAACTTTGAATTAACTGATTAGCAAGTGGTCTTGTCATGTATGATAAGAGGGGTCTCCATGACTCTTTGAATTTCCTGTCCTGACAGACTCCAGGTTGGACTTTGTTCTTTTTCAACGTGGGTGTAAGTGGCAGGGAGGGCTTGGTTGGGGTGAAGATGGAGAGGTTGATGTAATTTTGAAAAGGGAAAGACAGACAAATTTGAATGAGTTTCTTAGAAATGGTATAGACTTAGAAGGCAACTGGCAAAGATTGGATGATGGATAATAGCATTGGATAGGAGCAAATTCAGCTATGAATGATTATTCAGAATGATATACTTATGTCATCTTAACTAATTAGTACAAGCACAGGTAAGGAGTCCTTGCAGTCTATTCCCCTCCCAGCTCTCCCACACTTCCAGGACATCGGTGGACATTTTCCAAGAAAATGCACATTACTTGCAGGATATGTGAAAGCCCAATTTTTGTCTTCCTCTTATTTGATTTTGTAGATGCTCAATTGGTCTGTGTCATATTTATCAGAATCTTTTCCCCAGTACTGAGTTTGGTGAGGTCTTTCCCATTATGCTTTTTTTTACTATGTTTTGTAAGAATGTTTTCAGTCCTACAATCGAAGCATGTAATGCTAAATAACAGTTTTAACTGCCCTGCTAAGTAACCACTCTATCTTTTAAATACATAATTTGATTTATCATTGCACAGTCCCTTTGTTAAAACTTTTTTTTTGTTTGTTTTAAAATTCTTGAGTTAGGGATGGAAGAATATTGTTTGGTATGAATCCTCTGGCTTTTGTCAATTTATGTCAAAATTAATGTAATCTTAGTGTAACCTTTCCTTTTCAGTATAAATAACACAGTAATTCTCCCTTTAAAACAACTAAAGAAACAGAGTTTGATTTTTAAACCCAGGAAATATCCAGGAAGGAGAGCATCTTTCCTTTCAAATCTTTCGTGAATTCATGGCTTCAGCTCTTCCCTTACCTAATAAGAATCTTTATTAGATGTTTTCCTTTCAATGTTCTTTGTTGTTTTGAGAAAGAGGAAAAATACCCATAGGATAAAAATAAGAATGATCTTGATTCTGTTTATGATAACTTTAAGCACCTCTCATATCATTCGTATATTTTTAAAGCTAAACAAGCAATGTCCCCATACCCTACAGAAATATTTGGCTATGGTGTCAAAATAAAAGGATGTTCATTACAGTACTATTTAAAATAGCAAAAAATAAGACACAACACAAATTTCTTTCAATGGGGAATTAATTAGATAACAATGAAGTAGCAACGCAGCAATTAAAACAGTGATGTTACCCATATGCACTGACACTGAATTCTTATGAATTTTTGTGTAAAAAAGAAAGCAGATTACAAAATAAAAAGTTGGATATGATACTATTTATATATGATTATATACACATATCTGTGTGTGTGTGTATATGTATATATGTTTAATATACACATACATCTGTTTGGACATACATAGGAAAACAGTGCCTACCTTTGGGTGGTAGGATTTAATAATTAATATTTTGAGCTGTAAATGAAATTAAAGCTTCCTGAAAAAGTGCAAAGGTGACCACTGCCTAACACACTGGGCCAGCTGACCCAGCAGTTATTCCCACCTTCCTTCTCCTTCAGACCTTCCATATAAAGCCTGGGGAAAAAGAGCTTTCCCAGCTCCTCTTGCAACCATAGTGGCTGTGTGGTACATTTCTGCTGGGAAAACAAAGTGGACATGCATGGGACTCAGGGAAATTGAAAAAAGATTTTTACTTGGCTATCTGGTGACACAGTAACCATCACTCCTTCGCTTATGTTATGGACGTAGCACAAAGGATTCTGAAAAAGCTGATCTTGAAGGCCTTAAATTTTGAAATCAAGGCAAGCAGAGCTCTGTCCCCAGGTTTCTTGTTATATGACAAAAATTCACTCCTCTGCTTTTCAGGTATTTAAATACTTGGGAGCCAAAAAAGATACAATGATACCTAATTGGTTAGGAATAAAAAAAATTAAATAATATTTATGATATTTCAACCTCTCCACTAATTCAACTGTCCAGAATTAACTAGCCAGGGAAGTCCTGCCTCTCTCTCTACCTCTCTCTCTCTCATACATACATATCTACATACACATTAATATATGTGCTGTTTTCTAAAAGTAAAAATATTTAAATTGTTCTATAAATGATTTAAAAAGTAAGAAAATGGTTCTCTTTGGTGGCCCCTTACTCCTATCATATTCTTTTTTACAGCTGTGAGCTGTAATTCATGATTTGCCTATTTGAAGTGTGCCGTTCATTTTTTGTATATGCAAATTTGTGTAATCACTGTGATAATTTGCTCTATTTTATTTTATTCACATATTTTAAAATGGGAGACTTACTGTGTTCCTCAGTGTATCTCAAACTCCCGGGCTGAAGGGATCTTCCTTTTTTCACAAACAGCAGGAATTACAGGCTGTGCTATGGCACTTAACTGACAATTTTAGAATGTTTTTATCCCTCCCTCCAAGAAAATCCCTCATCCATGACCAGTCATTTCTCATTTCCCCCAATCCTCCAACCCTATTCACTTGCTGAGTTATTCTTTGTAATAGCATCTTAGTTTTCTGGAGGTATTTAATATAATTCAGTCTTTACTGGTAACTATGTTGGCTATTTGCATTTTGTCATCATTATAAATATTTTGTGATGAGCATCTTTTCTACTTCTTTCTTCGCACCTTATCCCATTGCTTCACCTTTCCACTTGCAGGAGCTTTATTTGGGGAATCTGGAGAAAGAATCTATGCTCAGAATTACGGGTTGGGGCCCACAGAGAGGCACTTGGTGGAGACAGGTTGACTGGGGTCTGGATCCACTTGGACTCTCTCTACTAAAGAAGGTGCATACCCTGGAACAGGGTGCACAAGCCCTGGGAAAAAAGCGACTTTTAGTAAGGGTCTGACCAGAGGGCTGCTGTAGTGCGGGTGAACTTGGAGAAGAGGACATCTTCTAATTTTCACAAGATAAGTGTTGGGAAAAAGTGGTAAAGATGAGGTTGGCTGGTTGAAAATTTGGGGAAGGTTTGCAGCTCTAGCAGGTTCCAGAGACCACACTGAGGAGTTTAAATTTTAGTCTGAAGCACAGGAAGTCATTAAAAATTTTTAGAAAGATAGCATGTTTTGGCTTTTATTTTGCTATATGCAGAACTGACAGTGGATTAAAAAAAATGTGAGAGGTGAGAGACCAGTTAAAAACCATGTTGGAAGTCCTGGTAAAAGATAGATGCAAGTGCCCAGAACTCAGAGTGTGCAAAGGGAGATAAAGTACATGTTTGAATGGTGCAAGGTAAAAATCGATCTATATCATAAGCAATCACATAAAAGAGTCATATAAAATGTTATTGAAATTCAGAGGCAGAAGGAACTATTTTCAGCAATGGAAATCAGTGGTTTTGTGATTAAGAATTATAGTTAAGTCTTGAGGAATAGGTAGAAAAAAAACTATTGACGCTGGTGGGTAGACAGTTACTCAAGAGGGAAGAACTACTTATAATCTGTACTATTTGTGACCCAGTCATATAGCATAGGCACTAATCAGAGTCATCTGACATGAGAAGGGCCCAAACTCACACTGGGAATCAAGAATTGAGAATGTTTCAGAGAATAGTCCAGGCTTTGTGTTCCACTGTCGTTGTTTACAAATGAACCATTGAACTAAGTGACAGAGACTAAATGGAGGCGTTCCAGGATACAGTCACTTCCTGATTTCTAGAGCATGTGAAGTTACCTCATACGGCAAAGCATGGGTAGCCCCTTGTCTATCAAAAGATGTGATTAATTGAAGGATCCCAAGCCGAAGCACTTTTCCAGAGTCATTCCTGTGGGCCCTAGATGCAGTCATATGTATCCTTAGAAGGGAACTTGGAAAGAGAACTGAAATGGACAGAAGACAGAGGAAGACAGGAGAAGATACAGGCAGAGAGAGATTGGGCCTCAATCCAAGGGCTGGCTACAAACTCCATAAACTTAAATATGCAAAAGCAGATAACAGATTCTCCCCTGTGACCTCAGAGAGGACATGCCCCTGCTCATATTTTGATTTCCATTCAGCTATATTGAGTTCAGATTTCTGGCCACCAGATATGTGAAATAATTTATGTTTCTTTATCTAAGTTGTTTCTCTCTCTCTCCTCTCTCTCTCTCTCTCTCTCTCTCTCTCATATATGTGAAATACACTGGCTTATTATGTCATTTATTCCGAGGGAAATACTTGCATATTTTACAAAGATCTTTTTGAAAGGCCCACCTTATGTGTAACGTTCTTAGCAGGATTGCAGGACCATGCTGGCTGAGGGGAAAGATATTTTGAATTAGGATCGGGAGACTAACTCAGAGTCATGATGATCATGACCTTGAGAAGGCCGCTTTTCTCATGAATGCTTTCCCACCAGTGAGTGTCATTCCACACGAGGCCTGCCTTAACCGTGTGACCTTCAGCGAGTCTTTTGAGAGCTTTCTATCACAACTATTCCTCTTTAAAATGGAGACACTAATTCTTACTTCGAAAGTAGGATTTGAAGATTAAAGAGGATAATATATGAGAATGCATTATGTAAATTGAAACAAGTTATGAATTCAGTAGCATTATTATTATTTTCTGTGCATGAGACCTTGAAGATTTCAGGTTGAGGACTGAAATGACATCCTAGATTGGATGCCTGTTACCTCACTGAGTTTTTGTAAAGATGAAACAAGGGTAAAGTAATTGCTTCCACTTAGGAAGGCAGATTAGGTGTCAAATATTGTATGAGGTAAGTCATTTCATCCTTAGTACAACTGAATTTAGGGTGTAGGTATTAGAATCTCCGTTTTACTGAAGAATGATTATGTATTGGACAACTCACTACCTTCTTGGCACTAGTAGATACTTAACAAATGGTAGCTGATACTAAACTGGGTCCCCATTGGGTCTTGGGTTTTCTGCTTTAATTCTACATTAGTCCTATTCTGTTCTATTGCTTAAGGCGAGTTTAAAAGGACTCAAATTATCATTCTTTCTGAGAAGCCCATTTAAAACATTAAGTATCTTCTTCGACTAAAACTAATAACCAGGTACAAGTGTCCACAGTGGGATACGAAGTGGGTAAAGGAACAGAACCAGGGATCTCGATATTGTGGGATCTTGATCTTCTGTGAAGGTCCCAGGGAAGAGTTCTGCCAGTGCCAGCCTCCAGAAGCATTTCTCCGGCTTCGCTTCCTTTAAGCACAAGAGAGTAAGGGCCACAGGCAGGTCCTCCCACAACCCGGGTTTTGTAAGTCAGTTATCATCTTAGGTAGCTGGCAGTCCTCTGGCTTTCCTTAGGGCCTCTCTAGACAGTGCCACAGAGCTGCCTCAGTTATTTTAGTAATTCCTTTTATTATCCATGTTTAAAATATTCACTTAGTAGAAGTTAAATTCCAACCTCACACCATGCAAATGACCTGTAAACAGGACAGAAGCCTTAATTTCCTCGTATGGGAGTAAAAATGGATTGTAGTCTGATTCACAGGAGGTTGGGCCCACAAATTTTGGGGAAAAGGGTAGTTCTTTTTTTAAGTAGGCAAAACACTGATGAGGTCTTTCATAAAACAACTATTAGTGTATAAGGAAAAACCCCACACTGATGCATTTCAAGGATAACACATTAACTATGCCCTGAAAATGATCCCAAGGGGTTTAGATTCTAAAGCTAGAGGTATGCTAGATGCCTCTTTATATGGGGAAAGTTGAAGGAGATAAAAGGGAGAAAAAGAATTAATAAAAGCAAGGGCAAATAAGGATGACTAAGCAAAGGCGCATGATATTAGAGAAGTAGCAGCAATGTCCCAAAATAGTGATACCTAAGGGATAATGCATAAACAACCTACAAGAGGTGCAATGCATAGGGAAGAGTTAGGGACAATTAGGTAATAGAAGGAGGGCACTGTGGAGGACAGAGCAAATAATTTAAGCACTACCTTTGAAGGCCAAGAAGGCTGATTAGAGCTGAAGAGAGCATATAAGTCAAAAAGCGACTTTTATATGGGAAAGCAAGAGTACACGTAGGAAAATACAAGACCTCTCAAGGAGTTTTTCAATCTTATGATTCTGGGATTAGTCTCTAGATTAATATATTGCTACTTATTAATTTAATTCAGGTCTAGGCAGGCAGACCAGAACTTGCCCATGGAAAAAGCTTTAAAAATTCCTCTGCAGAGACAGATGTGCATCAGAGATTCATTGAATAAAAAGGAAATTGTTTCTAAGATTAAACACAAATTAAAAGTGGAGCCAGTTGGCACAAATCCTACATGGGCGTAGGTAAGTAAGCTCTAACTCAGGTTTCAGCCCTGTCCGCAGACCTCGTAGCATACAGAAACTCTGGAATAACAGAAATTCAGACCCTAAAATGGCAAAGGAGCTCAAGGCAGTGTGCTCAGCATCTCTTTAAAGTATTTCAAGGGGAGATCTGAGAACACTGCTGTAAGAATGGAGGCCCCAAAACTGACTTCTGCAAACACAAATTGCCTGCAAGTGGCAGAACTATGGCTACAGCCCAGGTTGTCTTCATCCATCTTTCCGCTTCAGCGTCACTCCCTCCTGCCTGTGCTAAGGAAGGATTTGAATTCATCCTACTGTCTCCAAGAGGAGATGACCCTGGAGGGAAGGAGGCTGCACTGGCCCAGCTCACCTGTTATGTGGGTGCTCCATCAGCATCGGTAAGAGAGGTCTTGGCACTATCTTTTAAAAAGTCTCTCCCCATACCCTTATTTGATCTCGTTGTAGTGGTTCCCACTTTTTTTTTTTTTTTTTTT
>NW_022900914.1:43701524-43729659 GCF_012274545.1 Fukomys damarensis
TTTTTTTTTTTTTTTTTTTTTTTTTTTTTTGGTACTGGGGATTGAACTCAGGCCCTTGCGCTTGGGAGGCAGGCAGCAGAACCACTGAGCTAAATCCCCGGCCCATGATTCCCACATTGATTTCTGAAAATCCTCAAGAAATGTTGAAGATTCAGATAAAATTTATACAGCTCTGGAGAAATAACACATTCAGAAATTACCAATTATTAGTTGAGCTCATCAAATATTTTTGAAGTGATAACTAGAAGGTAGAATTTCATACACATATTAGAGAAGTAGATTTTTAAATATTTTTAACAGCAGTCTTTTCAAAAAATATTTTGAAACTCTAATCTAGTAACACATCATAAAATTCAATTACAACAGGAAGTTTGCATCAAAAAGTTTTAGTTGGAGATTGAGAAGAACAGTTATAGCCTTGAGAAGCCATATTTTGTATGTGTCTGGATCATTCCTGATGTGTTACTGTGTATGTAGTTCTAGAAAACTCAGATCAAAAAACAATAGTTAGAAAAAGATCTCCAAACTGGTTTCATGAACCAGAGAATATTCATAAGATTGCCCACTGGGAAATTCTCAGAAGACATTATTAAAACTTCTACTACTTATTGTTAATTTCATCTTTTAAATTATTATTTTGTGTATATCTTATATATAGCATACATAGCATAAACAAACTAACAAATATGTAAGGATTGATAGATTGCTGAAAGGTTTTGAGGGGGTGTACATAGCATAAATAAAGACATCTCCAGGCTCTGTCTAGGGGAAGATCTCAGTTTACTGGGCCTGAAACTTACACGACTTTGGGGTCCCTCTTTAAGAAAAGACATGGAACTCTCTATATAAAGTAGGTATAGAATAGCAACGAAACCTCCACATCCCAGGACACCTGTATCTCATAGTGAGTCTCCTATTTGTATCCAGCTCTAATATTTAGTAATCATGAGATTATAGGCAAAGTGCCTATCTTGCTAATTACAAGTTTTTCCGTCTGTGAAATAGGACTAACAGAAGTATTTATCTCACAAGGTCTGGCCTTGTGGAGGCCATCACCAGCTTCTGCTCATCCCTCCTCAGCATTGTCAGGTCTCTACCTTTGCCCTGATATTCAGTATTTGTAGCTTAGTGGAGGTAGATTGCATTGTACCCCCTGAATTTTCATATATCACCTTTTATGTTCAGATAGAGGACATTTCCTCAATGTGCTTCTTGCCTTTAGGATGATCTGAGCACTCACCTGCCTTGCTGTATCCTTGGTCTTCCATTCCTGATGTTAAGTGCTTTTCATGCTTGTAGGAGGACAAGAGAGAAGACTTTTTTTTTTAAGAATGCAAGAGAGAAAAGCAATCAATTCAAAGATTAAATCATAAGAGTTAAAAAGCCAATTCTCTATTAGGCAGGCTGCACGATACAGTAAAAAGGCATAGCTTTCTTTTAAAATCTACTCATTTGTGTTCCAGAACTACAGGATCAAAACTGTGCTCCACTCAGTGTGAAAACCTGACCCCACACAACTCATTTAACCTTTCCTGGGTTTTTGTTTCCTCATTCATAACATGGAAAAAAGTGAGTATCACATCTATGAAGTTCTTAGGAGGGTTAAATAAGTTAGCTGATATAAGTAAAGCCCTTAGCACAGGGCCTGCCTTTTCTTTCCTTTCTATGTTTAAAAAGAAAATATAATACTATAAAAACCAGAAAATCCTCAGACTTTCTCTAAAAAGGAACTCAATCAAAGCAATAGGATTCAAACCTTTCTTATATAAACACACTCAAAATGCAGGATAGATACCACTTTCCAGAATGTATTTTAAAAATTGAACCGAGGAAGAAGGAAACACTCATGCATTTTTAATTTCACTTATTAAAGGGATTCCTGAAAAAGAAACTGCATAATATGGGTAGGAAACAGCCATAATTCTCCTCCTTCAAAGAGCACCTGCCTGTGTCCTGGGGCTCCTAGAGGCCCGGACAGGAGCTCAGGTCTTAAAGCCAGGGGAACCTTGCATGTACTGTCCACAATATTGTCATAAGAAACACTGTGAAAACAAGAGGCATAGAGTGCCACGTGTAGTTTCTTGTTTGAAGACTATCTGTGAATCACAGGATGCTTTTATTAGCACTTTTAAAAATCTGAGTTTAAAGCTTCTGGAGCCATCTGGATAAGGAGAAGCATAGCTGGTAGAGGTTTTGGCGGTAGTTGTTGAATGCTTTCTCACCCTTCTTGAGTTTCATGCCATTTTGGAAACTAGAGACTACTGGAGTATGCATGCCGACCTACAGGCTATAAAATATACCTTCCCAAAGACTGGCAGAGGATGCAAAAACACTGGAATTAAGGTTCTCTGAAACTTGAGGAATTTATAGCCATGCTGGCCCCATCCAAATATAACTTAGGCATTAAAGAGCTGAGGATTTTATGGAAGATTACAAAGATCTAAAACCTCTTCTCTGAGTCCAAATAATATGCTGACTTATGATTTCTATGACTTAGAGGCAAGGAAACATTAGATGAAAATCTTAAAAATGTGAACAGTGTCAAAAGTGAGGATTTCCGTAGGTAGAGAATAACTTGCTCTTTTCCTTTTCAGCAGTTCTAAATCAGAAAACTAAACTATTGACCCTCAAAATAAGGTAAAGGGTTTGAGCTCATTTGCTCCCTTCTCTCAGATGAATACACAGTGGGGGTGGGATAAAGATGAGGGAATAAAGCAGTGGAATGGAAAGAATTGAGAGGGAGGTGGAAGAAAGGAGAAAGAGAAGTGAGCCCAGCAAGAAATGGGGAATAGGACGAATAAGAATATTGTGTTCAGAGTCTGGGTTTTCAAGCGAACAATAAAATCTACCCACTGTTTTTAGTTTCCATTGACATCCAGGAGAAATAAGGTAGTCTAAATTTTGAACTGACTATTGAACAGGGAGAAAATATCAAATACTTTAGATCTATGTAAATAAAAGATGCTGACCTGGGTTACAAATATCAGCACCTGGGCAGGTTGAATCTATCTGATATCTACCTGACTAATAGCCATTGAATCCTTTCTTCAAGTAATCCAAAGAACCACGGATGCCTTGATTCCCCAGGTATTAGGCAAGGATGAAAACCTTCCAGTTAATTCAAGCCCTTTGATTACTTACTGCTTTATATATATTTTGTAAGCCTATATAATATAAAATATGTATATTTTTGTTCCATTACTAGCATATCATGTCCCAGTGATTTGGCTTAGTTCAGATATTAACAGAGAGATTAAATACTGTCTTCCTTGAAGTGAACATTCTAAGAGAATGGATGACTAGAGGGAGAACAAGATAAAGAGTTGGCTAATTGTATTTATGACTAGAATAAAGCATAGAGGACACTGTGCTTGGGTCCTTTCAGTCTGTTACAAGCAGTGGCTCTTCCATAGAGCAATACAATCAGACTTTTTAAAAGTGATTTTTTCATTAATGAATATTCAGTTACAATAAAAAATAAAGTTGAAAAAGAAATAAAGCTGTATGCACTTTTCTCTTGAGACTTCAGCCCAAGCCTCCAAATAAATTTTCCTGTTATGAAAGCACTCTGACACTTTTCCATCTTTGCCAACAGATTTGCCTAGCTTTAATATCACCAGCACTATTTTAAAAATAAACCAAATAAAATGATAAATTTAAAAATATTGTATATAAACAGGGACAAAAAAAAGGTCTAAATGTTCATTTGCCTTACTGGGGAAATATTGGAAATAGGAACAACATTCAACCTCTAAGGTTAAAACTGTTTAAACATCCCATTGTTATCAAGCAGTGTAATCTTGAAAGCCTCATCAATATGCAATGTGTTGAACGTTGGACAGAATGCTAACTGCTTAGCCTATGCAAAAGGTACGCCTATGCCTCTGTCATAAATAATCCCACAGCATGCCACTATCATCTGCTCCAGCCAATCTATTTTATTAATTACTCCTGTTTTCCAAGTCCATATCAAGCACTCCTCTGCTTATTCACTTAGGCTCTTACCAGCTCTTCTGGTTCCTTTTTCCACCACTGAAAACTGACTCTCCTGTAGCCATTGCCAATTTCCTGTCCACCAACTTTCCTGAATGGCTGGACATAAAGTCGTCTCCTTTCTTCTACACCAGTATATTTCTTGTCAGTGTAATTCATTTGGAAAAAGAGAAACGTTTTTCTCTTTTTCTCTCTTTCTGAACACTGCTGTATGTGTCGCTATTCATCTCAGCCACCCAATTTTAAGATCAACCAGCTTGCTGTGTCTGCACAAAACAGTAGAATGAGTTGGAGATGTTCATGTAGGATCTGGACGATACTGCCTTGGACCTAGGTTCTAGCCATAGAAATAGTCATAAATGGCAATACATAAGACCATAATTCACCAAGGCAGGAAGCACGATCAATTAGGAGAAAGTTATGAAGAAATAAAACCTGAAATTATTTTCTAACCAAACAAGCAGATACAGACTTTTACGATTTTTTAACAGTTTTTTTAAAGCCAAAGGGAAAAATTGGGAATGATTGTAGTCATTAATAGTCAATGCTTTCTTTTTGGGTTTTTTTTGAGACAGGGTCTCACAATGTAGTTGAGACTGACCTGGAACTCACAATGTAGCCCAGGCTGGTCTCGAACTCACAGCGATCCTCCTGCCTCAGCCTCCAGAGTGCTGGTATTATAGGCATGCGCCACCAGGCCCTGCTAGTCAATACTATTTCTAAATGGGAGTCCCACAGGCTCTTTAACAGAACAGTGTAAGCATCCATGATCTCTCAGAAAAAGGTGCAAGGTTCATGCCAGGTA
Source organism: Fukomys damarensis (assembly GCF_012274545.1). Lineage (NCBI taxonomy): Eukaryota > Metazoa > Chordata > Mammalia > Rodentia > Bathyergidae > Fukomys > Fukomys damarensis. The sequence continues at coordinate 43,706,323 of NW_022900914.1, forward strand.
ATCAATTTGCCAACCAATCTAAATTTGGGGCCTCCTTTTCTCTTTCAGTGACTTCAGCGTCTAAAGTGCAAGAACTTATAAAAAGCCAATAATAAAGTGATTGCATTGTAAATCATAGATCTAGAACCATTTAAACTAGCACTCACTGAGAACACCACCCAGGAGAGAAGGGGAGAAGTCTCAAAACCTGTGAACCTATCTTCGAGGAGATTGAGAACTGGAGAGAAAAAGATATGTATGAAAAAGTACATAACAAGCCATGCCTTGAGACAGAAGTTTGTAGCCATGTGCTAGAGAAACCACTCTGGGTCAGTACTCCTGTCTCAGCATTTACTCTTCATGTAAGCATCAGGAATACAGCGATCTTCCCCATTAGATCAGAAGCTACAAGTGGGAAGGAGGCATTTTATTCACCTTTGTACTTGTTGGACTCCTATAGTCTGAAACATTTTAGAAACTACAAAATCCAGTCATAGTGGCAAGTGGGGAGAAAAGGAGAAAAGCTTGGAGGCTCTGACTTGGAAAGACTTTAGAAGCACAAAGCTCCACCTAGGAAATACTTACTAAATACAAAGTAACTGCTATTTTCAATGTTTCTTGTCTAATAAATGAATCACCTAACTAGAAAGACACCACAAATCCTAAGAACCCAAGCAGTAGGGAACTAAAATGCCAGAGGTTGAAAACAACCACTTGCAGAACTATACATCTCATATCCAGAGTTTTCTTCTTGAATTTTATACTCACAAAACTTTCACTATAAGGCTTTCCACTCCTGCATCACTTCCCACCATGCTTTTAGAAAACTGGAAAGAGAAAGTCTCTGTAGCCGCACAGGAAATAGCACCTCAAAACACTAATCAGGATCATTTAGCTAGAGCTACTCAGATGGGGGAGATAATGGTTTGAAATACCCAGATAATAACATCCAAACTTTGCCTTTATTTCTATGTATTGGTTGGAATGAAGTCAGAATGACTGAAGATGGAAACGTTAGAAATCTTGAAACGTTTCAGGTGATCTGGGAAAAGGGACTTTCCCACAAGACTGAGTTTAGAAAATGTACCATAAGCCACACCAGGAGTGTGGATTGTGTGACGTGCACAGATACTTCTCAGAGATTTTCAGTAAACCCTCCTTATGTGCATTCTGAGTGCAAAAGTTGTGAGTCTACTAGTTAAAATTTTCTGAAGTATCAAGGATTTTTCTCTTCAGAATTTTGCATTTTATCCTACATTATTATATTCATGTGCCTTCCAGAATAAGTCCTTCTCCTACCTTATCCAACTTACGATCATATGGCAAATCCTGTCCTTGCCCAATAAAGTACAAATTCTGGGGTCAAAATAATCTCTTTACTTATAGTGTTTGGTTGAGAAATACCTACGGCTTTCCTCAACCTGAGGTTATATAGCCAATAACTGTGCCCACCAACTGGACATTTATAAATGTCACATTTCTGCATCCTCAATTAAATAACTATCAACTAATTATTAAGACAGTCACTATTTATTGAATACCTACTATATGACAGGTATTGAGATAGACCTCATTTAGGTGAAGGAATAAATCAGAGCATAGAAAACAGAGGTAATGGCTTATCTCCCCCACTCAGGTTTGAGGCAGAGATCACTCTGGGCTAATGCACCATCCCAGACCCTCGGCAGGAGATCCTAAAACCACTTCGCCTTGGTAGTGGGAGCCACTCACTTCTACTGCTCCACAGCTGTCATGAAGATGTAGACATAGCTGAAATACAGTTCTTTTACCGCACACTTATGATGGGAAGTTTGATTAGCAGAAACTACTGTATTGCAAGTGTAACCAGTGGAGTTCCATGTAGGAGGAGGAAGAAATCCTATCCATGTCTTTCATTCTCTCTACCCTCATGCCTACGCAGTTCCATGAGTACAGATAGTGAGTATGTAGCCAACTCCAAAAGGTTTCTGGCTGACTTCACTGTGCAAAGCCATCAATTTCCCATACTTGACAAGCCTGGGGGCAGACTGCTCTGTTTCTGCTCACACTCTGCAGCTCCTTTCAATAGAAACCTGCTAAAGGAAGCCTCTTGGGTCCTTGCTATGACTGGCTGCAAACCATTGATGCCCTGGGTGCCTGCTGCGTGGAACACCTTGTTATTGCAGAGGATGGTCTGGGTGCTTTTCACCCTGCCAGTTGAGCCCCCACCCCAATTCTTCATCAAAAAAACTATTTCCAAGCCAATTAGAAAGCTAGAGAGAAACACTGGAGTTTGTCAAAAGCTCATCATTTTCTCCTCTTTTTTATTTCTTCCTCGAGAAAGTCACTTGCCATGTCCCTTGAGTCTTCTACAAGTCTCACTGTTGGTTTTTTTCTTAGTATTTCTTTATTGTGTCCTTTTTCTACACTTGCACTATCACTTTTATTTAATTTAACAAACATGTCTGGAATGTGTGCAGCATGCAAGGCCCCATGCCAGGAAGAATGGAAGATACAAGAATTAGAAAGCTTACTCTGGAAGCTGCTTTTGGGAGACCACCTGCTTTGCAGGGAGAAGTAAGCACATATCTAGCTACAGCCAAACAAGTCAGGATAAATAAGTGCATGAAAGGCTGGGTGAACCAATAAACAAAGGTTTGTAGATTGTTTCATGAATTGAAGAAGACATTTCCATGGAAAAGAGAATCTGAATTTGACTAGTGTTCAAGAAGCGGCAGTCCCAAGAAAAGAGAAATTGGTGGGTAAAGATATTGGAGCAAGAGAATCCAGGATATGTTTCAAAGATGACAAGCTATCCTTGGTGAATGAAAGAAATTTGGGAGCATTAGTAAAAATTGAGCCAACAGAGTATCTTCCAGAACAAACAAGAGAATTAAGAATTAAAGCTCTAGAACAATCCTGAGCATGAGATCTACTTTTTAGAGATAAAGGTCTATTAGTATGGTGTGCACTCTGGCAGGAAATTCCATCTATTAATTTGCAACACTGTCCAACTGACAAGAGAAGATCAGAGACTTCTCCTTTTCTTTTAATCATTTGGCTTCAATTTATGGTGACATTCTTCAAAACATGAAAGACTTGCTGTAGCAGAAAGATTGGCTAGGGAATTAAATAGGATGGCCACATTCCTATCATCTTAATCTGTTCTCCATACTCACAAATTTGAAAAAAAATTAGACTACTGTTTTTCTGGGAGGGATGGCTTCAAAACACAGACATTTTAGTATTCTTAGACTAGTTTTTAATCTCAGAATAGTCTTCCTTCATGTCTTAAGATATGAAGGATTCATTTTTAATTGTCCTTTTGGCTCTTCACATTTTCCCACCATCTATTGAACAAAGCACATTATGAAAATCTAGAACCTGAAGATAACAGCAAAAATATAGACCCTGAAGATAGAAGAAGAAAGTGGAACAGGTGCTGTAAGTTTCCAGAAAATAAAACTTTGGGCAGATGACACTAAGGGACTTCCAGCACTCAGAAGGAGATTCTACGAAAACGCACAAACAAGCAAGCAAGCAAACAAACACAAAAGAAAAGCCTCATTGCACCCTGCTTTGCAGGCTTAGAACCCGATACGATGCTTTTGAACTTCTGAACCTTCAAATAAGTTCTGGGTTGCTGTACATTGTTATCTTACTCCCCTGGTTGTCCTAGAAGCAGAAAAAGAATCACTTCCAAATGAGAATTTTTATTGTTTTCATCAAAAAATCTTCCGTTGGGCTATTAAAAAAGATTTTCTTTTGTGAAATTTAGCCGAGGAAACAATAGACTACAAGCTAAGAGGAAATAACTTCAGGCCAGTGAAAAATACTGGTAAAGCTATAAACTTTCCAGGAAGTTTCTGTCAAATTTCGACTACCCTTAGTCTTCTTTTTCTTAACCTCTAGGGTGCAAAACTATGGGATAGCTGATTTTTTATCTAACATTTTTCACCCTGAAGGTGGGTCAGTCCGTCCCTCATTTAGATTAACTGCCATCACAGATATGACTTGATCAAGTCTGTGAACAACTCTTTTCCCCCAGACGAACAAGATTAAACTTTGAGAAGGAACCAATACATGCTTCCTATTAGCCACGCCGAGAACTATGCTAAACCAGTCAATGGCTAAACCAGTTATTGCACACCCATGATTCAGCCATTCCCAGAAACACCATCTGGGAGTGCATGAGGCTTTGGGGAACATTTTATATATAAACCGTAACAATGAAAATGCTTCTGACAATTTTGGTGAACAAATTACAACAAAAGAGTCAACATATGCATGAACTGGGCTTCAACTTGCATATATAACACGTAAGTTGTGGGTGCACACAGAAGCAAATTGTTAAGTTTCACTGGTTCTTACCCAAGTAAACACAAGAGGCAACAGGAACTTTCTTTTGAATTTTCGCTTCCTTGGCAAGCCTTCAAGACCATTCAGTTTCAGCCAGGGCCTCCTTCTCTGTCAGTCAGCACCATATGCTCTTCTGAAACCATGTTGTTTGTTGTTTACTTTTAGCCAGCTCCTTTTAATAAAAAAAAAGTAAGTTTTCTGAGAGGGCTTGGTTTTGTTCATGATGTATCTCCAGTTCTGAAACTTAACAGCTCAAATACAGAATCCTCTTTTAAAATGCTGCCATTCACAAAAAGAAAAACAAAACAAGGGCTGAATTGCTTTATCTGCTTGAACTGCACAAAGTATCTCTGAGACCACGATAATGGTGATTCCTCTGAGGGTCAGGAAAGTGGGTAGATTTTCACCAGGTATTCTTTTACATCTTTTGATTTTTTATTATATTTTGATTGTATCTTAAATTAGTGATTGTGTTAACTATTCAAATTACAGGATTAACATTTTTTTTTTAAATGAAGTACTCCATTCTCAAGAACACAGCTTAGATGCCCCTTAAGGGTGCAATCATTTTTCTATTATTATCAGTCCTGTGAGTCTTCACACTCTTTGGTTATCAAGGGGAGTCCACATCATCCTATACTCTTACAAATTTTGCCTTTTTGTCTTCAAATATTACTTAAATATAAAAATATTAAAAGTCTCTGACTCCCAATCCTGATTATTCTATACTATGAGAGAAAAAAAATAGAATAAGCCAATTACACAGGAAGGTTGGAATTGCATAATTAAGAACATTCATGATGGTTTTACTGAACAGCATTAAAACAGTCCATTTTCCAATCACTCATTGCTTTTATTGGACAACGTCCCAACTTAATAGAATAGTTCTTCTTAATGTTGTTAATTTCTGGAAGGGCTCCAACACAAATGAAATCTTGTTACTCATGTTCTGGGAATACAAGTTGGGAAAGAGTAGAGATGGAGAGTGTGGGGGAGGTTGTGCTGAAGATTAGTTTTACCCTAAAATCCGCCAGGACTTCTCATACCTCGTTACGATCCATTCAGTTTATCTCAGTACTTCCTCCCAGCATCTAGAATCATTTTCTATCATGCTGAACAAGATGTAAGCAGGAAAAGGAGAGAAACTAAAACTACTTCATGTATTTTACTGCCTACTTCCTCCACACAAGCGAGTTATGCATGGGTGATTTTAGTTCATATAATTATCTCAAACAATTACATTATTCAGAAGAAGGCTATTAATAACAATGCCATTGTTGTTATGTATTGATCTAATATCCAATCTCACAAGAAGCCACGGCTTTTTCATGGTGATGTTGGGAACACCCTTGCCATGCCCCAGCACAGTAGGTCAAGAATGGCTCTCGATGTCATTGTTTCTTAAATGTCCAAATAGGAACTGAAATATGACCTCAGACCCTCCATATCGTGCATACTATCCAGTTCTCTGCTGTCTAATATAGCTTGGGGCACCAATATGGTCCTGGCTAATAGAAGATGGGGCATAAAACCCAATAGGTTCATTAAAAAATTACTGAACCGAGAATCAGGGAAACTTAAAACTGAAGGAATTAGACTTGCATGGAAATGTATTCAATTAATCAATAATGTATCTCTGGGTTTCTGAGTCTGAACTCCATATAGTTCAGACATGTCCTGATATATACCAAAATTTGGCTGCAGATATCATTAATTCAAATATTGTATATTTTTAAGGCAAGGAATAGGTTTTCTTATTTCTTATAGGAAAAAATACTGCTTCCCAATTAGAAGAGCAAAATAATTCAAAAATCAACATCTAACAGAAATGAATAAACTTATTTTGAGTACTTTCAAAGAACTCATTTACTTATAAGCCAGAAATATGCTTGCTTAGAAGAATCTCATTCTATTCATTTTAAAGAAGCAGGACTGTATTAACTTTTAAAAATTCTGTAATTAAAATTTTCCTGAACTGTTACAAAGTAATAAGTTCTTACCACATCTTATATACATAAGTACACATAAGTACAGTTTTCAGCTGAGTACATATTCTGCTCATATCTCAAAATTTTTTTATACTGGCAACACTTGAAATACAATTAGTAAAAAAGACCAAATTTTATGGTTTCTCTGAAAAATGTATGGAAAGATTACAATGAGATGAAAACTAAAGAGCAATTGTTAGAGGTTTGGTTTACTTGACTCAAGTATCTAGTCCAAACATTCTTGAGTGTCTTAGTGGTGCTGATGAAGATATTAATGATCAATAAAATACAGGTAACAAACAATAAGAACAGATTCTGGCCAGCTTATAGTAAGCATGTCTTCAGTGGTGGCTTCCTGTGAAATACGAGTTCTGATTTTCTGAAAGTAACCCTGTAAAGATAGCCTAGCTTCCCATCCTTGGCAGGGTACCACTGCAGTCGTACAGTGGGACTCCCCTGAGGACAATATATTCCACTGCTTCTCCTTGTGCACCAAAGGCTAAGAAATCAGACAGGAAAATCGACAATACCAATGGACATATAAATATTTGTTTATGAAAATATGTACAGCAGCCATTCCACTTAAGCATACAGGTTATTTAAATTGTAGATGCATGTTCTGAGAATAAGATTGATTTTCAGTCTAATCTGTGGCTGTGTCCATACACCCAAACCAGTCTGAAAAACCATCAGTTCAACTTTAATCAGCAAATTAATTAATGATCAGTTATTTTCAAATTTCTTTGAAATTAATCTCCTAATCTCTGGCAACAATTTTAAAGCACTCAAGATGTGAACAACTAACCTCATAGTACTACTAAATTACTTTTTGTATTGGTGAAATGGTAAGTGTTGATAGAATCCTAGATTCAGAAGAGACCCTGGAATTATTAAATGGAAACTTCTGTCCTTTATTGAAATTCTTTCTCCCAGATTTTTCAGTCTGTTTGATCACTTCCAGCTGTGAGGAATCCACTATCTACCCCAAATACTTTCCTAATTAACAAATTATTTTACTCATTCCAGTTGTATTTTCTTTGCTAGTCTGCCTGGATATGTTGGTATATCTTGCTCACATTATTTGTAACTTGTGAAGTGACTCCCATAGGTGGAAAATTGCAAAAAGTAATTATGACTTTCTAGCATATTCCCAGTGGGAAGAATAAGAATAAAATTTACTGCAGAATGAGTTCTTGACTGTTTAGTAGGGAAGCCCAAGTCTCAAGTATATGGCAAAGTGACAAAAAGAATTCAGAAGATCAATAAACCAATAGTGAGTAGTTATTTATTAAATAATTATTAATGTTCTCAGAGTATACCAGCTACTCAGTATACAAATGAACTGACCTTAACGTTTAATGATGCACCTAGCCTGGTTAGATAGGACTGTTTTGGCTATTTGAGGTCTTTGAACTGAGATTTTAAAGGACAGATAAGGTTTGAAGAGGTATAAAGACAGGAAAATAATTCTACTGTAGAATCATGTGACTCCAGGATATAAAGAAATTGAATATAAAGTATCTGAAGAACAGAGAGGAAATCAACTTGCCGAAAGTGGAAATGGGTTGATGAGTGGTTGGACAGGTTATGCAGACCAGGATTAAGCAAGCTCGAGCTTGCCATGGTCTTTGAGTCTTCCAGGAGATAGAGGGAAAACTCAATCCTGAAATGAGTAAGAGTTCAGACATCATTTGTTTTAGAGATGGGATCAATAAATAAGCCATGACTCATACTTCTTGAGAAGTTCACAAAATTAAACACAGACAAAAATTGTCATTGCCTGCCCATTCTACTCCTTATAAAGACAAAAAGAATGATTCTAAAAGTGACCATAGTTAAATAAGTCCAATACTCTGGAGATTTATCTAGATCAGTGATTCTCTCAAAGGAACAAACTATATATATTATACATATATTTGGGCCTGCAAACTAACATTTTTCAAGCGGCATTTCTAATTTCAGTTTCAATTTTAATGTGAAGTTGTTTAGGAAAAGTAAATGTCCAAATGTGAAAAAGAAATACATTAATTAAAACACTGGAAATCTTGGTGGGTCATTCACTAGTTGCTAGCCATATAACATGATTTGTGCATTATTCTGACGGCACGAACTAATATCTGATGCTTTGTTCCTATTGTGTTACAATTTCCAACCAGGTTCAGGTAAGCTTGTCTATTGTGCAATTGAATTTTCATGTACATGTACATTACCTACGTTTTACAGTAAGTAGGACCACTTCAAGAGAAAAATAGAATGCCTAAGACACTTTTATCAGATATGACAATTCTTCCATTGTTGTCACTCTTTGTCAAATGCCACAACCCACGGGCATTCAGCAAAACATAAAGATTTATCACCCGATTCCTCTATTCACAGTCACTTGGATATTTTGATTTTCAGTTTGATGCCAAGACATCTTCCTTCATTATGTACCATACATGAAGCATTCTCGCTATGCCTCCTACACAAGACTTTTTTAGGTTTTAGGTCTTCTCTCCGCCATAAAATAAGAACTGCCATGAACAGTGTTCATTTTATTTATCTCTGGATTACTGCCCCTCACATTAGAGTTTCCATCAGTGTAGTAGAAGGGGGAGAGATGGCTGCTTGTTTGCCCTCAGGAAACAAATATCTGAAACTGAAATGCTCTTAACAGTAAGGGCTGAAGTCAAGCAAAGAATGGTGCAGGGATGGTAACTAAGTGAACTCAACTGCAGAACCATGTGGTAGGTGCTACACCAAGGCACTATTCCTGCTTCTCAGCTCACCCGTGGCCCTGTGCCATGGACTCATTCCTCCAGGCAAACACAGGGTCAGTAGCAGATGACAATGAGATCTGATTTACTGATTTCAACCAGCCCAAGACCTATTTAGACAAGAATTGCCATTTTATAGCTTCACAATCTAAGGAGACATTTTTACATACAAAAAATGTTGGGTGAAATATAATCAAGCATGCATTGAGGGACTCAGAACATATTCTTTCCCCCACCTCACAGAGTCTTAATTAAGATTTTGGCCCAATTATTTTTTAAACTGAATTTGTAACCATTCAACTGACTTATTTAGTGCTCTTTATATACTGGCTAAGGGAATATTTTGTTTTTGATGTCAATACCTCACCCAAAATTGAAGTAAGCCCGGCTATGTAAAGAGTGCAATTTATGTTGCCTGCCACATTCTCTGGTTGGGTAAGATTTTCAGTTAAAGTCATCCTCCCTCACTTCCGCTTTGCCGTAGGGTAGGGAGATACATACGCACTCAGCCCTGACAGGTAAGTGCTTGCCACTTATAAAATCCAATAAATAAATTCTAAATAAATATATCTGCAAATCGAAACCATTTTGAGCTACTTAACTGAGTGCAAATCTAGTCCTTTGTACACATATTTGTACAAAGTGTTGCCTGTAATTTTAAAGATGCTTGCCTCCGGGAGGTTTCGTTTTTCCATTGAAGTCCCCTTGATTTACTGTACGCAATATGTTACAGCTTCCTTATTTGCTCCTTTGGGACAGTTACTGACAGTAAATCTCTATTAAAATATTCTTCCATATGGTTGCATGAAAATTTTATTGCAGTGAGCCTGGGGCTGAAGGTCACAGCTGAGTAGCTGCAGTTAAGTATTGCAGTCTATAGACTCGGAGGTGCATCTGTTCTGGGAACTGGAGTAAAATTAGAATTTTACTGTCAATAGCATTTCTCCAAAACTAGTTACATTTGTTTACTGTGGCTGACTGGGCCTTTTCCTTCACAGCACCTCTACACAGTATTGCCAGGGCCTACCACATATCTTTCAGGTTGGAAATTTTAATACAGAATTTGCTGAACCTGAAGGTCATCTGAGAAGTCCCTAACGGATATTTCATTTATGATACATGAAAATTTAATTTTATCTCTTCTAATTTGAATGTATTGCTCACTCACATTGATTTCAGCTATAACTCATTGTTTGTTCTAACTACTTCTTGGATAGCAGATCATACAAACTTAATAAAAAAATAACTGCATTTCTAGAGCGAATGTAAGGGTACCTAGGCAACAGGTTTTCAATACTTTGTATCTATGATGAGAAAGGATTGGGTAGATTGGACCCCATTTGGCTGGGATGGAGATCTCATTAGTTTAAGTGTCGATAGATAAAACTCACCCCTGAAAAACTGGGAAAACCAAGAGACTTTTGAAAACATAATTCTACTTTATAAACACTGCTACACAGGAGTATTTTACTGATGTAAACACTACATTTAAGACACGGAAGCTAGGGTCAGCCAAGTGTCAATGTACAGCCCGTATGTGCTGAATTTTTAAAAAGTATAATAAAAAGGAAATGTTCAACCATGCTTCAAATCCTAACGTTCTCAGCACTGTTACATATAGCCAGAATCCAGGTCCATCCAGCTTCTCTGATGTCAGCGAACTGTGAGTAAATTGTAAGAAGAGCCAAGCCCTCACAGTGATTGCATTCCCACAAAGAATGATGTTCTTCAGGATTCAGTTCCAGTCTTCAACAACCTGATTCGATCAGGAAATTCAGAGGTTTAAGTAAAGCTGTACTGGGTCTCTTCTCTAATACTGATTAATTTCATACCTTATTTCTAAGGCTCTACTATTTGTCTTTTATTATTTTCAGAGCTTAGAGAAGTGTGAAAAGATTTTTTTTAATTCTTATTTTAAAGTTTAAATCCCTATAGTGATTAGGAGGCAGTAAAGGGGGCTCTAGAGAAAAGAAATTAGAAAGGAAGTAGAAAAGATGTTAGAGAATAATAGTTACATTTACTGGTGACAAACAGGGTTAAGCCCTGGTGATTCAAAGAATGAACTCTCATAATTCTTACAAGATTTCTGAGTTAGGCACAAGTATCATCCCCACGGTAAAAGGGAAAAAGCCAAGGCATAGAGAGATACAGTAACTTTTCAGTGACACTATGAACGAGCAGAGCTGGATTCCAAACATCAGGACCCCAGTGTGCATTTTGCTAACCAATGCATCGTAGCGCCTCTTGTGTGAGTAGGGTGGCATGGAAGGCACTGAGGGTCTTAGATGACTCCAAATTAGGTTTGAGATGAATGACCAGACCCTGACATTTGGCCACAGTCTGTCATCTAAATTCACTCTTCCTGCTATTTATTTTGATAAGGATAATGCTCTTGATACTTGGAAATGAGAACAGATATGAAGCAAGCTAAACTGTGGAGATACTAATAGTATCTTTAGGAAATAAACAGTGAGGCACATGAGTTCAGTTCGATGAAGCTAATGAACTGGGTCACATCTGTCCCCTGAAATATGGCCCTTCCAGAAAGAAATATATTTCAGAGACGTAGTTTACCATGGACTAAATTTCAGCTTCATTTCCACTATGCATGCTCCCCTCCCAACACAATGCACACATACACATCTCACACACACACACACACACACACACACGCACACACACACACACACACACGCATGCATGCACTGGACAAGAGAAACCAAATACTTCGAAAGCCAGTTAGACAGATGCAAGAGAGAAGGCAGTATCTGGGAGACAGATCTGAACCAAAATCCTTATGGTGCATGAGTCGACCTTCTGGTAAGGTCAAATATAAGGAGTACAATTAGAGGACAAGAAGCAGAATCAGCGGGGCCTAAGACCAGAGGCTCTAAATGAAAAAGAGATGCAGTAATAGCAAGAGAATGGTACAAGAGAATTCCTAGAGGAGCCCTAAGGCATTAATGTCTCAAATGGGCAGTGCATCCAACAGGCTTAAGTGATTAAAGATTCGTTTGCTATGCAGCATATTTTTTAAAACTTTTCTTGGAAATGATTTGAGACTCACCTAGAAATTGCAAAGAGAATAGAGAATTTCCATGTGGCCTACCTTCATCTTTCCTTAAAGATAGCATCATACTTACTAAGTACAACAATCAAAACCAAGAAAATGACATTGGCTCAATCCTTTTTGCTAATCACAGACCTTATTTGCATCTCACTAAAACAAATATTTTTGGCACACTCTTTTCATTCCTAACATGTGCTAGGGATTGGGATGCACTCCCAGGCCTCACAGTACTGGCCACATATTGACAAAAGCTTTTAGGCCAGCCACATTCTTTTTGACTGTGTAATTTTGCGACTGGTATTTGAAAATACTATTATCTCACTGTGTTGCTGTGACACAGGAGAAGCATTAATTACATACCTCTGAGCTTCTTTCATTTTACTTAAGCACACAAAGACCAAACCTAGGATCTTTGTGTCTTTAAATTACAGATAATGTATAATATAATGACGGACTCCCAGGAAGGTATCAGTGGGGGAAGGCAGAAAAAGCCATGGGAGTTGGGGAGAAAAGGCAATAGGTCTTGTGTGCAGGTAGACAGCTTAAAGAGAATCACTCAAAAATTCTGAGGTTCTAATTATTCTTTCATTGGTGAGTACAAGTTCTTTTGTTTTTGATAGTAAGTAGCAGTAAAGTACTGGAAACAACTAATTTCTTTATCATTAGATTCTGCAACCTTCTGAAAAAGTTAAAATATACATAAAGTCAGGAATTTCGCAATATAAACTGGATTCACTGTAGGAGAAATAATTCCTTTTCTTTAGAATTGGTTTTACTGTGTCATTATGTAATACTCAATTTTTTTTGCTTGTTTTTGGTTTCTTTGTGTAGCAGGAGTCATTTCAAATTATTTTATATATAACGTAAGTGCTATAAAATGATTATAGCTATGTCCTGGAGAGTGTAAGTTAGTTTCTCTGTGTGTGTCCACTTTAAATCCTATTATTTAGAAGCAGATGCAGTATTACTAAGTAAATACATATTTACTAACCCTACATGCCTCTATCCACACACAGACACCTATTACGGGACCCAAAAGGAGCAGCAGGCAGACTCTCCACACAGCTTGTTCTACAGAGCTTCTTGTATTTGCTTATTTGAAAAGGGGGAAAAGATCATTTTAAAGTTAAATTGCCTAGTGAATCCATCTATCATTTGCCAAAAAGTAATGAGCTGGAGCCAGAAGCCTAAGTCCCAGCTTTTTCCCTCTTTCTCTTGGCCAATACGTTAACACATAAAAAGCAATTTTTCTTGATGTGTGATCAAACGATGGATTAAGACTTGCAAGGAGTTGGTGATCAATTGTCTAATAATATGTGACAGATCTTGTCAGATTGACAAAAATGTACCTCGACCCAATGGGAGAGAAGGCTCTGAGCTGTGAAGGTGCTTTCTTAAGTAATTGCCTGAGAAGAAGAGGCCACTGTGATATCAATTATCTTCTATATCAACACCAAACAGGATTTTTTTTTGCTGTGGAAGCTGCCATTACCGTTTGACATGTGTAAGTTAATACTAATTAGATGCATTTCAATAATCACTTAACTTTAATTGGTTTTGTATTTTATTTTTCAAAGAAGCAAGGTATAGACTTGTCCTAATATTTTACCAAAATAATGTTCCACAGACATGAAATGAATTTCTGTCTACTCTCCCCCACATTCTAACAGGCCAATAAAAATAGTGCTGGGTGTTAAAGAAAAAATTTTAAGGCAAGCATAACGATAAATGGTAATGATGTCAAACAGCTGGCAGGCTCCTTGGTGAATCAGCCACCGATGGCTTTCCCCAGGTTCCAGGAGAAGCTGCCAGCTATGGTTTCCTTGGCAGGATGCGCACTTCAAGTTAGACCCTCTTGTGGGGAGGAGAAGGAGGAGAGGCAAAGTGAACAATGAAGAGAAAGTTGCTTACACCTCTCGCAGCAGTTTCAAGCTGGTACATTAACATCTACTAACCTCCCAAAGGTCGTCCCAGTTTAAGGACACGAGAGGGAATATACATTTCAAAATCGCCTGGATTTATTTTGGAGGATCAGGGAAAGTCAAAGTCAAACTTAAGATTTTTTTTTTTAATTTAGTACTAAGCTTGAGGAGCAAAGCTTTATTTTTACACAAGGCCAAAGCAAGGACAGAAATGGGTTTTAAATTCCTTCCTAATGCAAAGTGGGGAGAAATCTGCCTGTTCAGCATCTTCTTCCAGTCTTCTGTAAAAGAGGACACTGCACTAAAGCAATTATTCCTATATAAACAAGCTATCTCCCCATTTGAAAGACATTTACATTTGGTGTTTTAGATGCAATCCCAGGGAAGCTATGGCTGAGCTTTTGTGTGTGCAGAGAAAGGATAGGGAAAGGGTAAACGGTCAGAAGGAACAGTCAGTAGTTAAAATCTAACTCTATTGGTCCATGGAGCTATAATCTTTAAAAGATAGAGACATTTTAATGATGCCTGAAAATCTTTTATTCCACCATTCATCAAATATAAAAATATACTTATATAGAGAGTTTTGTTGTTGTTCCTTTTTACTATTTGCCGGACTGCATCATTCCTTGGGAATTCAGGATGACCGACGTGGCATCCTTAACTTCACAGACCTTCAAGCAAACATAATTCTGAGATGATCCAGCCCAGGAGTTTTGTGTTGTCAAGCTGAATTCCAGGGAGCTGGTTGGAGATCTTTAGCTGGATGAAATAATGGAAGAGAACTAAGAAGATTTGCTCTGACAAATCTCCAACACCTACCACCAGCTTCAACCAAAGGACTTCCACTTTTGTCCTTATTATATTTAAGACTCCTCATAAGAGCTGCAGTGGGGGGGAATTATAATAAAAGAAAACAGAGAGGCAAGCAGAATCTAATTCCTTTATTTTATGTAAAAGGAACTTAGATTCTTGAGCTTTAGAAGCATCAGTGACATCTTCGGTGACAGTCTAAAGAGCCCAGCTGGTCTGCTGTCAGGTTGTCATAACAGGTTACCAGGAGGTCTGTAGCTGCCTCACCTCTGCCATGTGCTGCCCAAGATGGCAGGAACTTTCCCATCTGTGGAAAAACAAAGGATTGTGGGCAGGTGCTGCTTAACACAAAATTCTCCCAGACAAGCGGAACCTGCATTCTCACTGTGTCTGCTGGTTAGAGCTTTAGGGACAGGACGGCTTGCCAGTTGATTTCTCTTTTTTACCCGAGGCTTGTCATATGCAGGAAGGCCTCTTGCCTCTGTCTCTCAGAAATATTTGGGAGCTCTCAGGTGGATTCTGATAGCATTTGTTAGTATTATGAAGGGAATAATCCCTTGTTACTGTGAAAGTCTATTATTTTTTTCCCAAAAATTATTCAAATTTTTTCTTAAAGTAGGGTTTCAAACTCCTGGGATTCCAAAAATGATCAGAGTTGATGTGATAATAGGCACAGTTAATGAAAAAGCCAATTTTGTGGCTGGGGGTGAGAGAGCAAGAACAGAAGGGAAAGGAGAGGAAATTAGAATGTTGTTTAAGCATGTGCTGACACTGAGTCACAGAGCATTAAAGGGGTCAAGATAAGCAAGACAAAGTCCCTTCAAGGACACAAAAGGGCACTTTCTTTTCCTTCTGCAGTGGACAATGGGCACAACATTATTTACAGTTGGGAACTCTATTCAGAGACTGGGAAGTCTGGATTTATTTGGTCTGAGAACAGAAATCACCATGAGCCTTAGGCAGCCTCTATAGCAAAGTGTGAGCTTTTTCCACCAATTACAGCAGCTGGGTCACTTCAGCCTGCTGCCCTCTCCCCAAGACAGTCCAGTGCCAAGGCCCAGCCCTCTCGTCCATTCCCAACACTGATTCTCTTTGTCCCAACAAACATGAAAATATGACACCCTTCTTGCACCTACTTTTAAATCAAAAGAATAATTTCGAGGGTGAGATTCTCAAATTAATCTATTTGTTTAGTAGGAACTTGGGAGAAAGAAGAGGAGTTTGAGATACTGTGAAGTGAGTAAAAGAGATTAAGCAAAGGAAAATGTTTTACACGGCACCTGGAATATTGTGACCGTTCTATTAACATTTATTGAAAGGATGAAATGCTGAGGGTCCCTAACAGACTATTATCAGAGATATCTATTCATTAAATTTGATCTGACTATCAGAAAGTTTTCCTGATGAAGGCAGTGAGTCTAGCATATGTCCAGTGGTGAAGGTTTGGGAACATAGGTAAAGAAAGTGGAAGAGGTGAGCTTTTTCCCGGGCTTCAGGGACTTCAAGTGATAAATTAGTATGTTCAAAATTAGTTACATAATAGTAACTAGAACTTATAACTCACCTATTGACCCGCCATCATTCCTTTCTTTTCATGGAATGACCTCAGGTAAACTCAAAGATTGTTTAGCTAATTATCATGTATGTGCTAATCCTGTTTAGGCCCCGTGGAACATCAGAAGACACATGATGTCACACCCGTTTTTGACAACCGCTGTCTTAGATCCTTTCCTTTTACTGAGACAAAATATCCAATGCCAACAAATTAAAGGAGGAGAAGTTTATTTTGGCTCACAGATTCAGTGCATGGTCCGCTGGCTCCAAGGCAAAAACCTGATGGCAAGGAGTATGGTGAAGGAAAACCCATGACAGCAAGAAGAGAGTGAAGACAAGAGATGGAAAAGGAGATGTAACCTTCCAGGTCCCACGCCCAATGACCTAACTCTTCTGACCAGGCCCCATCTCCTACTAAAACATTCAACTAGGAACCAGTGAATACAGTGCCCCCATGATGTTACCTCCTTCCAAAAGCCTCACCTCTGAGCACATGAACTTCTGGGGAAATTCTAGATCTAAACCATAGCATTCTGCTCCTGGCCCCTAAAAGACTCATGCGTAGTTTTTTATACAAAATGCATTTAAGTCATCTCTAAGAGTCACCAAAATTTTTAGTTTCACCATTGCCGGGATATACAAGCGCAAAGTCTACTCTGAGTTGCAAGGCAAACTCTTGGTTGTGAGCTCTGAAAAAATGAAGCAGAAGTGAAATACTTCGAACATGTGGTGGCACAGGTATACATTCTCATTCTAAAACAGAGCAGTAGGAGGTTAGAGATGAAGGGGACCAAAGCAGGACTGAAATCCAGCAGGGCAAACATTAAATCTTGTAGTACTAGGGCCGGGGATTTAGCTCAGTGGTTCTGCTACCTGGCTTGCAAGCGCAAGGTCCTGAGTTCGATCCCTGGTACCAAAAAAATCAATCAATCAATCAATCTTGTAATATTATGTCCAACACTTGGGTGAAGTTGTGGCAAGATGTGAATTCTAAAGGGGTTGGGTATTGCCAAGTGTCATGCCATTGTATTCCTCATGACCTCTTGGGCTGGCTTCACTTTCTGCCTGCGGCTTTCCTCAGCAGACCTTCCACCTTGTTGGCATCTCCACTGTATATTTGGCTTCACTCTCACATCGTCACACACTAGCTTCTCGGGGGCACACTGCCTGACTTCCCTGGCTTTCTTCTGAAATTTGGATGGAAGCAACCATGATCCCATAACACTTGCATTCTGTATGCTGGTAAAATGTGTACCATATGGATGACACTGTGATCTGCTGCCAGCTAGAGCAGTAGATGCATGGCCTTAGATCTTGTATGCTACTGAGTGTATGGATAGCTAAGCATGGTTAAATTAATACTGGGAAACCAATTCCTTAGGCAGCCCTTCTCAGGTGGAATGCTCAGAGGTTGCCTTCTCATATGAAAGCTTTACAATTTTACATCCTTGAGTCTGCAAGTCTTGCTGATTCTTAAGATGCCTTGAGACCATCTTTCTTATTGTCCTGATGCAAAGTATTTGGTTTCATTTTTAATGCCAGTCTTTTCAGCAACTATGCTTTCCTCTGTTCCAACTTTCCAGGCACTTCCTATCTGGAAAGAAACTACAAACTGTTCAAATCATTTCGCTTTGCCATTTGCTTCTGATTCTCACTATAAATTGATAAAAGAAGCCATTAGTACCCATGCCACAGCCTCAGTGCTGGGCTGCTTTGAAATTTTCTCTGCAGGATTAATTAGTTTATTGCCTTTAATCTCAGTCTCCTGCAAACTTTCATGACACGGGCAAAATAAAGACAAATTTTCTCCAGTGTTTAACTAGACATGATGGCATATGCCTGTAATCTCAGCCCTTGGGAAGTTGAGACAGGAGGATCACTGGGAACTCAGCCAGTCTGGCCTACCGAGTAAGTTCAAGGACAGCCTGAACTAAATAGTGAGAATGTGTCTCAGGGCTTAATACACATGACCTCAAATACAAATGCTAGTGAAGTCCTTACTCCTAACTAAGACTTCCTGAGCCTGGCTTTTACTATCTTCATTCCTAACAGAATTCTGGTCTTCTGAGCTCCAACCAGAATCTCTCATAAGCTCAGCTTATAGTCTTCTAGGGTTTCACTAGCAAGCATTTCAAAACTTTCCAAATTTCTTCCACAAACCAGTTCTGAAAACTTCTGAACCACATGGTCCAGTATGTCACCCCATTTCTCTGGTACCAATTTTATCTTACTTCCCCATTCTGAGACAAAACACTTGACATCCACACCTTAAAGGAGGAGAGGTTGTTTGGCTCACAGTTTTGGTGACTTCAGTCCATGGTAACCTGGCTCCAAGGCAGAAACATGATGGTAGAAGGGATGAAAAGGTGTGCAACTTATGGCAGCCAGTAAACAGAAAATGAGGAGAGTAAGGAAGAGCCAGAGAAGGAATTATTCTCATCCACATCATGCCCCATTTATCCACCTCTTCTGACAAGGCCCTACCTCCTAACAACACATTCAGCTACTCCCAAGACCCAGTCCTCTCCCAAAAGCCCCACTACTGAACTCATGAGACTTTAGGGGCATATTCTAGATCTAAATCACAGGAAGCTACAAATCTCAGAGGAATGAAAAAACTGGTTACTGCTAGAACCAAATTGTCTTACATTTCCAATTATGTGCTAATATCAGAATTGACACCAACAACAATGCAGTAACTAATACTTGATCTTCACAATACCTATGTTAGTCACAGAGCCCCACTTGTCTAAAATTGAAGTTTAGGTTAAATGATTTGTTCATGATTCAATAGCTGGTATGTTGTAAATGTGGAATTCAAACTTAGGACTTCTGATTTAAAAATCAAGGTCTTTCCCACTATACTTTGTTACTTTTCAGTGTTATAAATATCTTTTAAAATCAAAAGGCATGATAAGAGGTATAAATCTTAGTCATCGCAGTTTAGTCTATAAATATATAATTGATTGTGTGAAATAATTATTTTTAAGTGCTTGATTTTAGCAAAGACACCACTGAAGGAGTGAAATAGGTCTTTTTAAAAATTCTGCTTTAGCTGACTTGTGCATTATTTGTCAAGTGTCAAAATATTATACACAGATCTGGAGCCTCATCACTTTGCTGGATTTCCATGGAAGCAAAATATTCTGAAAGCTATTGGCCAGTCAATATCAAACCATCACACCATTGCAGAATTCATAGAAAACAAATCATGAATAGTGAAAAATCATTACTAGGAAATCTTTTAAGGTTACTAAATATATTTAGTAAAACCATGAAGGCTGACTATAAAAAGGAAGAGATGTCCTACAAAAATGGACGTACATCACAAATGAAAACAATAATAAAAGAAATAGGTAAACCATGGTTCTGCAATTTCTTTTCTTTTCTTTTTTTTTTTTTTAAACCAGGGGTTGAACTCAGGACCTGACACTTGTAAGTCATGCAGTGGAACCACTGAGCTAAATCCCCAGCTCTTTCTGCAATTTCAAAACTGTCATATTAAAAGGCAACTATGTTTAATTATACCTTGGGTTAAAATTTAAGTTCATATGTTTAAAAATTCTGTGGTCATAGAAGGATATTTAGAGGGATATATTATTATATTACATTATTATAGATACTATGAGATTTTTTAATTTAAAAAATGAGGACCATATGTCTAAATACTCTGTAAATATTGTGGTAAGAGGAATTGTTGTATATATGAGTATAACCCTTAATCATTTAGAAATTCATTGCTTTTTAATTTGTTTTCCAAAATTACCTAAGATTCTCAGTGAGAACAAAACACTTGGTTAAATCATAGAATCTACTCACCAATTTATTATTGTTTTTGTTTGTGGGTTGTTGGATTATTTTTTTGGCCACATGAAAAGCCAAATCCAGTTGAACACGCTCTCCAAAAATACTACACTGGGGCCTGAAACCAAGCGTGAAACATGTTGGCATGTAAAATGTGATTATGAATCACTAAAAATGATACAGGAAATCTACATGAAATATTCACTCTAGAAACAAATGGGGGATATGAAAAGCATGAACTGAAAGAATATAAATAGGGCCATAGTTATTTGAAAGTCAGGCAACCCCACAGAGAAAAACAGCAAGGATACAAACAGCTAGAGCTTCTGGCTAATGGTATAAAATGAAATAAAGTACTCATAGTTAAGGAATCCAGGAATCATATTTATATGCTCTGGGGTTTACCAATTGGAACATTTAAACTACACTAGATTTTCCCTCAGACTAGTTTCCAGCTGCTAACTTGCATTTTCATAGCAACAATTACCTAAATACAGTATCTTGATGCAGTTCTTTTGACATGGGTCAGGTATTTGCCAATGTTTTAAAGTGGATGAGTTTTAAAAAAGCTGTGTCTTCAATCAAATAGACATTCCTGACTCTCATATTTTCCTTTACCCCATTCCTAGAGTGACTATTCTACAGATTTTTTGACACTTTCTTGGTAAGCAGGTTGTGAAGGTGACTGCTAAAATCTGATCATCTAAAACTCTGAAGTATAATGAGTTGATTTTTCAGCAAGGTCACAAATGTTCTCAGGTTAAAATAGTGTCATCACATGTCTGGCTTACAATATTATAAATTTCTGAGGAGTATGAAAGCTAAGTGCTATCTAACAAAACATGTGAAGATCTACATAAGGAAAACTACAAAATTTTTAATGCAAAATATAAAAATGACTAAGTAAATATTCCTGAATTGTCATGGTATCAGTTCTTCCCAATTTTCTAGATGCAATTCAGTATGAACAAAATACCAGCAAATTATTACTGCTATCCTAAAGTTTATTTATTTTTTAAAATTTTTATTATTTTTGGTACTGGGGATCGAACTCAGGGTCCTAAAGTTTATTTAGAGTGACTAAAGACCCAGAATAGTCAACACAATAAAAGAAGAACAATGTTGGAGGACTGATACCATCCAACTTCAGACTTACTTTAGAGCTACAGTGATCAAGAAAGTGTGATTTTTAGTGAAGGATTAGACAAACAAATCAATGGGACAGAACAGAAAGCCCAAAGATATACACACATAGAGCCACTGATCTTTGACAAAGGAGTAAAGGCAATACAATGAAGTAAAAACAATCTTTTCAACAATTGATACTGGAGAAATTAGATATACAAATACCAAAAAACAATGACTAGACATAGACTTCACATTACTTACAAAATTAACTTAAAATGTACCGTAGATCAGCATATAACATGCAAAATTATAAAATTTCTAGAAGACCACATAATGGAAAACTTAACTGATGTGGTATAGGACAACGCCTTTTTAGATATAATAACAAAGACATGGTCCATGAAAGATGAGCTTGATTCAAACACCATTCTCTGAAAAAGACATCAACAAGAGGATGAGACAAGCTACAGATTGGGAGAAAATATTAATGTTTTTAATTTAAAAATTTCTATCCAAAATTACCAAGAACACTTCAAACCAACAGTAAGAAAATTAACAACCCATATGAAAATGGGCAAAGGACCTGGACATCTCACCAAGCGATAGATACAGATGATAACTTAGCATATGAAAAGATGTTTAAGTAGCATTAAGGGATTGCAAATTAAAACAAGGAAATATCACTACCCATCTGTCAGAAGGGTCCAAATCCATAGCACTAAGAATAACAACCACTGGTGAGGAAGTGGAGCCATCGGAGCTCTCATTCATTGCTGGTAAGAATGCAGAATTATATGACCACTTTGGAAGACAGTATAACAATTTATTGCAAACTCAACATATCCTTACCATGCTATTCAGCAATATCACTCCTTGCTACTTATTCAAATGAGCAGAATACTTGCTTACGTTGACACAAAAACCTACATACAGATTTTTATAGCAGGTTTATTCGTAATTGTCCCAACACAAGAGCCAAGATATCCTTCAATAGGTGAATGCATACACTGTGGCATATTTGTAAGTGGAATATTATACAGTAGTAAAAAGAATTAAGCTATCAACACGAAGAGATGGAGGAAATTTGAATGCAACTTTCTGGAAAAACTATGGAGGCAATAAAAGGATCAATGATTTTCAGCAATTATGGTGGAAGGAGGGATCAGCTGGTAGAGCAGAGAAGATTTTTAAGACAGTAGCTATTTTAGTGATGGATGTATACCATTATACATTTGTCAAAACTGACAGAATTTACAGTACAAAGAGCAAGTCCTGATGTGAACTATGGACTTTGGGTGATAATGATGTGAGTTCATTAATTGCAACAAATATACCACTGTGGAGTAGGATGTCCATGATGGGAGAGGTGGTGCACTTGTGTGAGCAGTGTGTATATGGGACCGCACAGTAACATTTGCCCATTATTACTTCAAATCTAAAACTATGTAAAAATAAAGTTTATTATTTTTCTCAAAAAGTCAAGTGCAAATAAAGCGTTTGTAAATGGGGAGGGAGGAGGAGGTGAAGGGAGGGCAGGGACAAGGGGAAAAAATGAGAACCAAGATCTGTCATGTAAAGGTACAAGATCCCAATAATGAATGTAAATGAATGTAACTGCATTGTATACCTAACCAATAAACTCAAAGGGGGAAAAAAAAGTCAAGTGCATAGATGGAGGAAGGGGGTGATGAATGGTGTTCAAAGGGGAAAAATGGGACCCCAGTCAAGAAGTTTATTTCTACAAGGGGAAAAAATGAGCACCAAGACCTGTCATGCAAAGGTAAAAGATCCCAGTAATGAATGTAACTGTACTGTATACTTAGAATGTACCAATAAATTCAATTAAAAAAATAAAAAGAAGTTTATTTCTTATACAGTTAGCAAAGGAAGTGAAAAGACTATAAGATGTTTATTTAGCCACATAGAAACTTTGTCTTTTTTTTTTTTTTTTTTTTTTTTTTTTTTTGTTTTATTTTATCCTTTTGTTC
>NW_022900914.1:43729678-43757043 GCF_012274545.1 Fukomys damarensis
TTTTTTTTTTTTTTTTTTTTTTTTTTTTGGTACCGGGGATCAAACTCAGGACCTTGTACTTGCAAGGCAGGCAGCGGTACCACTGAGCTAAATCCTTAGCCAAGGAACTTTGTCTTTTTGATTATTAAGAAATATATACATATATTTAAAAAAATATATATATATATAAAGTAAATAAAACTTTAAGTTCTCACAATATGGTCTATAGTTCCCTGAGACCTTTTCTTTTAGAGGTTCCAAGAGATCAAGACTATTTTTATAATAACATGAAAACACTATGTGTTGTTTTCACTTTGTTGACATTTGCAATAGTTATGCAAGAACAGTAGTGGGTTTTTACTGCTGGAACCTGTACCAATGCAATGGCACCAAATTACACCAATAGGCACAATATCCCTCATCACTCACTATGTCTTAGCAGATAAAAAGAATGCTAGCTTCACTTAATAATGTTTTTAATGAAGCTCTGAAATGTATTAATTTTATTCAATCTTGACTCAAGAACCAGTAACCAAAGGGAAACATACATAAGGATTTCTGCACATGGTTTTCTTGAGGTGAGCCATTTGTGTGTTTGTGTTGTGAGCTGACCTAGCTACTTTGCTCATTAAACATGATTTGTACTTGGAAAAGTGACTGACAGACTAAGATTATTAAAATTTGGGCATCCGACAGGTTTTTTTTTTTCAAAAAAATGAATGGAATGAAATTATCAGTTCAAGGAAAATAACTAATAGCATTTATTTGTTGTTCACTGTAAAATTTGTGCTTTCAAGCAAATAATTAAAATTTTGGAAAATGTGCATTACCCACTGAAAGCCTGAGCACTCCTGATATTTAAAGAGTTTTCTGATGATATCAGGGGTGATGTTGATGACGTTTTAAAATACTGTAGGTAGAAATGTATCAACATTTGAAAATCTGTATAACTCAATAAACCATTATTTTCCAACATCATAACATTATGAATGATAAAAAGGACCATTCAAAGTGCAAGAGATTGGATTTTAATGTAGCAGAGTATTTAAAAAGTTCATTGATACAGTTTTAGATGCCATATTTCAATGAACTTTTTTTTTTTATACTGGGGATCGAACTCTGGTCTTTGCGCTTGTAAGGTAGGCAGCAGAACCACTGAGCTAAATCCCCAGCCCTCAATGAACGTTTAAGAAACTGCCACTTGCCAAATTTAGTATCAAAGAATATACAAAATCACATTTTTAAAATTTAAGAAACCTACCATTTTAAAATCGCATATTGTTCAAAATCAGATTTTCTTCATATTCTTAAACCAAATGGCATACTTCTACAGACTAACTGGAAGACCAGAGCAGATACAGGATTATAGACATCTTCTGTTAAGGCAGATATGAAAGACTGTTCAAAAAATGGAAAATGATGCCGCTCTTTTCTTTCACTTTGCATTTCTTCATTTAGTTTTTGTACTCGAAAAAAAATATATTTTCATTTTTTATTGAGTTTATTGGTACATTTTAGGTATACAGTACAATTACATTCATTATTGGGATCTTGTACCTTTACATGACAGATCTTGGTTCTCATTTATTCCCCCACATCACTGGTCATTCGAGAGATGCAGATGAAAAAAACACTGAGATTCTACCTCACCCCACAAAGAATGGCTGCTATCAAGAAATCAACCAATAACAAATTTTGCCGGGGTTGTGGGGAGAAAGTAACCCTTCTCTATTGTTGGTGGGAGTGCAGACTGGTGCAACCACTATGGAAATCAATATGAGACACCTCAAAGAGCTGGGACTAGAGGCTTCATTTGACCCAGCCATCCCTCCACTGGGTATCTTTCCAAAAGAACTAAAAGAATCATACCACAGTGATATATGTACACCTATGTTTATAGCAGCACAGTTTGTAATACCTAAAACTTGGAAACAGCCCATTCACCCATCAGTTGGAAACTGGATAAAGAAGATGTGGTTTTTCTATAAAATGGAATATTACTCAGCCATAAAGAATGAGAAATTAGATTCATTCGTAGGAAAATGGATACATACTGAGACTATACTCCTAAGTGAAATAAATAAGTCACACATGTGTAAATACCAAATAATTTCTCTGGTGTGAAAAACTATAATAGTGTATAAAATCCTAATGAGGTAATTGACCATGTAAAACAGGAAAAAAAAGGCTAAATGTGTAGGGAAAGTGGGAAGGTTAGGGAAGAGGTAATAAGGAAAAAGAAAAATAATATGAGAAAATGGAAATAAAGTGTTTGTAACTCAAAAAAATTTATTTTCATTAAAAAGAAATTATTTATATTGTAGGCAATGAGCTCATTGTAATTTTCAAGTAAGTAAACACAAGTATTTTAAAACTGTTTGAGTTTAATCTTGAATATAGTACATATCATTCAAGATAACTCTTACAACAAAAGTCTTTTGAAATTGAAAACAATCTGTATAAGTGCAAAGGGATCCTAATATTAAAAGGTGATACAGATAATAAATCATGCACAACATACTTAACACAGTTTAAAAGATAAAACAAGACAAGATCATTGAAGCTACCATATTTCCTCAGAATATAGTTATATATATTTCCTCAGAATATTTTTCCTCCCATCTCCCAGGAGTGAAGATGTTATATTAACTTTGCATTGACTATATTGTATCATGGTCAGCTTTCCTGTCTCCAGGGCAAAATACCTGGTACCCACAACTTACAGGAAGAGTGGTTTCGTTTGGTTCACAGCTGCAGAGATCTCAGCTAGAGTTGGCTGGCTTCCAGGCAGGGACACCGTAGCAGAAGGAGATGGTAGATAAAACTACTCATAAGAAACTGCTTCATATGAAACAGAGCAAATGAACAGTGCCAGAGAGAAGGATCAAGAACTAGATACAGTGTGCTCTGCGATGACTCTATGACCCATCCAGACACACCTAGAATGTACTTTCCTAACCCCCTACCCAACTCTTGAGCCAATTGTCTTAGCTTCTTTTCCCAGCTCTGGGGAAAACTACCCAACACCTGTAGTTTAAAGGAGAAGTACGTTTTGGCTCATGTTTCAGTCCCATAGACAGATGGCTTCAAGTTAGGTTGCTATGACAGAAAATAGTTGCTCATGGCATGGTGAGGAGGAAGCAGAGACTGTGAAAGGAAGAAGTTATACCTTTTGGGGCCCTTCCGCCAGTGGCTGCTCTCCTCTAACCAAACCCTGGCTCCCAACAACAAATCAGCTGTATAACCCTCATAATCCACACCTTCCATAAGGTCCTGCCTATGATCACACAAGCTGTAGGGGGCATTTAGGCATAAACCATAACACCAATCAAGCTGACAATCCAATTTAACTGTCGTGTTAATTATTCTCCTGTTTTCTTTACTGTTATCTCACTTGCATATATCTATCTTTACGTATTTAATTTTACCTATTTTTGAGCTGCATACAAATGAGACCATTCTGCATTCCATTCTTTGGGTTTTCCTGAAATCAGTACCTGAGATTTCGTACAGATGATACCATTTGTAGGTGATCCCAGGAAAAGAGCTGTTGATACTCTCTACAACACTGTGTAAAGCATATTTTGGAACTGGCCCTTTGAGTCGAAGGAAAGGAGAATGAGCAATTATTTCTTGACTTTATTTCCATTTAGGTAAGAATTATTCTTAAGGACTTAACTGGCCTGTGTGGTTCTGGGTGGCTTAGCTTCCTATGGTTCTGGGAAGGTCCTGCAACAGAAAAGTAGAGGTTGTTCATTGTGATCTTCAGGAAGCTTTTTATAACCCTCATACTCTCCTCTGGTAACTGTAACAAAAGATGGTGACAAAAATACATAGAAAGAAACATCATTCCCACATCTCATCAAAAGTGCAAGAAAAAAATGTTATTCAACACAGTTCCCCCGGGTTATACGGCGGCACAACCAGAAATTCCCCATCTTCAGATCTGGTAAAATGGGCTTCAAGTGCTCCAGACAAGTTGAAGTCAAGATTATTTATGTTAGTGATGTTCAGTCATAGTGTATACAGAATAAAAGTTGATCTGTATATATTTCATTAATTTGCTTTAACATAGCTGCTGGATCCCCAAGAAACATCAAAATTGTTTTATGATTCCTTTAAATAGCACTTGCCCCTGAAATAGAAGGCTACATTTTGTCTGCCAAAAACAGAACATTAAATTCTGAATCAAAGTTAGAAAAGTCTGTTTTATTTTCAGATTTAATTGAGTTTATTGGTACATTTTAGGGATACAGTACAGTTACATTCATTGTTGGGATCTTGTACCTCTACATGACAAGTCTTGGTTCTCATTTTTTCCCCTTTTCCCTGCCCTCCCTTAACCCCCTCCTCCCCTCCCCATCTGCAAGCACTTTATTTCCATGTTTTCATTATCTCACATTTTTTTCTTTTCCCTTATTACCCTTCCCCTACCCATCCCACCTTCCCTACACCTTTAGCCCCTTTCTTCCCATTTCACAATGTCAGTAATCTTATTAGGATCTTCTGTATTAATAGATTCATTCATAGGAAAATGGATACATATTGAAGATATACTCCTAAGTGAAATAAATAAGGCACACGTGTAAATACAGAAAAGTCTGTTTTAATTCAGCTCAAAGTGGCATTTGATTTTAAGATGCCAGAGATTCCTTGCTACTGCTGACAGCAAAGATGATAAAATTAAGGGAAAAACAAACAAACAAACAAACAAACACAACATTGATAGTGTCTGTCTTGGTTCTCTACTAGGAAAGGTGGACATGTCTGGTCTCAGGAGTCAAAGTGTAGTCATTTTCCTAGCCCCTGGAAGTGGTATGAGCTACACAAAGACAGATCCAGGGAACAGCTGCCTAGTTAGGATGCTGCTTGTGGCCTCCTGATGGGTACTCTGAGCTTAGGTAAGCAGAAGAGGTGTCAGATGGAGATCAAGTCAGTCTGTACCTCCTGCATTGTCTAAATGCCTGTGGCAGCTCAGGAAGCTAAGAAATGCTGCCAGAAATGGCACCTTTTTCCTTGTCAACACAATAACAAACATAAATGCAGCTGAGTAACTGGTTGCAAAAAGAAGATCATGCTCTGCTGGAATCTGTGAGATGGGACACAGAACAACCCCCTACTCTGCCTATTCCTCACCGCATGAGCACTGGAACTGTAGCCTGCTCAATGCCAGCTCAGTAGCACCTCTCAGGTGGGGAAACTACGGTTACCTGTGCTTTTAAACACCAAAGATAACCCACTAAAGACTACAGAAAGCAGAAAGCAGCAGAGCCCCCCGAATTGCCCAGCTGCCTGTGACTGTCATTTTGAAGGACTGTTATTACTGTATTTTGATGCCAATGGACATATTGAACTTCTTTCTTTTGTGCCATTGTTGTCAGCAGGATCAAAAGATTGTATGCTTGTCTGTGTGCCTGCATAGACACGATGGGAGACAAGACGGATGAACAGGAGAAGGGAAGGAAAAATTGGGCAACCAAAGAAAGAATGAAAAATAAAGGTGGATGAGAGCCCTGATTTGAGGTTATGTGGCTCACGGAAGATAAATCATTCAAAGAAGGAACCAACGCACATATCTCGTTCAAAGGCCCCTAGTGAACCATTCTCTGAGCTTACAAAGGAACCAATAGAACCATTATTTTGTCGGCAAAACTGACCCCAGGTATGGAGATAAGGGCATTGGGCTGAAATAAGACTACATCTTCAAGCTGGTTTTCAGAATAGTAATTAGAGTAGATGAATCTTTACCCACTTCACTTATGTTACTTATCTAGTATCTGTTGTGTGCCAAGCACAGTAATAATTGCTGGAGAGATAGAAATGAGTAAGAGGGTATAGGCCAATTCAAAGGGGATGTAGAACTACCCTTTTACAATGGGATGTGTATTATAAAAGGCAGGAAGACACCTTGCTAAGGGAGATTTATAGAGTAGTACTTTGTAACTTATCCTGAGGAAAGAGAAGGTACCTTCTGAGGGAGAGAATATAATATAGTCTTTTCGAAAATGGTTTGAAGAGACAAGAAAGCAGAGTCAACTATGTTGGTTAAGAAATAGGATTTTCAGAAGAAAATAGTCTGTAGTGGAAACTAGCAGAGCACTTTAGAAATATTAATTCACTTCTCTTTGCAACTAACATTTTAGAGAAGTCCACATTCCTATCTTACACATAAGGAAATTGGGGCAGGAAGGGAGCAAGGAGAAACCACAATTAAGGGACAGAATGAGAATGTTAGCCTTGATAGATGGCATTTAGAGTCCATGCTCTTAACTACTATTACACTCTGCTTTTTGTTGCTAGAAAAAAGGTAAAAGGATGGGAAGTTTACAAGTTTTTGCTATTTTTGGTTCAGTTCAACCAATACATTACAAGGGACCCCTGAAACATTACTGGAAAACTCTGCAGGAGGCTCCAGTCTCCTGCCTGGTATATGACGCAGGACCGAGAAAAAAAATAAAAGACAGAACTAAGAGAGCCAGAAAGTGGGGTGCCTGGATGACCAGTGCCAGTGCAACCAACAGAGGTGCTGGTCAGTCCAAGCCGCTGATTTTTACTGATAATCAATTAGGATAAAGGAGAGCTGTGTGCAAGGGCAGGGCTATGTGCTGGGACATGCAGCTGTGCAGTTTCTGTGGAAAATAATGTAAGCAGGCAGGGCAAGACAAAGCCTTCTCAAATTAGGAACAGAGTAGAAAAAATATATGATTGTAATTAGAGTGTTGTCCTTCTAGTTAGAAGGTTTTAGTTGTGGGAATGGAATTGGAGTGCAAGTTACTCTGACCTCAGTATGTAGCCTTCAGTCAGACTCACTTCTATTAAATAAGCCAATCATGGTGTTAACTCTTCACAGCCTGCTTTGGGACATAACCAATATTGCAGCCTCCCATAGTACATCTAACGTAGACTGAATATTGTGCAAAGCACTGGTGTTACATGGTGAAGCAGGCTCAGCTTCCATGCTTCAAACAAAAGCAAGACTCCTTACAGAGCTAATTTCAAGATTAGATAATGTTCAGGTATACTGACTGATTATCTTTTTATTTTCTGTAATGCACTTTTACTCCATGGCCTTTCTGTTCAAACTCGATGTCAGGAGTGTTGCAATAGAAAGGAGTCTTTTTGAAGAGCAAAAGTGAGGGTGTACAGGATTCAAAGCATTAAAGCTGTGCCATAAGCAAGATTTGAGAGAACTGAGCAAGATATCAGATCCAACTCAGCCTTTCCTCTCTTCGCATCCATCCCAACCACAAACCTATTAAGATTCGCTGGTTTAGAAAGGAAGAGGGTAAAAGAAAGAAGTCAAAGAGTTGGAATCTGGCACTAGTCCACGATATAGGTCTCTCTGTAGGATGCTTTGGAAAGATCCAAGAGTAGAGGAAATTGTTCTTTATCTCTTGGGTAATTGGCATTTGAAAGGAAGGTGTAAGCAAGAGATGCAAAGCTGGCCACATTATCACAGCCCTGGTGTTGAAGGCATGAAGAGGTTGGGATGAGATCACCAATGGAAATGCCAGGGAGGTGGTAGGTCTTTTGTAACCCCACATTCAGGTTAGGGTGGATTCCTTTTAGAAGTATGCAAGAAGCATCTATGTAGACGAAGCCGGACTGTTCTCAGAGCATTTTCTCTGCACCTGAAGTGTTACAGCGAGAAGCTAAATGGTTCCAATATGTCTAACTATAAGCTCTATGAATGCAAAAGTATTAACTATTTTTCTAACTATTATATTCTTAGGGCCCAGAATGGTGCCTGAAACATAACAAGTAGGGAACAAGTTTAGAGAATAAATAAATATGTCTCTTCTATTTTATTGAAGTAGCAAAGAGACAACTGCACTTACCTCATCCAGCAGAGATACAATGAGTTACTACTATTTGTAGGAATAGATCCACAAACAAGAAAAAACATTCTTGCCCTTTGGGAGTTGATATTACATTGAGAGATAAATAATAAGCACTGAACTGGCATTAGGAGTTTAATATATGTTGCCCTGCAGGATCAGGCCACAATCAGCCTCCTTGGGACTTGGTCTGAAACTTTATTCTTCCTTGTCTTAGTCTCCTGCTCCACAAGCTACTTCTTGATTTCTCCCAAAAACCTTTCCTTTATAAACAGCTAGTGCACAAATCCTTATCTCTGAGTCTACTTCTAGGCAACCTGCCCTAAAATAGGTGTTGTGCAAGAAATTAAGCTTAGTTACAGAAAAAATCCAAATGCATAATTGCATCCCAGAGCTTAGAATTTGAGATTGGTACCTGCTGAAAATGTAATGCAATAAATGCTACAATCACAATTCACACAAAGAAGTGGCACATGCTCTGTTTTATTAGAAAATCAAAACAGGCTTCTTGGAGGATGATTTAGCTGGGTGAAGAGTGGTGGAAGTCATGCCAAGAAGAGATAGTAAGGACACAAGTGTAGACACAAGCACAGGTCACAGTGTGTAGGGACTTGTACCTGGCTCCACAGTTGTATTACAGAGGCTTGTGGCATATGGTAGCAAAAAAGCATGAAAACCGTATCTGTATCATAAGGTATATATGTGAAAGGGCAGGAGACAGGGGGATATGATGCTAATGAACAAACGCATCGTAATCAATAGCAGTCTTCCAAAGTCAAGTACAGTGGCTCACGCCTATAATCCCCGCACTCAGGAGGCTAAGTCAGGAAGACTTAAGTCCAAGGCCAGCCTGGGCTACATGGGAGACCCTGTGTGAAAAATGAGAGAGAGAGAGAGAGAGGGAGGGAGGGAGAGAGAGAGAGAGAGAGAGAGAGAGAGAGAGAGAGAGACTTTCAGGTTAGAAATTTGAACTTTTCATAAAGTGTAGAGTCATGTAAGAAGTTTTTGTTTTGTTTTGTTTCTTGTTTTGTTTAAATAAGTCAAATTGTCATGTAGCACAAAATTCAAAAATCCTAAAAGTTTACAATAAAAAAAAAAAAAGTTTCTCACTCCAGCTTCTCTTACCAACAGAAATCACTGGTTCAAGTTTTTTGAGTACCCTTTACAATACAAGCAATGTGTACATATAATTCTGCCTTGTTCATTTCACATTTCAGTGTGGTAATTCTTGCTTTGTAATTTTAGTTTTAGTTTTAGTTTCTTTTGACACAAGGTATTGCTCGGTAGTTCAGGCTGACATTGAACTCACAGAGCTCTTCCTGCCTCAGCCTCCTAAGTGCTGGGATTACAGGTATGTGCCACCATGTGCTGCTGATTCTTGTGTATTTTGAAAGATTTTTTAAATAGTAGAGTGATATAGTCAGATACACATTTTTTAAACACTATAGTTGTAGCATTCAGAATAGATGTGGAGGGTAATTGATGTCTGACCTAAAATACAGCTAATATAATTGAGAGAAATTAAAGGATTTAAAACTAGGTATTTTTAATCAAAAGCAACCATGAAAAATTTATGTAGTAAGGAACTTAGACATCTTCAACCACAATCCCTCTACCCACAAACAGTATTATAATCACCTGAGAAAAAAAGCCATTTGGCTACAGTTTGCAGATGAAAGAAATAAGGTACATAGATAACTTCAGGATACATTTGTTCTTAGTCTAGCATTTTACACACTGAGTATCATAACTCCCAACCCTTGGAGCTCCCAAACCACCAGTACAGTCAATGGCAACCTTCACTGAGAAACATGAGAGCCAGTTACTGAACCAGCAAAGGAAATTAATGACCTAAAATCTCCTGGAAAATGGAGGAGGATTTTTTTCTTCTACTGCTTATATATACTTTTGAGACCCTGGGGTAACACAAACTATTATTAAGTTAGGTACATTTCACATAAGTATTTTCTGAAGCAAAGAAAGGAAATTAGACACAGGGCAGATTCTCCTGCTGAAGGTTCTCCATACAATTACCGTGATTCTGCTTAGTGTCTTCCAAACCTAGTGCTCAGGGCACATGCAATAACCATGATGGATTCCCTCTCTCAGAGGTAGACATGGAAGGCTTTGATAAGCAGACTTCTCAAATGGCCACAATCACTCTCATCTCCTGGTATTTATGCCCTTGTGGAATTCCTTCCCCTTAGAGGTTGGCTGGACCTAGTGACTTGCCTCTAATAAACAGAATGAGACAAAAGTGATAGGATGTCACTTCTGTGATTAGGTTACAAAAGATTGTGACTTCCATCTTGCTGGCAGATTCTGTTTATTTCTTTTGTATTAGTTCGTTCAGGCTGCTCTAACATATCATATTTTGGGTGGCTTATGAACAACAAAAATTTATTTCTCACAGCTCTAGAAGCTGAAAGTCCAAGACCACAGCACTGGATTGGTGAGGGCCTGATTGCTAATTCATAGTCAACCATTTTCTTTCTGTGTGCTCAGACAGAGGAAGGAAAGAAGCCGCTCTCTGGACTTCCTGTCCAAGGGCACTACTCCCACTTATAAGGGTTCCACCCTCATGACCTAGTCACCTGTCAAGGTACCACTTCCTAATGCCATCACACTGGGGACTGGTTTCAACATAAGAACTGTGGAGGAGACATAAACACTTAGTCGGCCACATAGCAATGAACTGAGGGTGGCCTTCAGCCAACAACCAGCAAGAAACTGAAGCATTTCCTATAGCACAGTAAGAAGACATGAGTCTTCACAATGATAGCATGTGAGTGGCTTTGTAAGATGATCCTTCCAGAATGCAGACTGCAGAGGAGAATGTAGTCCCTTGATGAACACTTTGATGGCAGCCTCACGAGAAACTATGAAGCACAAGACCCAGCACGTCTGTAACTGGATTTCTGAGCCACAGAAAGAGTTTGGTAATAAACGTGTATCATTTTAAACTACTATATTTTGTCATAATTGGTTATGTGGAAATAGATAAGTAATACAAAGGCAATATCAATTATACAAAAATCGAATCCCTATGATTTGTGCACAGAGATGCAAAAATCTCTATAACTAGGATGTTAACTATAACATCATTGTGCTCATGAAATGAACAGTGTAACTTACGTAGATTGCATGCTCGACTCAGACTCAGCTATTGATAGTTCTAGAGATTCACATTCTCCCTTCACCATCACTGCTTCCTGAGATAGTCTCCTTGCTTGTATGTTTCTCAGCTCTTTTCCCTTGTTTGAAATCATTTGAGAAGGATCCTTGGGCCTTATCCCTGTGGCACCAATAGAAAGTAAAGATGCCAGCCTGCCTTCTTAAAGCATGGGACAGAGGCAGTACTGCCAGTATCTTAGACACTGTCCTTGCTGCTGAGACACAATTCCCATCATCTACAATTTAATGGAGGAGAAGCTTATTTTGGCTCACACTCTGCAGAGGTTTAAGTCTATAGTCTGCTGGCTCCAAGGCAGGGCTGCATGGCAGAAGAAAAACTGTTCACTTCCTAGCATCCAGGAAGAAAGGATTAAGGGAGGATCCAGGAAGGGAGATAAAAGCTTCAGGTCTTGCCCATGGCAACCCATCTCTTCTAACTATGCCAGAGCTCCTAACAGCAATATACCTATGATACCCCTCATAAGCCAATCATCTCCCAAAGGTCCTGCCTATGATCATATGAGACTATAGCAGGACATGTAGATATAAACCACAACAGCCAGCAATTCCAGCATCACTGCATCCAACATTAGGGCTCACAAGAAACTTAAGCAGCCTTTTAAAAAGCATAAGAAGGAACAGGAATATTGAAGTTGGGTAATACATACAGCCAGTCCTAACAGATCAAGGGGTCTGAATTTATTTCAGGGACAGTGCAGCCTAAAAGAGTTTCTCTTTTTCTTATTCCAGATGTTTTCAACCTGTCCTCACTTGTATTTGGTAAGTCTTTATTTAATGAGCAATGACTTAGGGCATTTGGGAAAATGATAACAGTAACAATGAAAACTTCTATTGAAGATTGGGATATTTTCCTTGTGCCCACAAATATTGAATATATAATTCTAGTTTCTCAGAAGGTAGTAAACATGTAGTGAGCACTACTTACATGCTACCAGTAAGACTTTCAGTTCATCAACTCCATTGAAAGCCCCATTTAAAACTTCTCTAATAAAACTGTGGCCACTCTCTCGCCAAGTTAGTGGAACATTTGGTAACAGCCATTGCTGGGAACTTCTCTTTAAAGGATTGCAGCAGGGACTGGGGATTTAGCTCAGTGGTTCCACCGCCTGCCTTCCAAGCTCAAGGACCTGAGTTCGATCCCCAGTACCAAAAACAAATAATAATAATAAAATAAAATAAAAAATAGAAGGATTGCAGCAGGTAGGCAGAAAGTCTTCAACCTTGAGTTTAGTGTACCCATAGCTGATTTCTCACTGTCCAGGCCTTCAAAGTGGGCCTTTGAGTCTAGGGTATGGGTGTAAAATAGACATAGTGATCTTAGGCCACCTGCTCTAAGAAATATCAGACAATCCTTCACTATTAATTAACGTATAGCACTCTTTGGAAAAACTTAACTTCTAAAGGCTCTGTTTCTCTTTCTGTAAACCAGGGGCAAAAACATTGTTTCAATTGCTTTACATATGATCGTCTAGGTGATTTTCTCTCACTTCTATAACTTACAAGTTTAAAGTGTATGGAAAGGGTTCCGGTGTATTTCTTTCTTACAGGAAGGAGGCTGATCGGGAATTCTTGTGCCTATGTGATATAGAAGGCAATTAGGACACTGCCATGAGTAATTCATTCAAGCTCACACACAGGTCCACAACCATGCCAGGCTTAAAAGGAGGAGTTCAGGGTACTTAATTCAGTGTCCTTTCTACTGTACTGTGGCTCCCCTAATAATCGCCAATTATCCAGGTAACTTCCAATTAACATCCCAAATAGATGCTAAGTACACGATACTTTGGCATTACATCGTTATGTCAGGTGGTCCATTTCTAGTCAGAGAACGGCTCTGTATATCTAGGTATGGAGCTGAGGATAGTGACAACAGAGAGCAGAGGTAAGTTTTTGCATCTGGTTGATAGAAATTGTTGTTGCTATACCTTTGTTTTTAATGTTGGATCTTTCTCTGCAAAGGTACGGATACAGCACAGAGACATCTATCACTTGTTTCTGAAACATCTTCAAAAGCCCCATGGGCAGCAGAGTATAATGCAGTGTGCCAACATGACAAGTGTGAAGTGTGTCAAGTCAGGGAGCACCATAAATCCTCCATTCAATTCTCACAGAATCTGATACATGAATGTCCATTCATCTTGCTCTCTCCTACTTCCACCATTTTCCAAGGAGGCATCTGATAGGCTCATGAGAGCTCTTTCAGTGCTGATCTCCTGAGGGCAAGACTCATTAGCCATGTGGCTGTCTCTAAAATCATTACATCCAAACTCTCTGGGAAAATAGCAACTTGAGGTAGCACACCATGCTATGCTACTATCATTTGTCAAAAATTGGCACCAGTTAGAAATGAGACAGGATAATAAGTCCAGAAGCATCTAGAACAAACAAGAATGATTCATCACCGAAGACAGGGTAAAAACACAATCTCATACAGCCTCATATCAATTATCCTAGCTCTGAAATAAGTGCTGCTTCTTCTCCTTAAATCCTGAAAAAAATTAGGTGGGTCTTAACACAATTAGTTTATTGTTAAAATAGAAACTATATCTTAAAAACTGAACGTGCTAGATTTCACCTTTGTTATGATTTGTTATGTTTGCTCATCAGTTTTTCAAGAACAGGATAACCTTGTGAGGGAGAAACTTGGTATTTGGCTACAGAAAAGTATATGATTCCTTCATGTAATTTGGTAACATCGGAAAAAATGAAGTACCAGGAACAGGAAGGAGTAAGAAAGGCAAAAGAATCACCCCAGCAAGGCATGGGAAAATGACCAACAGCAAGAAGTGTTCTAAGACCAGAGAAGAGGCCAAAAACCTACAAAGTGCTCACAAAGCAGCAGGTCTTGTTAAATTTCTCCTGTATTATCTCAACTTAATCTCACCATAACTCTATCTGGATGGTACTGTTATTATCCCATTCATAGTTAGGGAAACAGAGACACAGAAAGGTTAAGTAGTTTGAAGATTAAGTATTTGAATCCAAGTCTGACCCAGAGCCCACAGTGTTAAAAACAAAGCCAGGGATTCTCAAAGTACTGCATCAGAATCCTCTGGAGGACTTGTTAAAACCCAGCTTTTTAGTCTAGTTCCCTAGGTTCTGATTTAGTGAGTGGAATAATTTGACTTTCTAACATGTTCTCATATGATGCAGAAGCTTCCTGTCTGGGGGCCACACTTTGAGAGCCACTGGATGAAACTCTAGTGTCCTTTAACAGGTAATTATTCTGGTTGAGAGAAATCACATCAGGAAAATCATGAATTAAAAAGAGATCAGGTCAGATAGTAATGAAGAAGCGCATCTAACTACTGTAATCAGGTTGGTGATTTGATTTTTTTTTTAAATCATACCTAAGATTTGGAAATCTTGGAGTGCATATCACCATACATGTACAGAGATGCTAACCCTTTACACTGATAAAGGATAAAACTTTAAGGACCTACAAATAAGAGAAGTAAACCTGTCCAAGTGTGGCAGGATAGAGGCTATGCCATTCAAAGTAATTGGCACACAGACCTTGAGTATGCTTAAGTCAAAAGGGAAAAGAGGTAAGTCCAGAAGGGGATTTACCTTCTGTAATGGGGATGGGAGGTAGCTCAGTGGTAGAGAACTTGCCTATCACTATCACAGGTGAGATTCTGTATATCTTCAATATACAGCCAAAAAGTTAAAGATAAAAGAGTATACTTTGATGCCTGTGTGCAGTAAAACCATACACTGTACCTATATCCTAGAAAGCCTTCTAAGGAAAGAAAAACTAAGCAAGATGGGCAACTTTATCAAAGCAAATACTTGGAATCGAGCTTAGCCTCTGTTCCAGTACATCATGCCACCTCATGTGTATCTCATTCAAAGCTTTTGAGTGTTGACATTATGCCACACCACATAACTCTTAAACCATGAAGAACATCTTGTAACAAAAAAACAAAATTTCTCTCTATTCCAAGTTTTCACTGAAATGAATAGCTTTATAAGAAATGGTTTATTTTTTAAATTGTAATGTTATTTTTATAATAACACAACTATAGATTTTTTTCTAAGTAGAAACTCTGTGCGGTGCTCCATTCCTTGGATTAGTTAATGTCTCCCAAGTCCTCAGTATTCATTGATTTTGTCCTTTACAGCAGGTTCTTCAGCCATCATACTATTAACATTTTGCGTGGGATCTTTTGTATTGAGGGTTGATTAGCAGAATCCTTGGACTCTAGACGCTAGTAGTACTTTCCACCACTACCACTGGTTTTTACAACCAAAAATGTCTCCAAACATTGTTATTGTCCCTTGGGGAAACGAAAATGACTCCTTGCTGTGAATCACTGCTTTCAAGGTACTTTCAAAAGCATATACTGATGGAGATATCCTTTCCATTCAGTATTTGTCCTGTCCGTCCTGCTGAAACCAGATTCTGTTGCAGGATGATGTTTTCCTGTGTGAGGGAAGTGGAGGGAGATCTGGAGAGACTCAATCACCAGTTACCAAGTTCGCCTCAAAACTGGGGGGAAATCTCCTTAAATAGGCCCCCCAACCTCCACGATCTTTCAGATATAAAATAGAGTACTACTCAGCCATCAAGAATGAGAAATTAGAGACATTTAGAACTAAATGGATGCACATTGAGGCAATACTCTTATGTGAAATAAATAGGACGCACGTGCAAAAAACACATAGTATCTCTGGTATGAGAAACTGAAAGTGTGAATAAGGATCAAATGTGTAATAGATAATGTGAAATAGGAAGAAAAGGTGCAAAGGGAAAGGGGAAGTGGGAGTGGATAGGGGAAAGGAAAGAGGGGAATGGAATATGAGAAAATGAAAAAATGGAAACAAAGTCTTTATAAATAGGGAGGGGTGGAAGGGGTGAAGAGAGGGCAGGAGAATGGGGAAAAAAATAAGACTCAGGATATATTATGTAGGGGCTGGGGATTTAGCTCAGTGGTTCCAACACCTGCCTCGCAAGCACAAGGTCCCGAGTTCAATCCCTGGTACAAAAAAAAAAAATTTTTATATTATGTAAAGGTACAATCTCCAATGATGAATATCATTGTATTGTATACCTAAAATGTACCAATAAAATTAATTTTTAATAATGCTTTCTGTGAACCAATTTTTCACTAAATTCTTACCTATTTAGAAAGGATTCATATAACAAACAAAATTGCAATCTTCTTCAAATTTTAATGTTGAGGTTACCAGCCCTCCAAAGAGGGATCTCAATGGAGGACAGAGAAGAACTCCCTGTCACTGATGG
Organism: Fukomys damarensis; assembly: GCF_012274545.1. Taxonomy (NCBI): domain Eukaryota; kingdom Metazoa; phylum Chordata; class Mammalia; order Rodentia; family Bathyergidae; genus Fukomys; species Fukomys damarensis. The sequence continues at coordinate 43,745,939 of NW_022900914.1, forward strand.
CTTTTTATCCCAGAAGGATATGTTTCTTACTATACACTGATCTACTTCAAAGAGGCAGACCTGGGAGGGGTGAAGTCACTGATGAGACATAATGTACCATCAACATCAAATTCTCTAACTTCATCTCTCAGATTCTCCAGGAATTGAATAAAGAAAAAGGGACCTGTTACATTTAATCCTAAACTGACAAGACATTTGTTTTTATGTGGCAAGAACATGCATCTGCCAACCAGGCTCCCATCTTCCTTAAGTAAAAGCTTTGTGTCAGCTCTTCTGTTTACTCGTTTGTAGGCTGCTTTCTGGTCTCACTTGTTTTACTATATATTTATATTGAAAGAATACATTCTCAGCAGCTTTTAGGCCCTTAAATGCATTTCAAGAGGAGACCAAGTCCAATCACTGTTACTTAATTAACACAATTGTGAGGACTTCAATCTAGCTACACAATAGCTTTCCTGACCTTGCAGAAGGAGGCAGGACTTCATTATTGAGTATATTGTTTCCTATAAACATATAAAACCTCTACAATAACAATCCCATCAGCTGAAATGAAGTTATCTGAGAACAGAATTAAACTCTAAATGACCTTTTGCTCTACTCTGTAGCCCCCTATTAATAATTTCTAATCTAATCAGTGTGGATAAATGCACTAAGGCTGGTCATGCCAGGCACAGGGCCAGCCCAGCCAATTGCCGTCCATCTGATTCATTCCAGTCCAGAGCTTGTCTGGAAAAGACGCATCCCTCTCTGAGAGGCCACTGCCTGATTTCCTCTTTTGTTATCTTTTAGCGGCAAAGTCATGTCCTTGTAACTGATAGACACGTTTCTTTGTAAATAACCCTGGAGTGACTGATAGAGCTTTTGCCAGACAAAGGCAGCAAGAAACAAGGCATTACTCATGCCAAGCCGGAGAACACTGTGTCATGGCTGACAAATTTATGGGAGATATGAGCTCACCTCTTGCACAAATATATACTTTCCTGGCAAATTCATCACATGCTTTAATGGCTCCATACTGCATTTGTCAGCTGTCTGTCCCTGTGCCTTGTTGCCTTTGGTTTCTTGTCAAGGATTGTTTGTTGAAATCATCTTACAGCCTCATTTTTCAGCAGTGAGACCCAAGAAAGATCAATGATGACACCTGTATTGATAATATTTTACATTCAACTATTTGGCTGATAAATCATTTTAACAATGCTGATATGTTTATTGAGTGTCTGTCGGCATCACAATTATATAGAAAGCAATGCCAACTTAAATCTTTGCTTTGCTGGTTTGGATTTTATTTCATTCTTTTCATTTTCCCATAATTAATTGTGCCATGGTACAGATTTGCCTTCCCCATCGCAACAGAGAGTACATGAAAACAAAGGAAGAGGTGACCTTGCTCCACTATGTTCTGGTTTTATTTTGTTGTTGTTTTAAGAAATGAACGGTAGCCTAATGGTTATCTGTGTTCAAGAAGATGGTCATTAGAAAAGATGACGGTAGTTTTTAGGGTCCAGTAATGTCTTATTTCTTGATGTCGACATTGGGTACAAAGATGTGAAAATTCTTTACAATATGTGAATGGTTTTGGATGTACATTACACTTCAATAAAGAACAGAACACAAAATTAGCAGATCTATGTAGACATGTTTATTGTAAATACACAGGCTCAAGGTATTTGTTGACTTGAAAGTTGTTTTTGTTTTTCTTTTTTTTTTCTTTTTTTGAGACAGGGTCTCACTATGTAGTTGAGACTGACCTGGAACTCACTGTGTAGCCCAGGCTGGTCCCGAACTCACAGCAATCCTCCTGCCTCAGCCTCCCGAGTGCTGGGATTATAGGCATGCGCCACCACATCCAGCTGTTGAATTGAAAGTTTACAGTACATAGAATCCCTTAGTTTCATTCTAGAAATGTCATATGTGCAACACAGAAATTACACCCAAAAGCAGTTAGTAGGTAATTATTTTTGCAATCTTCCCCAACAAAATTTTAAAAACTTCTTAAGGTTCTCATATCTCTTTAGCCTTCTCTTTAAAGCACATTTGCCATGAACTCCAGGTTGTCTGTGAAACACAGAAATAAAAAGAGAGAATTTTCCTTAGATTTCTAACTCAAATTACTTTTGATCAAATCACATGCTCAGCTCGTATCTGTGGAAACATTCTTATAAATGTAAGCACTCACATGACAAGTGAAAAATACAGCCTGGGATTTAGCTCAGTGGTTCTGCCACCTGCCTCGTAAGTGCAAGGACCCGAGTTCATCAGTACAAAAAAATAAAGAAAAAAAAGTGAAAAATCCAACCACAGGAGTTGACTAACACACTATTGGAAAGATTGGATCTGTAGGCTTTTGAAAAGTCCTCAATAGATACTCACTTTCTTGTCTTTGGCAAAAACTGTGTTACATGGTACTTCCAACTGCAAAAACAAAAAGTCTAGGAGAGAGACTATCTAGTTGCTTCAGTTTAAGTATTAGAGGTATGTAATGAGATAGCATTTGGGAATCAGAATGAATTATCTAAATCACGGTCGTATCTACATGAACTAGAGCCAGAGAGGGCAAGTGAAATGAATATAAGGAAAATTCCAGGGAAGAATTATTAAAATCCATGGTTTTCAACCTTTGATGCTCATTGCAATTACTTGAGTATTATCTTCAGTGCTTCTAATTTAACTGGTCTTAGGTGTGGGCCACCATAAAAAAATCTTTTAAAAACTACTAAAAGTGATTCTAATGATCAGTCCAGGTTGCGAGTCACTGGTTTAACTTATTGTGCATTCCCAAAGAAAATACTAAAGGTTTTACACATATCACCAGCTACTATGTTTGTGGATTTGAGATTGAAGACTAAACAAGGCTTAAAAAAAAGTTTATATTTGAAAAAAGATTTAGAGTCTAGAAAAAATTATACCCTAAAAACATTGAGTGACAAATGGACATTTGAACGTGTTGATTTTTGAAAGTAAGATGTTGATTAAATTGACACTTAATTCAGTATGTGATCTAAATAGGACACACATGTAAATACTGAATAGCTTCTCTCGTATGAGAAACTGAAAGTGTAAAAAAGGACTAAAAGATATAGTACAGAATTCAAAATAGGAAGAAAAGGTGCAAAGGGATGGGGAAGTGGGAGTGGTAGGAGAAAGAAAGAAGGAAATGGAATTAATATGAGAAAAAGAAAAAATGGAAACAAAGTCTTTGTAGATAGGGAGAGATAGTAGCGTTGAAGGGAGGGCAGGGAAATGGGGAAAAAATAAGAACCAAGATGGACTATGTGAAAGTGTAAATTTTCAATGATGAATGTCATTACATTGTGTACCTTAAATGCAGCAATGAAATTAATTTTTAAAAAAGTAGGCAGTCTGATCCCTATAATTAACTATGATACAGATTCTAGTTCCATTATGTTCAGCTTAGATCTAAAGTATAGACTTTTATTAAAGTCTCAGTTTTTTGACTTATAAAATTAGAGAAATGACTGAACCCAACTCAGGAGGCTTGTTGTACAGAACTACTGAGATGATATGGATAAAACACTTAGCTCAATGTCTAGCATACAGTAAAAGCTCAATATTATCATTGCTCTTGTTATCTCATTCATCATGCTTATTCACAGGCATTCATATCACCCAGAAAGAATTATCAGAAATTGGGTCTGAAAAACATGAAAGTGATAACAACTGTTACCATGCGGGGCTTGTGATCAACTACTATTCAGTTATCCAGAATCAAGTACTAGAAAAAAAAAATAAAATGATGCTTTAGAGACTTTGGTTAGAGATGATAAAAATAATTGACTATGAAGGCAATAAAACATGATAAAATGATACTAGAAGAAGCAATGACTTCCTCTCAGAAGGTCTGCTTTAATGGGAGATATCTTCATCTTTTAGAATAGGATAAGACCAGAAGTGTAGTGAGGAAATGAACTTTCAACATACTTTTTTGCTTTATAGCCAACAGTTGCTACCCAAAGATAAAAATCTCAGAGAAGCGAAATTCAGATTTCAATTGAGAGGCAAAGCTCTTTCATTTCCCCTGAGATAACTCACTTGTTTGTGAAATATTACTTAAAAAGATATATTTTCTCCCAGATGTGAAAATCCTTGGCCTGAGCGTGTCAAAACAGAAAACTCATTACATGAAAGTGCAACCCAAGAGTCTGTGGAAGGAATTGCTGCCACAGTGTTCAGGTCTACCAACCCGTCCTGGGACAGTGGCTCTTCCTTTACACCAGGACACAGTCCAGAGTGAGGTCCACATGATCTCTAGGGACTGCAAATTTTGCTTCCTTACTTCAGGCAGTCTTTAAATAAGAGACCTTGTCAGTGGTGCTTCCAAATGGCAGAGACTGAACAAGACACACATAGTTGTTGAATGAGCCTGATCATTCTGATGAAAAGAGATTCCATTGTTCTTTGGGGCCATTGGGTTTACCATTTACTAAACTGCCTGTGGCTTCTCAGTCTGACAAATTTATGGCACCTGTTTATGTCTTTCTCACCCACAGGCTTCAACTGAATACCTGTGGCTGTACTTAGAAAAGGTGGCCAGGAGGACCCATCTATTTTGGCAAGTACTTCTGGTCTGAAAGGTACAAATCAGAGCTTTCACCACATTCCGTCTGGCACTCACTGGCGGCGCCAACACCTCAAAAGCCCTGCTGGGGCCATTTGTCACCATGTGGACACACACAGACCACAGACGAAAGTGGAGTTTTGAATCAGCTTGAATGACCTACCTATACGTGAAGACAACTGTGGTCACTTTTCCTCGGTAGGATTTGATGTGCTGGTTCTAATGTGGTTCATATGAGGTTATCTTCACTTAACATTTCTTTTGGAAAGCTGGAAATTTCTGAAATGATTTCACATCCGTTTGTTCCTCTTCCTTTCTGAAACAGCTGATCACAATTTGAATATTCATGGGCAGCAAAAGGAAAAAATCATTATTATTGGCTTTCCTTAGAACCCAAGGAATTCTTTATGCAATTTAAATAATTTAGAATGGGCCATTAGAAGGAAAAGCTTTTTATGTGACTTTTCCTATGAAGAGATGGATTGAGAAATCCAGCTCTCTTTCCCCAAAATGGATGCTAGGCTTTGAGAACAATTATTTTTCCTCAAACTTTATGAAATAATCACCACGATGAAATCAGTCATAGGAGTAAAGGACTTCTACTGTTGGTGTGTCTTTAAACTAGACTTTCAGGTCCTCATCAGCAGAATTACTTCATTATTTTCAGCAGTCTTCCCTAGAATTTGAAGAAAATTTAAGCCTTTTGTTGATAGTATTCCCAGATGATAAATATGTACCTAACATACTATGACATAGAAAGGAAGAACCAGAAAACAATTATTCCATTATAATTCCTGCTTCAAAGTTGTGATACTTCATGCAACATCACTCCACATTAGGATTATTGTGAGTTATTTTTCTCTGTACAAATCTTACCTCCTCAGGTAGATAATAGACTTTTGAGAAGGAGACCACTATTTACTGAGAGCAAACCACATCCCATTATACATTCTACATGTTACCAAAAACCTGTGAGGTGCTTACAAATAAAGTACACGTAGGAGGTCTGAGTCACTTTTCCTAATGCTCTTGGCGACTGTGTAACATTTGTTCCACCCCCAACTTGCTCTTGTCAGTGAAGATTTGCTGAGCAACAAAGACCAGCGCAATAATTGTAATCAAGAGATAAGCATCATGAGTCTGAGCTTATCTAGAAGCATTGCTAGGGAGAAATTCTCTTCTGCCATGGAGGTTACATTCCAGTGGAGGGAAATGTTCCTTATCCATTGCTGCATAACAAATTACCCCAACAGTTATTGATTTAAAACAGGAAATATGTATTATCTCATAGTTTCTGTGGGTTAGAAATATGAGCATAACTTAGCTGGGGTCTCTGACTCAGGATCACATTGCTACAATGTGTAGGAGGGACTGTGGTCATCTCCAGACCCAAATGGAAGAGGATGTGCTTTGAGCATTACTTACAGCTGCTTTCCAGTCTCACCTGCTGGCTGGGACCTCAGTGCCTTGCCATGTGGGTCTCTCACAATGTGGCAGCTTGCTGCTCCCAATAAGAGAGTGATCGGGGGTCAGAAAAGGCAAGAATACCATCTTTTTCATTGAGTTGTATTTATTAGAAAGAAGTCCCTAGGCTCAGCTTATACTCAAGATGGTAGGGATTGGCACAAGGGCATAAAAACCAGAAGATGGAGAACATTAGGGGCTACTATAAAAGCTGTGAAATACAGATTGGCAAAAGGTAAATAAACAAATACATAAAAATCAAAGGAGATGTTTAAGGAGGGAAAATGAAGCATAATGAAGACAGAGTAAGGAGTTAAGTGTTTTATACAGGATGGTCAAGGAGAATCTCTTTGCCATTGTGCTATATAAGTTAAGATCTGTGTTCTCATCTTATTAAAAAGCTTTTAACAGCAAAAGAAATCATCAACGGAATGAAGATACAACCCAAAAAACAAAATTTTTGCCAGTTCTTCAAAGGACTAATATTTAAAATATACAAAGAACTCAAAAAACTCAGATCCCCCAAATGTAAAGACCCAATCCAAAAACGGGTATCTGAAATGGACACTTCTCAGTTGAAGAAGAACATACAGCAAGTAAATATATGAAAGAATGTTCAACATCATTTAAGAGATGCAAATTCAAACAACACTGAGATACCCTCTTAATCCAGAAGGAATGGCTATTATTAAAAAATTAACCAGTGACAAATGCTGGTGAGGTTAAAGGGAAAAAAGAACCCTTCTCCACTGTTGGTGGGAGTGTAAATAGGTACAACCAATATGGAGGTCAGTATGGAGATTCCTCAAAAGACTAAAATTAGGGGTTCCATATTCCCCTTTTTGGTGTCTTCCCCAAAGTCAAAAGTATCATACCACAGCAATATATGCACACCATGTTTATAGCAGCACAACTTGTAGTAGCTAAATCTTGGAAACAGCCCAGATGCCCATCAGATGAATGGATAAAGTGGCAGTTAAGACTATTACTCTGCCACAAAGAATGATAAACTTGAGACATTTCTGGGCAAATGGATGCACCTTGATCACACTCTTAAGTGAAATAAATTGGACACATATGATTAAATATTGCACTGCTTCTCTGGGGTGAAAAACTAAAAGAATAAATAAAGGCCAAAATGTATAATAGATATCGGGAAGCAGAAAGAAAATGTTCAAAGGGGAAGGGGAACAAGGAGGAAGTGGAGAAGAAAGAAAGAAAAAAGAGAATAAAAGAATAAAAATGGAAACAACACTTTTGTAAATAAGGAGTGGAAGTGGAGTTGAAGGGATGGGAGGGGACTGGGAAAAAGGAAAACTCAAGATATAACATCTACAGTACAAATCCCCTATGATAAATGTGATTATTATGCATATCTAAAATGTACCAATAAAATTAATTTTTTTAAAGTGCAAAAAAAAATATCTGAGTGATTTTTAACAGCTACCTTTGCCTGAATCTGGACAAAGAGAGCTTGAGGCCAAGGGTTGCCGTGTACAAAACAATAAGATGAAGAATTTGACGTCCAGGAGAAATGGCAAGAGGCCACCGTGGGCCATCAGTGGGAGGGAGGTGGAGTGTGAAAGACATGAAGTCAGAGAAGCAGCCACACGACAAGGCCTTGGTTGACCAAGGCAGAGAATGAAAAGTTTATTCTAAAAGGAAAAGGAAGCCGTTACGATCAGATTTACAACTTTACATCAGTTGCAGTTGTGGGGCATGGATTATATCAAGGCATGAGAGGAAACAAGATGAGTGGAAAAGTTATCACTGTGGTACCTATGAAAAGGGAACGCAACCTGGCAAAGGTAGCAGAGTCTCAGGGGCTTGTTTCTTAACACCCTCCTAACCTGTACTGTATTTTGTCTGGGTTCTGACTCTCTAGCCAGTGTCTCGTCTTCTGTGACAATCTTCTCGTCAACCTGACTCGACTCCAAGTGGAATGCAGCCTCCTATCCTTGCCATTACTGTGCAAGATGATCACCAACACAGAACATATGTGTAATAGACTGTACATGGTACTGTAGCAGTTTATGTTCCAGCACAGGAGAGTTCAATAATTTAAAATATAATATTAAATATGGCTATTATGAACAAATTCTTGCCAATATACCCGCAAACCTCCATGTCTACCATGTTGCTACGCCACCTCTTCTCTCCCTTGATTTTTCTACAGCTGTATCTCCATGCTGCCAATTTTTTTCTGAGTCTTTCTTCTGCTGTATCATATCTCAGGCTGATCATATTAAATTTCTCATGTCTTATTAAAGCAATTTGGTGCATCCTTTATTTTGACTTCTCCCTCCGGGTCTCAAGGCTTAACTTTTGACAATCAAAATACTTCTATCAAGATGTTTTTCCAAAAACATCAATAGTTAAGTACACTTTTATAAGCAGGACACTTGGGCATTTTTACACACCCCTGATTCTTGGATGGAATGTTAGAAGGCAAGGGGAGGGGGCCTGAGAAGGATTCCAGAAGATTCAGAATTCATGTCATTCTCTGAGGATGGGGAAAAGTCATTGAAGAAGCTAAACAAAAAATAGCTCCAGCAACAACATCTCTTTGTCAATATAGACTTGGAGTGTTTGGACATTCTTCCTTTATTTATTTGTGTGTTTATTTATTTATTTATTTTTGTACCAGGGACCGAACTCAGGACCTTGTGCTTGCAAGGCAGGTGGCAGAACCAATGAGTTAAATCTCCAGCCCTGAACTTTCTTATTACCCAGGGAAAAACATTACCTAGAAGACACCAAAATCATAATTCCATTTCTTCCATTATCCTGGCACCCTGTGGTAGCTTCATATATTCTAGTCACGATAAACTCAGTTCTCCAGAAAATTTCAAGAAAAATAATTTACTTCCCTCACCAGCTCTTTATATTCATTTCGGCTTATTATGTTTAAAATTCAAGGTACCTGTAAAGGGTTCAGACTCTGCTAATGATGTCACTTCAGGACTATAGGAATGGTTGAGGAAGGATTAAATGCTAATTCAAGAAGCAATAAGTTAAGGCATGTTGATGTGAGTATTGTATTTGCCAAGAACTTTTGCTGCCTGATTGTATTTACAGAATGTCATAATTTTCCAAAACAGTATCGTTTCCTTTTTTCTGTTCTGCCTTCTGACTATATAAGGTAATATGAAGAGGATTTGCACATAATGATTGCCTGAATCCCTTAATTTGTAAAATTGCATAGTATTTGGCTCATTAATTGCTGTTGAAAATACTAGTCTAGTAAAATCATAAGAAAAGTTTCACCTGGTAAATTTAGTTGTTGAAACCAAGTTGGACTCAATCCCCAAAATTGTCTTGGGGCAAATAGTTGATTCCGGTCCTGGGTGTTCCTTAAGCCAGATGTGAGGAAGACACTGCCTTGGCTGGATGGGTAATCTAGTGTTATGGACTTATTCTCTTGAGGCTCCCCTCACTGGACTCAGCACCCTCACCAGCCTTTTTATTCAATTCCACTCGGGCAATTGAGTAATTCCACTGAGGATATTGAGAAGATTCCAAAAGCAATAAAATGCACATAATGTGATTCTGGTTCAAAGGATTTACGCATCTGTCAGCGCACCAGGGATGACACTGGATTGCCATAATGAAGCACATAGTAAAGTTGTGAGCTGGAAGAAAAAAGCTAAAAGAAATGCCAGGTAATCACTTCTCAAGAATCGAAGATGTGAATAGTCATCTGTTTTGTTTTGTTTTCCCACAGACCTCATGCCTTGATTTGAGACCTGGCGGAAGAGGTACTATAGATTAGGAACACCACAGCAGTAAAACTACTGATTTACCTGATATCTATCCCTAAAGTTTGAGAAAGGGCAGCACAGATTTAGTAGGATTAAGATAGAACGTTGGGGCTCAAACTGGATTCAATTTCCTCTTGATATTTGTGCACACATGTGTTTGTGTGTGTGTGTCCGACTTGTCTGTCTGTGTGTATATAAAGGATACAGGTATTTCCTATAACAATAACTGATCTCAAAGTATCACCAGAAACACTTAAAGCACTTTTCAAAAATGAAATGTCTGCATTAGGCCAGCCCAAGGCCCAGGAACCTGTACTTGTGAAATTGGGGTTCATCCAATCAACTTGTTAGCCGTATTTAGAGACTCTGTTATAATATCCACTCTGTATGGTTTAGATCTGAGATGCTCCCCCAAATTCTCCCATGTTTGGATGGCAGTGGATCATGAGGTGCTGTACTCACAAATCCATCCATGAGCACAATGCCTTGATGGGCTGTTAGGAGACAGCCACTGCTCAGAAGAGGCAGGTCTGTGAGATGTGCCTTTGGAGGGGAAGTCTCCCTTCCTGGCTCCCCGCTTCTCTCTGTGCTTTCTGGCTGCCAGGAATTGGACACCTTTCCTCTGCCATGCCCTTCTGTCAAGTCGTTTCTGCCTTGGAGCAAGCCAAGCATGACCTGAATCTTCTAACAACTGTGAGCCAAAATACATTTATTTTCCACTAAATTATCAGTGTTGGTATCTTGTCCCAGTGACAGAAAAGCTGATTAATATATTCCTCACCTCACTGTTACCATTTCTTTTTTGGTTTCCTTATAGGGCCTTAGTTTCTCCAATATCTGTTCTCTTGCTTCCTTTATACTTTGAACTGCATTTGGCTAATATAAACTCTTCCTTGAATTTACAAAGGTGCTCATTTTCCTACATGGATCTATTATTCTTCTAGTTTCTAAAAGTTTTTTAATAATGGAGGATTTAATTTTGTGTTATACTATATCCCTAATTGTCTAAAAGTCCTGAAATGGCTCCAAAAGAATGAACCGATCACTCTCATAGCCAAATAATTGAATGTTTTCTAGCTCCTGGGAAAAATTCAACCATGAGACTAGTCAGGTGATGCCCAAAGATCCCATGTCATGCTCACAAATACTTTTCCATACAGATTCTGAGGCAAGCATGGAGGGACAGAGAGTTTTAATGCAACGCACTAACTTACATTCAGTATTGTCCATGATGCCATTATCTTGAAATACATATATTTTATTTTCAGATGAATTATGGCAAAGACTTTCCCACTATTTAAAGA
>NW_022900914.1:43757643-43776265 GCF_012274545.1 Fukomys damarensis
TATGCAAAAGAATAACTTCCTAAGCTAAGTCTAAATAAGTAAATAAGTTAGTCATAAATGAATGAGAAGCATATGGTTACAACTTTTCTCTATAAAGGAGACTGAAAATTGAGGGGAAAAAGTTACAAATATGAAGTAAAATTTTCAAAGACCTAGACAATAATTTAAAACACTTTCAACTGAATGCTGTCAGTTTTAAACAGTTCTACTTTTAGTTTCATTAATTTCAGCTATAGGGGACTAAGAAGAATCAGTGTTAAAATGAAAATGTCTAACAAATTCCAACCAGCAGTAGTTTACAAACTACGATCTAATTATAGAACATCCACTAAGGACAGGATGATAAAAGAGATGGACTTACTCAAAAAACCCAAGACTGAGCATGTAACAATCTTCAAGAAATTTTTAATAAAAAGAGAGTACTTGAAGTTGAATGATAGTTCAACAAATCAATTGTTGCTGAAGGATTTTTTTTTTTCCTAATTAAGTCCTGATGGCTTTCCAATGCAGAAAAGAGTGTATGGGGCTTTCGACACTTCTTCCATTCCCAGTGAAAAAGAAAGCCAGCCCAGAAAATCACTTAGGAAGATCCGGACAACAGATGGCACACCAAAACTGAGCAATGATCTCAGTAAGTAAGGTCTAGAGACATGGTAATACATTCCACAGCTGGATGTCATAAAACTTGGGTAGCAGTGGTACACAGTCTGTGTATTAAAGTTACAATCTCCTTGAACTACAGACCAATGTGTATGACTGGATAAAGCGTGATCACAAACTGGACAAAGTCATGCAAGTACCTTGGGAGGTGGGAGGAGGCAAATTTGAGTGGTTTTGCTGTATACAGTATGTCTGGCACTTCAAGCAAGCTAACATCCCTCTATTTCAATTCCCTGCGGAATGACAGCAACACTATGGTATGCACCTCATACAAGAATCCACAACAGGGGAGATGCTTTTAAAATGTAAATACTGCTGTAGTCAGATAAGCTGATGCAAGAAAGTATTGCAAAAAAGTGGGATTTGGAAATGGGAGAGTGAGCAAGGACAGTCTAACAACTCAGGTGAGCACAGTGGTATTTACCAAGACTTTGAAAAGTAAATATTAAGGCTCTGCCTAAACCAATTGGTAGAAATTTATGTTAATTGTTTGCTACCTGGTTTTTGATGACTGATTAAAATAGTCCAAGCCTTTAAACATGTGGGAATAATCAAAGAGAGAAGAAAACAACAGGGAAAGTTGGATGGCTTCCACCTAACCTGAAACAAGAAAGAAACATCATTGTGGTATTATCAGGAGCTTCCTCATTTTTCAGAATACTCAATCGTCAGGCATTTGCAATAGTCATGCAATGTTTCATGGTCCTTCATCCTCATCCTGGTCCTGAAGCAAAAGCTAAGGAATGAAAATGACCTATACTAGACTTGAAGATGGCAGAGAGTTTGTCAGGTGGGCTTGCTGTTCATAACCACAATTGGTCAGCATGACCAAAGGCAAGAGTCCCTTAAAGGCATTGCCACCAATGGGAATGATTCAAATGTCCTAGAAGGGGCCACAGCTTCACATTTGTGATGTAAGAGGATACAGTCAGGTGGTTAAGAAATGGGTCGGATTGAGAATGATGGGATGACAACCAACACTTTCAAGGCTAACATACGGGGTAAGGGTGACGCTGATGAGAAAATCAACATTTTCCAATCCTGTGAGATGAATGATAAACTGTTGACAAACCAAAGAACAAGTAAAACTGGACCTTAAAATGGTGGACAGTTAGGCATCACTGTGACACTGGTCACATTTTGTGGACCATCATGTGTCCTTCAGCTTAGGGAAATAAGAAACCAGGAGGATAGAGGAAGAGAAGCTCAGAGGTTGCTTTCAAAGGAAAATGTATTACATCTTGAGCTCAGCCACTTTTATCTCAATTCACTGACCAACACTGTGACGGATCTCGTAGTTGCAGGTCCGTCTGGCAGAAGCAGTGTGCCAGTAGTAAGTGGGCACGGCCAGAAACATGCAGGGACCCTGCCTAATCAACACCCTTTCAAACGGCCCAGAAAGCAATACTCGGTTCCCTGCTGCTCTGGATATTTTGCCAAAAATTCAGATGCCAACACTGATGGAAAACATGCATGAGCAAAGCAAAACACAGAAAGGCAGCTTGAGTAAGAAAATTTACCATTCTATCAGGCAAGACAGGGCCATAAATGTTCTATTAGGGAATAAGGTGCACCAGAAGGAATATAGAGAACAGTTAAGGTTAGTAGCATATTTCTCTAGGTGACCTCCAGATAGATGTTAGAAGAGGCAGCTAAAGAAAGGGTGCACATACAATATATGTCAATTTACATGACTTTTATAAACTCCCATTGTGCAGCTGGTGGGTCATAAATATTTGGGTTACATTGGACTATTGTTTAATTATGCCAACCTTTTGTGACTAACGGTATTTTGTCATTTTAATGATTCTTTACTTTTCTCCTGTCTAATTGGTAAATCACTGCTTATCACAGTGATGGTCTCTTTATTGTACTGTCTTCTAGCTGCTGTCCAAAGTGATGTGAACTCTAGGTTATTGAATTTGCTCAGTCTTCGATGGAAGATGTCATGGAGAATTAAATTTTTAACAAAACAGCAGGGTTTCTTCCTGGGTGAAACGTCAAAGAATTAGAGAACTGTCTCTAGTTTTGGCCTGGAGTCACACTGCAGCTTGAGACCCTGTCATTTACATCAAGCTTGAAAATATACATCTTAATAAACTGCAGTGTTTCTTAGAATTTGATGGTATCTGTGAGCATGATGAAAAGGGTTTTCACTACTAGATTGGAAATGTTTGGTGCTTATTTTTTTTAATCATAGACTTCTTTTGTTTAGAACAAGTTTAGGCAGTAGGAAAGAGGAAAGAGTTCAGACTTATTCATGTGGTATTTTCTCAGAAGAGTTTCTTTTTAAAGAAGCGATTATTAGGTCATCTACATTAGGCCCATGCAAATGAAAAGATCAGAGTCAATTAATCTTGTTCTTAATAAGAGAATTGATAAGTAGCAATTGAATATTTTGTTTTCTTCAAGGAATTTGCCTGCTTACTCTGTTTCTTGAGGGAGGGAGTCACTGTCATGTTATGGAAAATGCTTGGTGAAGAAAAAACCAAAGCCAGTGACTTATATCCTGATTATCTTTCTTGAGCGTGGACATGAGAAATAGTGAGAAATTTTGAAGTTACATATACCTAGATTCTGCTATTTGGTAGCTCTCAGATTTTGGTTAATTTACATGTATATGAACTCATTATTCATAAAGCAGAGCAAATGGAGCCTTAAAATGAAGGTGAATCTCTTCCTTTTCCTCTGTGGACTATAGCTGTTCTGAAAAGTTCTCTAGGAGAGCACAATCTCACCCAGAGAGCCTAAATTGAGAACACCCGAAACCAGAAATGACATTTCTAATATCACCCTGCCTTGCTTGTTATAGTTAGATCTTATAGAATTATTTAAGGTTTTGTTCTATACTTTAAAACTATGTATTTCATCCATAAAAACAAAATGGAAACAAATAAAGGAAAAGAAATAACAATAATAGTAATAATTGCTGTCATTCTGATTGAGGAGAGTAGGAAGAAAGTACTTCTTTTGGTTAAATAACTTCAAGTCTCTGGCTGGTTGCCTTGTTCAGTTGATTTCGGAGACCCATTAAATTTAACAGCCAATGTCTTTATTAAGGAAAATAATCAGCAAGCATATTAATTAATGCATTGCTTACACTTTTACTCCAAATCTAATGATTTGTTGATTTTAAATTAAATACATGTCTTCATTAAAGTCAATAATGCTGTAAGTGAATTTGTTTGAAATTCCAATCCATACAAATTGAGGAATTGCACACATTTTGCTTCTTATTGTAGGACCCTTAGGATATAAACATTTCCTTCTCACAGGCATCTAAAATTACAAACAGAGCTTTTTAAGGTATATTAACGAATGTCTCTTCTTCACAATTGAAAATGGAAATGAAACACAGAAAATGGTAAAGAATGGAATCATCAAAATCCTATTCATAATGCTGGCAGGGATATGAGGAAAAAACATACCTTCCTACATTGTTGATAAGAATGTAAACTAATAAAACCACTGTGGAAATCAGAATGGCTATTCCTCAAACAAAATAAAAATAGCACTACTATTTGATCCAGCTATAGCTCTCCTGGGTATATTTCTGAAAAGCAATCATACCATACTACAGTGACACATTACTAGGTTTATAAGGGTGCAATTCACAATAGGTAAGCTGTAGAAATAGCCTAGATGCCTGTCAGTAGATGGATGCATAAAGAAAATGTGATATATATACACACACATATACATACATATACACATACATACACACACACACAAATGGAATGTTACACAGCCATAAAGAAGAATGAGATCATATTATTTGCAGGGAAACAGGTGGAACTCAAAACCATCATGATAAGTGAAATATACCAGACTCAGAAATTTAAATATTGCATGTTTTCTCTTATAAGAGGAATCTAATATAAATAAAAGAATAAAATAAAGGAGAGATGATAGCAAGCTGAAAGGTAGACTCTTGGAGATGGGAAAGGTGATCAGGAAAAGGGAGGAAGAAGGGAGAAGGTAGAGGGATTGACAATGATCAAGATTCGAGAAACGCAAATGAAAACACCGAGATTTCACCTCACCCCAGAAAGAATGGCTGCTATCATGAAATCAACCAATAACAAATGCTGGCAGTGCTGCGGAGAAAGAGGAGCCCTGCTTCACTGCTGGTGGGAGTGTAGACTGGTGCAACCACTGTGGAAATCAGTATGCAGATACCTCATTTGATTGAAAGTCCCATTTGACCCAGCTATTCCCCTGCTGGGTATCTTCCCCAAAGAATTAAAGAATCATACCACAGTGGTATATGTGCACCCACGTTCATAGCAGCACAATTCGTGATAGTTAAAATTTTGAAGCAGCACAATTGCCATCAACAGGAGACTGGATAAAGAAAATGTGGGGTTTTAAATAAAATGGAATACTACCCAGCCATAAAAAATGAGAAATTAGAGACATTCATAACGAAATGGATGCACAGTGAGGTAAGACTCAAGTGAAATAAATAGGGCACGTGGGTGTAAATACTGAATAGTTTCTGTAGTGTGAGAAACAAAGTGTAAATAAGGACTAAAAGGTATAATAGACAATGTGAAATAGGAAGAAAAGAGACAAAGGGAAAGAGGAAATGGGAGGCATAGGGTAAAGGAAAGAAGGGAATGGAATTAATATTAGAAAATGAAAAATAATGGAAATAAAGTCTTTGTACTTAGGGAGGAGGGGGTGAAGGGAAGGTAGGGGAATGGGGAAAAAATAAGAGGCAAGATGATGTAAAGGTACAAATCCAACAATAAATGTCATTGTATGCCTTACTGTATTATATTGTATACCTTCAATGTACCAATAAATTAATTTTAAAAGATAGGTAGCATGCATCATGATTCTGTACTGCGAACATTCACTAATTTTAAAAATATTCATATTAATTTATCTTTGCTATTGATAGAAATAAAAAACTTCTGCAGCCTGCCTCAAAGTAGCATGGTGCTTGTCTAAGAAGTAGTTAGCATTGACCCTCACTGTATCAGTTTCCCAAGAATACCAGAACATGTAAGACATATGCTTCCAGGGCCTCATGGTCCAGTGGATACCATTATATCACCTTTATAGCAACAGCACATAGCTTGAGTTTCTGAATCCAGTCCAGGGCCTTTTACAATATCACTTGTTTTAGGGACCTCGACTATGATGATCATGGCTTTGTTCTGAAACCCACTGTCCTTCTGACCTTTGGCTCTGCGGACCACTCTTGGAGTCATGGCTCCTGTCTGTGAAGCTGCTGACCTCTCTGTGATCTCTAAACTGTAGGGAGCTCCTTATTACTTCCAACAGCAAAACTCTGAAATTCTCTGTGATGAGCTTTTTCACAGAACTTTCTCATAACAGAATTGTCCAGATGTTGGAGAAGGGATGACAGGGGTTAATGAGATAAAGTTTCATCTTATACTTACAATCATACTTCTTCTACCCAATATATCCTAATCCCCCCAGCCCAATATGTACCTGGTGCTTTTCTTTGGTGGAAGGATTTTTCCACTGCTTTACAGCATAGTCACCCCCTCGGGTAACTACTAGAGCCACAGTCAAGCCTGTGTACTGACTCATGTTCCTTTTTACTGCTGTTACAGTTCAGAGGATCCATGAGGGCATACTGTTATAGTTGAGAAACAACCAGAATCTAGAAGTCAGCAAACCTCAACTCTAGCAGAGTCAGAGTTCAGCAAAGCCGTATTAGTGCATCTCGGTACATTTAGGTCTGTTTTGGTTTGTATATGATATGTCCCCGCAAAGTTTCAGAGGCTGAAGACTTGTTTGCTAAAGGGTCTTGGGAAAGGGAATGGATCATGAGGACTCTAACTGCATGGGTGGATTAATCCATTGATGATATCATAATTTGATGGCATTATTTGTAGGCACTGGAAGCAAGGAGGACCTAGTTGAAGGGAGTGGATCATGGGGGCACGACCTTGGGGATTATATCTGCTCTTGAATCCCTCTTCTCTGGTTCTTTCCCTTGATCTCTACTTCCATGCTGCCATAGGTGAGCAATTTTGCTCCACAACATCCTTCTACCATGGTGTTCTGCCACAGCCATGGAGCCAGTTGACCATGTACTGAAATCCGTGAAACCAAAAGCCAAAATAAATCTTTCCTCTTCCAAGCCTCAAAGTTGTTTTTCTCAAGTATCCAATCACAGCAACAGAAAGCTAACACAAGTCCTAATAAGCTTTTGTTATCTATTTCATATTCCAGAAGATGGAACCGGGCACAAATATGTAATATGTGTGGTCTGTGCCTTATTCGGTTCAGAGTTTTACTGCAAAATACTCTACAGACCACAGAAATGTGTTTCTCACAGTTCTAGAGACTGGAGGTCTGAGATCAGAGTGCTAGCCTGGTCGGGTTTGAGTAAGGGTTACAGACTGGTCCTTTCTCATTGTATTTCCATGTGGTAGAGGAAGGGTTGGAAGAACTCTATGGGGTCTCTTTTATAAGAGCACTAATCCTATTCAGGAGGGCTTTCTTTTTGTGATCTAATTACCTTTAAAGGCCCCATTTCTAATACCGTTAGCTCATTGGTGAGTATTTGAATATATGAATTCTAGGTGGACACAGACATTCAACCCATACTAGCTGGTCACACATTATTCCCACATCACCTATCTTTTCTGATCACCAACTCCTTCGGGAAACTCCCCAGGCAGCATGATGAGTACAAGTAAAACTAGAGAAATCTCACTTAGATCTGAGGATTTATCAACGTCAGTGTCTTGGCTGTGATATTTTACTACTGTTTTAAAAAATATTATCATTGAGGGAAATGGTGTCCAGGATGAAAAGCATCTCTCTGTATTATTTCTTACAACTACATATGAATGTACAATTGTGTCTTAGTTATTTTCTCATCGCTGAGACACAGTACCAACACCCACAATTTAAAGAAGGAAAAGTGTATTTCAGCTCACAGTTTGTAGAGTTTTCAGTCCATATTTGGTTGGCTCCCAGGCAGGGCAATATAGCAGAGGGGCAAGGCAGAGGAGAAACAGCTCATGGCATATCAGCAGGAACAAGAGAGCGATCAAGAGAGGAACGGATCAGATAGATACACCCTTTGAGGCCACACCCCCATTGACTCACCTCCTCCCTGCACCGTGTTTGGCTGTAAACTAATCGGTAGAATAATCTATTGATGTTCCAGTCACTTGCCTAAAGCCCACCTGTGATTGTGTGTGGCTTTGGAGGACATGAACCATAAAAAATGCTTCAATAAAAATTTTCCTGTAAAAAAAGCCACACAATGTTATTTCAGATGATAAAATGTAGAATAAATCAGAGAATAAAATTTAGATAGGATCTAAGGTCAGGTTTCAAAAGTTCTGGTCTTATAAATAGCTCTTAATCTGCTAAGCTATGTTGCTCAGTTTACAAGCAAAAAATTCATTAAAAGTAGTGTACTATGATCAGGAAAAACTAAGACACTCAAATATCAAAAACATGATTTTATTTCATAAGCTTCCTTTGATTCACACTTGGAGAATTTACCCCATTTCATTGAAAATGTTAGAAGTTGAGACAGTTTCTTACAGCGGACTGCATATCTAGTATCCAAAGTGACTAGGTGTTCTTAAATAATGAAATGCCTAAGATGTAGTTCAGGTTGTGAAAAGTAGATTCCTAGGCTCATGTGTAGAGATTTACATGCAGTGGGATTGCTCTGGCTTCTGGAACGTTTACATCTAGTAAGCAATCCAGTTTATTCTGCTCTACCTGGAATCAGAAATCTGAGTCAACTAGCAAGATTATTAAACATACGAATTCTTTTGAGACTCAGACTTAGTTCACACCACAGTCTGTTTTAACTTTATTTTGATAAGCAAATGGAATTTACAGAAAGAGGTTTCAGTACTTACACAGTCTAGGTCATGTTCCTATATGGTGGAGGTGGAGACAGAAGAGGGAGCTGTCAAAGTATAAAACCTCCCCAGCCTTTCTCTTCCAATCACAACTCATCAGAGAGCATTCTGTACAGGGAGATCAAAGCTCCTCGCCAAGGAGAAGTTGAAAGACTTTGCTGTTGTAATTCTGGGGCAGAGGTGCTTGGATATAAATGAGTCCTAACTGTGGGTTTGGGGGACCCTGCGATGTAGAAATGTAAACACAGATGTCAGGCCTTTCATCCCCACTGTGTAAACATACCAGCTGCCAGGGGAAGAAGGTGAAACCCTTTGGAATTAGCTACATTTTTTGCCATCTAGAGCATAAAAATTGGCTTCACGCTTGAATTTCCACCAGCAATGCAAAGGACTGCTGACCAGAGTAGGGCTGAACAATGGGACAAGACAGACATCCTCTTGATGAGTGCCTCTTCTCCCCCAAAACATGGCCAGCTATTGCCATTCTCTGGCATGAGCGGCTGTTCTGGAAGAAGAAAATGAAAAGAGGGGCAATAGCCTTTTGCAAAATTGTTGGGTCCTTCAGGAGGGGCTCTTCAAAAATTGTGGCTATTGTTCCTAGAGTTATAATAAACCAAGTATCTGCCTAAGATTTATACTCCAGAGTGACCCAGATTTAGTGAAAACGGAAGAAATAAGCTCTCTCATGTGTTGCCTTTTTTTTTTTGAGAGAGAGAGAGAGAAAAACTGAATGGTTTCCAGTACAAGAGGTTATGATTATTCTAGTACATGAATATTTGAAAGGCCAAACTGGTTTAACCACACCCAAACCACATCAGACTTTCTCTCACACTATTAAATAATTTTTTAAAGAAAAGAAACCATGAAAGGAACCATTTCTGAAAAGTAAATTAAATGTGCAAGAAAATATAATGGGAAATGCATTTCTAAACAAAACACTTCAATCCATGGAGAAATGTGTCTTCAATTACATCTCAAGCTAGCATGCCATCTTGCATATGTGTGTAAGTCTTGTGTAGTTCTGAAGGAGACTACGGGTTATAGCAGAAGCATATGAAGAGTGTCTTTTCACTGGAATGAAGATATTTTTTCCTGAAAACATCGGGACAGTCAAATATCTTCCAGTGATGG
Source organism: Fukomys damarensis (assembly GCF_012274545.1). Classification (NCBI taxonomy): domain Eukaryota; kingdom Metazoa; phylum Chordata; class Mammalia; order Rodentia; family Bathyergidae; genus Fukomys; species Fukomys damarensis. The sequence continues at coordinate 43,767,309 of NW_022900914.1, forward strand.
ATATGCTAGTTATTCTGTTAACTGGCAATAGACATCAGCTCAAAATGACAAACATGAATCCAAATTACCAAGTAGCCTATACATCTTATTGGAGAGAGGCTATTTTAGTTTAGAATACACTAGCTCTAACAAAACTTACTACTTTACAAATGGCATATCAGAGTATTGTAAAGCATTACTACAGCATCCTTTGGAGACTGACCTCTTGTTTCTTAAATATATTTTAATTTTTATTTGTATGCATTCACAGTACATAATGATTACTTTAATCATGGGTCCATGAACATAATACATCTTAACTGTTTTTATGCCCCCGTGACCTCCTTTCCCTCCCCTCTCCTGACTTGTTCTCTTTTTAAGAATGAGTCAGCCAGCCAGACATGGTGGCACACACCTACCTGCAATCCCAGCACTCAGAAGACTAAGGCTGATGGATTGCCATGAGTTCAAGGCTAGCTTGGGCTACTCAGTGAGTTCAAGACCAGCCTTAACTGCATAGTGAGACCTTGTCTTTTAAAAATGAGTAAGCCAAAACAGCTGGATGTGATAGAAGAACCAACCAATTCAGCATAAATTCATCAAATGTATTAACTACAAATTTGTTTAGCTTATAAAATACTATTTTAAGCAGTCAGGTTATGAACTACAGCTGAACTGCAACCCATGAAAACAATATTTTCAAATAGACTCTACTTACATGGTAGTTCATGTTCAAAAGTTCACAAAAAAAAATCCACTTGTACATACTTTTGCTTTTAATCTAAATGCAGATTGCTTCTGTCTTTTCTTGCTTATTTCAAAAAATAATGTATTTATATATGTGTGTATGTGGCTCATATTAATATGTATATCTTATGTATTAAATTGAAAACTTTAAACAACACACACCCAAAGCATCTCAAGATTTCAGACTTAAAATGGCTATACAAGACTGCCAGTGTCCCCTGTAGGTGCAGGCAGAGTTGACTTTTTTTAGTAGCATCAAAGTTTTCTAGGTTGAGCAAGTGATACAGCTTATATAATTTTTAATTTACTCTAATATGACAAAATATATGTAATGATTAGATCCAGTTTTAATTCTCCATGTTGGTCTCATTCATTCTATCCTGTTTCCAAACTAATTTGTTTTATTCCTTTTTTGTTTCCTCAAAGCATCATTTTTTCCCCTTCAGTCAATACATTTGTATCGATAATCTACTATAAAAAGTGTCAGGGCAACAGCAGCGAATCAACCAGAGAAAATTCTCTGCCTTCTTCAAGCTTATGTTCTAGTGGAGAAAGAGGGAAAATAAATGAATATGTAAAATATTTGGTATGTTAAATAATGATGTGTGTTATACAATACAAGCAGGAAAGATGAGGGAATTGGAGGGATATGATTGCAATTTTAATTGTGGTGGATAGGAAAGGCGAAACTTAGAGGGAGTAAGAAAAAACCTCAAGGAGTTGAGGAAGTGAGCCAAGTAGATATCTGTGGAGAGAATATTCCAGGAAGAAGGAATAACAGCTAGTAAAAACACCCTAAAGATATAGTGTGCTTGACTTTTTCAGCAACAAGGTCAAGATGGTCAGAGAAGAGTAATAGAGGGAAAGGGCAGTGGAAGATGTCCTGGAAAGCAAAGGGTTATGCATAAAGTGAGTATTACTAAAGCAATAACAGCACGAATTCCTATTATTTGTAACCCAGTTAAAAAATAGTACTACTATTTACTACTACTACTAGAATATCAGAATCCCCCCCAACATGGTTTTATATTTGTATGCTTTTTCACTCTACAGAAAACTGTAGCTTTTACTTTCAGTGATGTAAAAAGCTATATCAATAGGGGGAGCCATACCACAAGGCCAGAGTATAAAAATGTGGGAGGGGAGTGGTCGTGATAAGGGACAAGACAATGTTGAGTACCAGTAGTAGAGTAGAAGTCATTAGCTGTGGTCAGAGTCTGCCCTTATTTTGAGAGTAGAGCTTAAAAGGTTTTCTGACAGATTGAAAGTGGGGAGCAAAGAAATACTGTCAAAGAAGAAACCAAGGTCTTTGCTGTTGTCTGAGTGACAGAAAAGCTAAATTTATCATTTGCTGAGAAGGAGCAGGCTGAAGAATAGAACTTACAGAGGGTGGGAGGGTACAAACAGTGGGAGTTTGGGTGTGGACTGGCTAAATTGGAGTGTCTACAGGACGTCCACATGGAGCTGGCAAAAGGGCAGCGGCTGTACATGAGCTGTCCCTTGGGGGAAAGGCATACACCAGTGACACAGAATGTGGGAGTCAGCAACATATAAGGGAAACTTGAAGAGATGGAACTGAAACACCAAGAGAAGTAGTGTGATAGAAAAGACAAAAGGTTGGGAGGCGAAGGTTTGTTCATGGTACTGATACCCTGGACCTCAGCAGGTGCTTGACAAGCTCTTAACTAGCTCTGCTGCCTTTATTCTCCTGTTTCTGTACATCTTTTTCCTTTGTCTCATTTTTTTTTACTTCATAAAGATTTTATGTTTCAATTTTTATCTGTACATTAAAATAAAATTTTAGTATGTCTAATGCAGTAATAATAATAACTTTCCTGATAAGTGGATCTGTTTTGGTACTCTGTTCTCTTCCACTGGTCTATTCTTCCATTCCCAGATTAACACCAGAGGCATGATGCATAGTGTGTGTGTGTGTGTGTGTGTGTGTGTGTGTGTGTGTGTGAGCGCACGTGCATGTATTTTAGGATATATCTCACCCTATCTCCCATCCTATTCTTAAAAACTGTTGGCTATCCTTGGGCTTTGCTCTTGCACATAATATTCAGAATTACTTTATTAAATGTTACCAAAAAAAGGAAATTTTCTGAGATTTTTTATTTGTTTTTCGTTTTGTTTTGTTTTGTTTTGTTTTTGGTACTGGGGATCGAACTTCAGGTCCTTGTGCTTGAGAGGCAGGTCGTGGAACCACTGAGCTAAATCCCCAGCCTTCTGGGATTTTAATTAAACTACACTGAGCCTATAGTATGATTTGAGGAGGATCAACAACTTTATGACATGTAATAATAAGATGTAATTCTCCATTTAGCTAGCCATTCTTAAATGCTTTACTAAATGTTTCTATTTTTAAAAAAAGATTTAACATGGCTTTCATAAGATTTATTCCAAGGTCATTTCCTAGGTCATATGTATTTACTTATATGTCTTTTTTGTGGTGGTACTGGGATCAAACTCGGGTCCTTGTGCTTGTGGGGCAGGCACCAGAACCACTGAGCTAAATCCCTGGCCCTATATGTCTTATTTTTAAAAATTATTTCTATACAGAAGTTCTTCTGATGTTTCCATCTTGATTTTATGCATACCAAATTCACTAAACACTTTTCAACTTTAATAAGGTACCTGTAGAATACTTTGATTGTAGGAAGAAAAGGGTGGAATGTGTAGGGAAGGTGGGAAGGGTAGGGGAAAGGGAATAAGGGAAAAGAAAAAATATGAGAAAATGAAAAAAATTGAAATAAAGTGTTTGTAAATGGGGGGGGAGTGAAGGGAGGGCAGGGACAAGGAGAAAAAATGAGAATCAAGACCTGTCATGTAAAGGTACAGGATCCCAGTAATGAATATAACTGTACTGTATACCTAAAATGTACCAATAAATTCAATAAAAAGAAAAAAGTGTGCCAATAAACTCAATTAAAACTAAAAAAATAAAACAAATTGTGGACAGTTGTATAATTTGCTCATCACTTTCAATTCTTACTTTTGAATTTTCATATTTTAAAATATACTTTATTTCTAGAGCAGTTTTAGGTTCACAGCAACATTAAATAGAAGCTATATAGATCTCCCATATACCTCCTGCCTCTACACATGCCTGCTGTACCTATTATCCACATCTCTCACCGGAACAGTACATTTATTACAAATGATGAATCCGCATTAACACATCATTACCTCCTGAAGTCCATAGTTTATATTAAGGTCATTTTTATGTACTTTGTATGGGTTTAGTCATATATTGACATGTATCTGCCACTGTACTATCATACAGAGTAGCTTCACAGCCAAAAAATCCTCTGAACTTGACTTATTCTTCCCTCCCTTCCTGGATCCTGCCAACTACTGATTATTCTATTATTGCCATAGTTTTTTCTTTTCATGTCATATAGCTGGAATCATACACAATACAAACTTTCACTCCAGAGCATACACTTAGGTGTTTTATACATTTTTAATGGTTTCATAATTCATTTCTTTTTATTTATTTATTTATTTATTTTCTTTTTTGAGACAGGGTCTCACTATGTAGTTGAGACTGACCTGGAATTCACTATGTAGACCAGGCTGGTCTCGAACCCACAGCAATCCTCCTGCCTCACCCTTCCAAGTACTGGGATTATAGGCATGCATCACCACACCTGGCTATAATTCATTTCTTTTTAGCACTGACTAATCTTTCATGATATGGATGCTCCATTATATGTCCATTTACTGACTGTACAAACTGGTTACTTCCAAGTTTTGGCAATTGTAAAAAATGTTGCTATAAATAACTGCAGGTTTTTGTGTGGGCCTAAGTCTTCACATCCTTTGGATAAATAACAAAGAGTGCTATTGTTGAGTTGTATGGTAAAAGTACATCTAGCTTTGCAAGAAACTATTTTTCTCAATGGCAGTATCATTTTACAATTCCACCAGGAATGAATGAAAGGGTTCCTGTTGCCAGGATTTGGTGTTGGTGTTCTCAGTGTACTGAATTTTGGCTTCTTCATAAGGATCTATCTCATTATTGTTTGTATTTACAGTTCTCTGGTGACATATTATGTAAAGCATCTTTTCATGAACTTATTTGCCATCTCTGTATTTTTTTTTTGGTGAGGTGCTTATTGAGATTTTAATCAGATTTTTTGTATTCTTACCATTAAGTTTAAAGAGTTATTTATTTATTTTGGATAACGGTTCTTTGTTGTTATGGCTTTGCTTAGATGTCCCTCCAAAGCCTCGTGTGGTCATAGGTGGGGCTTTTTCAGAGATGGCTTCATGCTGGGATGAAGCGTGTGTGATTACTAAATTTATCCACTGATTGGTTTGGTAGTTCTGGGTAGGATTAAGGGTGACCCACCCTAACAGCGTGTAGCCTGGATAAGATATAAGGGACAGAAAGAGAATCCCTGCTTGTCACTTGTTGCTTTCTGTTTTGCTGTGTCACTTGCTTGTTGCTTGCTGCATTCTGCCTGCCCTGCTTTGTCATGAATTGTTTTTCTTCTGCAATGCCCCTCTGCCATGCCACCCCGTTGGACCAGCCAATTATGAATTGAAACCTATACTAACCATGAGCTAAATAAACTCCTTCTTCTTTAACTGAGGTGTTAGGTATTTTGTCTCAGAATGAGAAAAGTAACTAAGACATTTGTCTTATATGTAATTTGCAAATATTTTCTTTTAGTCTGTGATGTCATTTTATTCTCCTGATAATATATTTCAAGAGTAGAAATTTTTAATTCTAATAATGTCTGGCTTAATCAATTCTTTCTTTCATGGATTATACCTTTTTAAAAATTGCATCTAAAAAATCATTGCCAAACCCAAAGTCATCCAAATTTTCTCCTGTATTATCGTGTGGGAGTTTTATAGCTTTTCGTGTTAAATTTAGGTCTGTGATGTCTATAGTCCATTATTTTCTGTTTTCACGGTGCTGGGGATAGAACTTAGGGCCTCACACATTAGGCAAGTTTACATGTTGCACAAGTCCTCCACCACTGAGTTATACCTCCAGTCCCTATAAAATATTTGGAGTTAATTTTTGTGACTTGTGTAACATAGATGTGTTATTCATCTTGTGTTATTCATTCATTTTTTACATGAGATGTCCAGTTGTTCTAGCACCCTTTGTTGAACATACTACTTTTTTTATATTGTATTATTTTTCCCTTTTTCCAAAGATCAATTGGTACGATTTATGTGGATCTAATTCAGGTTTCTCTGTTCTAATCCTTTGACCTATTTGTCTAGTCCTTCACACTGTATAACAAATGCACTTAGGCAAAAGCTAGCTTCACTATTTTGCTTACTTTTTAATTTCCTGCTTTTACCTAGTGGGGGAGCTTCTTGACTATTCACTAACATACATAAAAAATAATACCAAAATTAAACAGTCAGTGTTTGTGGCTGTTTTCAGGAAGTAGGACAATTATCTACATTTCAGCTGGTGCTAGTTATTATACAATTTCTTCTCACATGCTTCTGTAGCTGATTTTCTTTGTACTATAATAGCATTCAGGATATACCCTTATCTTGGCATTTACCACAACACAATTTGGTTCATATTCCATATAGATAGATAGATAGATAGAAAGATAGATAGATAGATAGAGATATATAGATATAGATATAGATATATAGATATAGATATCCAGTTGGCTCGTATTCCTAGTACACTGTAAGATTTGAGAGGGGCAGAATCATGACTGTCATGAAATCTCTTATATCTCCAGTGATAGAGTGGTCACTGACACTTAAGAAGCAATGAGCAATTATTCATTAGTAAGTGCATACATGAATTAACTTCTTTCTTCCACTTGCCTTACCTTCCTTTAATGAATTTTGGGTATTTTCTGGGACTTAAGAAAAAACTCAGTTTTAGCCTATTTAGACCTTTAGGATAATTTTGCCTTATGTTGGCAAAACAAGAATTACAATGAATTTGTTAAATATTAAATCACATACATGTTTAAAATGTATATTTAAAGTCAAGAACTTGCCCTGTAATGTAGTATAATTGTTAGTTAAGTGATTTCCGGATCATCTTTGAAGTATTTTATTAATATTGAGATAATTGGTTGACTGAAACCTAAAGGATATGGTTAATTGAGAACAATCTAGAGAAAACTTTCAGGTTTTAGATTACTAAATCTCAATTTTATTGTGCAATGGAGATTTCAGGAGCCATGTCCCAAGATGAAATGGTAGTTACTCTTTCCTATGGCCAAAAATCTGTAGAGAAACATGTACAGTAGTTATCACCTTCACTTGCCAGTGGTCAGGCGTGTTGTCATTTTCTGTCTTTTCTATGACCTATTTTTGTTAACCTTCCTCTTTAGAGCTCTGGTTTCCTCTCTAGTCATCTAAGTACAAGAGATTATTAGCAAAGTTCCACCCAGCCATTTCATTCATCCTCTGGTGGACACTGTTTTTAAAGGATTAAAGACCAGAATGTCCTGATTAAACACTTAATTAGCCATAATAAAAAATATTGCCAGTTTTAAATAATTGATTCATTCATTAGTTTGATATGCTAATGACAGAGCCCTGAGAAAAGGAAATGGAATAAAATTTACCCTCTGAGAAAATGGGTTGAAATTAGATTTTTACACTAAAGTTTCTCAAAGTAAATTACCAGCTCACCATAGAAGGGAGTTACCTAAATCGTTTTTCATTCACTACTTGGCTAAGCATTTCGCAAATGAGAGTACTTGAGATTTAGTTGTTTACTGTTAGAAACTGCTACAGATCATGAGACACAATGGATAGAGCTCTGCACTTAAAGCTGGGTGATCTGTGTTCAAATCCCAACAGTCATTTTCCTTTTGTGTCTTGAAAAGCCTCCTAATCTTTCTTCACTTACCCTTCTGTTAACATGAAGACTATAATTTATAGTGTGAAATGGAGAGAAAAGGTCTGAAGGAGTAGGGGAAGTGGGAGGGGTAGGGAAAATGAAAGAAGGGAAAAGGAAAAATGGAAACAAAGTCTTTATAAATAGGGAAAAGTAGAGGGGGTGAAGGGAGGGCAGCGGAATGGGAGAAAAATAAGAACCAAGATACATCATGTAAAGGTGAAAGATCCCAATGGTGAACATAACCGTATTGCATACTTAAAATGTACCAATAAACTCAATGGAAAAAAAGACTATAATTCTGTCTTGTGCAACTTTTTTGTCTCTAACAACATCTTTCATGGTGCCTTTCATGGTGGCAGAGTATAAATTTGTATAAGCTTAGGAAAAAATATAGCTGACTACCAAACAGACTGTTAACATCTGCTTCCAGGGGTGAGGTAGTAGGTGAGAGGTTGGGGTGCAGAATGGGAAGTAGATATGGAAAGAATGAGATCGTTGGCTTTTTCTCTGGCCATGGATGTATTGTTTGGCTTGTTTTTAAGAAATGATAATTTTCACTAACTTTCCTTTTCAAACTAAAAATATAAGACACGTGGCTGATACTAAAATTTAAATTACTTCATTAGCATTCTAAATAATTGATGATTAGTAGCTTCCTGCAGCATTCTTGCACTAAAAGATTAAAGATAGCTCCATTCTCTAGTCCAAAATTTATTTAAACTTAAGTTTTCCCATCACCATCCTTAAACTGAAGCCTAAGGAAAGATCTCTGTGGGACTAGGTAGTTCCCTACTCATTTTATCTTACTGGCTGGGATTATTACTCTCTCTTCCTATCTAAAGATAGTTCTACGGCAAATCCTTTCTCATCCTCTGAGGCTCCCAGAGAGGTAACAACGTCATCCTCTCAGTCTTTTGCTTCTTACACAGTTAGAGGTCTAAGTAATTCTCTCTGAACAGCTTTCATTTCCCCTTCATTTAAGACCTTGCCCACATCTAAAATATTCTATCCACAAGTCACTGTTATAGTTTAGATCTAAAATATCCCTTCAAATTCTCATGTGTTTGGAAGGTGAGTGGAGCCTGGACGCACTTTATCAGTAAATTCATCCTACGAGTTCAATGGAATTATGACTTGGAAGGGTTTATCCTTGGCTCCTATCTTTTCTCTCTCTGCTTCCTGTCTGCCATAGGGTGAGCACCTGTCCTCTACTATGCTCTTCCTCCACTTCCTTTCTGCCTTGGAGCCAGCGAACCCGGGACCAAAACCATGAACCAAAACAAACTCTCCTCCTCTACACTAGAGGTGCCAGGTATTTTTCTTTGCTCACTTCTTATTGCCTCTGAAACAATGTTTCAATGTGGCTGTGCAGACAACATTT
>NW_022900914.1:43776458-43813706 GCF_012274545.1 Fukomys damarensis
TTCTTTTTTTTTTTTTTTTTTAGCAACATTTCTATTATCCTAAATCTAAGAACAGTTTTCATCTGTCTAGTTCAAACCCAAACTCCTGGCCCTGCTTTTCAGTGCTGTCCTTCCTGGAAGCTCTCCCATATGGATGTCATTCATTCCTTGAGTTATTAATATATAAAGAGTAGGCCTCTGACTCACTCAAACGTCCATAGCATTTGTGTGTGAACCTATATGTCAGATGCAGAGAAGGTTTTACAAACTACACTGTCTTTTTTTCCTGAGGAATTTCTCCATTTAATACAAATTCCAACTTTCTTGACTACTTAATCCATGATGCTCATGATAGTCTCTGTCATAAATGGAAATAGTATGGTTTCTACATATGTTTTTCTGACTATATTAGCATCGCTTTTAAGAATATTTTTACTATGAACAACTTCTCTACCTTTCCTGTAAAACTGCAACCTATTGATAAATATTAAGTAGTTATTAAGTACTAAATGACACTATATAAGGCATACTCTAAATAATATGGTATTTACACCAATATAGAAAACATTATCTTTGCCTTTAAAATCAGAATAATTTAGTCAAAACAACAAAGTCTACACATGTGAAAATATGGTTAATAACCCCAAAAATAATTGCAAATAAAATATTAATAACAATTGGCCACAATAAAGAATTTAGAAGAATTTAGAGAGGTTGTGAATAGAGAAGGAAAATTTAGACATTGACCTTGGAATTCTAGATAGGATTCTTAATGTTCAGAGGGGATCAGAATTATGTACAAACATAGAATGCAAGCTATATGTGATAAGGACTACCTTTAGTCATTGTATCTTAATTTGGTCAGGCTGATATTAAAAATATACCTTAAACTTAAAATATATCTTAGAAAGAGGAGAAATGTATTTTTTATAGTTCTGGAGTCTGGGAAGTTCAAGAGTAAGATACTAGCAGATTCAATGGCTGACAAGGCCTTGCATCCTACTTATAGATGTTTCCTGCTGCTGTGTTTGCACATAGCAGAAAGGGCAAACAAGCTCCCTGAGGTTTCTTTTGTAAGGACCTTAGTCCTATACATGAAGAGTCTTCACTCATATTGTAATCACCTCCCCAAGCCCTCACCTCCTAATACCATCGCCTGTGGAGTTAGCATTTCAAGGTATGAATTTTAGGCAAATATAAACATTCAGTTTATTCCAATATACTCCTGAGAAGAACTATAACTGCTGACTAAAAACCGCTAGCGATGGAGATGTGAGGACATTGATGGTGCTGATGAATGGTGACAATGATCTTCCAATAATGAAATGGCTTACAAAAGAAGCCTTTTCATTTTTTTTAACTACCAGTTTGGCCTTGATTTGTGTCAGTTGGTATGAAACATTCTATCATTTCAATCCACCATCCCAACACTAATTTTCATAGAAACGTTTCACCTGTCTCTCTTTTCTTGCTTTATATCAATGGCTTAATGAATTCATTTTTCGGTGAAAGAGCAGCAAAGCTTGTGGCATGATGTTAGTTGTTTGGACTAGAGTCTTAGCGTACTTTGGTTCGATAAAGAGTACAGTCGATGGAGTATGGAGGCAAAGGACAAATAATTGAATGCTTTTTCCATAATTTGTTTTTCTCCAGTTGCTGTTGCCCCAGTTTTATCTTCAGAAATTTGACTTCTGAACTGATGAGAGCACAAATCTCCTCCAAATGAAAAAGCAGTGTGCACACATATTTAGGTGATGTCAACAATGCATTTATATATGCAAACTCACAAATACAATGACTGCCCCCCATACACACCACTTATTTTATGTGAAAAACCCTGCCATTTTGCTCTTCAGCTAAGGAAAATTGAAGGCACAAAGGCAAGCATGTTCTCAGTTCCACTCGGTAAAGGCTTGAGCTGACATGATGCCTGGAAAGCAAATGCGGTGACCTTTAAAGGAATCGAGAAGAAGCTATTTCCAGCACATTACTAAATGCTATATTTTAAAGGTTCTAACCTTATTTGATACAAGTGTATAATATCAGGAAACCCTTGTGAAGGAAGGGTCTGCATTCATCACATGGCACGAGTCACTTACAGAAAAGATGGGGAAAGTTATTACTTTCCAACTTGCAGACACCAAAGTTCAACCTAGCTCATTTTGTGGTTTGCTGCATTAAGTAAGGTTCAGGGATCACTTGAAAAAATTACAGGCTTCTTGACCTAACAAAAATATAAAGTTTTCTGCAAATAACAACAGCTATATCATCATGCAGAACAACTGATGACACAAGCCCACACACTTCCTTCCTTTCACAGTTCATGCTAGCTGACAAAACTGACCCTCAATGTGTCTATGACATTAACTTTTATTTTCTTGCCCAGTTGATGAGTAGTAATAATTGATCTAGCAGACCCAGAATCAAAATTAAAAATGAGTAAGATAAACAAAAAATTTACCACTTGGAAAAAAACCTAAACTAGTCTTTGCAAACTGAAGTTGGACTCCATTATGAAGGTCTAGAGGATTCTCTTCTTTTAAGGAGAAAAGGATAGGGAAGTATATTATTTTAACATTTACTAGACTTCTTAGGTTTAGAGTGGCAGAGGGGGGAATCTTGATAATACTGGTAATACAGCTTTTTGATTTGTAGAGTTTTATAAAACATTAACATTTGAACACACTTTTGTATTCTCAACAGGTCAGCTTCAGTAAATCCTTTCTCTCATCCCAATTGCATAACCCACATCTATGAAGGTGTGAGTTGCCAATTACGTCATAGATACAAGATTTGCAAATCATCCAATCCAATAAAACATCATGTGGGGCCCTACCTGGTCAGAATTATCTCCCTTTCACCTTACTGGTAAGTAGACCAATAAAAACAATAGTAAATTATCTTGGTTATCTAAGAATTTGCTAGCTTCCATGCTGGTCTGAATATTTTTTTAAATGATGTATTGGAAAATCCATTTCAACCTGGTTAACATACAGTTGGGTTTTGATATTTATTGGTTTTCCATAACTAGAGTTGAAGAATTAATTCTACAAGCAGAAAACAACCATATGATGTTTCTAATGCTGTGGGTTTTCAACTCAGAGAGTTGTCTTAGTCTGGATTCTACCCAGGTCACAAAACAATCATATGAGAGTTTTGAAATTGCTTATAAACCAAAGCCCCAGGCAAAGAAACTAATAGGTATGTTGAGCAATAAGCACAGTCGAACAGGGGAAGGAAATCAAATAGTTAAAGTTGTCATTCAAACCACATTCAGAAATTAGTTTCACAAATACAGATTTTTTTTAAAAATCTGGAAAACTTAGCTATGTTATATCAAAAAGTCACTAAAACATAAAGGTCTTACCAATGGTTCTCCTCTGGCTTGGGCCACAATAGCCGCAAACTGTTTTTGACTGGGTTACAGGAAATTTAGGGTCTATTGTCAGGGTCTGCTAACTTTTAATAACATAATAAGAATATTAGAGGGCATTTTAGGCTACTGTTGTTGGAATTTTCTAGAATGAAACAAAATACACATTCATTTTCAAAGCACACATTCATTTCTCATGATTACTATAAATCAAAATTGTTTCTGCAATATAGTAACTATAGACTGAGGCTTGATGAGGTGAATTTGCAAGAGCTGAGGCCTGTGAAGTCCCTCACCTTGTCCCAGCCTAAATTATCCTGAGTTGCTTAGTCCAGGTGTCTTTTTATACTGTTCCACATTTAGTTAGGAGGTACTTCATGCGTAAGATGGTTGCATTTAATACAAACTCAGTAAAAATAACGAAGCTTGATAGTTTTAAAGAAGACATGTGATAAGCATCAGGCTTTTTCTCATATTCTCCTTTAGCAAAATTGGCCATTTAGTTTGTTAGGGAAGACTAAAATGTATTTTCAGTCAAATTTGGGGTTCCTAAAACTTAAGTAGAATAACACATCCCTTTATCTGCCTATAAACATGCTGGATATTGGCATGCAGAGATGCCCAACAAATATGCCACTCTCAGGTTTCAAGTGCATCTCACACTTGTATACCCACCATCCTGCAGCCTTGATGTGATTGATTAAGTATTATACCAGAGATTTTATGCCTAATTATTTAAATGCTCTTGGGAAAATCTCTAAGAAAACAGTTTAAAAAAATGTATCAATGGCTTGTACATGCTAACTCTTACACTCTTAAAAGCAAGTATAAGCCAGGTGTGGCGGTGCATGCCTGTATCCCAGCACTTGGGAGACTGAGGCAGGAGGATGGCTGTGAGTTCAAGACCAGCCTGGGATACATAGTGAGTTCCAGGTCATTCTCAACTACATAGTGAGACCCTGTCTCAAAAAACCAAAACAAAACAAAGCAAGTATAGTATTTCACTCATTTTGTTAATCTCCCAGGCAGGTCTTCTTTTTCATATGTTAAAGACTTGTCATCTGAACACAGAATGATGTGTTATATTATAAACAGCTATTGGGTGATTTAATATTGTCACAGGTGAGTGCATTCCCCCTCTTTCATTTTCTTACTATTGTCCCTTTAAAAAAATACAACAAAACAAAAGAAAAACCAATAAAATCAAAACAGAACACAACAATTTCAACAAAAACAACTACACTCTCCAGAAAGCCCAAGGTATAAAACCAAAGCATTTGCCTTTCATTTAAAGACCTCAGGCTCTCAGCTCAAGTGCAATACCCCAAGAGCAATGAGAAGATTTTTCTAAGAATTGTGAAACACGAGACAGTCTGTGAGGTACACATGACTGAGTAATGATCCAATCCACTAGTCCTCTGTAGAGAAATCTCCTTAAGGAGACTTAATGTCCCTGACAGCTTGTATGGCTCTGGGCTGAAAAAAAAAATTGGTCCTACACATTGTCACCTTGGGCATGTCTTTTTTCCTGAAACCTCAATCCACCAGGACATAGTTGAGGTTTCATAAACTGTTCACAACGCAAATGTTCATTTTTCAAAATCCTTGCCAATAGAATTGTGAAAAGGCATCACAGATATAGTTTGACCTTCTCTTTTGAAATACTTCAGAGATTAGTAACTCATTCAAGAAAAAACAATGTGTTTGTTGTTTGTTAAAATGTATTTGTAGAGGACAAATTACAAATATACTAGGCGTGGTAGACAGATTCAGGGTGGGTAGACAAATGAATAAGGAACACCAATGAGATAACAAAATAGTCTTTGATATAACATAATCTCATTCAATCACTCAATGTTAAATATTGTATAAAAATGAGTATCTTGAGCACAATTAGAGACTTTGATGAAATGGCATCACATTTGGCAATTTCAAATTTTCTGTATCAACTTCTTTTATCTGAGACCACAGATAAGTCTGTTGACTGTTTCTTCACTGTGAGACATAATAATATTGACTCACATCCTCAGAAAAAAAGTGAAGATTAACTATGAAAAACAAGATTCCATATATGGTATATAAGTTCTATGTACATCATGTTTTTTCTCCCATGACACACAAAGATATTGTCAAGATAAATTAACTGACTGCCCAACTAGTTGTTTGCATCATATAATTCAAATTAATTATCTTCTGAAGCAGTCCTTTGTTTCTGAACTATTTATGCCTCCACATAATAATGTAAATTTTACGAGCCCATTCAGTTTCTTGGGTGGGCTCTTGGATCATGGTCCTAGCAAATATTTGCTAAATAAGCATCTATTTGTGTGTGTGAGGTGGGGTTGTTTTCTTGCTTTTCATTTTTATAATTTAAAGCATAGGAATTTTATTTAAGTTACAGGATAGCAATTATGTGCCTCATATTATAGCCAATATAAACAATCTGAAAATGGCCCGTTGTCAATGATTCCCAACTCCTCTCAACTATGACCCACACTTCAGTGGTTATTTGACAGGGTGAGAGTAATATTGCACCTAACCCTACCCACGGGGAATATTCTCATAGACAACTGATGGTGGGGACTATGGTCACCAGAGAAGGGCAGTGTGGCAGCCCTGGTTAGCTTCACTGATTACTATCAACACCCTCTGAGAAATACTGTGCAGCCAATGTTTAATTCTAAGCTAAAGAAAATTGAGATGCATGGTTCTTTGAATGTTGGTTTAGATATTGTTTTTGAGGAATCTAACCCTGAGCCAGTGGAGAGGCACCAAATAACCCAAATAAAGGCCCAACACCCGCTTGCATATATGAGGTGGGATAAGTCCCTAATGACTCTAACCCTCACAGGCCTTTACTTATTTGATCCAGCAGTTTTGACTTCGTGCACTAGAGAGGTGCTATGTCATTTGCTTAAAACATTGTACTCTGAAGCTCTATCCAGATGCACTCAGAAACAATTAGATGCCCGTCGTCCATCTAGGGGCTCCTGGAAGAGTAGACTTGCCAATTTCTGCAGTCACCCTGAATTCATGTTCCTTATCTGAGTAATAGGGAGAAAAATAGGGCCTACCTTATAAGATTGTTTTGAAGGCATGTGAATGAGGTGATACGTTGAAAATAACAACTTTGGCATAGAGGAAGTTCTCAAACCATCTGCTCTTAGTGTTATATACTGTCACTACATGCTAATCAACAGTGTCCCCAGTTAGAGTCTATGCCTAAAGGGACTGTTTCTAAGACTCGTACTTTTCAGCATTCACCTTTGCACTTAGTACATACCTTGCTCAATAAATATATATTGACAGATTGATTGGCAAGTAGGGCAAAAGCTGATAATTAAGTACTCTACCCAAAATAAAACAAAGACAGCAAATGAATGGTTACCAGTTGGTCTTTTGATCATTCTATTGAGATTGGTATAATCAGATTTTTTCTGTTTTATAAATTAGAAATAATTCCAGAGAGCCTCTGACATGCTCATAGAAGGCTAAATGTTTCAAACAGGACTGTGCATAAGAATTGAGAATATCCAGACGGACATGATGAAAATTCTTTGTACATCCTCACAGCAGCATGAGGAACAAGGGGTGGCTGGAACGACATCCAGCTGTATGCTTGGGGTACACACAGTCCTTCATCAAGGGCTGTCCATCTTGCCCACAGTTTGCAGACGTCTTCCCCAGAATGAGGTCACCACAGAGCCCACATGGGCAGACAAGGTGCAGAGCAAGATCTGTCTGGGTGCAGATGTGGGAGGAATTAAGACTAACAGCCATAATGGAAACAGGAAATGAGAGTTAGGTCAGCCCAACTGCAGTTGTTGAAAAGGCAAAACTTAACCATGTAGTATACTTTTCATGCTCTGTAATATTTACCACCTATCAGCCAACTTTACCAATAGGTTATACCATTGCAAGGGAGAAAAGAAAAGCCCTCAGTGGTACTCATGGGGCAGTCCTCCTAAATTCCTTCCTGTGCTTTTCATCACATACCATTTTATCTAAAGGGTCATCTCATTCCCCACTTCAATTGCAAAACCGTATTTTTTTTCTCTGCTATAGCTATTGTAATGAATTTTATAGGGTCTTTGAAGGTAGGAGGTTGTTCAGTGAGAAATAAAACAAGAAAGAAAAAATGAGTCAGTGATAATAAAAGGGCCAGCTCCCTGCTGTCTTATACAAACATGTACATTCACAGTATGCAAGCAGGTATTCATAAGATCACACACACATACGTATGCACATACACATACATAGTGGTTCTGCTTATTAAATGCAAAATTATTTTAAGAAAATTGCTACCAAGTCCCCGGGGTAGGAGAGCAGCAAATGATGACTCTCTAGGTGGTTGGCTCATGCTTTTTGCTGGAATAAACTTGACCTCGCTCTGCAAGAATAGATCCAAGGCTGTCTGCAGACCCAAAAATTGAAGACTCTTTGCCACTCTACCCTTGAAATCACATGGACTTTGACGTCTTTTTGGCTGATGATAAAAGTCCTTCATGGCCAAGATTTGCAGTCTGACAAAATTACCAGCACCTGACTCTGCTAAACTTTTTGTAACTATAACATTGCACTTTTTCCTAAAATTCATTATTTTAATCTTGATCGTATAGCATATTTAAAATTTTGGAAACGCTCTACACAAAACTTTTGTAGTTATGTGATCTCTCTATGATCATTTTACTTACTAAAAGCTTTAGAGCCTTTGTAACTGTGACTTAATTGTAAAACATCTTTCACTCTTATTGAATCATGTTTTCTCAAATGAAGTGGACCCAGTAAAATGCTTCAGAGGAGAGATTTTTTCTTTAATATTTTATTTTTAAAACAAGAGTGGGAAAGAAGACATGGCCTACTAGGTTTATCAGCTATAATCTATTAATATGTATTAAAATGAAGTAAAACGTCTCAATTTTATTGTATCTATCAAAGAAAAACTGTTCAGACTAAAAGGGAAGGGTATGGACAAAGCTTAGGGAAGACAAAATAGACCCTAAACAAAGAAAGAAAAGTAAGACTAACAGCGAAAAGGAATGAATGGAATCTTGCAGCTCAGAAAATTACTGAACTCTCTAGGAAACAGTAAGGCACTGAGGAGACTTAGACAAGAAAGAGGACTGAAGACTATCTGACTACAAATTCAACAGGGCGCATCATTTAATAATTCATTCATTAACAAATATTTTTGTACAGGAACTTCATAGTGTCAGAGAGTTTATGTTAAGCATCTTTATGAAGAAAAAAATACATAAATTTCCCACCATGATGGAGCTAACATTTTAGCAGCAGAGACAGAAATTGAACAAATGAATGCATAAATATACAGTGATAGCTAGTGATAAGTACAGGGAAGAAAAATAAAGCAAAGAAATAAAATGTGCCTACAGGAATGTGAAGGGCTGGTATTTTAGATATATTAATTAAGTACGGGCTTTCTAAACATGGGATAATTTGAACACAAATGAATTGAGGTAATAGCCAGGCAAACATGAAGTGAAGAACATTCCAAGCATAGAAAATAGCCTTGAGTAAGGAAGGAGGTTGGTGTGCTCAAGAAACAGAAAGAAAGGTGGCACACATTTTAATATATGCCTATAGTAATCTTTTTACTATTTATATATGCCATAACATAACACTGTATACCATAAATATACACAACAAAAATTTTTAAGGAAAGAAACAGAAAGAACAGATGACTAGAGAAGAGGTCAGAAGCGAAGAAAAAAGCAGAAAGAGGAGGGAGGGGCCAAATCACGTACGGCATTGTGGGCCACAGCAAAAATAGACTGAATTTTGTCAAAGTGTAAATTGGAGACTCCTGGAGAGTTCTGAATGTGGAAGTGTCGTAATCTGAATTAAAATGTAAGAAAATTGCTCTGGTAACTATATGAAGAATATTTTAACAAGAGACTTGGGGAGAAATTCTGAGACAAGTATAGAGGCTAGACCACCAGCCTGGGGAAAAGGTGAAGTGGCTTGAACTGGAGTGGTAGTGGTAGAGACGATGATGTTATGAGAAGAAGAACAGATAGGATAGCACAGGGATTGCTCAAGGGAAAGGAGGCAAGGACACTATACAGGTATTTCCTGGAGCAGTTGGATGAGTCATGGGCCTGTTTACTAAGATGGAAAAATTACTGGAGGAATTGGGACCAGGTTAGTGGAAATAGAGACTATTAACTGTGCAGTGTACCCGCTTTAAAAAGTCAAACCTTTTGCTGTATTGATAGACATATAATATCAAGATCAATTTACATAATGATTTCCTATGTGGCATTTGTACCACCTCCTAACCACTCTGCTCAGAAACACATTTTGAGAGGGACATTAACAAAGAGAATCGCATTTAGAAGCAGTGTCCAGGAAGGAGAATGGGCTCACACGACAAATGCTTGAGCACGCTGGGGGGCCAGAGAAAAGAAGAGTTTTTGCTTTTTTTAAAAAAAAGCAGATAAATCACATGACAGTTATTCTTAAATATTTAAGGAAATTTAACTTATCCAAGGCACTTGAGTGGAGGTGGGTAGAAACTTTAAAAAAAGAGGGACTTTAGGCAGCTAGAAAGCTGTTCCAAAGGACTGGCAAAGTGTTTGTCCAGAGGATGCTCCAAATACTAGGATGGGTCAGAAGATGCCCAATTCCCATTCAAGGGACATGACTCTAGATTCATAATCTTTCACAGAAACCATCTTGATCTTTGTAAAAATCTCCTATATTTAGCAGTTTGAACATTCTTGACAGGGATTCAAACATAGCCAATAAAACCTTTTAAATTCTTGTTAGGTCTTTGGACTCTGTATTTTGGATAGGGGTGGTGATGAGAAATCTGCTCTTTGTAATAAAAGTTTGGATTAACTCTTTAATCATTTATAACATACTAGAATCATGGTAACCAATGAAAGCACAGATCTCTAGTGAGCTATTTGGTGAATCCCTTCTTCTCCTAAAGTATATTGGTGAGTGGGACCTCTCGATAGACTGAAAAGAGGACAGATATTCCAGTTATATTCCAGGGTCAGTAATTTTGAACAACTGTATCTCAAATGGTTGGTGTAAGAATAAAATGTCACAGTCCATGTAAAACACCTTACAGAGAAGCTAGACTTTGATAAATTAATGTTATTTTATCACTATAGTTCTTTTCAAATGTTAAACAATTTCTATATGTTGAACTGTATGATTTTTGGTTTAAGAAACTCTAGAAGTCAGAAGTAGTGGCACATGCCTGTGATCCCAGCACTCTGGCAGGCTGAGGCAGAAAAACTGAAAGTTTGAGTTAAGCCTGGGTATTTAACAACTCAAAGAGATCCTGGGTACATCCTCCCCCACACTACCACTACCTCCAGTCTCTCTTGCCTCCCACAGTCCACTGCTCCACCCTCTGGCCCGGTATCCTGTCTGTCCACTGCCACCAAGAAAAGCCTGGATGGAGGAGCAAGGAATTGGGGCTTCCCCCTGCCCATCCCTGGCCGCTGGCCAGGAGCAGGAACCAAAGCCATTTGAGCAAGCAGAGTCGTCACCTTGTCTTCGTTGCCTTCAGAGGATCTCCATTCAGTTTTACAGTTGCAACTCAATCAAACCAGGCTGCAGGTGCTCCAAAATCAGCAGGAGGAGGAGGAGGAGGAGGAGGAGCTGCTCCAGCAAGATGCCTTAGAGTTTTTTAGAGCTTTCCTTCCTTTCATTATGTTTAGAGCATGGTGGTGAGGCTCCCTGGTGGGTCATTCTCATCTAAAATGAGAATGTAGAATGACCTTTAGATTCTTCTACTTCTCATAGTCAATTTTCTGTGAGATTTACCACCACAGAGAATATTCCAAAAATGTGCTAGTGCTCCAAAATTGGACCTAATAAGAAATTTTGGTAAAAGTAGTTGGCTATGATATTACCACATAGACATAAATAGCTTCTCTTTATACTAGTTATAAAATACCATGAAAATTTCCAACATTTATAAAAGCAAAATTCATAAAATACTTAAAAATAATTCTAGTAAGACATGCAAGAGTCCTACATAGAAAAAAAATATTTCAAATGGTTCCTGAAGAGCATACACTAGCTATTGAATAATTAGAGACATAATGTTCTCAGATGGCAAAACTAAATGCAGTAATCATATTAATTTTTGGCAAATCAACTTATTTTAAAGCATATCTAATAAAAACCCCAACAGCATTTTTCTCTTTTTATTATGCTTGAAAAATATATTCCAAAAGTGCATGTGGAAGGATGCATACAAAAACATAAATCTATTTTGAATGAGAGTAGAAATGAGAAAAGGCTGAATATAATACTAGAAACTGCATATTTTATTACAAGCCAAGACTAAGTTCTCAATTTGCTCAAGAGAAAAATTTACAAAGGAAGAGATGAATGTGCATCATCTCTCTAGGAAAGAAGGAAGGAAGGAAGTAAAGGAAGGAAGGAAGGAAGGAAGGAAGGAAGGAAGGAAGGAAGAAGGAAGAAGGAAGGGACAACAGTATAAAGGAAGAGGTTGAGAGTAGGGATGGTGGAAATACTGACTATTTAAACATAAAAAGCTTTTCATTGTTATCTAATAAGATTCACATAAACAAAAAGAATTTCTGCAAGAATACAACAGTTTTAATATCCAATATATAAAAAGTTCATATGCAGTTTGCTTAGTCTAGATTTCCAAGAAGCAGAAGTTAAAATGGAGTAAAAATAGAGGGTTGTGGATAATATGATCCTATACTTATAAGATGCTAAAAACTCCCTTGTAAGACAGAGCTGTTGAAAAAATTCAGCAAAATATGCAGTGTAAAAAAATCAACATTAAAAAATCAATAGCTTTTCTATATACCAATAATAAACTAGCTGAGAAAGAAATCAGGGAAAAAATTTCATTCACAATAGCATGAAAAAATGCCTAGGAATCAACCTAGGTAACCCTGGAGGTAAAAGACCTCTACAGTGAATGTTACAAAATACAGAAGAAAAAAATAGAAGAAGACACTAGAAGACTGAAAAACCTCCCATACTCATGGATTGGCAGAATTATCATTAAAATGGCCATTATACTGAAAGCAATCTACAGATTCAATACAATATCCAACAAAATTCTAATGATGTCCTTCACAGAATTAGAAATACAATTTTAAAATCATATGGAAACATGAAAGATCTAGAATAACCAAAGCATTCCTAAGTAAGAGGAGCAAGGCTGGAGGCATCATAATACCTAATGTCAAATTATATTATAAAAGTACAGTAACAAAAACAACATAGTACTGGAACAAAAATAAACACAGACCAATGGAATACAGAACGTGAAATGAGCCTATGCAACCACGACCATCTGATTCTTAACAAAGAAGCCAAAAACAAACCCTGGACACAGACAGCCTCTTTTACAATGGTGGTGGGAAAACTGGATATTCATATGTACAAGACTGAAAAGAGATCTCTATCTCTCACATTTTACAAAAATCAATTTAAAGAGTAGCAAAAACAGTAAGACCTAATATTTTGAAACTGCAAGAAGAAAACATAGATGAAACATTTAAAATCATAGCCACAAAGACTTTCTGATTAGATTTCCCCTAATAGTACAGAAATAATAACAAAAATTAATAAATTGAGCTATATCAAATTAAAATGTCTCTACTTCAAGGGAAATCACCAACAAAGTGAAGAGACAGCCACCAAAATGGGAGAATATCTTTAACAGCTACTCTTCCAACAAAGGATTAATATCTACAATATAAAAAGAACTCAAAAAGTTAACACCAAAAAAAGAAAATATCCCAATCAATAAGTGGAAAAATGAATTCAACACACACCTCTCCAAACAAGTTCAAATGAACAATAGATAGATGAAAAATATACTCAACATCTTTAGGGAAATGCAAATCAAAACTATGTTGAGATGGGCCAGGGGTTTAGCTCAGTGGTACCACCTGCCTTGCAAGCACAAGGTCCCGAGTTTGATCTCTGGTACCAAAAAAACCCCCCAAAAAACAAAAACAAACTATGTTGAGATTACATCTCACTAATCAAAATGACTATTATTAAGAATACAAAAAAAAGTGGCAAGGAAGAAGGAAAAGAGGAATCCTAAATTGCTAGTGGGAATGTAAATTAGTACCACTATTTAGAAAGCAAAAAAACTAAAAGTAGAACTACCATAACTCAGTTAGATCACTCCTTGGTATACACTTGAAGTAATGAAAGTCAGGGGACTATAGAGATACCTGCATACTCACTGTGGTACAATTCACCATAGCTGAAATATGGAATCAGCTTAGGTGCCTGTCAACAGATGAATGGATTAAAGAGAATGTGTTACATGTACACAGTGGAGTATTATTCAGTCATAAAGATGAACCAAATCACGTCATTTGAAGGAAAGTGAGTGGAACTGGAGATCACAGCATTAAGCAAAACACGTCGTACTTCAAACAAGCATCACATTTTTCTAATATGTGAAATCTATAAAAGATTACATGAAAGTAGAAGGGAGACTATTATTAGACAAGAGAAAGAAAATAAGGAGGAAGCAGTATAAAGGAAGGTAATGGGGAATGATTGTAATACAAATATATTACACACTTACATGAAAATACAAACAAGTCCAATATTTTGTTCACTTAGTAGGCACTAATAAAATATATTTTTTTATTTTTTTAAATAATTAATAGAGGAATTCATTAGTTATATTAGTTTCTTGGCCAAAAAATCCTTCAAAGTGTGTGACTTATGTGATGGAAATTTTTTTACCTCACAGACATGAAACTAGAAATCAGAAATCAAGGAATCCATGAGGTTAGTTCTCTCTGAGGGCTGTGAGGACAGAATCTGCTCCATGCCTTTCCTCTGGCTCGCGGTGACCTTAAGCTTTCCTCGACTTGTGGGTGATGCCTCCTTCTGTAAGCATCTATCTCTTTACCTGGAGTTCTTTATATAAAGATATCAGGCATAATTGATTAGGAACCCATCCTACTCCAGTACATATTTGAATTAATTATACCTGCAATGACCTTTTCCAAGTAAGACCACATTCTAAGGTACTAGAGCAGAACTTCAAAACATGAATTTGGAGGAGACACAGTTCAACTCATACCATTAGGGGAAATGCCTATGTGAAAGGAAATAAAAAGAGAGTTCACCAGAGGAGAGACATAAGAGATTGAGTTAGCAGATAGTCCAAGGTAGTGTCAGAAAGCCATAGAGGAGTCCTAGAGTCAAAGTCAGATGACAAAGGGTTCCTCTGTGTCCTGAGAATGGATCAGCTCTAGTTGTCCCCACCATACTCAGTCATTAGTGGAGAATAGTGCCTCGGTATGGAGATTCTGGCATAAACTCCAAAATGAGTTTCAGAGTGGTACAATTGAAGTCTCAGCCATGAGGCTTCTACTGCAGGCAGTCTAGGAAATAGACAATATCACCCTGCTGTGCTATGGGATATTAGTTATTCCTCCCATCCAAATATGACCCTATGCTTGTTAACCATCCTCTATTCATCCACCCCTCCCCATAACCCTTCTGAGCCTCTGATAACACTACTCCCAGTCCAGAGAAATGCTAAATGTTTGAAGTCAATGAGTATACCAAATGCCCTGATTTAATCATTACACGTTGTATGCATGTATTGAATATTTTATTATATCCCATAAAAATGTAAAATTATTATATCTATTAAAAATACTTTTTAAATATTAGGAAAACAATAACAACAAATATGCATGATATACAAAAATTGTGGTCAGAAGCATTCAACATTTTGAATAATTACTATGAGAGAGTATGAAAATTTTGCACAATTGTTCTATTCGTTTTTCTTCTCTGTATTTTACAAAATGAATGTCAAAATCATCTATTTATTTATGTTAAATCATAGGCATATTTTTGTTAAGAGTAGGAAAAATTTATTGAGAGAAAGATAGCTTCTAAGAGAGAAAAGGGGGATCGAAAAGTGGGTTGCCCATCAACCCCACTTTGGAGGGGTGATAATGGCAGGTTTTTTTACAGATTGGAAAGAGGTAAAAATGTGCCACAGGCAGAAGGTTTATATGAGAATGACAGAACTGAGAAAATCAGGACTTCTATTTTCTCAGTGATGTAGGAGTCAAAGCAAAACTTCTAATTAAATGTGCTCTTGAGAATTTCTCCTATCTCTGCAGTCCTTAGTCACCACAGGCAAAGATAACTATACATTAGCTAAAGCAATGGACTCGGCTCCATTGTGCACAACCACCATCCACTTACATCTGAACCAGAGAAAGCCATGTTCTGTAAATCACTCCATATCCTGGAAAACCAGCCCTGTCTCTAGAGAACGATGCCAAATGCAGTATGACAGACCTCAATGTATCATCCTTTTTTCAATCTCCAAGAGCTTGTGCAGTTATATGACTACCACTTGTTCTCCCATTTATGCTCGGGAAGACATGGAAATATGGAGGAATTCACTGTTGCTTAGATGTCTCCTTCTCATCCCCTTTTCTTCTAGCTTCACATTTACCCTCAAAATCATATTTCTCCTCTGTAAGAGGAAATTCACAATACTGAAGCCATAGCCACAGCCACAGAGGATAAATAGAAGGTCTACATGGTTCAGTGACCTTCCTGTTTAGTGGTCGGTTAGCCACTGCCACAATTTTAATAATCTAGTTCTAATAACCGCCAGAGTACGCACTTCAAAGAGATGTTGAATTTTGCAAATCAGGCAAATGGACAGTGAAACTCTTTTCTTTCTTTTCTTTCCTTAACCAAGAAGAAGATCATTAGAAACAGATACAAGATCTTTCTTGCAAAATGTCCAGTCTAATTTTCACCACTACTTTTTCAGAGGACTTTTCACGCACGTGACAAGGAAGAACCTAATTTAAGATCAGTTTTGGAGAGTAGAAAAGAGAAGGGGAAATTCACCGTTCCAGGAACAATAGCTTGTGAACAAGACTTAAAACTCTTGTACTGTTCTGGTGGCTTGCCTCTGAAACTCCATTTCCAAATGACTTATGACCACATTACTCAATACAATTTCCTACCACATCCCTCCACCTCATTCCAGTTTGTCAAGACAGCTCTGCTTTCAAGTCGTCCCCTCACCCTGGAGTTCTATTTCACTGTTTCTTGGATTTGACAATAGCATCTTAGTTTGGCCCATCGACATTTTTCCTGGGAGGCAGTCAACACATGTTAGTGACTTTTCAGCATTAAAGCAGGGGTGGCAGAGCAGGAAAGCCCTTGTTGAGGTCTGTTCTGAATTTGTGTTCTACCCTATGTACATCCCTCCTTTGTTCTGTCCTCTGCATCAGATGGAAAGCAATCATCTTGCCTGAAATGTATCTATAGCCAAGGCTCCATGTAAATTACAGAGAGAGATGACAAATTTCATGGCCTGGTTATGGTAAAAATGGCAAATTTCACAGTTTGTCATGGATTAATAGAAAGGGAAAACAAACACAAATGAAGTCATCCTGATTGTTAGAAATAATTCCAGAGTGACTATTTGATGAATTTAAAAAATGGGATAAAATGCTGGCCGTTCAACATGCAACCCATGATTTTAAATTTAATAAAAGACCTTGTAGTTTTACACTCAGACATCCCCATACTAAAAGTTGAATCCAAACACACTTACAAACTTCAGCCTGAGCTCACGACAAGAAAGCCTCAAATTCCAGAGACCTGAGTTTACCCTCTTTCACAGAAAATAATAAAGCATCCGTGAAATGTTTTCATGATGAACCACAGACTTTAGATTTTTAGGGTCACTGGTGACATCATGATATATGAGGAGATTTATCTACATGTTTGGAAATGTTACACAGCTTAGTCGGTCCACCTGGAAAATATCTTTAAAAGATTAAGGCACTGAGCCCATCTTCATAGCTCATTCTCTTCAGTTCTAGTTTCTAACTTTATTCTGTCTTTGCTCGTTCTTAGTTGCTACTGTAATCCTGCGAAAAAACGTGTTGACCTAGGCTTCATTCACCATGGGATTCTGAGTAGGGCCTTAAAGAGAACTGAGCAATCCATCATCATCTCTTTAAATCAGATTCTCTAGCCAGGGCTGTAGTCCTGGTGTTCCTGCGGCTTTGTTAACCGTTTATCCACGTTGTTCAAAATCCTTCCAGAAATTTCCTGGTCGTTACAGAGCCTGAGCAGTGTTTTGCCCTGTACCTCATTTCTTTGTCTGTATTTGCTTATGATCCATGTATTTCTTGCATAATTCTATAGCATTTACACTTAAGGACTGAATGAAACAAATTCTAAGATGATAGCAAAATCGCACACAGCCAGGAATTTCGTTAGAGCTAATAACTTCAGATTGCCTGATACTTGTCAGTCCAATCAAGTTGACCATAAAAATTTAGTCTGAATAAGTCGTTTAATCACTTTGAACTCTTCTCCAGAAAATAAGACTCCTAACAAGAGTGTTGAAAATAACACATGTGCAGATGAACAGAGGTGGGAAGACAAAATAAATGGTGATAACAGAGGTACAGAGCCTCTGAGGGGCTGGTACAAAGAAGTATCATTCTAACTCCTTAACAAAGATGAGATAGTTCATTTCTATCTTAATAGACCACTGTATTAGAAGTAATCACATCTGGTTTATCACCAGCCTTGAAAATCACGACTAACTCATCAGGAAATTGGAAACAAATAGCAAATGGTGGTTCAATAATGATGCCTTTTCTTCCCTCCTCTCCCTCAATCTTGAAATATAGATATTTTCAACTATATATAGAAAGACAACAAAAAGACATCTGCTTCACCTTCACACCCATCAGTGTTTATGTAACAGTCTGTGTCACACTCCCACCTGCTTATATGTCACCTTTTAATGTTGTGTATCTTACACAATTAGACTGTAAGTTCCCTTAGGGTAAAGCCTTCATCCCATTTTTATTCATCCCCAGAGCCTGAGAGAAATTTATAAGTTCTAGCTGAATGAGGAGACACTTCTAAACCCCAAGTCAAGGCCATCCGATGCACAGCTTGCTAATTTCATTGTAGTCATTTGCAACAGGTCTCCCTAAATCATTGCTAAGGACTCAAATCTCTAGAGCTCCATGGAACATCCCCACTTAATATTCCCAGCACTGCCATCAAAAACAGTTTCATATGCAAATATAGCCACTCAGCTTTCTGATCATAGAAACTCTGCATTAAGGAAAGGCTGCTGGAACATCTGGTGTCCTATCAAGTTCCAAATATCGCTATCAGTAAAGAGCAGGAGAGGATATAGGCAATCGCCTCTGGCTGAGCCCCCACCATATTGCTGATGGAATCCAAAGAGTGCCCTCATTTGATCTAAGTCTGTGAAAATTATGTAGGTTCTGGGAAGTTGGGCAGAACTTAAATATAAGCCTGTTGTAAAGTTAGTGACGCTCAGAAAAGGATGCAGTGTAGATCCAAGTGCTTCACTCCATCTTTCAGTGCGTAATAAAATGAGTGAGGAGTGTCAGGGGAGAAAGTGCAATACCATGGAGTGCTTCAGAGGGAAAAAGTTTCTCTAAAAGTCTGAGTTTGAGAAGTTGCAAGCTGGGTGAAAAGCTGAAACCTAAGTAATGAAAAGCAGTCCTTGAATCAGGGGCTAAAGCCAGAGAGATAGAGCAGGAATGGGCTACAGAGATCCAGAACTAGAAGTTGAAACCTGCTGGGTTATAAATTTTAAAAAACCTAGTATCAGTGGGTGACAATCCAAACAGTGACCTTTTTTGTTTGCCTCCTTCTGCATAATTTTGTATTCTTCCAGATGCTGGTTTAAATCAGATGCTTAGGTAAAACCACGAAGTTTAAGGAACAAAGGAAAATGTATGTTCTCTTCTTTATATTTCTTTCATCTCAGAAGAATAACAGTGCTTCCTAAATTTACTCAGTAGAAAATTCCTGTTCAGTGTGAGTATTCTGGAGGTGGGAGGCTTACTCCCTTAGCCACTCTGCTTGACCCTATCCAGTGCACTGGGTTTGCAGCTACATCGCTGGGATCTCGGATCCCCTTTTAGATTGTATAGCTTCATGAGAGGCAAGGGTTGGTCTTATTAAACTGGACATCAGCAAAAATGGCAAATATGTAGTTAATACACTTAAATGAAAGTCACTAAAGATGAAAGATGATACATGAAAACTGAAACATAGCCAGACAGCTCGTACAGTTTCTTCTTCCTCTGCCTGATACCTGACAGGAATATCCCATATCATTTTGTTCTTCACTTAGTGAACATTTCCAACTGACCTAAAATGTTTCTAGGTATTCCACCACCAGAGCCATGTTGGCAATCAGAGTACAAGTTAGTGGTTAAGAGCATAAGCTGAGATTGGATTAATTTACATCTGATAAAATAGACCTGAATTCACTACTTATAAGCAACAGGGATTTCAGAAATCTACTTAATCTCTTTAAGGCTAAGGTTCTTAATTTTGCAAATAGACAGTTTAGGAGATGTAGATACTAATCAGGTAATTAACTCTGGTTATGATGGTGATGCTGTTGCTGCTTTTGCTGCTGCTGCTGCTGCTGCTGCTGATGTTTCAGTGTCTTAACCCAGCACCAGTTGATTTCTTACTGGTGTACACCAATAGCTCTGCTCCAGGCAAGACTTAGAGAATTAGGCTGCACCTACTAAATGGCTCTGATTCACACAGCCCTCCACTGAATCTGCTCTATCTACCCAGGAAAAGAGAAAAGAAAGCAGAGAATCTTGTGGGAGATGTTTAAAGGCCAGAAATTTGTTAATACTCCACTGACAAGAACCAGTCACATGGCTCCATTTGAATTCACTAGAGCTAGGGAATATGCCCAGGGAGAGGTGAGGAAGCACAGAGACCGGTGAGCATAGGCAAGATCTTTCTTAGTCACTGAGAAGGTGTTTCATTTGGCCATTGCCCAGGATTTGTGGAAATGGGCATAGAGGGTCTTGAACACAAAACCAGGATATGAACCAGTGGACTTAGGGCTATAGTAGAGATTAGGAAAAAAGCAACTATTTTATTGGTAAGGAATGAATAAAGCAATTTAGTAAGCATGTTCACCATCACCTTTCTGCTTTCCTCAATAAATGAGGGTAAGAACATTACTTTAGTCCAAACCTACATGGCAAAAATACCTAGCTATCTTTGCAAAGACATTTTCAAGGGCTACTATTATCACTGTAAATTGGAGTAGTCAGAAAAGGCTTCAAAGACAAAAGAATTAAATTCTCAAATAGGCAAAAAATTAGGCAACAGTATAAGAATGAAAAGTTTATGTACTTTTAGCCATATCTGTCTCACTATTGCCAAGGAAGACAATAAAAATTAAAGACAGAAAGGCAAAATATTTTCATTATTGGATAAAAATAAGATTGATGAAAACAGAAAAGATTACCTCCTCAAAACAATTAAAATTTCTCTGTAATTGATTTTTTTAAAAATAGCATTCTCAGCCTTTTGTTCTGAACTCTATCGTACAGGCTCTATGTTTGTAGGCACCAGAAAACATAAAAGTCACATATGGAGAATATTTTAAGAGAATCCTTGGTCTGTTACAAAGCTGAAAGTCCTACACAACAGGTGCTTTCAGTTTTAACTGAATAAATAAGAGAGTGAGGAGAGTAAGTAATGTGAGGAAGAGTAGATGTAGAGGAATGAAACTCTCAGAAAATAATCAGTAGTGCTTGCATATTTTCTTCTAATGTATAAAAAGTGTCAAGGGTTCACCATCAACTTTAGACCAAATCTTGTTCCATGAGAGCATTGCATGCCAAAATATCAGTGTTTCATTCCCTAAGAATACTATATGAACATTATAAAAAGAAAATTGAAAGAGCAGAATATAGTTTATACCCTTACGGATCTTCATCATTCAAGAGACTCTCAATTATTAAAGGATGCATAGATGAATTAAAATGTAATTCTGTTAAGTATCACCTGATAACAGGGGAGTATGAAGGAGTTGATATGTACATATTACTCAGTTGTTATATTTATTATATTTTATTCCAATTAGCTTTTTGTTTATGTTAAAACATGATCATAGGTAATGAAATTTAATTAACTTTTATAGGTCTAGAGTAACAAATAATGTATCCTATTTTAATGCATTTCTGAGAGCAGAAGCATTTACCCTTCTCTGTAATGTAAGTTATCCATTACTGAAACAACTTATTTCCTGTAAAACCATTTCTTCCTCCTGAAAGTTCTAAATCTAAATGCTTCCTCCTATGCTGTTATTTATCTTCTGTTTTTCAGCCTCGCACTATGACCTAAATCTCTGTATTTCTGGGGCTGGAAGCCTACAGATTATGATTCCCAGACACCTGTTATATTCTACCAGTTGGAGAAACTAATGGAAGATTTTTAAATGAAAGGAAAGACAGAGAAGTGTTTTCTCTTCCCTCCTGATTTCAATAAGCATGAATGTTGGTAGGAATTTCTAGTGATGTGGTGGCAGCAGGGGCAGAGAAACTTCAGCCTCCTCAACAGACAGCCTCTTGTGCAGTCTGGTTACAGTTAAGCAACTTGTTGGCAGTTTCAGCAGCAAGAGGAGCAGATACAGGCCCTTGGGCTCCATTACCAAGGTCACCAGAAAATCCTGTTTTCCACTATCTCAGATTCAAAACCTTGTGATCATTCATGACTACTGTCTTTTGTCACAACTTGCCAGTGATCTTTTACTCTTTAGAGTGTCTTATAAACATATATATTTCCATCCTGAATTGCCTTGCTCTATTTCGTTCTTTAATACATGGGCTCCTTAATATCCTCTCTGACCCTGAAACTTAAAGACAGATGAGTTTAAATTTGAGTTCTTCCAGTTATTTGCTGTGTGAACTTAATCAAGTTATTTAACTTTGGCAAGATCCAATTTCCTCATTTATGTTAATGATAAAAAAATTGATAACAGCTGTTGCACATCTCAAACAAATATTGGCTTTTGCTAAGCACTGTATACATATACCCTATTTTAATACATATAGTAGTGGCATGAGGTACACATTACTATTATTTTCATTTTTTACATAAGAGAAAACTAAAGTTTAGAAGGATTAAGTAATTTTCTTGACATCTCATTGCTAATTACAGGAAGGGGGTGAAAGTTGAGCCCAAGCATCTCTGACGTCAAAGTCCAATCTCTCAAGTGTAAGTTCAGATCAAAATATAGATATTATAAAGTCATTGAATGATTAAATGAGATTCATAAAGCACTTATTATAAGTCAAACACATAATAAACATTCAATGAATGGTTGATATTATAGCCAAAGGGGCTATAATATTCTTTATATATGTGATGTAATGTTACAGTGCTCTGACATTATAATCCCAATGTTAGATGTTTGTGCCCTCAGAAACATATGAGAGTTAATGAGAAGACAGGATTTGCCTTTCAGCATTTTTGCTGAAATATACAAGTTCTGTGGACAGACTCACACTGGCATAAGATATCCCATTATATTTCATTACATATTAATTTTCCCATGATTAAATATATCCTTTTTCTTTGCATAAACAGTTATTTTTAACATTTAAAAATAACTTACATTTGAATCTTTAATGTGAGCACTTGGCATTAAAATAATAATTTAAATGAGTAGAAATGCTAAGTGCCAAGAAGTAAGAAATGGCACAGAGAGGCTACAGGTGGAGCTCATCCAAACTCAGGGATAGAACACATATCTAACCAATTTTCTGTTTCTAAATACAGACAATATAAATTTCCAGCTACACTGGCTTTGTTCTCTGCTGGAATGCTGGATTTACTTATTTTATACAAAAGATTGTATACACAAAATTAGTAACTAGAAAGCCAAATAAATCTTTTTGGTATCTTATGGCATCAATTCTCAAAACTTCTGGAGCGTCATCTTCTCAAAGTAATCACTCTGTCCATTTCTAAAGCACTTGCCTCCCCTTTTCTACTATAAGTGAACAGTAAGAATTGGTTCCTCAGCAACCATTACAATGTAGTAAAAAGAAGAATAAACAGGTGTTAAGTGACCAGAGGTCTGATGCTGACTCTGATGATAAAGACCTCTGAGAATTACGTGTCTTCATTCCTTCATTTGCATAATGAAACCTATGATTGTATTCTTTACAAAAATTCTATGATAATAATTAACAATTATTTTCTATTCTGATTTACTGAACGGAACCAAGCTACCCAAAGTCCAAGTATGGCTGCTTTCTAAAATACTGCCTCCAGAACCCTAATCTTAACAACTTGACAGAACACTCAATTGCCCAAACAATCTGTATATGCTGATGTGACATATAATAATTACTTAGCACTCTGAAGGATGTAGAATGCAGTACCAGCTTTGAAGGATCTTATAGCTAGGTTGGGGAGGCAAGACAAGTATACCAAAGAGAAAATAAATGTATAAGGAAGAATAGAATATTAGTCAATACCAAAAGTAACAAGCAGATAATATGATAGAGAATGATCACTGTCAAAGAAAAAAGCATGAAGGAGAATTCAGAAGAAAGCTTGACCAAGGTGGAAAGGGTGATAGAAAATTAAACACATAAGTGAGAAAATAGTTTGACCAGATAGTGAAGTCCCTTGAATACCTCTATAAGGAAACTTGACTCCATTCATTATGCGATGGGGAATGATTATTAGATTTTGAAAAAGAAAATGATAATTTTAAAAGAATCATGCAGCAATTTATAGATCTGCTATTTGTCACAACACAGATGTTTCACATATCTGAATTAGCTGCTAAACCTCCAGCCATTGGTCTTCAACTCTTCAGTAGAATGGGATGGACATGTTCTTGTAATCCACCTGATCTTTATTTCAAACATACAAGTGATATGTACAGATATTCTCTTAAGTGATTTCAATTTAATATTGATAAAGACCAAAACGAGTAACTAGTTTCAAAATAAAGACATCAAAGTATTTCAGTGTCTAGAATTTAAACTGTCTTCTCCTTCACTTTGTTAAGTAAATATTTCATAAAGAACTGCTTAGCAATCACACACCTCTATACATGTGTTGTTTATTCATTTCTGTAGTCTTACAGTAAGGCTAAATCTCCCTCTTGACCTCAAGAACATATTTCTCTCATATTTTAGGAGATGTCCATCCCTACTTCTTGAGTGGCTGATGGGTGTTTTTTGTGGGGGTTGGAATATTTAAAAACCCAAACAAAAAGAGTCCAGTGTACCTCCAACAGTGGTTGGAAAGAGAAAAAATTTCTATTACTATGAAACTTCGCTGTTTTCTCTACTGAATTAACTCCAATCATTTTTAAGAAAGAACATTTCAATACATTTTTCTGACAGGTAGGAAATTAACTACATACCAGAAGCTATTGAATTCAACTTTAACAGTATCAATAAACATTTCTGATTAAATTATGAAATTGATTTTATAATTTTGACCATTATGTTTTTACATCAATATCATCATATGACAGTAAATGTAGTTACTGCTTCCTTATTGATCTCAGACATGGCACTCTAAAGTACTCATTTGACTATATTACAAAATCAAACTTGATTTCCTGTAGTACTGCAGTAACTTCAGGTCATAATCTAGTCTGAAGAATCAAAATAGATGAATTATTCAGTTATTAAAAGATATATTTTCCCGTGGAGGAAAAGGAACATTTTAGTCTAGTCATCCTTAATGGTTGTGTTGTAGGATATTTTTCCATGTGGGATTACTTCGTGTGAGTCTCACATAAACATACTATCACCTCCCACATTTTGTGTTATCAGTCACATCTCAGGTGAATAAACATCACTTGAAGCGGAAGAAATGTTTATTCTTCCTAAAGAAGAATTCAACAAAATGACAATGTGTCCATAACTAAAAAAAATCTATGACTTAGTCTCAGCAGGCCATCCCATCAAAATAATACTAGTATATTGAGTCATTGCATTCCCCAGGAAAGCAACATGTCTTACATGGCTTTTACTAGATAAATTCTAAAAGCAACCCAAAATATTATTTGCTAAGCTACTGCATAATTATGATTGCTCATCCTAGAGGTCCAGCATTCCTAGGTAAGCCTACATGAAGACATTTAATATCTGTCAATACATTTTCACAAAAGTACTGATTTCAAGTTTATGACTTTAGAGTCAGAAAGTCATTTCCTGTAGGACTCAGGACATCTTCCAAATTGTTGCATGTACTACTAGGTAGATGAAGAGAACAAGGCCTAGATCATTAATGTGTTCGTTAGAGGAGTCACAGCTGCTGAGAACAGCACTGGAATTACACTCCAAGTACTTGTCTTCCAGCCCAGCATTTTCTCATTTCAAGTACACTTTGATTGTAACTTTTGGTACAGCTGGTGAACTTAGAGTTAAAAGCACCAAACCCAAAGTCAATTACATTCACTCCAGAAGTAAACATATCAGTTCACACCAGAGAAGGTCTGAAGCTGGATTTCTGGGGTTGGCTGTTTGTTTGGTCATCCCCTTACTTCTGTAAAATGGGAGCCCTATATAAGGACTACTGGAGAAGAAAAGAAAGGGAGGAAAAAGGAAAGAAAGAAGGAAGAAGTCTTACATCTATTTCACAAATGACCAAGTTAAATTCATTCACAGTAACTCAAGGTACCTAAAAGATAAATATGCCTTTTCTGTGAGAATCTGAGTGTCTTCCATAGTTTTGGCTTTGGAGGACCAGATAATATCCACCCCGTCTTCTTTTTATCCTTAAATTAGCAACTGCTAAATTTATCTTCTTAGAAGGAGTTTTACTCTAGGCTCAACATTTAACACCAATGGAAATGAAAACTCCAAATAGTAGACTTTTAATAAATGGCTTCCCACAACCTTTGAGCAGAAAATAACCACAAGCCTCGTCTCATTCAGTCATTCTCAATGCAGGAATGTCCTGTGCACCAGTCCAGAAGATGTTTACCCCATCTGATTCAACAACTCTGGATCTAAGTGTCCTTTCCTTATTAAGACAAGTCATTTCCTTTATAGATGGTAATGAAAACTGGAAGTTTTTACTTAAATATTAAAACTTACTTACTGATTGATTTGATACCTATAGAAAAAATTTACAAAAATATCACTTTAATACAAGGGAAACTAGTTTTAAATATTAGTCACTTTTGTGATAAAAAATATTGTCCTGATTTAGTTTTTCCAAGATAAGTAAATCTGTGTGAGGAAAGATATTTCCAGAAAGCTTGGAAGGAACAAAAGAACATAGAACAACAGGAATCTAGTTTTTTGTTTTGTTTTGGTTTGCTTTTTGTTTTTTTGTTTTTTTTTTTTACTTTATTCCTGTTATTGTTTCTGCCAAACAAGAGACTTAGAAAGAGCATGTATTAATAGAGTATGGAAGTAACTGTTGCCATAAGATAATTATAGGTGATGTTTTAACTGGTATAAAACCTATTCACTTACCTACCAAGAGTCATTTACTGAATGATTCAGCCCTTGAGATAGAAATTATTCCAATAGTATGTTTGTTAGGAAACTTCCTTCAGTTTCCTCTTTGAATCCAGTACTCTAAATGATCCTTAGTTAAAACAAAGCATAATAATCTCTCTTTTCCAGAGTTCATATGAAGGAAGAAACAACTCTGTAGACCCACATGTAAGAATGCAGTGAGGAGATAAGTGCAAAGGGTTGTCATCAAAAGGAGGAAGCCTGGTTCCCACTACAAGTTTCATCATTCTTTGTGTCTCCTACTTGGATTCTTATAGCTGACCTTCTAACAGCCTATCCAACTCTATTCCACTCAAATTCATCACCCACACTGTTTTTTTTTGTTGTTTTCTTTTCTTTTGTTTTGTTGTTTCATTTTTTGGTACTGGGGATCAAACTCAGGTCCTTGTGCTTGTAAAGCAGCCACCCGAACCACTGAGCTGAATCCCCAGCCCACACACTGGTTCTTAATGATCTTTCTATAATACATGTGCTTGACACACCATACAAAGCCTCCTTGGCAGGCTCTATAAGAAGGTCTAGCTTTTCCTTCAGCCCATCTCTCAATACCAACCTCACTTTATACCTTGTCCTCCAGCCACATCACCCTCCTGTAGATGCCCAGACACTGAAGGTTTGTTTACTCTGGGTCTCTTCAGTGAGGATGGTGGTCCTGCCTCATACTTCTCATGGAACATATTATGAGTGAGGATTAGGGTTTCAACCCAGTGTTACCTGTTCAGGAAGCCATCGTGTCCCTCCAATCTGAGTCTGACATTTCTCTTCTGGGTTCAAAAGCAATGTGTGTCAATCTTGACTGCAGTTTGTAGGCTACTGAAATTGTATGTCCCGTAACACTTGGGTGGCTAATTCGGGGATAAACATGTAATAGATAAACGAATATTATTAGTGATTTTGAGCAGTCTCATGGAATCCTCACCACAAATAATACTCCAAACCCTGCCTTCTCAAACATCCTTTCAGTAACTTAGATCCAGGAGAAAAACCCTAGTTCAGATATAGTTGGAATGACAGTCTGCATGAGTTTCTTTGGAACTAATGCTATTGCTGACGAAAGAAAAGTTTGGCCCTTCAGATACTATGAGTAGCATTTTTTTTTTTTCAGTACTGGGAATTGTACTCAGGGCTTTTGCACTGAATTATAATTCCAGACCTTTTATAAATATGTTTTATTTATATTTGAGACAGGTTCTCACCAAACAGTTAAATTGCCTAGGATATGCTTGAACTCCTGCCTCAGCTTCCCAGAGTGCTGGGATTCACACCAGCTTTATTCTTTGGTTGTCACTACACTAAAGTTTACCAATGATAGGAAAAGGCAGAGAAGGTTTCGTGGAGATTCAGCAACATCTACAGGCAGCCCAAAGATGCTTTTCCTTAACTCTGTTCAGAAATTTCATTGTTGTAAAAACAAACATTAGTATTAGCCATAGGCCTCAGAGTTTGAATTCAACTTAGAAAGCAATAAGGCTTTTCATTTTCCTTCTTCTTTAACTGTGTTTTGACGTTTTTGTTTCAGAAATTTTAAATAAACTGTTTGTTTAGTGTTTAAAACAAATTCTTTTCTAATAGTGAAACTTCAGATCCACCACTGCAGATTACAATGACCTCATATGTTAAATGTCTTTTTTTTTTTTTATGGTTTCTATGATGCTCCTATGGTGATAAGAACAAACAGTGAGTGTGGAGACACTGAGAGCTCATTTCAGAAAATGAACAACAAAACTCTTTTCTCATGAAAACTTACAAGAACTAAAATGGAAACTTTAATAATTTCCTATTATTTAGCTTATACTTAGTTTATACAATATAGATTCATCATAATTCTGGGAACAGGATTTGAGAAAGGAGTGACCAGAGTGATGTTTGGTACACATCTCTGTAAAAGGTCAGGTAGTCAATATTTCAGACTTTGTAAATCATACGACTTTTACCACAACCTTTCAACTTTGCCATGGTAACAGGCAAGCAGACAAAATAATATGTAAACCAACATGTGAATACGTTTTGACAAAACTTTATTTATTTATTTATTTATATGGATTTCATGTAATTTTCCCATCTCATAAAATACTATTTTTTCCTTTGATTTTTTTTCTCATTGAAAAATCATTCTTATTTTTTTATTCTTTAAGTTAATTGGTACATTTTGGGTGTACATTATGATCACATTCATCATTGGGAATTTGTACCTGTACATACACATGTTCTTGTTTTTCCCCATTCTCCTTCCCTTCCTTTGACTCCTCCACCCCTCCCGGTTTACAAAAAAGCTCTGCTTCCTTTTTCCCTTATTTTCTTTATATTTTTTTCTTTCACTTCTTTCCTTTCCTGTAACACACACACACACACACACACACACACACACACACACACACACATTTCCCTTTCCCCTTTGGACGTTTCTTAGTAGACTGGATTTGAATGGCAGTAATTCGTCTATCTTCTTGAGGATATATAATCATTTTAGGAAATAATTGAGGGGGGAAAGCTATTATCCTCAGTAAAATAAAATGTGCAACCTTTAACATGAAAAATGGAAGCTTTCTCACCAATACAAGGGCATCATTAGACCACCCAGATATGTTTCTTACAACTGAGATTCAACTCTCCTTTGGTGATGGTCGCAACTGCATTAACCCTGGAGGAGAAGAAGGAATTTATTTCCTCTTAACACTCTGTCTCAAGCATGTACACCTAGCCTTTTTCTGAATTCCCTGTAGTACAGCTGAGATGAGGCAAAAGAATTTAAACAAGTTTGCTAGTGGTCTGTAGATGAGTGAAGAGAAATAAGCTTAAAGAGAGACCAGAAAATGAGGCTTCTTGAGTTATGTACAATTAGCAGCTCTTCCTTAGTTTAATCCCAAGGAACCCTGTACATGACTGAGACCACTTGCACCCCTACTGCTGGGAGATCAAGCAGTGCTTAAAAACATAACCCTCACCCAAAACTGTACCCTGTTTTACTTTAGAATAGCACTGTAACCAAGATGTTCAGATCTTTTGTTGGATAATCTTTACCTTTATCAGAAGAATAAGGTCCAGCATGTATGCAGTCTTTAAATGATAAATCATTTTGGTCCACTCCAAAAAGCTCACATTTGGAGAGGCAACAGAGAGAGAAGCTGAATTTGAAACAAGATAAACAAAGATAGGAATGGTTTGCTATCTTCACTGAGGGCAAAATAAGGTAAAAATGGCTCAGATGCAGAGTGAAACCTTCTTACTACACAGATAGACCAGAGAAAGGCTATAAAAGTTTGAATATGGTAAAATGTTGCAATAGAATTGAAGACACACTCAAACTGTTTCAGTTTACAACCATTTAGAAATGGAAACCAAGAAACTAGGTGACATTTAGATTTCTTTCCAATCTTGTGACTCTTTAAATCACATTGTGGGATACAGCATTGAAATAAGAACACATTTTTAATAAAACTACCAGTGACATTTTAATATGATGATATTTCCTTTCCTAACTATAAAAAATACAGTAAATGGTGCTAAGTACACATACTAGTAAGGTGCTTAAGCTTTAGTGAGTTATTTGGAGTAACTGAGAGAAAGAAATAGGAAGATAAGGAGAGAAGGAGTGTGAGAGACCAGTCGTGTGACTGCGAGCAAGTCCTTTTCTTCAGGGTTTATTCCTCTGTACAATGAGAAATCGAATATTTCCACAGAGCTGAATAAGGATCAAATGAAATTACAGAGGCAAAAAAGCCTTAAAAAGTAGAAGACACATCTACAAATGGAAGGAATTATTGTTAGCCAAATGCATTACAGACCCAGCAGTGTAAGGCAGACTCAACCTCTTGGGCAAGCAGCAGTATACCAGGTGTCTTGAGTAAGGGTTGATGTTGCATTTTGATTAACCCACATGAAGCCCTTATATCATATAACACGATGTTATACACCAAAACAGAGCACCAGGAGCCAAATTGGGCCTCTGGTTTCATATTGTTTTGATGGTGTTTTTCATTAATTTCATTGACCTGTGCAGATCCTCATCTAAGGAAAAAGGGCAGGAGAATCCATAAGGAAGACAGGAGAAATTGAGATGCTAAACCAAAAGGATATTAACTTCTGCAAAAAAATGAATTAAAAAGCAAGATCAAAACCACTGGGTCAATTAAATAAGCAGGTGATTGGAACTTGCCAAAGCATAAAGGGATAGATAAGAACAGCTTTGGGGGAGTGATTTTATTGTTTGGTTTGTCCCCTGAAGGA
Organism: Fukomys damarensis; assembly: GCF_012274545.1. Classification (NCBI taxonomy): domain Eukaryota; kingdom Metazoa; phylum Chordata; class Mammalia; order Rodentia; family Bathyergidae; genus Fukomys; species Fukomys damarensis. The sequence continues at coordinate 43,807,422 of NW_022900914.1, forward strand.
AATATCTGGCAGGGCTTTATGCCTTGTTATTAATTTGTATTGTGGGTTGGTATCTTTTTTTGGTTTTGTTGTATAAATAAAATAAAAAGCAAAAATCTAATTTATTTCTTAATATACAATACAACTCATTGGAAAAGACAGGAGTGGTAGGGAAATATCCTTTGAATACTATTTTTGTAAGAACGTTATTACAGATTTTTAAGAAATAGGGAGACCACTTGCCAAGAAAACACTAACCCAAGACCAAAGCAAGAAAAGAGCCCTGGTTTTTCATTTGAAAAGTTGCATTCAGTTCAGCATGACTAGCAAGATAACCAGGCAAATGATTCATAAGGCTCGTAACTCAGCAGGTGTATTGCTGTGCGCCCGCCAAAGAACCATTCACGACTCATTTCAAGCTGTGACTTTCTCTGTGTGGCAAGAGTAAGAGAGGAAGATCGGGCACTCAGATTTCCTTCTATGGGTGGGTCTCACATCATCCTATTCAATTTTGCTCAAGACATATTTATCAAACTCAGTCCGGGCTACGGCATGACTTTGGCTGCTTCAGTGAGGATGCAGGTGAGTGATGAAGGGGATTAAAAAGAAAAGTAGAAACTCTTCCTGCACTCCAAAAATGTGATCTGATTAGAAAAACGTTGTTTCTCTTTATATAAAAAAAAAGCTATGCAACTATATTTCAGTGTACACCAATACAAATCTAAAACAAGGGCACAAAATGCAGTGCTAAATGAAAAGAAATACAAAACTAAATATATGCAAGGTACATTGGCATGAATCAAACATATGTGGCAAAGGTGAATTCTGAGAGAGGAATGAGGAAATGTTCTAAATAGGGATTATGACCCAGAGGGGCAGAGGCCCAGGACATGGGAGTACGCTCAGAAAGTCTGAGAGGGGAAACTTTCCCTGAGAACTGTGTGAAGACTGTGGGCAGGCATCTCTGTGAGACTGGGCCACGTGGAACACGAACTATGTTTGGGTTACTGCTTCAGAGGGAGTTGGTGCAGAGTACAACCCGATTCTCAGAACGCTGTCACATGTTTGTAATTTTTGCAGGTGACTTTCTAGAATGAGAAGGTACAGTTGAACAATGACAAGAGCTATCTTCAAGAACAAAATGGAAGAGAGTAACTGATGCATCATGAGTTCCCATTCCCACTTACATGCAGAAGAACCGAAATAGCCTGAAAAAGTGGTGGCAAGTAAAAGAGAGTAAAACAAAAGTGGCCTAAAGAAGAAAAGCATTCTTTTGGAGTGGGCTGTTCTGGTTTAGCCTAGAAAATCTCTGTGGTTTCCTTAGAGCTGTTCATTCACAGTGTGCACAGGAGAAAGGCAAACACAGAAAAATCGAGCAGGCAATGATTGTCCTCAAGAGGCAGGAATATCATGGAGAATCAGAAGAGACCCCCCCCAAAAAAAAAAGAAGGAAGGAAATCATCCCCAGCTAGTGAGGAGTTAGGCTCTATACAGAAGAAAGCCAATGTCAAGCAGTTCCTTGATCAGGAAAAAAAGATCTAAGGTGCTTGGCATTGCCCATTTCTGCATCAACGTATTTCTTGAGGCACTAAACACACAAAAGGCAGGAAGGAAAAGCTAAGCTTTGCCCAAGGATAAATTCCTGATTTCAAGCAAGACCGAGCTGACCTTCCAACTGACTCATGTAGGATGAGTTTGGACGGGTTGTTCTCACCCATTTACTCACAAAAACTCAGATATCTGTGGTGGCAAGAAACTGTAATTTCCTGCAAGACTAAAGTGCCAACCATGCTGTTAAGGATTCACATATTTAGGAATGTCTCACTGTATATCTGGCTTATCTACTTCTCAGTTTAATGTTCACATTCCTCAGAAACCATTTGAGATAGTTAAATTCAGTACACTATTTACCAAAGGCTTTCTAGTAAAATGCTGTTTCATGCATCGATAAGGTTACAACTATCCTGAACCCTAGATATGGCCAAGTCTGTTCCATTTTTTTCTCATCATCCTCCAGCCTGGTGTTAGGCCCATGGAAACAACATTTTGTCCAAACAATGAGCAAACATGGCAAATAACTCGTGGCTTTTATTTTTTATTATGGCTCATGAATTAGGACACTTTTTCTAAACAGTATGGCCATGTTCTATGCTTCCTAATTGAGACTTTGTTGCTACAGAACATTCCCAAATGGCAGACTTGCTAAAGAATTCTATTGTCCAAAAACCAAAAACTGAGTGACAGATGTCTTCTAATGTGCATCACCCTGATATGTGTTCCACTTAGGTGTTGTTGAATTTCATGAGATTAGAGAACATAACAAAGTACAGCTTTCCATTGAATGAATCTCCTGGGTGATGGTCAATGTCCCTTCTACATAAGTAGAAGGTATCCCAGCAGGAAGTAGCTTCACCTTATTGCCTTTTTTTCCCATAGTCATTCACCACAAACACATACCATAATGGCAACATTGCATTACCTACTCTCTATATCTTATTATCAAGGGGATGGTGGCAATCTGTAGAGCAGAGAAGCCAGCCAGTTGCACTATCCATGAGGCTTAACTCTTCTGGTTTTAAAGTGTGTGAGCTATGAATTTGTCCTCCTGAGAATGTTAATCTTCACATCCAGTTTTTTGCTTTCCTCTGCTCCCTACTTCCCAGTGAGTACAAAACTCAAAAAAAATTACTTCCAAATCATCTTCAGGGTATTGAGGGTGTATAGAAGCCAAATTTGCTCCCATTGTTATATTCCAAGACTCAAAGACTATTGGAGCAGAAACTTTTTTGGTTCGCAGTAGAACTAATTATTATTCTATCTTGTGCATCTGGATAGCACCTCTTTACAGTAAAGAAGTGTATAGAATTTGACATTTAGACCTTATGATAAGGTATCCTTCTTGAATGGAGGAAATCTTATCAGGCTTACTGTTTTATCTGGAGTGTCAAGTTCTATTCACAGTGAGCCTAATTCATTTAGGCATTTTTATGTTTTTCCCATCTTTCATTCTCTTTCTTCCCTATTTCTAAGAGCACCCTATACACTCAGTTTAACTATTGTTCTTGACTTCCTTGACTCCTCTGCCAATCCCTAGTACTAAGCCTCCTTATCTCTTTGATGATACTCATTTCCTTCTCAGCAGCTTAACAGATTGATCTCCATTTCTTCTCAGAAAAGGTTTGGTCTTTTTTCTCCCAAACCTTTAGTAAAGCAGCCACTGGTTTCCATTCCAGGTCAGGCAATGGATGTCTAGTGATAATTTTCTAATGTTCAGATCCCACGGCCATTCAGTTTTCAGCTTTGACTTCAATGCTGGGTGCCCCATCACATGCCCCCTACTGTGCTGATATCCTTGAGACAAATTGCTTCTGATCTTACCTTTTCCCTGTGCCAATGCTTAACTAGTATCTCATAGTCTGCCACAAGAAATCAACTTTCCAAACTGAGTCCATGTTAAATATCCATTGTTACTCTCTGTAACATATAACTTTTCTTTATAGATTCATTAAATTTTGATCTTTTGGGGAACATTTAGTGCATTCTACTCACTATCTAGTTGAGGAAAGCAAAGTCTAAATGCTATAGTGATTTGATCCTGGTCATACAGCTAAGTCTAGTTAGAAATTAGAATCTACTCTCCTGTCACCTTCCTTCTCCGTTCTCCTCACCGTACTATCAGCTCCTTCAATTTTACCAGCTTCTCTTTCAATAAAACTACCCATCTGGAACACTGACATACCTGTTTTACTTTTTATAGGGACTTAATATGTGAAGCCTACTAAACTTGATGATTGAATTCTTTGATTCAGCAATTAGGTAGCAGAACAAACACGACTTGTAGATCTTCTCCTGACATCTGAACAGGTCTAAGCTGTCCTCTGTGTGACCTACCTGCTTGTCCTTTAAGGCAGCAAATGACAGTGCTTATCCCCCAGACAACATCCTCACGATATGCTTCTATCAAGAATGACCCTGTGACAAATGTGTTTGCAAAATGCTCATAGCACATCTGATTCCTGCCTTGGGAATTGATAGTGTGTGTCAAAGGTTCTGAGAATAATGTAATCAAGAAAATTTTATGACTGCTCAATTTAATGGTCATCAAGTCTATGTGGCTATGGAACTCTTTTTCCTAACAATACACCTTCTGAACTTCTACAGAACCCATTTTAGGAAGAAGCAGCTCTAAATTCCAGTCTTTCTTTCTTTCTTTCTTTCTTTTCTCTTTCTATGGAGATCTCTTATTCTTGGCACACCTCCACTTGACCGACTTTTTTTTCCCCCATTCTTGGCCTATGCTGCCCTAGGAGAATATTACTATTCTATGGACTATCTATTTATGCTAACTTCCCACCACGATAAACTAGTAGTAAGGGTGTACTATGTGTGGGAAAAGCGCTGAGCATGAGTTCTAAAATGCTTTGAACCCTCATTTTACTGGCTGCATGACCCTGAGTAAATAACTACACTTTCTGTAAACCTCGATTTCTTCACCTATAATCTCAAAATCCTAATTTCTATCCTATACATACCAGTATTGCTATAAGGGTCAGCAAAAATAACAGATGTGAAACTATGCCACTCACTATAAAAGATGATATAGATGGTAAAAATTGTGATGAGAAAAGCCATGAGGCTAAATCTGTCTCCTTAAACAACACTCTACATCAGTGTTAAAGTTCCCAAAGGGGTGTGAAACTGGTCATATTGGGTTTAACCTACCAACTGAGCATTGGGTATGTGACTGAAAAATAAAAAACAGAAGGTAGCTGCAAAAGAAAAGGAGAAAGATCATGTAACTTGAATGGGAGAAAAGTCAAGGGAGATCTAAACTACTCTCCAAGGAGGCAGAGATCTTGAATAATTTCAGTAAGAATTCTCTCATGACTCAGGAGCAGGGGTGAATGTTGCAACTATGACCTAGGTGTCTGATGGAGCCTTATACAAAACTTACTGAAATGAAAGGAGAACCAGCAGCTAATTAAGATCTCTATGGGAATAGGCAAAAAATGAGACATATCAGACGTCCATTCTCCATAAGGAGAAAGCAGATAGGACTACGTATCAGCAGTAGGAGGTCAACAACTTAGAGATGAACCAGAGAAAAGCTAATTTTACATTGCTGGGTTTATATGTGTGTGTCGTTCATGTTTGCCAGCCTGGTAACCAGAAAAACACTCATTATAGATTTTAATAGAGGCCATATGAAAACATGACACTGTAACCCAAAGGAATGATGTCAGTGGTGGGGAGATTTAGAAATTAGAGCCAGCCAGAAACTAAAAGTAACATTGGCCCTTTAAGGCTTTGTCCTTCTGACCATTCCAGGTTATTAATCCTTCTGCCAAGTGGGCTGGAAGCCAAAATATTTCATAACTTTGCATTTATTTCAGGGTGTTAATCTCATAGGTAACCAGCCTCTACTTTAATAAACCCCCACTCCCTATGCTGGCCTCATGGGCTGCTCGTACGTGCTGTCCTGGAGACTCAGTAAACATGTGCCTGCCCCTGTGGTTTCTGGCCTCAGGAGGGTGTTGACATAGGACTACCAGGGTACGGTGCAGCTGGTATCAGCCGCTTGCTACAGATGACTCCTCAGTTATGCATTCCCCTCCCAAAGCACTGGCCTCAGCCCTGTAAGCAATCTACCTGCCTCTCGTCTCCTTGCTGGCTCGGAGGTCAGGAGGAGAAGTAGGTTAGTTGGACTCAAGATGGACTCAACAATCTTAACCCCACTGCCAAGCACAGTAGTCAGCTTCACCAGCCCCTTCTCCAGCCCCATTTTTAATCACTAAGCACAGAAGGTAATGAGAAAATGCTTGAATTACAAAGATTCCCATTTATTACTCTGACTGTTCCTCCACAAAGCTTCTCTTTTCCCCTTTGGCAAGAACAGATCACTACTGACACTTTTAGAAGGCCCTGGGCCCTCTCAATTATTGGCCTAATCTCTGCCTGCTCTGAAAGCAGAATTCTTTTCTAACTAGATTTTTTAGAAAGTTAAGAGGCTACCCTTTGCTTTATTCATTGGAATGACTTCACGAGCTAATGTATTCTCCTGTCGGTATATTTCATAGGTTTAGCAACATCTGCAGGATGTGGAAAGAACAGAAACAAACCAGATGTTTCCAAAAGGTAGCTTCACTAATCCCCCTTAACATAATTATTGCAGTAACGCATTCGTGTTTTATGGTACCTCTTCTATATTTATATGCTGTTAACTTTTCCTGTAGAAATCCAAACCAGTGGATCTGAGTTCCTTCTAAACAGATTTGCAATCTTAAAAAAAAAAAAAAAAAAAAAAAA
>NW_022900914.1:43813837-43897366 GCF_012274545.1 Fukomys damarensis
TTTTAAAAAAAAAAAAAAAAAAAAAAAAATTTGACGTATATCCTCCATTAAATCCAAATTTCCTTTATCAAATTTTAGAGGGGAAAAACAGATTAAGGAAATGTAGATATTTATCTCAGCCTTCAACATTTACACTCATTGAGTTAATTAGCACTTAATTACACTGTCAAAAGGGAAAATTTTACCACGGACAGAGCAGTCCCCACCCCTCAGGCCCTCACTTCTTTAGAGAGGCAGACCTTCGCTCCGAGCCAGCTCTTTCCTGCCCGAAACATTTGTAATGATTACTTGACAAGACGTGCAGATACAAAATTGCGCAACGGAGAGCCATCATTCACCAGACTCCCTCCGCAGTTCCCATGCTGGAGCAACAGTGCCCCCCAAAGCAAGCGGCCAGAAGCACCCTGGAAGCAAACCCTGGGCTGCCCGAACTTCTATTTTTTGCTTTATAAGCTAAGGAGCTATTTTAAGAGTTGGCTGTCCCGAAAGCAGTCTCTATTACAACCAGACGAGCATTCCAACCAAGCTGGGGAGCCTCGGCTGGAAACAGAGAATGTTTCCACCTATTTTAACTCAGACGCCAGGAATTCTCTAAGGAGGAGATGGGGATGGGGGAATAGGAGAAACATGGTAGAAAATTGGAAAACCTCAGAAGTTTGCCGAACACCAGGGAACAGAGTATAACTAGATTAATGCATAAATCTTATTATCCAAAATGCAACTGAATAGAGTCGTTTGTCATCAGAGTTTCTCCATCTTTTAACAAATGGCAATATTTTTTGTCTCACCAGTTCCCTGCCAAGCAGACCTCATTAAAGCTGTTGGAAAATAATAGTATTCTAATTAGTTTAATTATGATATGATGAATTATCAACCCAATTTTTAAAAACAATACGCAATTAGCCTTTTTTAAGTCAAAGACTGCTTTTGCAAAACAGGAAATGAAGCATAACACCCTTAATTTCATCATTAGGGCAAAATCCTAGACGCTCCTATGCAGTGGTATAATGAGTATGTAACGAAACCAACAGTCCGCACTCTTCCAGCCTTGCTTTGTGTATTGACTAGGAGGCCTTTTGGCTCCAAGAATGGAAACTGCATTAAGCTGAAGGCTGACCCAAATTTTTCCTCTTTCAAGTTCTAAGTCCTGTTTTCTGTTTTGCTTTCTATCCTGGAATAGGGTCACCCTATAAAAGATGAAATATTACATTCTTAAAGGACAATGAAGTGATATGTCATATCAGCATGCTTAGATTTTATACAGTTCTTGTGGGTATTACAAGGGAAAAAGTAATGTGGTGTTGGAAGTAAGGAATGCAAGCCTGGAAGCCTGAAATCCAAACTTTTGAAATCACATCACACAATCAACATAATCATAGGCACATATGAGAAGGCTCCATATTAAGTACCTGAGAGGTAACAATGATATACAAACAATATAAAAATATAATAACCTGTTTTCCAATCTCTAAAGTAAAACCCACAAATGAGAACCCCTCCCACTACGCTCTACCGGAATGGCTAGATTTCTGTAAGGAGGGGAAGAAATCAGAATTCTCTTGCATTTTTAGGCAGAATGTGAATTGCTACAACCACTTTGGAAAACTCATATCACTGTTTCATGGTATCTACTAAATATAAAAACCCTAGGACCTAACAACTTCATTTCAGCTTCTACATTCAAACAAAATGAGGGCATGCATCCACTGAAGGGCATGAACAACGACGTTTGCAGCAGCTGTATTCATAAAGGGCCCAAACAGGAAATAATGTGAAGGTCCACCAATGGCAGGAAGCATAAACCGTGAAATAGTCATACAATGAGACACCATGTAGAATATTTTCCAAACACAAAAAGAGTACACACTATATGATTTTACTTATATTTCATTTAACAGTAGGCAATCTAATCTGTGGTGTCAGAAGGCACCACGGTACTGGTGGAGATAATGTAGGTAGGACATGAAAAAGCCTTGCGGGGTGTGTTGGGATTGACCACCTGTAACTTAGTCTAGGCAGTGGTTACGTGGATATCTACATATGTAAACGTCTGTACAACCGGACAGTATGTATACTTTGCCTCAATTTAAAGTGGAAAAGCAAAAGAAATTTCTCTACAAGTGAGAGTCACCAGCTTCAGATGTGGATCATGCGATGTCACTTCCTTGCATGAAGCAGAATTGCATTTTCCTCTGACAATGATACGTAGTCCCTTCACTTGCCAACAAGGGTCTTGCGTATTCTGGGCTCTACCCACCTCGAGAAACTCACCTCTTACTATTTCTGCCCCTCTCTCCCTGCCTCCTCCCCACCCACCCCGCAGCCACGGTGCTGCTCCTCCAATGCGTCAGGTTCTCTCTGACTAGCTCCTTGGTACTTGGTCTTCACCCTGCACGTGACCCTCTCCTCCCAGATTCTCCCGTGACCTCCCCCAACTCATCAATCAGGTCTCAGCTCAAATGCTACCTCCTTGGAGCGACATCCTGACCGTTCCCACGAATGTAATGTCCTCCTCTCTCCATCATGTCTCTCCAGCCCACTTGTTCTCTTCAATTTTATAACCACCACTTGTTACTCTTTGAAATTACCTTGCTTGCTCACTTATTTTTGGTGTCCTCCACTAAGATCCATGCTCCTGGAGAGAATTGATAAAGACTGTTTTTAATCACCACTGTATCTGGGATAGAGTTTGGGATCAAAAAAGCACCTAAGAGATACTTGATTCTGGGAGAATAATGATTCTACATATGGATAAATTACTGCCCTTTAAATTGATTAGTATGGGAAAATTAATAAGGAATGGTATGGAACAGTCAAAAGGCATTGCATTAGAAGTCAGAAGACTAAGTATTTTGAAGTGATGATCATCTGCTCCAATGTCTTTCATAGACATTATCTACGTCTCTTTGGAAGATTGGGAAGATGGACATTAGAATATAATGAACAATCAGCAGCAAAGGGCCAAAGGAAAGACTTTAGGAGGAAGTCATCAGATCAGGTAGGCAACGTTCATGGACCTTGCAAAAGAAGTGGCCTGAAGGGCTGGATGGAAGGAATAAAAATAGGTGGAGAGAATCAGAAGACTCCTCATTGTGGAACTGGATCAGCAAATGTGCAGAAGTGAGAAATCCCAAGGTGGAATAAGGTCCATGAGCAGATGTTCATCATTCAAAGGAAAAGACTTTTTCAGGAGATCTGGTCTTAGTTTCCAAACAGTACTTTGCCCTCATTTTAAAACACATTCAGACTATAGAAAGGGGCTTAACAATTTCCATTGTGCAATCCAGCCAAAGAATAGCACTTTGCCTCAATACTGAATTTTAGAATGTGTGTGCGCTGGCCTTCCTTAAAATTGTAGCCTGAAAGGTAATACAGATCAGATATCAGAAATTTGCATTATTGTCCCTAGCAAGATAGTAATTTAATGAATGTATCCTTTATGGAGAAGCAAGAAGCTTGTGCACAAAACAAGCAAAAACCTGTTGAGAGACATTGTTTTCCTTATTTGTTCTAATTATTTTAGTTATATAGAGCTAATGATATTGCTTAACTTTGAAAGTTAAAAAGCTTTATTACCTCCACCTGCTATCATCAAACTGGTCATAATAGTAACAATAAAAACACACAATAAATTTTCAAACAATGAATATTTACAAATAAATGCTTTGGCTTAGTTTTTTGAAGTAAAATCCATTTGTTTGGATTGGGTATCTTGTTCAGGGATTGTAAGGCTCACATTCATGTACAGGTGTGCATGTGTGCATGTGTATGTGTGTGCATGCACATGTGGCCAGAATGTGATGAATAGTGTGCTGGTCTACTGATTCATACACAAAAAAGGATTTAGAGCCCAGACAAGCTCAGACTACCAGAAGTGGGATGCGAGCGTAGATGAAGAGGAAATATGTTGATGTCAGCTGTCCCTCATTTGAATACAGCTTGGAGTTTGATCTAGAAAAAAAAATAATAGGACTTGGTTCAATTGTGTGCGTGTGTGTGTGTTTTCAGAAATGATTCATTTCTTTTTATTGCACAGCTGGAAACACATGAAAAGAGGTGGAAAGAGGTAAGTGCTTTGCTGTAGACGTCTCAGTTGGAAGTAATTTGCTGTTGAGCTAAAAAAATTGTGGATTTCAGACTTCCAGTCTTGAGGTTGGGACCTAAGATTGGCAGTGATCCCTTTTTGGGTATAGGGCCAATCAGTGGTATTTCTGTGGATCATTTCCCAGTGGACTCTTTCTCTGACTCTATAATACTGGCAAAGTTGAAGTTTCCTTCATAAGACCAACCTTATGAGTTACCTAAATGGATTGACCTTTGGTGCTTCGAGTCTGCTATGTATTTCAGAAAAAGCTTAATGATTAGGGCAACTGCTGTTGACAACATCTGTCACAAGGCTTAAGAAAGTGCCAGCTGCCATAGATCATGGATGGCCCCTACAATTATAAGAAGTAGTATTAGTATTACAGGAAGTAGTACTACTATTACAAGAATAGTAGTAAAGAAAAAAAAGATAAGGTAAAAAATAGAAGGGAAGATATCTTTTATTCATACGAAGAGATAGGAAAAACCTTTCTGCTTTCAGTATTTGTCTCAGATTGTGTACATGCTTGGCAATGAACCTTTGCTATCTCTTACTTTTACTTAAAATGATAGCTATGGCGCATGTAATGGATGACATCAATTCTCCAATTTTAATCAATAGCTCCACAATGATGACAAATCGGTCTATCTGAAGGTTGCCATTTAAAGGTTTTGCACTACCATTTGATCAGTCTAGCTGTCCACCTCCACATACAGTTACCTTTTCAAACCCAGCTCTCTGCATAGTTTATTTATTCATAAGCCATTCTGATTTACTTATTATTCCCTGAAAACTGTATATGAACCCTACCTTCAGTCTTTGCTCACACCCCTGCCCTCCACAGGACGTTCTCTGCCTTTCCCTCAAAGTGACTTATACTCCCCTGAGTCTACATTTATTTTTTTTCAGCTTTAATTGAGTTTGTTGGTACATTTCAGGGATACAGTACAGTTACATTCATTGTTGGGATCTTGTACCTCTACATGACAAGCCTTGATTCGCATTTTTTCCCCTTACCCCTGCCCTCCCTTTGAGTCTACATTTATTTTCCCATCTTATTCCCATTCTTCTGAACCCCTGTCTCACTTGTGGCTATCATATGTTTCTTCTATTGGCAGTTAACATTGTCCTTGTGGTAGAAACTGGTTTTATGTTTCTTGATAGTCTTATGACTGATGAGACATGATGGGCATTCAACCTATTAATAGCAGCACAAAGAAAATTTTGAACTCACAGAACTGGGGCAAATCCAATCTCCACTGCTTACTAGACCCTTCCAGTTCCTGTCTTTCACATCCAGTCTCTCAACAAGCCCTACAGGTTCTGCTTCCAAAATATACATTTAACCTGGTTACTTCTTTTCTTCTTGCTGCCATTGTGTTTATTCACATTACTATAATTGCTCACTTAGACCACCAAGATAGCCTTTTTGTTTCCACTCTTACTCCTTCTCTTCCACTCTCCATACTATAAAAAAATAGTGCTTTCGCTTAAGGTAAATAAGATAATCTCTCTCCCTTGCTTCAAGACTTTCTCATTGTGGTTTGGGATTGTGGTTTGGAATGAATCCCAAACCACTGTCCATACTTCAGCACCTTGCAAACTGTGACACCTGTCCCTCTCCCCAGCATCATCTGTCCTCAGAGAGTTCCTAGAAATAGCTGAGTTCTCACCCACTTTCAGAACCTTTGGCTTGAATCCTCTTCCATTATTCTCTAATTGGCTGCCTTCTTTGCATTTTTCATGTTTTGGCTCTAATCACCCAGTTGTCATAGAGAATTTTCTTCTTTCTCTATTTAAGGAATCCTGAGTCAGTATTATTATTATTATCTATTACTACATCTTGTTCATTTCTTTTGTGACACAATAGTTTATAATAATCTTATTTATTTACTTGTCTGTAATCTGGAAAGTCCATGAAAATATATAATTCATAATTTCAGCTAATTTATCTCTGCTGTACTTTCTTGTTTCTGTAACCATCTGATGCAAAATAGACACTCAATAAACAGCATTGCAACCTTTACTAAGCAATACATGTCAGTTTATGAATGGAATCACAGTGGGTATACTTCACCCCCCCACACACACACCATATATGTACTATTGTTTCCATACATCTTGCTGCCATGTAAATTATAAACCTTACACTGCACTCTACTTGGTTACTTTGAAACAATCCACTACTTTTTTTTTTTTCTTTTTTGGGTACTTGGGTCCTTCTGCTTGCAAGGCAGGCGGCAGCACCACTGAGCTAAATCCCTGGCCCAATCCACTACTTTTTAAAGAGACTTAGTTAATAAGATAAAATTCTATGTTCTCACTTATGTAGTTTATGTTTCCAGTACTCCTCATCATATTGTATAAGCCTGTGCCCCCATCTCGTATCAGATCTTTCTGACTGAAGGATTTTCTTTAATGTTTCTTACAGTACAGATCTCATGAGGATAAATCCTATCAGCTTTTGGACATACAAAAACTCTATTTTGTTTGCATTTTGAAATATATTATTTAGGGATATTAGAATTCTAGTTTTTTCTTTTTTAAAATTTTAAAGACATTGCTCCACACTCTTCTTGCTTGCATTATTTCTAATGAGAAGTCTGACACCATCTTTGTCTTTGTCCCTCTATGTAAAATGTCTTTCTATATGGCTGCTTGTAAGATTTTTCAATTATCAAATATATTGAGCAATTTTATTGTGATGTGTTTGGCATTTTATATATTTTTTAGTCTTCCTTATGTTTATTGTTATCTCGATTCATTGAAATTTCTTGGATTGATGTTTTCATCAAATTTGAAAATTTTAAGCCATTTTCTTCAAATATTTTATGTCCCATCCTATTTCCCTTTTGAGGATTCTAATAACATATAAATTATGCTAATGTAAATTATCCTCCAATTCACTGATCATCTCTTCATTTTTTCTTGAAATTTTTTTTCTGTGTTTCCTTTTGGAGAGCTTTGGTTTTTCTGTCCTCAGGTTCAATAGTCCATTTCTGTCTTGTCCAATGCCTGTTAGTCTCATCAACATGTGCTCTACATCTCAGGCCATTGTAGTCTTCATCTTTAAAGGTATGAGTTGGTTTTGGGGGTTTGTTTTTGTTGTTGTTGTTGTTGTTTTTGTTTTTTTACATATTTCATATCTCTACTAGCATATCTTTTCTCTGTCTTCTCGATCATATGGAATACAGTTATAACTATTTTTAATGTCTTTATTTTATCTTCTAACATCATTGTGAGTTTGGGTTGAGTTTCATTCATTGTTTTCATTCTGTACAGGTCATATATTCCTGCTTCTTTGCATGCTTAGTTATTTTTGTTAGAATGCAGGTATTGTGAATTTTACCTTGTTAGACGCTGGTGATTTTTTAATTCCTATAAATATTCTTGAGCTTTATTCTGAGATGCAGTTGAGCTAGTTGGAAAATTTTATTCATTGCCAGCTTGTATTTAAGCTTTGCTAGATAGCTTTATATCCAGGGGCTACTCCCCACTGCTAAACGAAGACTCCTTTTTTTTTTTGGTACCGGGAATCAAACTCAAGGCTTTGTACTTGCAAGACAGGGACAGTGCCACTGAGCTAAAGCACTGGCCTTAAACCAAGACTCTTGTAAAGACTCATATCCAATGCCCCATGAATTGTGAGGTTTTCCCATCTGACTGCTGAGAACAAGCACCATTCCTTGCTTTGTGTAAGTTCCAGGTACTATTTTCTCTAATCTTTTCCTCTCCCTGGGTAGTTTCTTTTCACAAATATGTGTTAATCAGTACTTAGGTGAATATTCAAAGAGAACTCACTTCAGATCTCTAGAATTTTCTCTATGTACAACATTTTCCTCAGTGGCATTCAGCCCTGTAACTTCTGGTTACCTTGGTCTCCCAGAGTTTTAGCTCTGTTTCCTAACTCAGGAAGTCTTCTTTCCTTTTTACAAGCTACAACAATCATAGGACTTATGTATTCTTGTCTCTCAGGGAATCACTGTCCTTTGATGCCTGATGTCTAGTGTCTTGAAGATTCTTATTGTTCTTATTCATATTATTATTCATATTCTGATGATGATGATTTTAGTTGTTTAGGGAGCATAGATGGTCCGTGTTGTTCCATCTTGGTTGGAAATAGAAATCTCCTAGTACATTGGAATATAACCTAATCTACTTTCCCATCAAGCTATCTTCAGAGCAGTTCTAATGGATAATAAAATGGTAGTGAGGCAGAAAACAGGGGAAAATTAAAGATTGAAGAATATATAATGAAGTCCCACACCCTACTGATGTTGCTGTTGCTTATTAGAGAGTGGAAAAGGAAAATATCTCTACTAATTTCCTGTCTTATCTGGAATATGTGGAACTGGCCATGCTAAATGAAAGTCTTTCCTATTTTGGGCAAAACTAAGGTAGAGTTTTGCAAGGTAAAATAAAGCTAACCCCTTCCCAAGGTCCTTATCTCATTAAGCGATGTGACCTTCTCCACAAAGGAGGATCATCAGCAAACACAATGGTTTGTGAGCACATCACAGGATGTGCTCATTATACCACAAAGATAGAGTAGGGACTAAGCAATCACAGGGCAACTCAGAAAATTGTTTTATAAGCCGACTTTTACAAATTGATTTCAAAACTGGGGAGCAATTACCATTAAGCAAAATAATTTGCTGCCCCGAAGAGGGTAGGGCAAGGCAGTAGGTCCAAAGATAACCTAAGCCATCATTAGAGAAATCCAGTTATTTAGTCAATTTTACTTATTTACAGGACTAAAGATTAATGAGTTCAGATACTCACTCAGACAGTAATTAGGTTTCAAAAACATACTATAACACAATCAATCATGGCTCTTGAACATAATGGCATTAGGGCAGAGCCCTCTTTCAGCTCCAGTTATTAGCAAGTGATTGGTGAACACTAGGCTTCAGCTGAGAGCCTACCCCAGGGCCCTGCAATAAAAAGAAAGAAAACCCTTGAAAAAGAAGAAAGTGTAGCTTTATCCTTTGTCCTTTGTCAGGATACTCTAAGATATTATGCATAGGATGCAAGGATTTGTAACAGAACTTCAAGATCAGTGACATTTCAAAAGAGTGTTGGTATTTCCCTTCCAATACATCTTTACTTGAGAACCAACTATTTATATTCCTTTGAATCTAGTCCTTGAGGGCTAGGATTAGTTTCTTTTAAAATTTTAAAAATTTACTTCCTCGTGATTCTAAAAATAAAGATAACTCAGGTTCTTATAAATACACCAAGACCTCATGGCACCAAAGAAAGAGGCAGAAAAATAAAAAACAAAAGAGCTTTTTACACAAGGAAGAAGTTTTTATTATCTGCTCTTACTTAGCAAAGAACATTTTCTCTTGTTACTAAACAAAGAAATTAGTAAAGGTACATGTCCAAGATTCATGGATTCTAGGAGGAGAAGAAGGAGAAAGAGGAAAAAACAGTATATATATAAAACAGTAAATATAAAATATAATTTTATATTTAAAGAAAAGTTGCAAAAACAATAGAGAGCTCCCACTATACCCAGTTCCCCTTATTGTTAACACCTTATATTACCATGATACATTTGCCAAATCTGAGAAACTAACATTGGCGGTATCTGCCAGGTCTATTGTAGAGTCACTATTTTTATTTCTCACACTCTATTCTATACTCTTTGTTCTTTGGAAGCAAGTTACTACCCCCAGTTCCTGCTGTTGAGGGAGAATTAAGCTAGAGAGGGCATATGTATTATTTGTACTTCTCCCATGAAGATTTACCCCGTTTCACCCATTTTTATTCATTCAATTGTTATCATATCTGTTTTAATATTTCCTTCTAGCTGCTTTTTTCTTTATAGTGGATTTTACATTAAAGTAAACAGCAAGCACGACAGAAACACACCAGACCTTCTTGGAAAACACCTATCTTTCATGAAGCCACTATGCAATTTATTAAGTTTGGAGTTTTACTGTCACATATTTTCCTTAATTTTTTTAATAGAAAGATTATGCCTCTAATTATTTGTGTAAATTCTTTGGAGTGTTAAAACTTTCTCTGATGCATTTCATTTTTTTATTTTTTAAATTTTATTTTGTTTTTTATTAGTACTTGTTTGTGTACACAATGTTTACATTCCCTGTGGGGTGTTGGTACATATATATTTGTCTCCTTTTCCTCCCCCGCCACTCCATCTATCTCTTTATCCTCCTCTCTCCTTTTTGGGCATGTTTGCATATATAATGTTTATATTTCTTGTATGGAGTTGATACAGGTGCATGACACATCTTAATTTCTTTTTTTATTCCCTCTCTGTCCTCTTCTTCTCTCCCTCCATTCCTTCATCCCCTTCTCCTTTTAGGATGATTTATTTCCCTACTTCCTATTGTCCATCTTTCATTTTGCTCTTTACTTATACTTTGGGTGTCTCATATAAAAGAAACCAAGTGAAACAGTTTCTCTGGTGTGAAAAACTATGATAGTACACAAAACCCTAATGGGATAATTAAGAGTGTGAAATAGGAAGAAAAGGGCTAAAGGTGTAGGGAAAGTGGGAAGGGTAGGGGAAAGGAAACAAGGGAAAAGAAAAAATATGAGAAAATGTAAAAACGGAAATAAAGAGTTTGTAAATGCAGAGGGGAGGAGGGGGTGAAGGGAGGGCAGGGACAAGGGGAAAAAATGAGAACCAAGAACTGTCATGTGAAGGCACAGGATCCCAGTAATGAGTGTAACTGTATTGTAGACCTATATTGTACTAATAAACTCAAAAAAAAAAAAGAAGAAGAAGAAAGAAACCAAGTGAAATTTAAGCTGTATGTCTGATTTACATTGTGGTCTCAAGGTAGGTCCATTTTCTCCTATAGATTATTCAGGCTATGGAATTAATCTAAGCTAGTATAAACTTAGGCTGTGTATCCACCAGTGCCTAAAAGCAGAAAAATAAGAAATATAATATTAGTATCATTCAATCCAGAGATTGTTTTAGTTTTCATAACAGAAAACAAGGGGTTTGACTAACTTCCTTTAAACTGATTGTGTTTCTCTCTGCTTCTATTTGGACTTACAAATCATTTTACCACGTGAAAATCTTTAGAAAAAGATGAAGATTTGACATCTTTTCGGTTACATGGCCTTCTCCTAGCTAACCCTTCCTAAGGGGCAAAAAGACTCCCCTAACCTTTTCAATTCAGTCCTGAGATGGACAACTTCAGTAGAGTACCAAGACTTGCATTTGACATTTGGTTTCTCTGAGGCTTAATCAACTGGCTTCTTGAATGAGCTAGACCAAATATCTTGTTCCGTAGGCTGGGCTTCTTGTGAATTATTAGTCTGGCACTGGCTTTCCTCACCAGCTTTTCCAGGGCAGAGCAACATGAGACCTTTGGGACCTCCTGCATTCCAGCTCTGAGAAAGAGTTCTGTCAACAGGGCGTCAATTTTGAGTGTGGGTGTAGACGTCCCTTTGGTGTGTCCCCTACTCAAATTCTGCCAAGGGTAATATATGCTAGAAGCCAGGCTTTGTCTCATTCTGCCAACAGTACGAAGGATGTAGGAGCTCAGAAAGAACAGGGAAAGGTGCCACCCTCGTAGGATGCCCATTGCGCCCTTGGCTCTGAACCAGAAGTGCTCAGCATAGAGAGGATGGCAGATCTCATCATTCTTATCCCTGCCCTCTGTTGTTCCACCTGTCGGGGATGTCTTGCTTCTTTCTCAGTCACATTCACCTCGCAAAGCCAAAACCATTCTGTCTCCTTCCCAAAGTGTCCCTCTCTTGTGACTTTCCAGTCTTCAGAAGTTTTGAATGTCCGAACGTGTACACTTTGTATTACACACTATTTTATATCTGTAGTTGTAAATGTGTTCCTTTTCCTTTCAGTCCAGCCTGAACGCAGTTGAAAGTTTAAAAAAAAAAATCTTCCACATTTTGTCAGTTTTTCTGCTAGTAGGTAAACATCATGAAGACACTTAAGGCTTGTTTACTGCTGTATCAGTTGTGATCAACATACCAAGAGAATAATATGAGCTCAATAGCTATTTGCTGCATAAGCATTAAGAATGGAAGTCTCTTCAATGCTCCTGGTCCATTGCCCACATTCAGTTGTCATACCATCTGCCTGAATGACTCAAGCCTCTTCTCAAGGGACTCAAGATCTATATTAGCCATACAATAACTGTGCCTGCTGTACTTCCAGTACCAGGTAACAGAAATGTTATGTCTGATATTTGTAGAGTCATGTAGAGCCCTTTTTTCTTCCCCCCAAATTATTTCTCATTTCATTGTCTGCTTAATTCAGTGACATAGCTCAGTGTCTCATTTTTTAGCATTCTAATTCTGTAAGAAAATAATTGAACTGACCCTCAACAGTTTTTTAAAAATTTTATTTCTATCAATACATGTGATTGGGCATTGATAGAATGATTAGGTCTGTTGGCACTAACACCACCAATCACTGGACACGAATGAACTAGCTGAATAAGGAATGTTAATTTCTGTACCCTTTCATGTTCATTTTCATAAGACAGAAATCAAAAGTCTTAATCAAATGCATTCTTGGTTTTCTGAAATTAAAGCACAATTATTTTCTTCACATACATTTTGTGCCTCCTACTCCAAACTTGGACATTTTACCTACCTGTAAGCAACCTTAAGTCGAGCATATCTTGTTCTTGACACATACCATTTCTGTTGGATCCCTGAGCTCACCTCTCCAGATGAATCAAGTGTGATCATATTGTGAGCAATCAGAATTCTTCACACATTCAAATAAATTTAAGTATGTATGCTGCTAACTGACACAATGACTGTAAGGTGCAATGAAACTGCAAATGTGCATTTGCCCTCTGAATCTGTCGGGTGTGGGTTACACAAAACTATGTTGATACCAAAATCCATGGATGCTCAAGTTACTTGAATAAAGTAGTAGAATACTTTCATATAATGCTCTGCACATCCTCCCATATACTAAAATCATTGTTAGATTACTCGTAATACCTAATACAATGTAAATAGCATATAAAAGTTGCCATCCTGTATTTAAGGAGTAATAATGATAAATAACACATTCTATACAGGTACAACGTTTTTCTCTGAATACTTCTGATCTGTGGTGGGTTCCACCTGCAGCCGTGGGGCCTGTGGATACAGAGGGCTATCTTACATATTGCTACAAATAAACATTTTATTTCTACCCAAAACTTATTTTCCCCTCAACCTAAAAAAATCATTATTAAAAACTATTTAAGTTTTTCCATAACAGTCTATTTCTCCCAATTGTTCCACATGGTTGGAGTTTCCTGTACAAAAAAGAAAATTTTAAAAATTTGCAAATAGTTTGTAAAATACTTAATCTGATCAAAACACTGTACTGAAGTTAGAGCCTCAAAGGCAATTTGGAGAGAGTTAATCTGTTATGGTTTTTGGCCACTCATGTTTATGCATGTATATTTGTAAAAGTACGTAAGCCCATCAAGACTTCTTCGCATATCCTTATGTAAGATATGGTTCATCAGTTGACTTTCTCATTTGTTCCTTCTCACTTCTCATTAGCTTTCTCTTTACTCGCCACCTCCTGCCTCTGCCCATGCCCTTTGTTTCCTCCTCTCCCACGTCTAGCACTTCTTCTTTTTATATTTTTGCCTAATTGTGTGACAAACAATTTTTGCTAACAAAGCCTCCCTAGATCTCCAACTTAAGTACACATGTATCAATGGGGGAGTCTAATAAGCCTATCTGTTAGAATGGTCAGCTGAACTTTGGCAGAGGAGCTCTAGGGTAGCAACATTCTAGTGGATAATAGTGGTGGCCACATCACCAGCCTCCTTCAGTAACAGAGCCAAGAGAACCACTCAGCACCCATGGCTGGCCAGAGGTGCAGGTTCCTGTCAGGGAGCCTTGACCACAGACTTCCGTGCATCCTACGTGTGCCCAAGTATTTCCCATTTCAAAATTCCTCCCTGCTCCCATATCCATGGAAAGTACACTCAATTTCAGAGTTAGATATGTTCCTCTTCCTGAAAATACAGTAATGAACCCCCACCCCTCCCCAGGGGACACCATGTCTGTTCACAGAGATGAGTCAGTTGGGTGAAGAGCACTTTTTATTACACACCATCTATTTGAATTTTTCTCTTCTGAGGCTGGGAAGTCTTCCCAGAGGCAGCACTGGCCCTTGTGTGGCTGAGGGGCTGGTCTTTAATGTTCAGAATTTCCTATATGCAATCCCCTGCTGTCTTCCAGCCTGCTTGGTGACAAGGAGCACAGTAGGGAGGGAGAGAGAGAGAGAGGGAGAGAAATGGGTGGGGCTTGGACAGAGCATTCATTTTTAAGGTGTGAAAGGCAAACTTCTGGCCACCAAATCCAAATCTGCAACCGGATTGGGCCTCTGTGCTGATCTGAGCTATTGCTCAATGTTCTATGCTTTAACATTTTAAGAAAAGTTTATTATGACAAGTCAATGACAGCACTTTTAGTAGGTCAATAAATCATGGACATATCATATCATAGAGATGACAGATATGTAAAGCATCACAGGAAACCTGATATTAGTTCAACAAAATAGCAACTAGGGCTTTTTGGCACTTACTATAATTTTAAGTCAAGGTTTAAAGATATGTTGTTATTAATATTATTGAATAGGAAATTTTCTTGGACAGGCTACTGAGAAATGAAACAATGCATTTGTTTAGTTCAAAGTTTAGTGTGATGTGGAATAAAATATTACATGGGGAGGGGTTGCAAATACGGTGTCTTATATTAATGTTCTGGTTATGTTTTATAATTTGTTAATATCAGGGTAAGGAAGGGAAAAAAACCCAAGCCAGATGAAAAATTGGATAAAAAGATTGTCGAGAGCTTTCTTTCATGGCCTCTTTCCAAGCATATGGAAAGAGAGGAGATGTTAATTTTTTAATAAGGTTTGGAGCATGGAAGAGTAGGAATTGGAGGCTGACCCAACCTCGTTTTGTTACTTCCGTAGTGGAAACTTCGAAGCAGCTGTCAGAGCTGGGGTGACAGATGTTAGCAGTGAAGGGTGCAAAGGCAACAACTTACTCCTCCTTCCAAACTGTGAAAATTATCCTGTGCCAACATTTTTTTTTTCTGTTCTTTTAGCAGAGAGGGCAATGGAGTGGCAGGATTAGGAAAGAATAATAAACCCTGCTATTTGGGTAATACTTCGGAATTTACAAAATGCTTTCACACACTTTATCTCATGTGATCCTCAGATCTACTTTCCACAATCAGTAGATGAGGCTTTTTCTGTAATTCTGCTTGCATGGGAAGATGAAGGCTCATGGAGGCAAAAAGGCTTGCCCCTGACTCAAATTACTGCCCCTGGTGGAAACTGGACAATAACACTCTCTCAATGATTAGGCCAGAGGTTTGTTTTTGTTTGTTTGTCTGTTTTTGTTTGTTTTTTCAGGTTTTCCTAGTTTTCATCTAGTTTGGTTCCCCCTACCATCACCATTTTTATCCTCAATATTAGCAAAGTATAAAACATTACCAGACTATCAATATAAATAGCCACATTTGTGCCCCCTTC
The DNA here is from genome assembly GCF_012274545.1 of Fukomys damarensis. Taxonomy (NCBI): domain Eukaryota; kingdom Metazoa; phylum Chordata; class Mammalia; order Rodentia; family Bathyergidae; genus Fukomys; species Fukomys damarensis. The sequence goes on from NW_022900914.1 coordinate 43,829,434, forward strand.
CCTAGTTAGAGTTTTTATTTCCTCTCACCCAAAACTTTGCAATGAATTGTTTCATTTTTCAGTGCTCCCGCCAAGACTATGTTCATCTCGCGTTTCTTTTAAACGCCTGACGCTGGAATTCAGTAATTTGGTGGCCCAGTGCTGCAGTTCCATGATCCTTGAAGGAAGGCCTGGCCCCTCGTATTCTTCCTTCTTGATCCTGGCCTTGGGCTGGTTCTTTTCCTTGGGTTTTGGACAACAGAAGAGGGTATTTCACCAGGGAGGACTTACAAACACAACAATACTTGGCAGAAGCAAAGGAACTATTGCCTGCCCATGGACTCCAGGGAGATGTTAATAAAGTATCCAAGAAGAGTCTTAGCTTCCAAAATTGCTCTAATATTTGCCAAGTTAAGTGGGGCCCTGTATTCTGTGACTTTTGAGCACAGATGAAGGAGGAGGTGCAACTAAAATATGTCTAGAATATCAATATACAGTGGACAAATGCCCAGTAATCAAAGTAAAATAAGTCTAACTACTATTCCTCCCAATTTTTTACTGCTCCAGGCTACTCTTTGTGCCTTTTTTTTATCCTCCAAAATTGTTTTGGGAAATCACTTCATATAATACTACAAATTTATGAAAATGCATATTAGTCCTGTGCCTTCATTCCAGCTCAGCCCTACCCTTGGCAACAAAGCCCTGGGTTCTCCATTCTGAGACTGTTCCTGCTAAGTGCAGCAAGAGTATCCTTTACGTTAATTTCCTTTTGTGGGCCCAGCTTGGGGAACAACCTGAAATGGATCAGCATATAACTGTCAATAGGAGAACCTGCCAAATCTGTGTCTGAACAGAATGAAACCCAAACTGACAGAGACATGGAGAGCGTGGCTGTGTGATTTCATCACAGCGCGATCCTCCCAGGAGACCTATGAAGTAGCATCCTCTTAGGGAGGACAGAAGAGACTAAAGAAAAAGATTCAGCGTAAGAAGAGGATAGACACCAGCAAGATACAAGTGGTTTAATAATCAACAAACCTGGGCATCCACCTGATAGCGAAGCAGAGTCAGCTGTAGGGTGGGTGGCTGCTTGCTCACTGTCATGTCAGCTGCAAGTTTTGTTTTACTCCTCTTTCTCTTTATGCAGCTCTGTGCAAGGGAAATGTAATCCTGCACTTCATAGGACTGTGGCTGATGTACTAGGATCGGAAGGTGATACACAATAGGTAAAAAAGAAATCTTTGAAGCCACTATGTAAAGGTGCCTCTGCCTTTGGTTATGTAATCTCTCTTAGTTCAGCCCTCTCAAAAAGGGATAATAATACCATCGTCATTAAAACAGGCACTCAAATTAAATAAAATCATGGATACAAAAGAACTTAGCCTAATGCCTACCTTGAAGTAACTCCTCGGTGAAGGGTTACAAGAAGATATAGATATATATACACATCTGTCTATATTTTTGTATATCATATATTTTTGTTCAGAGACTCACATATTAAAATTTGGAATAATATAAAATATGTTATCTTATTATTGACAATAACAATATGTGTTATATTTATTGCAAGTCCAATCACAAGTTCAAGTATTTTAGCCTTTGAGAATGTCCAGTCATTTTGATATCAGTTGAAGAGACTACGGCACATATAACTATTAGTACTGACTTTTCAATCTCCTCTAATGGCATTAAGCAGCCCATAACTTCACCATGGAGTCTTGGTGAGTAAAATGTACTTCCCTGCTTTGACTTTGGATTTGGTCATGTGACTTGCTTTGGACTCTTGGAGTTAGCAAGAAGAGCTGAAAATGTGTTTGTACAGTGAATCTGTGTGTGCCTGCCATCACCATACAAGTAGCTTCCTGGAGCTGTAAGTCTCACAATGACCAGAGATATGGAAGATGAAGCAGCCATAGGTGAGCTAGAAAACACTATTTTTGTATGCTACTAGATTTTTGGAAGTTTTGTTTTGTTTATTTGTTTTTATACCCTGTTATAAGTGGTAATGTCTGACTGAAAAAACAAAGGAAGCAGACAAACAATAACAAAAACCATTAAATCATATTTAAAGACAATAAAAGAAAATCCCTGACCTCTCCAAATATATCTACCTGGAATTCTGTGCTTACTGACAGAGAACCCACAGAAGGGGCAGGATTTCTCTGAAATCCTCCCAACTCAGAATGAGAAAGCCTGAGCTGTTTTCTGATGATTTGCCACAACCTTGGCCCAATCTCCATCAGTCAGCGTACAGATCTTGTCTCTAGTGAAAGTCAGGTCAGCAGAAAGTGTAATGCCATGGAATCTGCAGAATCAGGAGATCTGAAAAGCAAATTAAGTCTCTCTAAAAGCAGCTGAGATCTAGAGACAAAAAAGACTAGGGAAATGCAGAGACAAAATTGGATGGGTGACAGAATCCCTTTTAGGTCTCAACTACTGAAGTCCACCTTCCTGTGTTTATTGCTCCCCTCTTAAAAGAAGCCAAGATGGTTCTCTACTACATAGCCGCAAACAAAATCTGCCCAGGTAAAAATCCATTATCAACCATTCAAACCTTGGCTAAATTTAAATCCATAGTACTTCTCCCAGGGATATTTTTTTTGCCAGACCTAAATTTAATTGTATATTTCCTGCAATGATCACAAACTACGGTATGGCAGAGTTGCCTAGTGATTTTCTTGAGGGAAAAAAGGAAAGTTTTTCTCTAAATATGTGCTATACATAATTGTCTTTTAGAAATTTATCCAAGTATCAAAGTGATGTCCCAGCATTGTGATTATTCAAAGTATTAGTGAATAATAGATGATCAGTATTCTATTTCTGTAATCATTTTGAAGTTGTGTAACTGAGACACAAAAACATTTGAAATGATGGCCATTAAACATTTCTTTAAAGTCCTACACTCAGAACTGTAAGACATTAGGACAGGTAAGAACTATTGTCTTAGGTATCATATGCCTAAGTTCAGTAAGTAGAGCTTTCAAAGGACTGTTGATAGAAATCTGCCAGGCAATTTTAAAGTCCTCAGCATAAACACAAATCTATTTTACTAATAGTATTGGCTGGTTCCCTAATCTTGCTTCTTGTTGCTTTCTTGGGCCATGTCGTCTCACTCTTGCTTCATCACTGAAACAGACATTATGAATTTGATCACTGACCTTGGAGTGACCTAGACATGGAACTAGAGTACTACCCATGCTTGTTAACTCCCTTCCACATGTGATGGATGCCTTAGCTTCTACAAAGGAAATCACAATCCAGGAAACTTCTTAAAAAGGCAACAGTTATGATGTCAAGACTTAATAAATAGATGTGAACCACAGCCTTAGAAAAATTGGTTATACTAAACTATGGAGACATGGACTGGGTCAAACTGATCATATGAACAGCTTTATCTTTATCAGAAAAATATTGAAATGATGAATGAATAGAGAAATTGTGAAATTTATCTACATAGCCCATATTCAACCAGTATACTTTAGTACCTATTTCTTATTCCAGAACAACTCTCTAGCATCTCTGGGAGAAAATAAGGTTGTCTACATGAACCAGATGACACCCATAATGGCTATTACTCTGGATTACCCATGAGTGACTGCATTTAGGGCGATGCTAAACACTGCCTTTCTAAACAGTTAGAAAGTAGTCTATACACAGTCACACAAAGCCCCAGAAACTGAGTTAACTTAAATCAAGTAAGCCTTTTTATTTTAATGTGAGCTTTGATTCATAAACTATAGTGAGCAGGGTAATATCTCAGTACTAATTTGGGAAAATTCCTCTATCCCATGAACTGAGGAAAACAAACACAGCTTATAATTCAAAATAGCCTTCCTTGTAAAGGGACCTGGAGGAGACAAATTCGGACAAATTTATAATATTATTGAAAAGTTATGTACCTATGAATAAAAGTAAAATTCTAGAAGCAGAAAGAGAATTTTCATGAAATATGCACTCCTTAGAGATTTTAACATCTTGGACTTACCCAAGCTGTGCTGAGGAAGTGAAAACTTGTGAGGAGCAAAACACTGGGAGATTTTTATTTGCATCCATAAGTTATCCCATATGGTTGGAGAGTGATTGCTCACAGGATGGATAAAAAGTTGAATTAACCTGACTGTTTTCTACAAGGAGAGAGAAAGAAGAGATGGGTGGGCCTGACTTCTGTGTTATAACTGGGCCTGAGGTAGGGGTAGCAGGAAATCATCTCGTCAGAATAACCGTAGGACACTGAAAAATTATGGCAAAAGTGACAGTGGAATAAAGCAATAGGATGAAAGGAAGAAGCAAAAATGGAAAGTAAGATAAGTGATTACCAACCTATAGGAAATGTATGGTAGTAAATACCAAAGGCATAGGAGAGGGAGGAGAGGAAATTGGTGGCAGAAAGATCAGTCAGAGACTAGGAGGGTGTACTTACTCAAGGCATAAAATTTTAGGTAGAGGAGAGCCTTGACTATTACATAGTAAAATCAAGATAATGTAAAAAACGAAAAAGTTACAAGCAAAGGTAGAGAATAGGAGGTTGAAATAAATAAGACTGTTTAAGTATGTAAGGATCAAAGGGTCAGAGAAATGGCAAAGAAAATTTATTGCTAGAAGAAACCAAAAAACAGGGATGGAGGGTCGTAAGATGCCAGAAACAGGTGTAATTTTCCAGAAGGAGGAAAGAGAAATGCTTAAAGAAATCAAGATCAATAGTAGAACCAGCTACTAAGAAACTGCAGTGTTTCTAGTTCTCAGAAAACTCCAGGGGCTTACATGGCATTCATCCCTGATCCTGAATGTGTTATGGTAGAAGGGATTTTAGGAATCTACTCAAGGGGCATTTGCAAAACTAGAAATGGAAAGTCAGGTGCAGTCCTGTGCAGGTAACGTGATAGCAACTGGAGGTGATTCATGATCCACTCTTGGGTTGCCACGTGATGAGACCTAAACACAGTGAGGAGGTGACACCCAGCTTGTTCCTCATAACTGGCCTTTTCCCTTTTACAAGAGGCTGTCGGTAAGGGCTGTGTGTCCATAATAAAATGGCTGGTATTTGTACACTTGCAAAGGGCATTTGTTCTCCTGGCCTTTAGCTGTGGCTCCAATGTGGCTAAATGCTTACAGTACCTTTTGACTCTCAAGCTCTAAGAGACGTTCTCTGACCTCTTCCAGGGAAGAAAAATCACCAAGACCAGCAGGGGAGGGAGGGAGTCCTCAGGGACACAAACTCTGTGGCTGAAGTTTATTTAGTAACCTCACTCATTCACATCATATTTTCTATCCTCGGTTTCCTTGGCCAAGCTGTTTAATTTATTTCTTTAATTTCACTGTGTTGTAAACACTGCAAGTTGCTTTAGAGGCATTTTGAAAACTGCTGAGAGAGGAAGAAGGCTAGAAGAAAACAGAGAAAAAAAAAGAGGCAAAAAGCTGAAAGAAAAGGATGAGGGAGAAATTGTGAGTTAATTTCTCAAAGGGACTAGAGAGCCAGGAAAAGAGCAAACACATTGATCTCAATGAGGAAGAAAATGAGTGGAATACAGGAGGGAAGTTCAAGAATGCGAGGAAATATTCAAGATGGACGCCAAAGAGGTAAGAAAGGAAGAAAGCCTTTGGAATACAGAAGGAAAAAGCAGAAAGCAGTCTGGGAAAGGGAGAAAAAAGTATATTGGGAAGATCTATGGTGGTTAAGAATAAAAGACTGAAAATATAAACCTAGATGGAAAGAAGGAAATCATTATAACATCTACACTTGGCTTTTGAAGAGGCACCTAAGAGATAGGAAACCTAGCTGGTAAGAGGAAAGTGAGATGGTACAAAACCAGAACAGCAAGAAAAAAGAGAGAAATTTATGGATAATACATAAAAATTTTAACATCTTTGATGGTGTCTATTTAGTGAATTTGGCCATAGCTTTGATCAATAAACATCAAAAGCAACATTCTGGGGAGAAACATACAAACACACGCATGCATACATCTCTTGCTCTCTCTCTCTCTCTCTCTCTCTCTCTCTCTGTGTCACATACACATGCACACACACAATTTCCATTAAAAATAAATCAATTTCGACTTCTTGAGAAAAATAAAGGACGGATGTCATAGTTTGGATCTGGAATGCCCCCACTGGCTCACATGGAGGAAACTTGAAGAGGTGGACACTAGTGGGAGCACTTCTGCTTACTTGGGGTGTGACCTCACAGGGGAGCCTAAGGCTCTCTTTTGTACCTGGCACTGGGGAGAATAGTCTTGTTCACCACAGTCTCATACTATGATGAACTGCTTTACCACAGACCCAAAAGCAATGGCACCAGCTAATTGTGGACTGAAACTTCCAAAATAACCTTTTTGTTCCTAAGTTGATTATCTTAGGTATTTGTTAAAGTCACAAAAAGTTGACTACCACAATAGATAACTTATGAAATTTCCTAGTGGAAGATACAAGGTACTTTAAAACTCTAATTATTTGACATCATAAAATTTAATAGCTAAAACTATAAATTTTATTTATTTATTTATTTTTACGATTCTAATTTTTTTTCCTCACTGAGTTTACTGGTACATTTTAGGTATACAGTACAGTTACATTCATTATTGGGATCTTGTACCTTTACATGACAGGTCTTGGTTCTCACTTTTTCCCCTTGTCCCTGCCCTCCCTTCACCCCTCCTCCCTCCCCCTTTACAAACACTTCATTTCCATTTCTTCATTTTCTCATATTTTTCTTTCCCTTATTACCTTTCCCCTACCCTTCCCACTTTCCCTACACCTCTAGCCCCTTTCTTCCTATTTCACATTGTCCATTATATCATTAGGATCTTATGTACTATTATAGTTTATTCACACCATAAATTGTAAACAGGAATTATAGTTCCATACAAAATAAGTGAGAATGGCTTTAAAAGTTTGTTTTATTCACTAACTTGATAAAAAATTCTTAGGTAAGCCTAGTCAGTTCACTAATAAGGAAAATAGTTTATAACTCCTTAAAAAGTCAGTCATTGGACTCCACATAAGTGGAGGGTATGTTTACTTTTGTCATTTCCCCCTTAGACAATATCACTGCACAAAATATGTCAGAATGATATACATCTTTCTGATGAGTAAATCTATGATAGCTACAATGTTGTTTTCCCTTTTCTCCAAGATGTCTCACTCATTGCAAGCTGCTTAGCCAAAAATATTTGTACCTACTATTTTACTTTTAAATATTCAAAGTGAATAAAGGACCAGAAGCTCTTCATGCTTTCTTTTTCTTCCACTGTTGATGACTGAACCCATGGCCTTGCACATGCTAGGCAAATATTGCTCACATTTCCAGCCCTTTCATTCCTATTTTGAGTTAGGAAAATGAAGCCCAGGAAGAAATAACCAAGTGAGATCAATATCAACTAAGTTAGAAAGAGAAATGGGGTTGTCTCATAAGCTACTATAAAAAGACTTGGTTTACTCTAGGTTATGAAAATAATTTGAATTCTGGAAATAGCAACCCTAGCATGTCCTCCCTTCTCTCTGCTTTTGTCCATTCCCCTGCTCACATTTCTACCCTCACCCAGGGTGTTGTTCATCCAGGATGACATTCAGCTATAGTTGTCTGTTTACTCTTTGGATGGATAAATTTTTTAAATCCTGATTCACTAACCAACATTCTTAATCTCCGAGTGACAGTGACTCCTCCTTTTGAAATATCAGGTTTTATACCAGTGTTCCCCCTGGTTACCTCCTGTCATGCTGAGCAGGCTGCCCTCTTGAGACTGGACGAGTCTCTAGTTAACCCAGTCTGCACCCAGGACACATCACTGCTTTTGGTAGTCTACTTGGCTGTGGAGATTTTTGAGCTTTCACTGTTTGCACCAAAAAAGTATTAGGACCCATGAGCACATTTCATGGTCTCTAGGGTCACTTTTCTGCTCTTCTTAACCACGAAGGTTGAGAGAGTCAGTACCCACCATGCAGGATGCTCAGTATATCTTTACAAACAATATCCAAGAACAACCAGACAGGATCCAAATGGCCGTACCTCATTTTAAATTACAGAACAAAGTAAACTTGTAAATTTCAGAGCAAAGTATTTTATATTCCTAGACAAACCAGATTAAGAATTATATTATCTTTTTCTTTCTCTTTTTTTAATTTAGCTGTGTCTGTTTTCCTCCTATTTATTGTTATTTTTCTTCATTACATCTTAAACCTGATGTTGATAATCCTACTACTAATAATAATTGTATTATGGAACATTTACTTTCTAATATCTTCTTTCAAAAACTAGGAACATATTTTATTATTTTAATAAAGATTACATGAATAACACTACTTTGTTATGATGCTGGCATTTTCAGCATTTACCTTGAAAAATAACACTGGGTCATTTGAATGTAATGACCTGAAATTGCTTGGAGGAATTTGACTTATTTTAAGTATTATCAACTAGAAGGCTGATAAAACATACTGAAACTCCTGACTCACTTCCTTACGAAGTCTCAGCCTGTAGCCGCCGAGAAAACAGCAGATGAAGCAGCAAGGCCCTGACCCATGGTAACCTCATTGCCAGAGAGGTAAGCTCGGCTTAGAGAAGGACATGCACTGGAGTCTCAGAATCTGTAAGCCAAAAATAGCAGAAGGCACTGAGAAATGGCTGCTCTTTTAACTCCTAAAGGTGACATATATCAAATTCGGTGAAACCACATGTTTCTCATATAGTACAGATTTTTTACTCCGACTTAATTTTTTTTTTTTTTCAGTTTTATAGCAAGGTTGAAAACCAGGGTAAGTCAGAACTCTCTTGCAGACAGAGCTTTCCTAACCCACTCACCACAAATACACTGGGCTGCAGGCTGAAAGGGCTATGTGATCGGCAGGGCCCAGTGCAAAATGAAAATGTGAGGCCGCTCGTTCAAAAATTATGAGAAATTTTCAAGATGGTGACAGCAGAGCTTTAAAGCAAGTGAGGAGCCCTTCTGGGCTTAGTGTCCTGGACAACTGCATAAGTGGCCCCACTGTAAACCTGCTGTCATTTAAGAACTTTTGAAAGTTTTCAACATGAATTATTCTTTTCAGAGATATAAAGCCATTTAGCCTTTACTTCTGTGTTCTCAGGTCTGGCTTCAGGTAAGAGAGCATCTAAATTCAGCAACAAATCACAGGGATATAAAAGAGAATCAACTTTCTTCCCAAGTGCCTTTCAGTTCTAAGCCCAACTCTTTATACTGATGGACCTTTTCACCTCCCAGTCCAGACAGGGGAAGAGTCCCTCAGGTGTTAACTTTTTTGCCCTGCATCCAGGACAACTGACTATGTAAATATCTTTTAGACCCTGGGGGAGATTGCTTGAATAAAAAACAATGAAGCCCTCTTCTTTGAGATGGAGAAAGCCGAGTATGAGCAAAAGGAAACAGAAAATGACATTTTAAAAAGTGAAGTGGCTCTTCTAAAAGGGCTCTTAGACCAAACCAAACCAAAAGAACCACACTTGAAGGGGTCAGCATTGCAAGTTAGATAGACACTAACCCCTTAGGTTAGAATCTGAAGGGTATAGCCCTGGTAACAGCTGCAAGTATACAAGAAATTTTTTAAATAGCACCTCAAATACTTAGTGGCCATCATTTTGGGAGATACAGCCCTTGGCAGAAACACCTGTTGCACCAGCTGCTGGCAGGGTCTCAGAAGGGTGGGTGTCATTTCCTAGTTCTATAGTAATTTTGTTTCTAAGAAACATTCAATTTATTCTTTGGGCTTGACATACTCAGTCATTCACTGGCACTGAGAAATTGGTACAAGAATATTTCAGGTACACTCAGGCTTCTCAGTGTGGTTGCTTGAGGGCTGGTTTGTTGAAAGTAGCCTGAGAATCCAGATGGTCAATCTCTGCTACTAATAAAATTCCAAACACAACCTCTTAATTTCAGCAAGCCAGAACATGATGGAACATATCTAGACTACAAGTCAACTGACTCCTTTAAAAAAAAATAGTCCTGGCATAAGGGGTTACAGGAGAATGGGTCAGGTCTAGGGCACCTTCTATCATAGTTTCAACCAGAGCAGCTCCCCAATTTCCAGTTCTTTGGAGGATACCCCTGTGATGCATAGAGGTTAAGAGTTTGTCTTAAAGGACAGTCCCATCTCTCCGGTCTGGTAACACCAACTGCTGGATATCCAGTCTCAGTTCCACATCTTAATGGATTTCAGGCAAGTTCTTCAACCTCTGTGCTTTGATTCCATTGTTCAGAAAGCAAAGACAATAACTCTACCTATGATTTCAGTTACCCAAGATAAATGGTGGTCCAAAAATATGAAACAAAACAACTTTAAAAATAAACAATTTGTGTTTTAAATTCCATGTCATTCTGAGCAGTGTGATGAAATCTTGTATCATCATGCCTCATCCTGCCAGCAAGATTCCATTGTCCAGTGTATCTATGTTGTATATGCTACTACTCATTAATCATTTAGTAGCTGTCCAGATAACAGGTTGACTGACATGATTTCCTAGTGCTTATGTTCAAGTAACCTTTATTTTACTTAATCATAACCCCAAAAGATTGATGTTTTGGGCAATTTGGATATGTCAAAGAAACGTCATAAATTGCTCCCTTTAAATGAAAAGGTAAAAATTCTCAATAACAAAAGAAACAAGATGTATTGAGGTTGTTGAGATCAACAGCCAGAACAAATCTTTTGTGAAACAGAGAAGAAGAAAAGTGAAATTCATGCTACTTTCGCTGTTGCACCTCAAACAGCAAAAGTTAGAGCCACCATAGGTGACAAGTGCTTAGTTAAGATAGAAAAGGCATTAAATTGTGGGTGGAAGCCAAGCCATGACAGCAATGTGTGACATCAGAAAGTACTGAACCTACAAGAGCAATACTTCATCACACAAATTTTACTACAACACAGTCTTATACCTGCCCTAGGTTATTATTTGTTACTACTGTTAATCTCACATTGTGCCTAAAGTATAAATTAACCTTTGTCATGTTTATGTATGTGTAAGAAAAGCAATACACAGAGCATTTAGGACTATCTGAGGTTTTAGGCATGGGGAGGGCTCGGAACCAAACCCCAGGAAAAGGGGAACTGCTCTATGTGTAAAACATTCCTCTCAGTTCCTACTGTACAGTATGAATTAAGTAAATTTTAATGACAGCAATTATTTTCAACAAGAATCCCAGGGCCAGAGCAAAGCTGGAAAATATTGATCACAAATCCCCAAAAGATCTCTCTAAATCTAAAATTGTACGATTTTTTCCCTCCCTCCTTCACTTGCTTCTTCTGTCCCTTCATTCCTTCCTCATAAAACCTGTGCCATTAAAGATAAACAAAGGTCAAACAGGAGTCTTCTCTTGGCCATGGGTGGTGGTGATGATGTGTCTACCAATTTAAGAGTTCCTGGTGATGCTGTCTAGAAGCTTGGTATCATGGGATTTTTCCTGGCCTGTTTTAGTGGGTACAACTGAGTCCTCCCTCCTCACCATCCCATGTGTGAGAGGAATTCTGAGGTCTATGCAAGCCACATGGGCAGGGCCACAATCTCTAATTACCATTGCCAATAATAATGCTAATGCCAGTGGCAAATACTGTCACAAAGGAAAAATCTAGGACAAGCCAGAAGCAATAGCTAACTAAGGCCTTACAGAATACATATAATTTATGTCCACTTCATGGTGCTGATGCACGAACGACCTCTGGGCTGGCAGTTACCTTCCTCAGCTTTTTCCCTCCACCTGCTTAGTGAGAAAACAGCCATCGATGACAGGAGCCCAGGATAAATCTGTCAACACGACTTACAGGACAAAATCTCCTGGGAAAGGCTTGAGGAATCCAATAAATAAAAAATCTCTTTGTCCCAAACAGTAGCAAGGTTACTCAAGTTTATAACATCTCCTTTTAACCCCTCTGGTATGAGCCTTATGCCTATAATTATCACTAACCTCAGATGACACCCTGAAGTGACACATCTTTTGCTGTGGTGAGGATTGCTTCCCAGATAGCAGCCCCAGTGGTGGCAGGTTGTGGAGAATGGGTCATGATTATCTTTTATCTGATAGGTATGTTAGGTGCTTTGATTCTTCCAGGAAGAGACTGGGTATTGAAAACAGAATTCAACCACTTAGCAGGTGTTGGGAAAGGGATTTCAAGATATTTAGAGACTTAGAAGATAACAGGCAAGCATAGTTTCTGGCTTCAAGATAAAAACAGCTCTATTTATGTCACCCAAGGGTGCAAAAGGCCCTCAATTGGCATCCTTGACTCTGTACTAGGTAACAATTCTAACAGATATTCAAGGATAACTGGAAAGGTCCAACACTGTCTCTTAGAATTTCCACTTGATTTCTTCCTTCAGAGGTCAAGAACGCCTACAGCAACACTCAAGCTGCAGGGAGAGCAAAATTCAAAGCAAGATCACCTCGGAAAGCTGCACTAGGTGGACAAGCAAAGGAAAAGGTAGATGAATATGGGGTGTGTCTTAGTTACTTTTCTCTTTGCTAAAACAAAATACTTAACACTCAAAGTTAGGAGGAAAGCTTTATTTCAGCTCAGAGTCTGCAGAACTTTCAGTCCATAGTCAGCTGGCTCCATGGCAGGGTGGCATTGCAGAAGAGAAATAGTCCATGGCAAAGTAGATAAGGGGCAGCAACACAGCAAGCAGCAAGATGGCAGAATCCTCTCCTTTCCAGGCTACCCACCCTTTAGATGGTACCACCCAGGGTGGGTCTTCCCATTATCCACACCCAGTGCTATGCCAAACCAAACATTGGACTAATTTAGTAATCACACACCCTTAATCCCAGCATCACACACCCTAGATCCAGGCACCTTTGAAACTCCATGCTATGACTGTGTGAGTCTTTGGGGAGACATCTAGATGCAAGCCATAAAAGGGTACTTTAAGATTTCTCATCAACAAGTTAATGAAATCCCACATGATTTTCAAGGCTCTACCCTGTACAGCCAGCTTTCTCTTTCTGATTATCCCCACAATTTTCAGATGAGGTTCCAGGGTTATAGCTGCAGAACCCAATGAGACTTCAGAGTCAGTGCAAGAGACCACAGGTTCCTACACAATCAGGTTGTCTTACCCATGTGAAACTGTTAAAGGATCAGTTTGGATTCACATAAATATTACTGACTTCTTTGATTGCTTTGGAACTAAACGAGCAATTATTGTCCTGTAGTAGAAGTTCTAGAAGTTGTTTTTGTTTTTGTTTTTGTTTTTTGCTTGTTTTTTCAGAAAAAGGGTTATTCATGAGAAGCAGAGACCTTTTGGGAGACACAAACCCATTAACCCATTTCTCCAGTTAGGCAGTCTCTTTCCTGATATGTTTTTCTGCCAGTACTGTTCAACAGAAATTTATGGCAAACCACAAATTTAACTTGAAATTTTCTAGTAGCCAGATTTAAAAATATAATAGAAAGAAATAAGAAAAATTTATTTTCTGAAATATACTTTCACCAATGCCATCAAACTTTAAAGATTATTAATGAGATAATTTACATTGTCTTTTTATATCAAGACTTTAACATGCAGTATATATTTTATAGTTTCTGAACATCTCAATCTGGAAGAGCCCATTTTAAGTGCTCTGTAGTTACACATGATTAGTGGCTACTATATTGGGTAGTACAGTTCTATGCAGACATACTTCAAAATCTTGGTTTTTGCTGTTTCCTCTACCATTCCTACCTTCCAACTCTACCTTCCATACTTCTCTTTCTAAATGCAACAAGGCCAGTTCTTGTCTATGAGCCATCATTTCTAGGGATCTCCAAGCTTAAAGTGGTCTCCCAGTCCTCACTTCTTCTAGCACTTGTCACTATGCTATGCCACCTGTCCAAACAATCCTACTCCACAGGCACCATTCATCAACCACCTCAGAGGTATGTGTCCTGTTTCCCCAAGAAGTCTGTAGCCTACTGGTCAATACCAAACGTGCCTTTATCTCTTTTCTCCTCCAAAGCACTAAAGAGAGTGAAGAACACATAGTAGGCTCCATAATATTAGCTTAATTAATTTAATTTCTTTAATTAATTTAATTTCTTTAGGAACTGCTCTTGAATACTGGAGGAATAAGCCTTTTATTTGCTAATAAATATATTAGAAACTGATAAAACAATAAAGAGACAAGATAGTCTCCCTTCAGAGGCCAGTTTCTCATTTATCTTATTTATGCATGGAAGCATTTTGTCATCAAAATATCCTGAGAATTTCCATAGCCCTACTTTAAACTACTCAAGCCTCTCATCTGCATTCAGACTACAAATATGCATAATCACTATTATACTTTTGAAATGCTTTACACTGTACATTTTCTTGCACCTCATATCCCATCTCTATTTTAGCCTCATTGAAATAGAGAAGGCAAGGACCACTTTCAGAGAGAAAAAAAAGATGACAAAAAAATACCCTCTCTTTGTCCTTGGATATCTAGAGAAAAAATGGCAGAGACAGAGAAGTAGCCATTTCTATGTGTGCTCAGTATGTGTCCTCACTATAGGCTATGTCTGGTGAAAGCAAGTGAACAGCAGAGCTAACAAGAAGAGACTTTAACGTAAAGTGGAGAGAAGGACTTTCAAGTAGCTCTTCAGTCCCTACATGTTGCAAACCCTGATAGAGTCATAAGGCTCATAGGAGCCAAGGAGAACTCACAGGCTACAGGAAAGATGCTCGTGTGCAAGAACTCTTTGGAGAACTTGACGGAAACTCAGAGATCTGCCAAGGCAATAAAAATCAAGAAGAGGCTAGTCAACAGAGAGAGGCCTCCGGGCTATAACAAGCTATGTAATGCACTCTAAATTAATCAGCTGCCAAATGCCCAAAGAAAGCATCCAGCTAAACCTTATCTTGCGGCACCAGTCAACAGTCACCTGAGAAGAATTACGGTCTTTCCCAAGCTATGAAAAATTTTCTCCCTACCTTGTACACTATCTTAAGGGAAGATAGGAGTATTGTGAAGAATCAAGCCAAAAGCTGAGAGACGACATATCCAAATGAACCATGTTACGAACAAAAATGCATTCAAATTAGGGTGGTCCTGGTGATGGCTGTTTTCATTTGACCAAGCAGAAAACAATGCATAAAGAATATCAGAACAATTCAGAAAATATGGAAGCTATACAGCTTTTTTGGAACAACTCAGTGTGGTATAATTCTGTGACTCTAATATGAATAAAATCACAGAATAAATAAAATTAAGAGCATTGTCTTCGACTAATAGTTCCTGGCTCAGTGACACGTAGCGATGATGAAGAGTACATATGGCATCACTGTGAAAAGGCGAATGACACTCAAACCGTGTTTAAATTCAAAGTTATCCTTAATGGACTAGCTTGGGAAAAATTTACCTGTGGCATTTTGTCCAAAATAGCATTCTCTGTAAACTTGGGCTAGCCACTGCAGGTACTCTAGGAAATTTAGCATGGTTGCAAAGCATTTACAACTTGGCTCCATCTTCCTCCCAATGCCTGAAGTCTGCCTACCAAATTCTGCTCGAAAAAAGACCCTAGTGCGTGTCATGTACACCGTAATGTAAATTAAGCTAATGTGTTAACTCTCTATAATTTGTAATTTGTTCTGGTGCATTTTTGTCATTCTTAGATATACTCAGCAAAACTTTGATCTCTGTTACAGAAACTATTGGGCAATATAAAATGCTAGGGAGGTCTTCTTCCCTAAAATTCTTTCCGAAAATATTGATTAAGTTGTGGCTCTCTTCCAGATCCAAAATGAAATGAATGTGGAGGGACCAAAATGCTTCTTTGACATCTCCACTTGCATGCCCCATAAGCATCTCGAATTGAATATTTCTTAAAAGGAAGAAGTGATTCCCACCCACTTTAAATGATTCTCACCCATTCATCCCCAGCATCTCCTTTCTCAGTGAAGAGCAGTACCATGTGCCCAATGTGCTCAGATTAGAGCCCCTCACATAACAAAACCAGTTCCTGCCCATGGGTAACACCACATATCCATATGCAAAAATCAATTTCTGCTTTCACTGGAAAAAGGACAGCCTCTTTAATAAAAGGTACCAGGAAAATTGGCATTCCCCATGCCAAAGATTAAAGCTAGACCCATATCTCTCACCATGCATTATTAAAACAAAATAAAAAAAATCTCCTGGAAGATGAAATAGGTAAAACTCTTTAAAATATAGGTGTAGGCAAAGACTTTATGAACAAAATCTCAATCACACAGGAAATCATACAAATAATCAACAAGTGGACTCTCATCATATTAAAAAGCTTTTTCACAACAAAGGAAACCACCAACAGTGAAGAGACAACCTACAGAATGAGAAAAAAAATTACCAGCTATTCTTCATACAAAGGACTAATATTTGGAATATATAAAAAACTGATAAGAAAACAAACCCCCAAACTTTTCATACCACGATGATTTATGCACACCCATGTTTATAGCAGCACAATTTGTAGTAGCTAAATCTTGGAAACAGCCAGATACCTATCAGCAGATGAATTAATTAAAAAATCTGTTTTTGTATACAATAGAGTATTACTCTGACATAAAGAAGGATAAATTTGAGACATTTCTACGTAAATGGATGTACCTTGACATCGTACACTTAAGTGAAAAAATTGGACGCAAGTGTAAATAGTGCATTGTTTCTCTGGTGTGAGAAACTGAAAGGGTAAATAAGGACCAAAATGAAGGATAGATATTGGAAAGTAGGAAGAAAGTGTTCAAATGGGAAGGGGAACAAGGTGGGGGGAGGCAAGGAAGGGAAAGAGAATAGAAGGAAAAATGGAAACCAAGTTTTTGTAAGTAAGGAGGGGGGAAAGGGTGGATGGAAGGAAAGGGGAGTGGGGAGAAAAAGAATCAAGACATATCCACTACATGAATTCCTATGATGAATGTGACCCTTTGTGCATATCACAAGTGTACCAATAAAATTAATTTTAAAAATAAATAAATCTTAATAGTAACTGCCAAATTTCCTTCAAAAAAACTCAAATCATTTACATTACAACACAGTGAAAGGCCTTTCCCCACCATCAAGTAGCCCTCATATTTTTACTAGTCTGGATGAAACATGACAATTCGGTTTAAGTTGTATTTCAATTTTTAAGTTTAAGCATCTTTTATTATAACTATTGGACACTAAATTCAGTAAACCTTCTGTTCATATTCTTTCCTTGTTTTCTCATTTCTTGGGGGGGTATTGGTTATTTTTCTTTTCTCATTGATTTGTAACAGCCCTTTATATTTCATAGAGGTTAATATTTTTATCTCCAGTTGCAAATATTTTCTTCCAGTTTCTTCACAGCCTTTTACTGATGTTCATTGTATATTTTATGGTTCTAAACTTTAAACTTGTATGTATTCAAGTCAGTCAGTTTTTCTCTTTGTTGTTTCTGTGTTTGGGGTTTTTGCCTAGGAAGGTCTTCTTCAATATAATGTCTATAAACTATTTTTATATTCTCTTAAAATCTTTGCACACTAGCAGAGTTGTTTACCATTTCTGAAGTGAGTAGGTATGTACCGTAAGATAAAGATCTGACTTCCTTTAAAAATATACATACACACACATATTTATATATATATATAACTTTTATAAGAGCTAAGTAATAAGATGCGACTGGAATACTCAATGTTTGGGTAAAAAGTATCTTAATTTCATGCTCAACCAGATGGAGAATGCTGGGTCAGCAGTTATTTTCTCTCAGTATTATATAACTTATATGCCAGCTCAACTGTGGCTAAAGAAGTCACTGTCAAGCAACCTGATATCCCTCTGTAAGCAAACTGTTTCCTAAGGTCATATGGAAGAAGTTTCACAACATTGTTTTTAACATTCCATGGAACATTTCTTGGAATTTGAAGGAAATGGTTCTTTGAGGACATAGGTCTTCAATACTGGAAAATTCTCAGCCAGTATTTCTTTGAGTATCACTTTTCCTATGTTTGCTCTAGTCTCTCCCCGTGTATGTGTATCTGTATCTGTACATATGTATGTGTTTACACGTGTACAAGTTGAATATCCCTAATCCAAACACCCAAAATCCAAAATGCAAAACTTTTTCAGTGTTAGGATGACGCCACAAGTGGAAAATTTTATGCCATGCAGTTTTGTTTCATGCATAAAATTATTGACAATATTGTGTGAAATTATTGTTGGGCTACATGTACACAGTATACACAAAATGTAAATGAACTTAGTGTTTAGAGTTTGGTTCTACCCCTAAAATATCTCATTATATATATGAAAAATTTTAAAACCCAAATCATCTAAAATTCAAAACATTTCTGGTCCCAGAAATTATCCCAGAATTTGGGATAATGAATACTCAGTGTATAAGGGTGTGTATATACATACATAGACACAGCTTTAGCTAAACCAAGTTTAATTTTGGTTTACAAACTGAATTAGATATCCTATATTTCTCAAGTTGTTTTATTAAAGTATTTTTTTTAATTTTATTGAGTTTATTGGTATATTTTAGGGATACAGTACAGTTACATTCATTGTTGGGATAATGTACCTCTACATGGCAAGCCTTGATTCTCATTTTTTTCCCCTTACCTCTGCCCTCCCTTCACCCCCTCCTCCCCTTCCCATCTACAAACACTTTATTTTCATCTTTTCATTCTCTCACATTTTTTTCTTTTCCCTTTTTGTTCTTCCCCTACGTATCACACCTTCCCTATACCTTTAGCTCCTTTCTTCAAATTTCTAAATGTCAGTAATCTTATTAGAATCTTATGCATTATTGCAGAATATTCACACCAGGGAAACTATTTGGTATTTACACATGTGTGACTTATTTATTTCACTTAGGAGTATATCTTCAATATGTATCCATTTTCCTATGAATGAATCTATTCTCTCGCTCTTTATGGCTGAGTAATATTCCATTTTATAGAAAAACCACAACTTCTTTATCCAGTTTCCAACGGATGGGCAAATAGGTTGTTTCCAAGATTTAGCTATTACAAACTGTGCCGCTATAAACATGGGTGCACATACTTCTCTGTGATATGATTCTTTTAGTTCTCTTGGAAAGATACCCAACAGAGGGATGGCTGGGTCAAATGGAACCTCCAGTCCAAGCTCTTTGAGGTATCTCCATATTGATTTCCATAGTGGTTGCACTAGTCTGCACTCCCACCAACAATGGAGGAGGGTTCCTTTCTCCCCACAACCCCGCCAACATTTGTTATTGTGTGATTTCTTGATAGCAGCCATTCTTTGTGGGGTGAGGTGGAATCTCAGTGTTGTTTTCATCTGCATCTCTCGAATGACCAGTGATGTGGAACATTTTTTCATATATTTTCTTGCTGCTTTCACTTCTTTGTATGAGAAATGTCTGTTCATTTCGGATGCCCATTTTTGGATCGGGTCTTTATATTTGGGGGGACTGATTGTTTTGAGTTCTTTATATATCCTTGATAATAGTCCTTTGTCTGAGGTACAGCTGGTAAAAATTTTTTCCCACATTGTAGATTGTCTCTTAGTTCTGCTAATGGTTTCTTTTGAAGTACAGAAGCTTTTTAGTAAGATGAGATCCCAGTTGTTGATTCTTTCTGCTAGTTCCCGTGCTACTGAGGATTTGTTCATAAAGTCTTTTCCTATACCAATGTCTTCCAGAGTTCTACCTAACTTACTTTCCAGCAAGTTTAATGTTTCTGTTTTAATATTTAGATCTTTAATCCATTTGGATTTTAATTTAGTGCATGGCGAAAGATAAGGGTCTAATTTTAATCTGTGACAGGTTGATATCCAGTTTTTCCAACACCATTTATTAAAGAGGCTATCTTTCCTCCACTGAGGATGGTGAGCTCCTTTGTCGAAGATGAGGTAGCTGAGTACATCTGCATTTGTTTTTGTGTCTTCCAGTCTGTTCCATTGATCCTCAGGCCTATTTCTTTGCCAGTACCATGCTGATTTTATCACAGTGGCTTTGTAGTATAGTTTCAAATTGGGAATTGTTACACCTGGTGCCATGTGACTGTTGCCTATAATGGCTTTTGCTATTCTAGGTCTCTTGTGGTTCCAAATGAATTTTTGGATTCTTTTTTCTAGTTCTGTGAAATATAGTGTTGGAATTTCAATTGGCATTGCATTGAATGTATATAGCAGTTTCGGTAGTATGGCCATTTTCACTATGTTGATTCTTCCTACCCAGGAGCAGGGGATATCTTTCCATTTTTTTATATCCTCTTCGATTTCTTTTTTCAGAGTGCTGTAGTTTTCAGTGTAGAGATCTTTTGTTTCTTTTGTTAGATTGATTCCTAGATACTTCATTTTTTTGGATGCTATTGTAAAAGGAATTTTTTCCCTTATTTCTCTTTCTGTCTGTCTGTTATTTGTGTATAGAAAGGCTATTGATTTTTGGGTATTCACCTTGTATCCAGATACTTTACTGAATCTGTCAATTAAGTCTAGAAGTTTTTTGGTGGAGTTTTTTGGATCTTCAATGTAGAGTATCATATCATCAGCAAATAATGATAGTTTAACTTCTTCCTTTCCTATCTTTATTGCTTTAATTTCTTTCTCTTGTCTAATTGCTGTGGCTAATGTTTCCAGAACTATATTGAAGAGAAGTGGCGATAGTGGGCATCCTTGTCTTGTTCCTGATTTTAACATGAAGGTTTTCAGTTTTTGGCCATTCAATATGATGTTGGCTGATGGTTTTTCATAAATAGCCTTTATTAAATTGAGGTATAGACCATCTATTCCAATTTTTTGCAGGGTTTTTATCATGAATGGGTGTTGAATTTTATCAAATGCTTTTTCTGCATCTATTGAGAGGATCATATGGTTTTTGTCCTTGACTTTGTTAATATAATGTATTACATTCACTGACTTTCGTATGTTGAACCACCCTTGCATCTCTGGAATAAATCCGACTTGGTCATGATGGATGATCTTCTTAATAATCCTCTGTATTCTGTTTGCTAGTATCTTATTAAGGATTTTTGCATCTATATTCATTAAGGAGATTGGTCTGTAGTTCTCCTTTTTGGTTGTATCTTTCTCTGGTTTGGGAATCAGAGTGATACTTGCTTCCAGGAATGAATTTGGAAGTATAGCTTCTCTTTCAATTTCATTGAAAAGTTTGAAGAGTAATGGTAGTAGTTCTTCTCTAAATGTCTTGTAAAATTCAGCAGTGAATCCATCAGGGCCTGGGCTTTTCTTTGTTGGTAAGTTTTTAATTACATTTTCAATTTCACTGATTGTGATTGGGGTGTTTAAAATGTTTTTATCTTCTTCGTTCAACTTTGGTAATTCATAAGTATCTAGAAATCTGTCCATTTCTTCTGTGTTTTCCATTTTATTAGAGTACAGGTTCTCAAAGTAGGTGTTCATGATCCTCTGGATTTCTTTCGGATCTGTTGTGACTTCGCCTTTTTCATTCCTAATTGCATGGATCTGAGCCTTTTCTTTCCTTTTTTTGATAAGATTAGCTAAGGGTTTGTCAATTTTATTTATTCTTTCAAAAAACCAGCTCTTTGTTTCATTTATTTTTTGTATCGTTTTCTTAATTTCAATTGCATTGATTTCTGCTCGGATCTTTATAATTTCCTCTCTTGTTCGAGCTTTGGGTTTTTCTTGCTCTTGTTTTTCTAGGAGTCTAAGTTTCATCGTTAAGTTGTTTATTTGAGCCCGCTCTGTTTTCCTAGTGTGGGCATTCAATGTTATGAATTTTCCACGTAGAACTGCTTTCATTGTGTCCCAAAGATTCCTGTATGTTGTATTGGCATTCTCATTTATTTGTAAAAACTGTCTAATTTCTTCTTTAATTTCCTCTGTAATCCATTGATTGTTTAGGAGAGTGTTGTTCAGTTTCCATGTGCTTGTGAAGTTTCTATAGTTTCTTGTGCTATTGATGTCTAGTTTGATTGCACTATGATCTGATAATAAACAGGGGATGACTTCAATTTTTTTGCATTTATTTAGACCTGTTTTGTGAGCCAGTATGTGGTCTATTTTGGAGAATGATCCATGTGCAGCCGAAAAGAATGTATATTCTGGTTTTTGGGGGTGGAATACTCTATAAACATCTATTAAGTCCATGTGTTCCAAAGCTTGGTTCAGTTCTATTATTTCATTGTTGATTTTCTGCCTAGTAGATCTGTCAATTTGTGATAGTGGGGTATTTAAATCCCCCACTACAATTGTATTAGTGCTTATTTGGTTTTTCATGTTACTTAATATTTGTTTTATATAGTTGGGGGCATTTATATTTGGTGCATATATGTTTATGATTGTCAGCTCTTCCTCTTGAATTGTTCCCTTTACAAGGATGTAGTGTCCTTCTTTGTCTCTCTTAATGAGTTTTGGTTTGAAATTTACTTTATCTGAGAATAAGATTGCTACCCCTGCTTTTTTCTGGACTCCTGACGCATGGAGAATTGTTTTCCATCCTTTCACTTTCAGTCTATGGACTTCCTTTTGCACTAGGTGTGTTTCTTGTATACAACATATTGTTGGATTTTGCTTCTTAATCCATTCTGCCAATCTGTTTCTCTTGATTGGTGAATTGAGGCCATTAACATTGATGGTTACAACTGATATATTTTGACTTATTCTTGTCATGTTTTTGTCCATTTGTTGACTCTTTTTACTTTTTCTCCCATCTCCTTTTAGTTTCTTGCCTTGCCTATTTGATTTGGTCTGTTGGGCCTCATGTTATTGTGAATTTCGTTGTCCTTTTCTAGGATATTGTTTAGAATTCCTTGCAGTGCTGGTTTGGTGTTCATGAAATTTCTCAGGTGCTCTTTGTCGTGGAAGTATTTTATTTCCCCATCTATTTTGAAAGAGAGTTTTGCAGGATACAAAAGTCTAGGTTGGAGATTCTTTTCTTTTAGGACTTGGAATACCTCACTCCAGGCTCTCCTTGACCTAAGGGTTTGTGTTGAAAAGTCTGCTGTGATTCTAATGGGCTTCCCTTTGCATGTGATTTGTTTCTTTTCTCTTACTGCTTGTAGTATTTTGTTTTTCTGTTGGATTTCTGGAATCTTGATTATTATATGTCTAGGTGTAGATTTTTTTTGATCGTGGCTAGTTGGGGTTCTATATGCCTCACTTATCTGTATGTCTAATTCTTCCCTTCTGTTTGGGAAGTTTTCTGTCATTAATTCTGTGAAGAGCTTTTTTATATCATTTGTGTTTTCTCCTGTTTTTTCATGAATTCCTATCAGTCTTATGTTATTTTTCTTTGTATCGTCTAGGAGTTGTTGGATTGATTTCTCATGATCCCTTACTGTTTTTAATAGACCTCTTTTTTCACGGTCACTGACTGCTATCCTATCTTCTATATCTGAAATTCTATCTTCGCAATCTTTTATTCTGTTTCGTACACTTTCAATAGAGTTTTTAATCTCCTGGATATCTGTTTGAATCTGTTTTATGGATTCCATTTCTTTCCTCTGTTGGGCATTCATTGTTTCCATGTCTTTCTTATGCTGAGTCTTCATGGCTTCTATCACAGTCTTGAGCTCATCTATTTTTTTCTCAGTTTCTGCTCTAGAGTCTCGAATCATGACTTCTATTTTGCTCATCATCTCTCTGGCTAGCTGGGAAATTATTTCTGATTTGAATTTTTCTAGAGCCTGATTGATCAATTTTGTTACCTCCTGTGCTATGGGTCCAGGGAGTCCTGTTGGTTCACTATCAGACTTTTCATCCTCATTTGTCCTACTATTTGCTATTGGTGAACTGGATATTTGTTTTTGTGTCTTGCTTAAGTGTTTTCTCATTTTTATTTTTATTGTTGGGTTGTCCTTCTTTAATTTCTGGGTATTACTTAAATCTTCCTAATATAGTTGCGTTTTAGCTTTTGAGTTTCTAATGACTCATAGACATTCTCGTTTTCATAATATCAGAGAAAACAACTCTTTAAATCAATCACCACTCTTTGTCCCAATTGATACATTCAGCAGCCCAATAGGATCAGGCACAGCTTGCCAACTGACCACTTATGGTAGTCATTAATGTATCACCTTTAACTCATGTGAATTAGATTAATTTCAAGAAGCAGCTCATAGTATGTTTGCAGTGAATATTCTTTTCAATATGGCATCTTTACCATTTAGGATGGGGGGTTCGACTTAGAACAAGAGGATTAGATAAGTGAAAGAATTAGAGCAGGTTTGAAGTGAATCCAGAGGTTGTAGAATTACCTTACTATCTTTACAAAGCTATTAAGTTCAGGGGGGATAGAGAGAGTGCAGGAATAAGGACAGGAATATATCCCCTTAACAGTAACAGGCGCTTGCCTTCCCTTGAAGGTACAGAGCCATGAGTGAGGTAAAATGACTGGAGAAAAGAACATAAAGAGAAACCCGTCCTAAAAACAAAAAATAAAAAAAGAAGTCTGAGTTCTTCAGGAACTGGAATAAAAAGGGAGATGAGGGACACTATGGTGGAGCAAGAGACTGAGTTGGAGAGACAGGACAGAAAAAAGAAAGAAATTTTAGGGTGGAAAGAGGAAAAAAGAGACAAGAGAGAGGGAAAGAAAAAGAATTTGAAGGTCCTCTTTCAGGCTATCTCTGATCTCATATTATACCACATGCACAGTCATATGCGGAACCCAATCCCCTGGTTATAGCTAGCCAATGGCTGTTCCTCACGACTGAGACTGAACACAATCTACAAAGCCTAACTTTAGTTTCCTTACCCTCAGGGTTGAACTCCACTCCGTTCTATTACAGGTTTCCCCTGCCCTTTCTTTAAAGATGATCAAAGTTCGGAGCTCAGAAAACTACCCTTCATGGGAACCTATGCCTCTGCAGAGTTGGTCTAAGGACTGGCCTGATCAGGAGTTTTGAGAACGTGGGGGGTCGTGTGGGTGTTTCAAGGGCGCCCACGCGGCTACCTTCCTTCCTGGGTGTGTTGTTGCGCAGGCTGGAGCTCGCGCGCAGGCCGGGAGCTCGCGCGCACGCCGCCGGGTGATCACAGGCAGGCAGGCAGGCAGGCAGCTGAAGAAACCCCCTCCGGGGTCTTTGGGGCCTTCCTGGGTCTGTTGTCGCTCAGGCCGGGAGCTCGCGTGCACGCCGCTGTGTAATCGCAGATTATTAAAGTATTTTTAATTGAGTTTACTGGTACATTTTAGGTGTACAGTACAGTTACATTCATTATTGGGATCTTGTACCTTTACATGACAGGTCTTGGTTCTCATTTTTTTCCCCTTGTCCCTGCCCTCCCTTCACCCCTCCTCCCCTCCCCCTTTACAAACACTTCATTTCCATTTTTTCATTTTCTCATATTTTTTTTCTTTTCCCTTATTACCCTTCCCCTAACCTTCCCACTTTCCCTACACCTTTAGCCCTTTTCTTCCTGTTTCACATTGTCAATTATCTCATTAGAATCTTATGTACTATTACAGTTTTTCACACCAGAGAAAGTATTCAGTATTTACACATGTGTGACTTATTTATTTCACTTAGGAGTGTATCCTCAATATGTATCCATTTTCCTATGAATGAATCTAATTTCTCATTCTTTATGGCTGAGCAGTATTCCATTTTATAGAAAAACCACATCTTCTTTATCCAGTTTTAACTGATGGGCAAATGGGCTGCTTCCAAGTTTTAGCTATTACAAACTGTGCCACTATAAACAAAGGTGCTCATATAGCACTGTGATATGATTCTTTTATTGTTAAAGTATTTATTTAGAAATAATTTCAAACTTACAGAAAAGTAACAGAGATAACCCAGTTTCTATATGTCCTACCAGCTTAATATTTTGCATGAAAATGATATAATTGTCAAGAAATTAACTAAAATATCAACAATGATATGTACTATTAACAAAATTATAGGTTTTATTCCAATTTCTCAAGTTTCTCCAGTTTGTCTTTTTTCTGTTGCAGGACTCAAATTCAGGGCACTCTGGTGCATTCAATCTCCATGTCACTACTCCAATCTTTGAAAATAGCTTGGTCTCTCCTTTCCTTGATGCTTTTGATGAGTACTAGTTAGATACTTTTTAGCTTATTCCTCCATTTGGATTTGTCTATTTTCTCCTTATAAAATGGAGTAATAAATTTCAGTCAAGAATATTTCACACTGAGTTACAACCCCATCTCTTTTTTGAAAATTTTTGAGAGAGGGTCACTAAATTGCCTAGGCTAGACTCAAACTTGAGAGTCTCTTGACTCAGTTTCCCAGCATGCTGGGATCACAGTTATGCACCATCATGCCCTGCTTATATTTTTCATTTCTAATAATGGTATTTCATTCTTTTGTCTTGTTTATAAGTCTTATCATAGTTTTAATTTCTATTATAATTTTAATCTTTTAATAAAACTCACTTTTGGCTGAGAACATAGCTCAGCGTTAGAGCAGTTGCCTAGCATGCACAAGGCCCTGGGTTTAGTTCTCAGCACAGAAAATAAATAAATATGTAAAAAACGGGGGGGTCAAGGATTTAGCTCAGTGGTTCTACTGCCTGCCTTGCAAGCGCAAGGTCCCGAGTTTGATACCTAGTACAAAAAAAAAAAAAAGAGAGACATTTCAAAATGCTTTCAAATATCATTGTATTATCTAAATTTCTTGGAGAACTAAGCCTACTTATGTCTGTCAACTCTAGTTCACAGTGTATTTTCTTGCCATGTGTACTAAAATTTTGGAATGTGATCATATTTTCAATGGGGCATTATGTGCAGGAATCATGGGATCTGGAGTTTGGAAGTATTCTTTTAATGCATTTCTGAGATTGGCAAAAACAAAACTTGCTTGGCAAAAAAAAAAAATCATCTCTTTTGTCTTGCCTTTCGGTCAGATCTTGCATCTGCACCCCCCTCCCATGCCCACCAGCACTGCGATGAAAGCCATAACATCTCAAGCAGACCACTGAAAGCAATTCTGGATGGGTTCTGCTGCTTCTGCTTTTTTTAATTAATTAATTTTATTGGTATCATTAAGGTATACAATGTAGTGACATTCATCGTTGGAAATTTGTACCTTTACCTAATCCATCTTGCTTCTTATTTTTTCCCCATTCCCCTGCCTTCCCTTCAACCCCTCCACCCCTCCCTATCTACAAAGACTTTGTTTCCATTCTTGTCTTTCTCATGTTAATTCCATTCCCTTCTTTCATCTCCCCTACCCCTCCATTTCCCTTCCTTTTGCTCCCCACAATATATCCTCCTCTCAACAGTTAGATCAGCAGCCAGATTGCCTCATTCTCCTGTAAAATCCCTTACTGGCTCTGCAGAGCTCCTAGGATGTAATCTGAACTGCTTTTCTGTCCTCCAAGGCTCCTTATGATCTATGATCATGTGATCTCCCCTTCCAACCTCCCCACATCACCCCTAGGCTCTTTCCTCACCACCTCTCCAACCAAGCTGATCTCAGGTGATTCTCAGAAGAGACCACATTCTTTCTATTTCAGGAACTTTGCACATTTAAAAAAAATTATTTAGAATTCGCTCCCTATGCCTCTTTTTTTCTTTCACTGAGTTTATTGGTACTTTTTAGGTATACTTCCTGGAAGATATATTAGATAGAACTCTCAAAGACATTGGCATTAGAAAAGACTTTATGAACAAATTCTCAGTAGCACAGAAACTAGCACAAAGAATCAACTAGAACCTCGTTTTATTAAAAAGCTTTTGCACTGCAAGAGAAAACAACAGAGCTAAGAGACAACCTACAATGTGGGAAAAAATTTTACCAGCTGCTCTTCAGACAAAGGTCTACTATCTAGAATATATAAAGAACTCACAAAACTCAGACCACCCCAAATATAAAGATCCAATTCAAAAATGGGCATCTAAAATGAACAGACATCTGTCAGTCAAAGAAGTAAAAGCAGCAAATAAATATATGAAAAAATGTTCAACATCATTGGTCATTTGAGAGATGCAGATGAAAACAACAATGAGATTCCATCTCACCCCAAAAAGAATGGCTGCTATCAGAAATCAACCAATAACAAATGTTGGTGGGGTTGTGGGGAGAAGGGAACCCTGCTCCAGTCCTGGTGCGAGTGCACACTGGTGCAACCACTGTGAAAATCAGTACGGAGATACCTTAAACAACTAGGATTAGAAGTCCCATTTGACCCAGCTATTCCCCTGCTGGATATCTTTCCAAAAGAATTAAAAGAATCATCCCTATGCCTCTTTACCTGAGGATCCTTTCTCTCATACAGATTTCAGTTTAAATGTCATGTCCTTGTAAACACTATCCCTGACCAGCCTAGTTAAGAGTACTCTCCATTTTGTCTATAACTCCATTCTACTTATTTCCTTAAAAGAAAAAAATAATGTCATAAATAATTAATTGGTTAAGAGGTTAAATGGTTAAGAGTCTTCACTCTGGAAATAGACTCATTGGATTCAAATCTTGTCCCTACTGTGTACAGACTGTACCAGAAAAGTTACATAATCTCTCTGTGCCTCCATTTCCTTATCTCTAAAATGCAAAATGCACTAGTAACTGTCTCAGAGTAGAGGATAAAATGAATCAATATAAGTGAAGTGCTTCAAATAATCATGGTGTGTAAGAAATATAATGTAACTGTTTGTTAAATAAATACAAAAATGAAATACACTGTCAAGGATCCTGTCTTACTCAGCACTATTTCCCCAGGGCTTATTCCCATGCCTGGCACCAAAGAGACACTCAATAAATACAAAATACATGAATGAGTTAAAGAATGACTAGATCACATGACTTCTGTCTTTGAAGTGTTGGTCATAAACTCTAATGTGGAGATGAATTACCTGCGGATCTTGTTAAAATGTAGACTGATTTCACACATCTGGGGTGAAGCCTGAGGTTTTGCTTTTCTGGCAAGCCTAGGTGTTATTGACGTTGTGGTCTACAGTCCACACTTGGAATGTCAAGGTTCCAGATGAGTGTTGGACAACCTAGATCCAGAACTGATTCCTCAAGCCCATCTGCCTGTCTTTCCTATTGAAATACGCTTTTCCTTACCGTCACTCCTAATAAGGCCGTCACAGAGTTGGAATCTTCTTGAAGTCCTGATGAAGACTCAATGGACACTATTCATGATCTTACTCAGCTGTGATGTCACATGAGTCAATAATCATCCTACCTCTATTCTTAACCATCTGTGAAGGTCTAGAAAAGTTCTCCTATATCATAGCCAGGCCATCTATATATTTCATCTGAAAAGAATCTTTTCTCTTTAGGGCTTTCTTTGGGGCCTTAAAAGGTGTGGTAAATGTGTTTCTTTTATACCAGCATTTTCAGTAATTTATTCCAGATACTGGATCTTGTATTATTTAACTCTTAAATGCTTTCAGATTTCAAATAGGCTTTGTATCAGCACATGCAAACTATGTACAACGGCACTTGTATTTTAAGAACAAGATGGTTCAAGTTTTCCAAAGCCATCACTCTGATTTTTGTGGGCAGGAATGGGTGTGATCATTTTTCCGGAGCAGGTTGTGTGTGGCTGAATTTACTAAGAACTGCTCACCGTTTGCCTCTCAGGAGTTTTTTACTTAAAACACTACTGTTTCCTCTGCTGCACCAACTGACCCAGAAAGAAGACTTGCCCTTTTCCAAACTCCCAGCCAAAATAACCCCAGCCTTCATTCAACAAGATATTTCACATACCATGTCTGAAACCTGAATATATATCTTCTTTAAACAATCACAGCCTGCAATGCCTAATTATCTGCTTCCAAAAGCATTTGGTTAGGCATGCAATGCATCTCAGTAATGGAAATGGACTCTAGTCTCCTAGAGCCAGTTCATAAAAGCAATGGAGTCATTTTAATATTGTCAATTCTCTCAGCAGTACAGTCGAGTAATGTAGCAGAACTGTCTGATGGCCAAGGTAATGATCAGAAGGGATATAACAGAGAGAGAGAGAGCTCTACTGGCTGATATCGTAGAATTAGCTCATTTATTCAGTTGGAGGAGTTTGGCTTGAGGGCCAAGGTACTTGTTTCACATCCCAGTGTCCCCTCAACAGCAACAGCACAGTCCTGGACACACGGGATCTGGGGCTCCCAGGGCCCCACCCTCCTAACCACTCTTTCCCAGGATCACGACATCATTTGTCAAGCCGGTGAAATCTTTGTCTCTCTCCCATGTACATTATTGGGTGTCGAGTACAATATTTCAGGATTTGAGGATGTTAACTGCAGCTTTATAAAATCAAGCTGTTAAAATTTTCCTACAAGTTCTTCAGAATCCACAATCAAGTGTCCCGCTGAGCTCAACAAAGTGCCTTTTCCACTCTCGAGTTCTGTAATGCTACTGAGCCCTTCCTAAAATTTGCAAACCCCACAAAATGATCTAGCATCTGCACTGGAACTGATTTCTTATGGTCCTTCTTTGATCCTAAACATTTCCTTCTAAAAACACCACAATTCACTATTGCTCTTATCGCTATTGATTAATATTCATGTTAATTATTCATACTTTCCTGTCAATAATACTACCTCCCAGAATACTTGCTTGTCCTTGCTTCTATTCCGCCACCTTCATCTAGAATTGAAGGAGACCAGTAAGGACAGACAGACTATCCTGACATTCAGTGTCCGTTCTGCGTAAAGGGACAAACAGTAGTGCCCATCCCCCTGCACCCAGGGCACTTTCATTGTGTCAGACAGATGGCCATGACATCCACACTTCTTAAAGTGGACAATCAGATGGCATTCCAAGAGGAAAGTAGGGTATTTCTCTTCTCAATAAATTTTATGAGGGTAGTCACTGATCTTTTAGAGAGAATGAGGACTTGGCATAGAGAGCCCCAGCTATGGCAGAATTTGCAAATCAGACTAAGTGTCCATTAATAAAGATGTCTAACAGGATGTACTTTGTGTAAGCAATATTAGCACTTCCTGGAATCTAGTAGTAAACATTCCTGCTCAGGTGTGGGGCACAGAGAAATTTCTGGACAGTAACATAATTCATGAAGGACTGTCACTAGTTTCTTACCTGTGTATAAAAATGAGTGAAAAACACTTAACGTTCTCATTAAAAGATACGTGTGCTCAGTCCTTACCAATTGTTCTGTGCCTTCATAAAGCCCGAGTCAAGATCCCTTATTTCCACCTGGAACCTCATCAGCAGCTTTCAAGGTGAAAGTTGGACTGGATATTGTAGCAGAATGTTGGCCTAGAATGCTAAGATTAGGTGCTCATTCTGGCCACTAGGCAACTGTGTGACCTTTTGACTGTCCAAGTCCAAATTCCAAATGTTCTATTTTCAAATATATACTAGGTTAGTCTGTATAAAATGTTTACCCTATTTCAAGTGACATCACAATGTATCTTTTATATTTGAAAAATAAGGGGTGCTATTAATAATTATGATGGGACAAGAGGAATAAATCTAGACCTTCCTAGACAAACTGGAACATATGATCATCCACCAGGAAGAAGATAGCAAGACAAAACATCCCCATCCTGCATTTATCTGGTATAGTATCTTTTCCATTTTAGGAGACTCGCACATTCTTTAGTCTATCCAGTCACTATATTCACTCCCTTACAAGGGAAGGACAAGGATTTTTATCTCTACTTGGAGAGAGAGCAAACAAATGGAGAGAGAGATGAAAATTCCAGTGCTCGTGTGCCTCTGGCCTCTTGACCTCTCCCCGACCCGCAGGAGTGTTCATACTCCCCTAATCTTGTCAGAATGGAGATACGAAGCAAGGAGCCAGGACTTCATGATGCCAGATTTGTGGGTTCATGCCTATTTCCTTTATGGGTTTAACAAGCCTGTTATGTGCATAAGAGAAAATCTGTGGCAGTGTCTTAATGCTACCCAGCAGAGAAGCTGGTTAGCATTAAGTGCCCAGAGGGTCATGAGGCAGGACAGATGGCCATCTTTTCTTCATTACTGTTCAACTTCCTATAAGTATCACTAGATAGCAAACCACATCCATCTTTATGGGCAGCTGTGAAAGAAAAAAAAGGATGAAAGACACTCATGGGTAATGGAGAACATCCTTATATAGAAAACTGTCAACTTCGTCAGCCGATTTTGATCTGGTTTACTGACCTCGCTTTCTGTTTGTTTCAAAGCCTGATTTTTTTACATCCTGATATAGTGTAAAGGATTTGACTTTTTTTCTGTGTTCTCCATCACAGCAAGGTCACACATCCTAATTATTCTCTTGACCTGACTTACTGGCCTAGGGTTTTGGAACTGCACCCTCATCTGACTCAAGTGGCCACATAACACGACTTCACTCCTTTGTCCCAGAGCAGGGTTGCTGAATGAGTACAGTTTGCCTAGTTACATTTGAGCTTCAGATAAACAATAAGTGATAATTTAGTATAATGTGCCCCCAAATAGTCCCTGGGCTATACTTATACTAAAATGCTACTATAATTATTTATCTTAAATTTAAACTTAATTTGGTACACTGTATTTTTATTTACTAAACTTAAATTTGATCAGCCTACCCTACATTAAGGGCTCCTGGACTTCCTCAGGAAGCTAGTGTCCTCTGGTCTAGCACCATCTAAGACACCAATTTACTTGAAATCAGAATAAATCATTAAAAAGATATCGCTCGACAAATATGGAGATCTTTAGACACAAGATCATTGCTATGAATTGGGAATTTCCTATTCTACTTTCCACATGAAGAGTTTACATAAAAACTGGCTGGTCTGAAACTCAAGATTTTGTGTAAGAGAAAAAAATGATCTTTACCATGACTGAAGCAAGTTGCCAACTTGCACCAAATGGCACCCTTCAGGGCTGGCCAGAAGAGGTAGGAAAAATAATTCATCTAGAGATAAAAGTTGCTAGTCATTTTGGTTATTGCTTGGATAAGAATATATATGAACAAATAAACTATTCGGATGGGAGAGTTAATACAGTACGTGGCAAATAGCAAGTTTCAGGGAAATGTCCTGCATTCACTTGTAACTGAAAGATACAGTGACATTGAATGGTGGGATGCTTTTAAAATTCTGAGTTATAATGTGAAATAGGAAGAAAAGGGCTAAAGGTGTAGGGCGAGTGGGAAGGGTAGGGGAAAGGTAATAAGATAAAAGAAAAAAATATGAGAAAATGAAAAAAATGGAAATAAAATGTTTGTAAATGGGGAGGGGAGGAGGGGGTGAAGGGAGGGCAGGTACAAGGGGAAGAAATGAGAACCAAAACCTGTCATGTGAAGGTACAAGATCCCAATAATGAATGTAAATGTACTGAATACCTAGATTGTATCAATAAACTCAAAAAAAAAGAAAAAAATAAAATAAAATTCTGGGTTATAAAGTCTTAAGGTATATCAAAATATTCTGAAGTTTCTTCTCATACACATCTAGTAAATGACTTTGTCATTTTAAAGAGGAAAAATATTTGTTAAAGCCTATAAATTATTCTGTTGGATCTTTACACCTTTAAAAAGATAAATTTGGCTTCATTTATACTACTAGTTTATCTTAGTTTATCAAAAAGAAAGTTTTATTATTATGTTGGTTTCTTTTTTGTAAGAATTTTTTGTATTATATCTTGTATTCTGAGTAAATACTTTGAATTAATGCCGGGCATGCTGGCGCATGCCTGCAATCCCAGCACTCAGGAGGCTGAAGCAGGAGGATCACTGTGAATTCGAGATCAGACAAGGCTATATAGTGAGTTCCAGGTCAGTCTCAAGTAGATAGTGAGACCCCGTCTCAAAAAAAATAAAAATAAAAAAATAATTTGAGTTAATGATACACAGTGTAATGACTATTGTTATTCTATTATTTGATTATAAAATTTTATTTTTTATAAAATTAAGAAAACATAATTAGTATTTTGAATGTTTTAGCATAACTGAATAGGAATCATATGGGAGCTGGACATGGTGGTTTGTGCCTATAATCCCAGTTACTCAGAAGACTGAAACAGAAGGATCTCAAGTTTAAAGCCAACCTGGACCACTTAGCAAGACCCTGTTGCAAAAAAATTTTTAAAGGACTGGGGATGTAGCCCTGTATTTTCTAAGCATGATCAAAGTCCTGGGTTCAAACCTCAGTACTGCTAAGGAAAAAAAGAAGGTATGAGCTTCAATCTAAAACACTAGGGGGCAGTCAGAAGCCTGGAAGGTGAGGATCCTACAATCCAGAAACAAAGATAGGACATTGCATCAATCTTAGATGACAAAAAGTTTCATTTTGTTTGTAATTAAATGTCCTACAATTATCTACAACAGGATTCTTGAGCCAATTCTATGGAACATAATGTGGGATCCATGGTTTATTTTAAAGAAAACTATTTGAAAAGGATTCAGTGTCTTCCCTTCATACCCAGGTTCTTCCTGAGCAGTCTCGGCCTCCTCCAGCATGGAGGAGGAGCTCTGACGCCAGCCCCAGGCCTCGTCCTCGACTCATGTTGCTGGCGTCCTTCCATCCAGGCACTACCTGGCCAGGGTGCCAGCTGTGGCGGCGAATGTGACTCGTGTGAGTCTGGAGATGTGCTCGTCACTCACCTGTGTAAACTAGAAATCCCATCCCTGACCTAAGCCTTTGTACTCTAAAATTCTGAACTTGGAACTTGATTGGCCTTTTACTTGGTCATATTTGAAATCAACATATTTCCTTTTCAAATAGAACCCAAATCAATCAAAGATCAGTTCTAGAACCAGAAAAACATCTCTCTCTCTCTCTCTCTCTCTCTCTCTCTCTCTCATCTCTCTCTCTCTCTCTCATACTCTGCTTATACTGAGTTTCTCCCTACCCTGCTTATACTGAGTTTATCCATCACTGAATAGCTGTTTTGAAGCAGCAGTTAACTCTCATTATTTTATGATTCAGCCCCTTCCATCATTTTGCCATGGATCTCAACCTGCCAAAGATTAAAACTAGACCCTTACCTTTCACCATGCACTAAATTAAAATCCAAGTGGATTAAAGATCTAAATATTAAAACAGAAACACTAAACTTGCTGGAAGATAAGTTAGGCAGAACTCTTGAAGACATTGGCATAGGAAAAGACTTTATGAACAAATCCTCAGTAGCACAGCAACTAGCACAAAGAATCAACAAGTGGGATCTCATCTTATTAAAAGGCTTCTGCTGAGTAATATTCCATTTTATGTATTACTCAGCCATAAAGAATGAGAAAATAGATTCATTCATAGGAAAATGGATACATATTGAAAACATACTCCTAAGTGAAATAAATAAGTCACACATGTAAATACCAAATAGTTTCTCTGGTGTGAATAAACTGTAATAATACATAAGATCCAAATAAGATTACTGATATTTTGAAATGGGAAGAAAGGGGCTAAAAGTGTAGGGAAGGTGGGATGGGTAGGGGAAGGGTAATAAGGGAAAAGGAAAAAACATGAGATAATGAAAAGATGGAAATAAAGTGTTTCTAGATAGGGAGGGCAGGGACAAGGGGAAAAATGAGAACCAAGACCTACTATGTAGAGGTAGAAGATCCCAACAATGAATGTAACTGTACTGTAGCCCTAAAATGTACCAGTAAACTCAAAGAAAAAAAAAAAAGCTTCTGCACTGCAAAAGAAGCCATCAACAGAACTAAGAGGCAACCTACAATGTGGGAAAAAATTTTTACCTGCCATGGAAGTTTTTTAAGTCTGTATGCATGAGAGATACAACATGGCAAGGCCCCCGTAATCACCTGTGATTAATGCTAAGAACCCCCAGTGGTACAGTCTTCAATGATTCTCTTAGAATTGTGATGTCTGATCTTGGCTCTGTTACTGTCAAAAGTGCTCCAATCTGCCCAGGGAAGGGTGCATATATCTGTGCTGATGCCCATCCAGGGAAATCACTAGTGATTTTTTTCCAGTCCCTGGCCCAAATATTCATTCTTTTTTTCTATTTGCCTCATAACCATAGAAATGGAAGAAGCAAAGAGTGTGTGTCCTCTGGAATCAATTGTAACTACTGCTATTACACAGGTCATTTGGCCCAAATTGAGGCATCCTGCTTGGTTTTTCTATGCCCTCACTTCAAGGCAACGGAAAAAGGAGAGAATAGTTTACAAGAAATCAAGGTTCTTTAGAGACACTTTCTGGGAAAGGTCACCCATACATCATGGGATTTTCAGGGTTAATTTCAGCCTACTGTTAACATGGCCAGCTATAGAGATCTCCACTACTATTTGCTTATTTTTAAATGGCTTCATGTTTAAGGTGCTGCATGAGTCCTACAGCAGGAGTTAACAACTGGCTGGCTAAGTGGGAGGCTCTTGTTGCATACTTGCTCATATTTTTAAATAAAGTGCACCCAGTCTCAGGGCTAGCAGTCAGCACACCTTCCCATAGTTTCTTTTAATACAGTGAGACGGTATCACTGAGTTTTTTTTCTCAGCTTGACACCAACAAGCCATGTAACCTTTGGTGAATCAATTAAATTTCTCACCCTCCATTTCCCCATCTATCATATGAGACTAACCTGTTATGATTGTTAAACTCCTATTCTCATGCATTGGATCCCTTCTTCCTATAAAAATGCAGACAGGTCAAAGAATATGTATTAGGATAAATCAAAAAACAAACAAATCCTTCCATGCTTTTACCAGGGTGAGTGATCTAATGTGAACTATTTTTAAAACTATTAGCCCTGATCTATTTCTGTCTCAAGTCTTATGAACAATATATACCACAGAAATTATTTCAATAATGAAGAATGAAATCACCAAGCTGAAGATGGTCATTCAACTGATTTGATTTGGCTTCTGAGCTCCATAAAGAGAAATTTTTTGTTAGTGGTGTGTGTGTGTTTCCCCCAAGCTCAGTTAATAATTCCGATGGAGGAGAAGTGGGAATAATCTGAAATGAATATCACTAACAGACAGCTAACCTTGAAGTTGGATTCTAAATATAAAAATCAAAAGGTCAAGCATGTAGCTCAGCAGCACAGTGCCTGCCTGGCAAGTGCAAGGCCTTGAGTTCGATTCCTGGTACAAAAAAAAGAGAATCAGAGAAGTGGTAACAGGAGGGATGCAACTCAAACCCTTTCATTTGGAGATACACTCTGTTGGAATTTAGACTAGGGAGAAGGAAACAGACAATTGAATGGCATTAACCCACTTGAAGCTCTCTCCTTTCTATAAGCTGACAATACCAATAGAGACCTAGGTACTCGGAGAAAAAAAGAGAAGATACTTACAATTTACAGCACTAGTTCTGCTTTTGTTGCATTTTAAGTTGTTTCCTGAAATGTATTACTGAATCTTAAATATCATAGATTCTGAGTTCTAATATCATGATTTCAAAATTTTCTGTACTCTAAAACTTGTAAATCTTTACAAATACACTGGCTTTCCAAGAAAATGTGAAATAACTATTGTATTTGTATACATATACAGCAGTCACGATATATAAATATATATGTATATGTAGAGGGATAGATATAGATATTTACAATATTATTTGTTCAAGACAGGGCCTCACTATGTAATTCAAGGTAGCCTTGAATTTGTTATGTGGCACAAGCTGTCCTCAAACTTGGGATCCTCTTACCTCAACCTCAACTTGCTGGGATTATAGGTGGGCACCACTACACTCAGCTAGTAGTCCTACTAAAACATTATGGCTCAGAAATTACTTTTATGGATTAAGGCAAATGTTTAGTCTCTAAAACTGCACCAAGGGTAAATGTGCCTAAAATTTGGGGAGGAATATTGTTATTTAGTTGAATGAATAAGCCAGTGCTTTTCAAACTTTCAGATGCAGTTGAGTCCCCTGGGGATCTTGTTAAAGGCAGATCCTGATTCAGTAGAATGGGGACAGGCTAGAGAGCCTGTAATTCCAGGAAATTGCAAGGTGTTGCTGCAGCTGTCGCCTCTACCCACACCACTATTTGAGTAAAAAGACCTCTTAGTGACCAAATTTCAAAGAATTTGACCACAGCTATCTCTGCTTAGATTATATCTTTGATGGTTTGGAAACTGATTCTAGTCCCTGCCAGGGTTCAGTTTCAGTAATAATTATTACAAGAAAACACGCTCACTACTTATACTCTCTCATTGTTTAGGTTACAGATCATTAAAGGGCTATTCCACATGGAGATAAGAAAAAAAGCAGGGTATAAATATAGAAAATTATTTGCATCCTAGTCTTCCTTTTCCTTTGAGATTAACTTAACTTCACACATGAATTTTGACTTCAGGGTTACAACAGGCCTAAGACTGGGTGCAGCAATGAAAGCTGATACACTGCTGTGAGAAGATCAGCTTAGAAATCCAAGGAGCCACTATGGGAAGAGTTCACCTTATGTACACAACTTTTAACACTGTGATCAGGAAACTGACTTCTGAAGAAAGGCACCTTGGTCTTTGGGTGACCTCAAAATTGGTGTCTTTAAATTTTCATATTTAGAGACCTTTTAATACCACATTGGTCACTCCAATTTCTCCAAAGCAATTTTTTAAACCTTGTTCTCTCCTGCTTTCAGATCTGCTTCATAAATGTTTTTGAGCACCTTCTTCATTCTAAATACTATTCTGGGTCTGGTGACATAACAGGATTCAAAACAAATGGAAATCTATGACCTTATATTCTAATAGGAGATGCAAGAGCCTCTCTTCTCAAAAAACTAAAAATTCTTAACAGAATATGAAAAAGTTCTTTTAAATGCCAAGGATATGTGTTCATAGAAGCATTATTTATAACAACCAAAAGGAGAAACAATCTAAGTGTCTATGAACACATGAATGGAAAAACAAAATGCGATCT
The DNA here is from genome assembly GCF_012274545.1 of Fukomys damarensis. NCBI lineage: Eukaryota > Metazoa > Chordata > Mammalia > Rodentia > Bathyergidae > Fukomys > Fukomys damarensis. The sequence continues at coordinate 43,868,011 of NW_022900914.1, forward strand.
ACACATTCAATGAAATACTACTGAGCTGAAAAAAGGAAAGAAATTCTGTCACTCACATGCTACAACAAGGATGAAACTTGAGGACAAGGTGCTAAGGGAGATAAAGTCACACCAAGACAAGCACTAAGTGATTCTACCCAGAGTAGGTAGATTCATAGGGACAGCAGGTGGAATGATAGCTGCCCGGGGCAGAGGGAAGGAAGAATATTGAATATAACATGTAAATTTTAATGGATATAGTTTCAGTTTTGCAAAAAATCTGCTGCACAATAATGTGAATATACTTAGCAGGACAAAACTGTACACTTAGAAATGGTTAAGGGGAATTTTGTGTGTTTCACTACAATTTTTTTAAATGTTATGGAAAAAAGTCTAGATGAATACATAGAAGTATATCCAGATTTATGGAGGAAAAAGCAATCTGATGTAATACACTGCTTATGATACCACCTGCTCTCTACCCTCCACAGGGCTCCCAGCCCATGTCCAGCTCAGGAAAGCTCACAGTCTTGGATACAAGGCCTAACAATTCATGTGCACCATAGTGCCTTCAAACACCCAGTTCCTAAGGGTACAGACTGTGGCCAGTCTGTCCATGATGCTTCTAACTAGCTCAGCTTCATGAAAAGCTTGAGTCTGTTGCTAAACAACTTAGGGTAGTCAAAAACAGGAAGACAGACCTATATGTGAGACATCCCTGGAAACTTACAGAAATACCAAGGGGAAAGTTAAAGTCCAGTCAAATAAGGATGCTACATTATAAGAACTTCTTCTTGGTAAAGCTTAGGAAATCTGAGTATTAAAGGAATTCATTTCAAATCAATGTCTCTCCCTCCCCCATCTCTCTCAGTGTGTGTGTGTGTGTGTGTGTGTGTGTGTGTGTGTGTTTGTGTGTGTGTGTAGAAAAGTTATATAGCTTCATGTAATGTTCACACTCATCTTCAGAGATGGATCTTCCTAATTTTTGGTCAGCTCCCCTCTCCTGTTTGTCCTTCAATTTCTTCATATGTTAAATAGATACAATACTTGACCCCCATAACTCTGAATATGAATAAAGTAACAGGTGGGAAAGTACTTAGAGCACCTAATAGTCCTAGCTCAGCCAATAAATAATCATGATTATTATAATATTCTTTTCATTATTTTATTACAGATTCTTCTTTCGCCTCTTCACCCTGGAAAAAAATCAGCCAAAAGTCTGAGCAAAGAAAGGCTCAAGTTAGGTGTGCAATTTATTTGTCATGGTCCCTAATGAGGAATTTTGTTCTAAACCCTTTTGAAACATCTGTTGCATTTCAACTCACTAAGTGCAAATAACAGAAAAATAGTAGCATCTGGGCTACAAATGAAAAATATCTGCTCATATTTTCAAAAGGAGAACAAGAGCTAGAGGGAGGAAGAGAAGCGAAGGAAGGGGAGTTGGGGGAGAGCACACACTACATTTCTCAGTCTGAGATTCTATCACTAAAAGTCCTCTTCTACCTGCACTCAGGAGTGGGTGATGGATGTGCACACGTGCGGTACAGCTTTGCCTTTGCCTGCAGCAGGCTCTGAGAGTCCCAGTGCTCCTGAGCTGGGTCAGCACTTTCCTCCTCTGGAGCTGAGAAGTGACTTTCTGCCTATGTATATTTCCCACTCCCTCTCCTGTGCCGGCCTCTGCTTCTAGGAAAGTGGGAAGAAATGGTCCATGAAGTTTCATTTGCCTTGAAAAAACCAGAATTGTCTTTAGAGAAATTGCAAGTAGCATACTGGCAGTGTGCAGCCCAGAAGGAAGCCGATAGCCAACCCAGTCTGCTGCCTGTGAGAAGCAGAAAATGCCTGGGGAAGAAAGTCCTGGGGCCTCAGAGGACAAGGGAGTAATTCACCATTTGCTGAGAAGGAAAGGAAAAGAAGCATATTTCCTAAGTCAAACAGGTCCCTTACTCTTCAGTGATTCATCTGGAATTGATTTGAATCTAGTCTGAAAGAACTCAAGTGTGCAAGCAGAAAGAGGCAGGTGACAGCACCAAGAACTGGGTGTCAGGATAGGCAACTGTTGTCACAAAAGGAACAAAGCCTGCTATACTGAGACTAGAGACAGGTGTTGGGGTGGCCTGGCAACTCAAGGTTGTCATAGAGCAATGCATTTTCCTAACCAACAGCAAATCATCCATTCTTATCATTTCTACCAGGCTGCAAGCAAGATCTGATATCCCTTCCCAAGAGACACAAAGATATTTACGTACCTATTCCTTGTGGTATTTCTCCTCTCATCAGCATAGTTCTCAGTCCAGTATCTCGCCTGATTGTTCACAGGCAGAAACAAGACAAGAGTCTTGCTATTCTGGCCAGAATCCGTCAGAAGGAACATTCTCATTACTAGAATTATGGATGAGTAAATGAAATTTAAGGACTTCAAACTTTTTTGGCCAGTACTTTTTACTTGCATATAGTCCCTCTGAGGTCACAGGGTAATGGCAAGGCCACTACATTAATTCAGAGCCTGACTTGAGCTCTTTGTATCCCAGAAGGAAAATTCAAATGCTTCCCTAGGATATTCACCAAGCAACAGGAGGCATCACTGATGTGAATCCAGCTGAATACCTGGGGTAACTTTATGTCCATTTCCCCCAAGATGGCATCTGAGAGATACAGGAGACAAACCTCTCTGGTTATCTTCAATTAATAGTACCTAGATAGGAGACACATGAAGATGGAAGAGAGAACCCAGAAGAAGGGGCAGGGGCTATAGGATGTGGTGTGAGAAAGGAGAAGAGGGGGAGAACTGAGGAAAGCATCGTACAAGAAGGAAAAGAAGGTAGGAAAGAGAGAAAGATGAGGACAGGCAAGCAGAGCCTTCAAAACATTTATTCTAAAAAAGAAAGTAAGATTGGGGTGAGAGATAATAAGGAAAGGAAAGTAAAACAGATAACATACCGGAATTTAAATTTTCAAGAAAAATCATTTTAAAGGATCAGAGAAGTCAGACCAGAATCCTTCAGCTGAGATGCCAAACAAGGTGTGTGTGTGTGTGTGTGTGTGTGTGTGTGTGTGTGTGTGTGTGTGTTGTATGTGTATCAGTAAATATGTGGCCTTGTACCTCAACTCCAGACCTGATTGTGAAAGGCTCTCCTACCGGAGTATTTCCACTCAGCAGAACCTCTTAGAGCAGGGAGAAGCAGAAGCTCATATTATTCTCACTTTAATAGTGATTTTTGCTTCCCATATCCTGCTTTGAAACCACACAGGGTGGGGAAATTTTATGGCAGCACATGAGATGGTTTATGGCTTTGTCCAGGACTTTTTTTTTAATCTTCTAATGTTATCACTGAATTTCTTATTTTCTTTCTTCAAAATAATTATTGACAAATATGGATAGTGATGGCACAGCCCTTGGGTTCTCTCCCAAAGTAAATTAAATCAAGTCTGTTCTTTCCCATTCACTCATTTCTCTACAGAGAGAGAGAGAGGAGAGAGAGAGAGAGAGAGAGAGAGAGAGAGAGAGAGAGAGAGAGAGAGGAGGGGTAAGAGGATGGAGAAGAAGGAAGGGGAGGATGGAAGCAAAGGGACAGAACAGAGCAAGGATAGATTTTTAAAGAACTCAGAAAATCCAATTCTCACAATATATAATGAAACTTTTCCTTCTGCATTGGGATTAAAGGCTGAATTATGCCAAAGTGCGACATTTAGGAAAAAATATTTCTAAACCAGGAGAAATTTTCCTTAGCCTGATTTTATGCCTTCAATACGTTCTTATATTTAAGACCTGCATTTAGAATGGGAATTTGAGATATTACAGAATAAGATAAGAGAGCCAAAAAGGAGATTTTTCTTTAAATAATATAAGTAGCACTTCTTTTCTTTGATTCACAAAGGTGTGCATGTGAAATTCACTGAGAGCTCATAATAAGCATCACATGGTTGCCACTGTGGTAGGTTTTAGGGACTGTAAAAGCAGAGTCTACCTGAAAGATTCTGAATATCTCTAACTATCTCCACCTTCCTCCACATTTCTTACCTCTTTCCTGGGTGAGGACAGTAACCTCCCTCAATCTGTTTCTCTGTTTTCTTTCTCTTTTCCCAAGAATTGATTCCTATGCAAAAGTTATTTATTTATTGTCTTAGTTTACTTTTTTATCGCTGAGACAAAATACTCAACATTCAAAGTTAAAAGAGGAAAGGTATATTTTTAGTTCACTGTTTGTAGAGATTTCAGTCCATAATCAACTGACTTCAAGGCAAGGTGTCATGACAGAGTGACACTGCAAAGGAAAAAGAGTTTCTGGCAGGAAGAAGAAAGTAAAAGCAGTAAGCAGCAAGTGAGCAAGTGACAAGCAACACGCAGAGATACTTTTCCTGCCCCTTATCTCTTATCCAGGATACCCACTCTTGGGATGGATAGTACTCTCACCCACAGTGAGCAGCCTCAATCCTAGCATTGCATCATGAATCAATCCCAGCATCACACACTTGACCCCAGCATCCCATACCCTGGATCCAATCATTGCAGAAACTCGCTCCCCATGACCACAGGAGGCTTTGGCAGGGCATCTAGATACCAGCCATAACATTCTACATTCCTTTACATAAAAAGCATTTAGTCCATCTCTAAGAGTTTCCAAAGTCATAACACTTTCAGCATTGCTGAAAAGTCCAGTCCAAAGTTTCCTCTGAGATTTAAGGCAAACTCTTAGCTGTATGCCCTGGTAAAAATGACAAGAAAGACAAACACTTGAAATATCCAATGGCACAAGATAAACATTACCATTCAAAAAGATACAAAAGAGGATGGGAGCAAAACAAGTCCAAACTCCAAAATCCAGCAAGACAAACATTAAGTCCTGTGGTTCCATATCCAGCATCTGTGACAACTCTGTGGCAAGATGTAAACTCCAAAGGACTTAGGTGGCTCCACTCCTGCAGCAATGCCGGTTGTGGTAGTTCCCACAGCTTCTCTCTTGGGCCAGCTCTGCTCCCTCTTTGCAGTTTTCCTTAGACAACCCACATTCCCAGCTTCTCCAAAGTTCTGGGGTCTCCACTGCCCATTCAGCTTCACATTCATGGCTTCACACACATGTATGTATGTATTTTACAATGCTGGGGACTGAACCCAAGGCATTGCACATGCTAGAAAAGCACACTACCACTGAACCACCACCACCCCACATCACAGTCATTATTCTGGTGTATGTAAAAAGTGTTCCCCAAAGTCTCACATGTTCAGAATTGGGACTTTGGGAAGGTCACTGGACCACCAGGGTGCTATTCTCATCTGTGGATTGAGCCACTGATGGGTTAAAGCTAAGGTGGCACCTGGTTGGAAGTGGCAGATCACTGGATTTATGTCCTGGAAGGGCATATTTTTGTCCTGGGTTCTTCCTTTCTCTTGTTCTTTCTACTTCCTGGCTGCCATGGGTTGAGCTGCTCTATTCTACCATGTCCTTCTACAATGAATTTTTGCCTTGGAACAGTTCACCATGGACCAAATCTACTAAAACTTTGAGCCAAAAGAAAACTTTCCTCTAAATTGTAAGGTGTTGGGTATTTAGCCCCAGTAATGGGAAAGAGACTAATATAGTGATTTTGATCTTTGAAATTACACATCAGATAGGGACCTGGGATTTGGCTCAGTGGTTCTGCTGCCTTCCTTGCAAGTTCAAGGACCCTAGTTCGATCCCTGATACCAAAAAAATAAAAGTAAAATGATAAATTATACATCAGATAATGTCACTAGCTTGTGCAAAATCTTTCAGTGATGCTGCTTACACTGCAAATAAAGTACACACTACTAGCACCTGGTGTGGCTTGAGTCCTCATCTCTTCCCATACTGTCCTTACTCCCCTACTAAACAAGCTCACAATGACCTTTTTTTTGTTTTCTTTTCCTTCACCAAACCTGCCTTATTCTGAACTTAGAGCACTATCCTTCGAATATTTTGGAGACTTTTTTGTGACCAAATGATTAATAAAATTATGGACTAGCCCAAGGTTTCATCCATAGACAAGAATGAAATAGTTCAAGAACTGGGTTCAATGAAATTGTAGAAGAAAAATTATGAGCTTTCAGCTTCTGATTCCTGACTTTCAAGTTCAGCTCATTTAAAGAACTAATGGCCCTGCCTGCACACCACCACCCCAGCAAGGAAGGAGAGATTTGGAAGGCAGCTCTGAGATCTGCTCTTCCGCTGGCCTGCTTGAGCTCATTCAACAGGACCCAGTAGCCATGCCCTCCCCTGCCTGCTCTTCCACCAGTTCCAGCAAGGAAAGTAGCTGCGCCTCTGAAACCATCCCCCATCCCACTCTCAGACATCCTGATTGTGCCACTCCTTGCACCCACTCTGCAGAGGCATAGGTGGCCATAAAGGGCATTTTTCTGAGCTCCCAACTTCGAACATCATTAAAGAAAGGGCAGGGGAAACGTATACTAGAACTGTGGAGTTCAACCCTGCAGGTCAGGGAACTCAATTTGGACCTTGTGGCCTGAGGTCAGTCTGAGTCACGGGGATCTGACATTGGCTAGCTGAGATCAGGAGACTTGGGCCTGCACATGGCTGTACACGCGGTATACAAAGAAAGCAGAGAATCTGAAAGAGGCCCTTCAAATTCATCTTTTTTCTTTCTTTTCCTCATTCCACTCTGCAAATTCTTTCTCTTTTCTGTCCTCTTTCTCCAACTCAGTCTCTTCTCCACCATATTATCCCTCATGTCCCTTTCTGTTCCTGATACTGCCCTAACTCAGATTTCTTCTTTTATAATTTTTTCTTTTTTCTTTATGTTCTTTTCTCCTGTCATTTTACCTCACTAATGGGTCAATAGTTTCAAGGGAAAGTGAGCCCCTATTACTGTTAAGAGGATATATTCTTGTCCTTATTCTTGCATCTATCCCTTTTGAATTTAATTGTTTGTAAAGATTGTATGGTCATTCTATGTCCTCTGGGTTCACTTGAAACCTTCTCCAATTCTTTCACTTATCTACCCCCTCTCATCCTAACTCCGTCTAAGCCCCCATCCTAAATGGTAAAGATGCAATATTGAAAAGAGTACACACTACAAAGATATTTGGGCTGCTTCTTGATTTTAATTTAATTCACATGGTGTAAAGTTGCTAGATTAATGACTACCACAAGTGGTCAATTTACAAGTTGTGCTTGATCCTATTGGGCTGCTGATTGTATCAATTGGGATAAAGGATTGTGATTGATTTAATGAGTTGTTTTCTCCAATATTATGAAAATGAGAATGTCTATGAGTTATTAGAGACTCAAAAGCTAAAGCACAACTATATCAGGAAGATTTAAGTAATAACCCAGAAATTAAACCAAGGACAACGCAACAACAAAAATAAAAATGAGAAAACACTTCAGCAAGACACAAAGACAGACTTCCAGTTCACCAATGGCAAACAGTAGGGCAAAATAAGGATGAAAGGTCTGATAGTTAATCAGCAGAATACCCTGAACCCATAGCACAGGAAGTAACAAAACAGATCAATCAGGCTCTAGAAAAATTCAAAACAGAAATAATTTCCCAGATAACCATAGAGATGGTTAGCAAAACAGAAGTCATGATTTGAGACTCTAGAGCAGAAACTGAGGAAAAATAGATGAGCTCAGGACCATGATAGAAGCCATGAAGGCCCAGAAAAAGAAAGAAATAGAAACAATGAATGCCCAATAGAGGAAAGAAATGGAATCCATAAAACAGCTTCAAACAGATATCCAGGAAATTAAAAACTCTATTGAAAGTGTACACAACAGAATAAAAGATTTCAAAGATAGAATTTCAGATATAGAAGATAGGATTGCAGTCAGTGACCATGAAAAGAGAGGTCTCTTAAAAACAGTAAGGGATCATAAGAAATCAATCTAACAACTCCTGGATGATGCAAAGAAGAATAACATAAAACTGATAGGAATCCATGAAGTAGCAGGAGAAAATACAAATGACTTAAAAAAGCTGTTCACAGAATCAATGACAGAAAATTTCCCACACAGAAGGGAAGAATTAGACATTCAGATAAGTGAGGCATATAGGACTCCAACTAGCCATGATCAAAAAAAAAAATCTACACCTAAACATATAATAATCAAGATCCCAGAAGTCCAACAGAAAAACAAAATACTACAAGCAGTAAGAGAAAAGAAACAAATCACATGCAAAGGAAAGCCCATCAGAATCACAGCAGACTTTTCAACACAAACCCTCAAGTCAAGGAGAGCCTGCAGTGAGGTATTTCAAGTACTAAAAGAAAATAACCTCCAACCTAAACTGATGTATCCTGCAAAACTCTCTTTCAAAATGGACAGAGAAATAAGATACTTCCATGACAAAGAACACCTGAGAAACATCATGAACAAAAAACCAGCACTACAAGGAATTCTAAACAATATCCTAGAAAAAGACAATGAAGGTCACAACACCATAAGGCCTAACAGACCAAATCAAATAGGCAAGGCAAGAAACTAAAAGGGGAGGGGGGAGTAAAAAGAGTCAATAAAAGGACAATAACATGACAATAATAAGTCAGTACATATCGGTTATAACCATCAATATCAATGGCCTCAATTCACCAATCAAGAGAAATAGACTGGCAGAATGGATTAAGAAGCATAATCCAACAATATGTTGTATACAAGATACACACCTAGTGCAAAAAGAAGCCCATAGACTGAAAGTGAAAGGATGGAAAAAAAATTCTCCACACGACAGGAGCCCAGAAAAAAGCAGGGGTATCAATCTTATTTGCAGACAAAGTAAATTTCAAACCAAAACTGATTGAGAGAGACAAAGAAGGTCACTACATTCTTGTAAAGGGAACAATTCAAGAGAAAGAGATGACAATCATAAACATATATGCACCAAATATTAATGCCCCAACTATATAAAACAAATATTAAGTAACATGAAAAACCAAATAAGCACTAATACAATTGTAGTGGGGGATATAAATACCCCACTATCACAAACAGACAGATCATCTAGGCAGAAAATTGACACAAAATACTAGAACTCAACCAAGCTTTTGAAGGCATGGGCTTAATAGACATCTTTAGAGTGTACCACCCCACAAAATCAGAACATACATTATTTTCAGCTGCACATAGGTCATTCTCCAAGATAGACCACATACTAGCTCACATAACAGGTCTGAATAAATTCAAAAGAGTCAAAGTCATTCCCTGTATATTATCAGATCATAGTGCAATCAAGCTGGATATCAATAGCATAAGAAACCGTAGGAACTTCACAAACACATGGAAATTGAACAACACTCTCCTGAACAATCAATGGATCACAGAGGAAATTAAAGAAGAAATTAGACAGTTTTTACAAATAAATGAAAATGCCAGTACAATATACAGGCATCTATGGGACACAATGAAAGCAGTTCTACATGGAAAATTCATAGCAATGAACTCCCACACTAGGAAAACAGAGCGAGCTCAGAAAAAACAACCTAATGATGATTCTTAGACTCCTAGAAAAACAAGAGCAAGAAAAACCCAAAGCTCAAACAAGAGAGGAAATTAGAAAGATTAGAGCAGAAATCAATGCAATGGAAACTAAGAAAATGATACAAAAAGAAATGAATCAAAGAGTTGGTTTTTTGAAAGAATAAATGAAATCAATAAACCCTTAGCTAATCTTATCAAAAAAAGGAGAGAAAAGGCTCAGATCCATGCAATCAGGAATGAAAAAGGCAAAGTCACAACAGATCCAACAGAAATCCAGAGGATCATTAATACCTACTTTGAGAAACTGTACTCTAATAAATTAGAAAGCCAAAAGAAATGGACAGATTTTATATACTTATGAATTACCAAAGTTAAACAAAGAAGATAAAACATTATAAACACCCTGATTGCAGTCAGTGAAATTGAAAATTTAATTAAAAATTTACCAACAAAGAAAAGAACAGGTCCTGATGGATTCACTGCTTAATTTTACAAGACGTTTAGAGAAGAACTACTGCTTTTACTCTTCAAACTTTTCAATGAAATTGAAAGGGAAGCTATACTTCCAAATCCATTCCTGGAAGCAAGTATCACTTTGATTCCCAAACCAGGGAAATATTCAATTAAAAAAGAGAACTACAGGCCAATCTCCTTAACGAATATAGATGCAAAAATCCTTAATAAGATACTACAAACAGAATACAGAGGAACATCAAGATCATACATCCTGACCAAGTCAGATTTATTCCAGGGATGCAAGGATGGTTCAACATACATAAATCAATAAATGTAATACACTATATTAACAAAGTCAAGGACAAAAATCATATGATCCTCTCAATAGATGCACAAGAAGCATTTGACAAAATTCAACACCCATTCATGATAAAAATCCTGCAAAAAATTGGAATAGAGGGTCTATATCTCAACTTAATAAAGGCTATCTATGAAAAACCAACAGCCAACATCATATTAAATGGCCAAAAACTGAAAACTTTCATGTTAAAATCAGAAACAAGACAAGGATGCCCACTATCACCACTTCTCTTCAATATAGTTCTGAAAACATTAGCCACAGCAATTAGACAAGAGAAAGAAATTAAAGCAATAAAGATAGGAAAGGAAGAAGTTAAGCTCTCATTATTTGCTGACAATTTGATGCTCTACATTGAAGATCCAAAAAACTCCACCAAAAGATTTCTAGATTTAATTGACAGATTCAGTAGAGTAGCCAGATAAAAGGTGAAAACCCAAAGATCAATAACCTTCTGGTACACAAATAACAGACTCACTGAAGAAGAAATTAGGGAAACAATTCCTTTCACAGTAGCATCCAAAAAAATGAAGTATCTAGGAGTCAATCTAACAAAAGAATCAAAAGACCTCTACACTGAAAACTACAGCACTCTGAAAAAATAAATCGAGGAGGATATAAGAAAATGGAAAGATATCCACTGCTCCTGGGTAGGAAGAATCAACATAGTAAAAATGGCCATACTACCAAAACTGCTATAGAGATTCAATGCAATGCCAATTGAAATTCCAACACTATATTTCACAGAACTAGAAAAAAGAATCCAAAAATTTTTTTGGAACCATAAGAGACCTAGAATAGCAAAAGCCATCCTAGGCAACAGAAACATGGCAGTGGGTATAACAATTCCCAATTTGCAACTATACTACAAAGACACTTTGATAAAAACAGTATGGTACTGGCAAAGAAACAGATCTGAAGATCAGTGGAACTGATTGGAAGACACAAAAACAAATCCAGATGTACTCAGCTAACTCATCTTTGACAAAGGAGCTCACCATCCTCAGTGGAGGAAAGATAGCCTCTTTAATAAATGTTGTTGGAAAAACTGGATTTCAACCTGTCAAAGATTAAAACTGGACCCTTATCTTTCACCGTGCACTAAATTAAAATCCATGTGGATTAAGGATCTAAACATTAAAACAGAAACACTAAACTTGCTGGAAGATAAATTAGGCAGAACTCTGGAAGACATTGGCATAGGAAAAAACTTTATGAACAAATCCTCAGTAGCATGGGAACTAGCAGAAAGAATCAACAACTGGGATCTCATCTTATTAATAAGCTTCTGCACTGCAAAAGAAACCATCAACAGAGCTAAGAGACAACCTACAATGTAGGAAAAGAATTTTACCTGCTGCTCCTCAGAAAAAGGACTATTATCTAGAATATATAAAGAACTCAAAACAATCAGCCCCCTCAAATATAAATACCTGATTCAATAATGGGCATCTGAAATGGGCAGACATTTCTCAGACAAAGAAGTAAAACCAGCAAGTAAATATATGAAAAAATGTTCCACATCACTGGTCATTTGAGAAGTGCAGAAGAAAACAACACTGAGATTCCACCTCACCACACAAAGAATGGCTGCTATCAAGAAATCAAATAATTACAAATGTTGGCTGGGTTGTGGGGAGAAAGGAACCCTTATCCATTGTTGGTGGAAGTGCAGACTGGTGCAACCACTATGGAAATCTATATGGAGATACCTCAAAGAGCTGGGACTGAAGGTTCCATTTGACCCAGCCATCTCTCTGCTGGGTATCTTTCTAAAAGAACTAAAAGAATCATATCACAGTGATGTATACACACCCATGTTTATAGGAGCACAGTTTGTAATAGCTAAAACTTGGAAATAGCCCATTTGCCCATCAGTTGGAAACTGGATAAAGAAGATGTGGTTTTTCTATAAAATGGAATACTACTCAGCCATAAAGAATGAGAAAATAGATTCATTCATAGGAAAATGGATACATATTGAGGATATACTCCTAAGTGAAATAAATAAGTCACACATGTGTAAATACTGAATAGTTTCTCTGGTGTGAATAAACTGTAAAAGTACATGAGATCCTCATGAGATAACTGACATTGTGAAATGGGAAGAAAAGGGCTAAATATGTAGGAAAAGTGGGAAGGTTAGGGGAAATGTAATAAGGGAAAAGAAAAAATATGAGAAAATTAAAAAATGGAAATAAAGTGTTTGTAAATGGGGAGGGGGAGGAGGGAGTGAAGGGAGGGCAGGGACAAGGGGAAAAAATGAGAACCAAAACCTGTCATGTAAAGGTACAAGATCCCAATAATGAATGAAACTGTACTGTATACCTAAAACGTACCAATAAACTCAGTTTAAAAAAATAAAGAACTAATGATTTAATTTGCTGTTTCTATCTCTTCTTTCCTAGAATAGAAGCCCTTGAGGACATCAACCTCATGTGTCTCATATTCTCATCATCTAGAACCATGCCAACAATTTTTTTGATGCTTCCATAAAGTTATTTAAAGAATGAATAGATGAAAGTAAGATAGCAGGGAAGTCACACATAGTTTTGAATGTCATTATTCAGCAATTTAATGTCTAGCTGCAATTATGAGTGATTAAATTTCCAAATTAGAAGCAAGTTCCTTCATGAGTAAAAGACAATCATGAATCTATCAATAACAGCCAAGATTCCTGCAGATCTTCTGACTATGGCCATGTATATAGTCTAATTCTCCAATTAAAGAACACAGTTCTTCAAAAGGAAACACTTGAAAAATCATCTTATTTTCATTTGATTTCTTGATTTAGCATTCCTAGAGCTATCTAGTCACAACAAGGCAATTTGGCCAGGCAGAGAGGGTTGGAGAGTTCTTTTCGGTGGTGATTATTGCTGTGTGACTCAGGGCAAAGCTTTGGAATCAGGATTCACATCAGGAAAGTGGAGTGATAAGACCTGCTGCCAACTTCCCTCCCTAGCTTTTCTGGGGCTATGTTAGATCCAGGTCAAACCCAATGGACTTGTCTGGGAGAAAAATGAAATGTAGTATAGATACAAAGCCCACTTTGTAAGCCATCTTGTTTTTATGTTCTTACCTAATTAAATTAAAAGGTGGTATGTTCGTATTTCAGCAAGGTATCTGTCCTCACATACTTTCAGCCCAGAGAAACCAGAGCTCCAAAAGATCAATACAATTGAGGAGAAAGAAAGAAAGCAAGAAAGGGGTGGTGGGTGCTGAGTTAGGCTGCAGTCTTATAACTCTAAGGGGTAATTCCCAGCCAAGAGCCAGATTTGATTCAGTTTCCTATCCCTGCTGAATCAGCTCTCCATGGTGTATCATTATAGTGTTGTTTGACTTCATACAAATTGTTTAAATGCTCAATCCATTCATATTAAAAGATCATATAAAGGTAGATGCAACAGTGTGCAAGTGACTCCCGCTATTAGAATTACTTGGACCACAGCTCTTCATAATAATAGTGCACTTGCCTAACATTTTTCTTCCTCTATAAATCTTAGGTGAATGGTTGGGGCATTCCTTGCTCATTGCCCAAATGACATATATTGTTTTCCTCTTTTCTTGTTCATAAATGAATTTTCAGGCAGCAATATGCCAGCCCCAAGTGAGATGCCCGCTCATCTAGCTTCCTTAGAAGTCCACCTGTCTGTGTGATGCAGTTCTGTCTAACAAGATGAAAGTAAACATCTACTGGGAGCATCTGCACCAGGTTTGCTTCCGATGTGGAGGAGCAGGTGCTCATGGCACCTCTCTTGTGCAGGGAGATGATGGCCTACAGATGCAGATCCCACCTGGTAACCTTCAACTAATAAGCATGAGGACAAGGGCCACAGTACAGTGGGCTGAATAGGAAGATGAAAAGAGATTGAATCCCTGATGACATCCCTGAGCAGTGAAAGCCACACCAGAAACTGCTCACATAATTCTTCTTATTATGTCAGCTCGAGAAGCACCTATTTGCTTATATCACTGACAGTAAGGTATCTAAGACTATAGTCAAAATTATCACTGATACAGTAACCATATTAGATGAGAAGAGAGAAATGGTCCTATAAGTAGAACCTGCATATCAGATCAATAGGAATGAAGAGCCCTTGAGAGACCCTCTGCTTCCAGAAAAAAAATAATTTCTGCCACTTATTCTTGTCCCTCAGGATTCATATATGGAGTTGCAGAATTGTTCCTCAAATCCTGAATCTCTGGCTTCCACAGCCTCGCTGTTCCTGCTAGCTAATTCCTTCAGCTGTTGCATATCCACCCTTTAAAAAAAATTTCCATCCATTATTCATGTGCATTGTCTAGGTTTACAATTTTCCAAACTCTGCCCATTTCAATTAGATGCCAGAATTGCAGACATAACCCGGCAGCCAGAACCTGTGCGGGACTGACTTGGGAGGCGGCTGGATTCCTGCAGGCCCTGTTTCCATGTGTGCCTTCTTCAGTCCAGGACTAGATAATTTCACTCATCTAGAAAATTAAGGTGAATAAGAGAATAGAAAACTGGAATATCATATGGTCTAGCTTCCTGAATTTCTGTGATTATCCATTATCAAATCGCAGGCCCTAAGTTATTAAGTCTATTGACAGATGCAATGTAATTTTCTTCAAACAGATAGCTGATCCTGGAGCTGATAAAGTCTGAATGTGCCATGCACACTCCCTCATATTTTGATCATTGTTCACTTTCTTTCATTCATTGCTGTTATCAAATTACCAGCACAAATATATACATAGAAGTAAAGCAACTCAGATGACTCAACTTTATACTCAAAGTTTTCATTTAGTTATTTAGAATTTTCTGACTCTGAGCAGCATTACTTTATAATCTGGACCAAAACAAATGAAAATAAGTAAGAAAATTAAAATGTGTTTTTAAAATCTGTGCCTGGGAAAGGTTTGAATTCAATTGTACAGAAATAGGTAATCTCAGGCTCTCAGCAGAGACAACTTTCAAGATCTTGAAATTAACACGGCTCTGTTACTCCTAAATGTGCAAATGGCTTGTTTTTGTTCTTTTATAACTCCTGGCAAGGATATTCTCATGCAAGTAATAAATCAGCCCTGAAATCTAACTCAGATTGCAAAAACAAAGTAAAATCACTGGGATAACACCTGGTACAAGCCGATTGAAGAAGCCATTGTGTAGACATTTTCAAATAACCCTTTAGAGTGTACATGTGTGGCAGAAGACGCACACTGAAAGGGAACAATTGTTTCTCAGAATTTGGGAACAACCCTCCATATTATGAAACAAACAAAAATTCCACTTGTCCCACAGTGGAGCCTCCGGCCCTCTATTAGTCAGTGTTCCATTGCTGGGAGAAAATACCTGACAAATTTAAATGAGGAAGGATTTATTTTGGCTCACAGTTTGAGAGGTTTCAGTCCATAGTTGGCTCCAATGCACAAAGATGATGGAAAGGTATGACAGAGGAAAGCTGCCCATTGCATGGCAGCCAGGAAGCAGGGAGCAAAAAAGGAAAGAGCCAGGGACTGGATAGAGTTCCCCAGGTCCACTCCCATGACCCACTCAGATACGTTTAGAAGTGTGCTTTACAAATCTCCTAGAAATCTATAGAAAAACCACATCTTCTTTATCCAGTTTCCAACTGATGGGCAAATGAGCTGTTTCCAAGTTTTAGCTATTATAAACTGTGCTCCTATAAACATGGGTGTGCATACATCACTGTGATATGATTCTTTTCGTTCTTTTGGAAAGATATCCAGCAGAGGGATGGCTGGGTCAAATGGAACCTCCAGTTCAAGCTCTTTGAGGTATCTCCATATTGATTTCCACAGTGGTTGCACCAGTCTGCACTCCCACGAACAATGGAGAAGGGTTCCTTTCTCCCCCACAATCCTGTCAGCATTTGTTATTGGTTGATTTCTTGATAGCAGCCATTCTTTTGGGGGTGAGATGGAATCTCATTGTTGTTTTCATCGGCATCTCCTGAATGACCAATGATGTTGAACATTTTGTCGTATATTTATTTGCTGCTTTTACTTCTTTGTCTGAGAAATGTCTGTTCATTTTAGATGCCCATTTTTTAGTTGGATCTTTATATTTTGGGGGTACCTCATTTTTTCTTTTTTAGTTCTTTATGTATTCTAGATAATAGTACTTTGTCTAAGGACCAGCTGGTAAAATTTTTTGCCCCCACTGTAGGTTGTCTCTTATCTCTGCTGCTAGTTTCTTTTGCAGTGCAGAAGCTTTTTAAAAAGATGAGATCCCAGTTGTTGATTCTTCATACTAGTTCCTGTGCTACGAAGGATTTGTTCATAAAGTCTTTTCCTATGTCGATGTCTTCCAGAGTTCTGCCTAACTTATCTTCCAGCAAGTTTAGTGCTTCTGTTTTAATATTTAGATCTTTTTGGGGGGGGGTGCTGGGGATAGAACTTGGGTCCTTGAGTTTGCAAGGTAGGTGGCAGCACCACTGAGCTAAATCTCCAGCCCTAATATTTAGATCTTTAATACACTTCAATTTTAGTTTAGTGCATGGTGAAAGATAGGGATCTAGTTTTAATCTTTGGCAGGTTGAACTCCAGTTATTCCAACACCATTTATTAAAGAGGCTATCTTTCCTCCAGTGAGGATGGTTGGCTCCTTTGTCAAAGATAAGGTAGCTGAGTACATCTGGAGTTGTTTCTACATCTTCTAATCTATTCCACTGATCCTCAGGTATGTTTCTTTGCCAGTATCATACTATTTTTAATACAGTGGCTTTGTAAAATAGTTACAAGTTGGAGTTTGTGATAATCTATTTCCTAGAATGGCTTTTTCTGTTCTAGGTCTCTTCTGGTTCTAAATGATTTTTTGTATTGTTTTCTCTAGTTCTGCAAATATACTATTGGATTTTCAATAGGGCTTGCATTGAATCTATATAGCAGTTTTGGAAGTGTGGCCATTTTCACTATATTGGTTCTTCCTACCCAGGAACAAGAGATATCTTTCCATTTTCTTATATCCTCTTGGATCTCTACCTCTTTTTTTCAGAGTGTTGTAGTTCTCAATGTAGAGGTCTTTTGCTTCCTTTGTTAGATTGATTCCTAGATATTTCTGTTTCTTATGCTATTGTGAAAGGGATTGTCTCCCTAATTTCTCTCATTGAGTGTGTTATTTGTGTACAAGAAGGCTACTGATTTTTGAGTGTTTACCTTGTACAAAGCTACTCTACTGACTCTGTAATTAAGTCTAGAAGTCTTTTCACAGAGTTTTTGGGTCTTCTATGTAGAGTATCATTTAGTCAACAAATAATGACAGTTTAAGTTCTTCCTTTCCTATCTTTGTTACTTTTATTTCTTTCTCTTGTGTAACAGCTGTGGCTAATATTTCCAAAACTATATTGAACAGGAGTGGTGACAGTGGTCATCCTTGTCTTTTTCCTGATTTTACTGTGAAAGTTTTCAGTTTTTGACCATTTAGTATGATATTGGTTGTTGGTTTCTCATAGCCTTTATCAAGTTGAGATAAAGACCATCTATTCCAATTTTCTGTAGGTTTATTTTTATCATGATGGGCATTGAATTTTGTTGAATGCCTTTTCTGCATCTATTGAAATGATCATATGGTTTTTGTCTTTGACTCTATTAATATAGTGTATTACATTTATTGATTTATGTATGTTGAACCGTCCTTACATCCCTGGTATAAATCCGACTTGGTCAGGGTGTATGATCTTCGATATGACTCTCTGTATTTTGTTTGCCAGTATCTTATTAAGGATTTTTGTATCTATGTTCATTAGGGAGACTGGCCTATAGTCTTCTTTTTTGGTTGGGTCTTTCCCTGGTTTTGGAATCAAAGTGACACTTGCTTCCAGGAATGAATTTGGAAGTATTGCTTCCCTTTAAAATTCATTGAAAAGTTTAAAGAGTATTGGCAGTAGTTCTTCTTAAATGTTTTTGTAAAATTCAGCAGTGAATCCATCAGAACTTGGGCTTTTTATTTGTTGGTAAATATTTAATTACATTTTTAATTTCACTGTTTGTAATTGGGATGTTTAGAATTTGTATATCTTTTTCATTCACATTTGGTAATCCATATATATACATTTCTAGATATATTTCCATATATATATTTCCATATTATATATTTCCATATATATATATATATATATATTTCTAGATATATTTCCGTATAGATAGATAGATAGATAGATATTTCTAAATACATATATCTAGAAATCTGTCCATTTCTTCTGTGTTTTCCATTTTATTAGATTACAGGTTCTCAAAGTAGGTATTGATAATCCTCAGGATTTGTGCTGGATCTGTTGTGAAGTCACCTTTTTCATTCCTAATTGCATGGATCTGAGCCGTTTCTTTCCTGTTTTTGATAAAGTTGGATAAGGGCTTATCAATTCAATTTATTCTTTCAAAAAACCAACTCTTTGATTCATTGATTTTTTGTATCATTCTCTTGGTCTCTGCTGCATTGATTTCTGCTCTGATCTTTATCATTTCCTCCCTTGTATGAGCCTTGGGTTTCTCTTGCTCTTCTTTTTCTAGAAGCTTAAGATTCAGCATTAGGTTATTTGAGTTCACTCTGTTTTCCTAGTGTGCGCAGTCATTGCTATAAATTTCCCTCATAGAACTACTTTCATTGTATCCCATAGATTCCTGTATGTTGTATTGGCATTATCATTTATTTGTAAACACTGTCTAATTTCTTCTTTTTTTTCATTGAGTTTATTGATACTTTTTAAGTATGCAGTATAGTTACATTTATCATTGGGATCTTGTACCTTTACATGACTGATCTTGGTTCTCATTTTTCCCCATACCCCAGCCCTCTCTTCACCCTAATTTCTTCTTTAATTTCCTTTGTGACCTATTGGTTGTTCAGGAGAGTGTTATTCAATTTGCATGTGTTTGTGAAGTTCTTGTGGTTTCTTATGCTACTGATCTCCAGTTTAATTGCACTATAGCCTGATAATATATGTTTATTTAAACATGTTCTATGAGCTAGTATGTGGTCTGTTTTGGAGAATGACCCATGTGCAGCTGAAAAGAATGTATATTCTGATTTTGTGGGGTAAATCACTCTGTAGACATTTGTTAAGTCCAATTGTTCAAAAGCTTGGTTTAGTTATAGTATTTTGTGGTTGATTTTTTGTCTAGATAACCTGTGTGTGACAATAGGGTATTTAGGTCCCCCATTACAATGGTACTATTGCTTATTTAGTTTTTCATGTCCCTTAATATTCATTTTGTATAGTTGGGGACATTAGTATTTGCTATACATACATATATTTGTGATTGTCATCTCTTCCTTTTGTTCCCTTTACAAAGATGTAGTGACCTGTGTCTCTCTTAATTAGTTTTGGTTTGAAATTTACTTTGTCTGCAAATAAGATAGCTATGTCTGCTTTTCTCTGGGTTCCTCTCACATGGAGGACTGTTTTCCATCCTTTTACTTTCAGTCTATGAGTTTCTTTTTTAACTAGGTGTATTTCTTGTATACAGCATACAGTTGGATTTTGCTTCTTAATCCATTCTGCCAGTTGATTTCTTTCACTTGGTGAATTGAGGCCATTAATATTAATGGTTATAACTGATATGTAGTGACTTATCATCATCCTGTAATTATGCTATTGTTGGCTCTTTTTAATTTTTTCCCTCTCTCCCTTCAGTTTCTTTTGTTGTTGTTGTTGTTGTTTTTCTTTGTTTGTTTTTTGAGGCTGCATCTCACTGTGGAGTTAAGACTGACCTGACACTTGTATGTAGTTCAGGCTGGTCTTGAATTCACTGCAATCCTCCTGCCTCAGCCTCCTGAGTGCTGGGATTACAGGCATGTGCCACCACGCCAGGCTCCCCTTCAGTTTCTTGCCTTGCCTGCTGGATTTGCTGTGGTGGGCCTCATGGAGTTGTGATCTTCATTGTCTTTTTCTAGGATATTATTTAGAATTGTTTGGGAATTGTTTGGAGTGCTGGTTTAGTATTCATGAAGTTTCTCAGGTGTTCTTTGTCATGGAAGTTTCTTATTTCCCCATCAACTTTGAAAGATAGTTTTACAGGATATGTCAGTCTAGGTTCAAGGCTGTTTTCTTTTAGGGTTTGAAACACCTCACTCCAGACTCTCCTTGACCTGAGGGTTTGCATTGAAAAGTCTGTTGTGATTCTGATGGGCTTTCCTTTGCATGTGATTTGCTTCTTTTCTCTAACTGCTTATAGTATTTTGTCTTTCTGTTGGGTTTCTGGGATTTTGATTATTATATGTCTATATGTAGATTTTTTTATCATAGCTAGTTGGAGTCCTATATGCCTCACTGATCTGTATGTCAAATTCTTTTGAGGGCTGGGGATTTATCTCAGTGGTTCCACTGCCTGCCTTGCAAGCACAAGGACCTAAGTTCAATCCCTGGTACAAAAAAAAAAAAAAAAATTTTTTTTGCACTGTTTGGGAAGTTTTCTGTCATTAATTCTGTGAACAGTTTTTGTATGTCATTTGTACTTTCTCCTGATTTTTCATGGACTCCTATCAGTCTCATATTATTCTTGTTTGTATCATCTAGGAGCTGTTGGATTGATTTCTCATGTTCCCTTACTAGTTTTAAGAGATCGTTATTTTCATGGTCACTGATCTCCATCCTGTCTTGTATATCTGATATCCTGTCTTCAGACTGGCTCAGTCTGTTGTGTAAACTTTCAATAGAGTTTTGTTTCTTGTTGTTGTTGTTTTGGTACCAGGGATCAAACTTGGGCCCTTAGGCTTGCAAGGCAGGCCCTGGCACCACTGAGCTAAATCTTCAGCTGTTCAATAGAGTTTTTAAAAGGTGAAAGATTTATACGATCTGAAGAGAAACCAGAGTATTTCAATAGAGTTTTTAATCTCCTGGATATACGTTTGAATCTGTTTCATGGACTCCATTCCTTTCCTATTTGGGCATTCATTATTTTCATTTCTTTCCTATGCTGGACGTTCATAGCTTCTATCATGGTCCTGAGCTCAGGTATTTTTTCATCTGTTTCTGTTCTAGAGTCTCTAATCATATCATTCATTCTCTGTAGTCACCATCTCTGTAGTTATCTGGAAAATTATCTCTGTTTTGAATTTTTCTATAGCCTTGCTCATCTGTTTTGTTACTTCCTGTGCTATTAGTTCAGGGAATCCAGATGATTGATTATCAGACATTTCCCACCTCATTTCCCCCAGAATTTGCCTTTGGAAAGCTGGAAGTCTGTATTTGTGCTGGTTTGAATATCTTCCCATTTCTATTTTTGTTGTTGGTACTGTCCTTCGATACCTGGGTTAATACTTCAATCTTCCTGTTGTAGCTTGTCTTTAAGTTTTGAATCTCTAATGACTCTGAGGCAATCTCTTTTTCATTATACCAGGAAGGACAACTGATTAGATCAATCATAGCATCTTAGGCCAAGTGATACAGTCAGCAACACAAAAGCTTAGAAAATGACAGTTTGTTGTAGTTATTAATCTATCACCTTTAACTGTGTGAATTAAATCAAAATTGAGGCTAGAGATCAGGATAATGGCCTTTATGACCCTCCTGTGCTAATGTAGTGTGAATCCAGGTACCAGCACAGACAGGAGGCCAGAGGTGTGTGTGGGTTCCTCTGGGGGACTGCAGACACCTGCCTGGCTCTGCCTCTTACCAGTCTCCAAAATGTTTTTTTAAACCAGACATGTTAACCATTTTCTCACAAATAGGTCACCATATACTAAACTTTAAGGTAAATTATTCTTTGTATCTGACTGTAAGAATATAATCAAGTATGATATTGTATAAGAATCTCATTTAACAAATGTACTAATCATGATTCTTGGAATATCAGATATTCATTTTTTATTGTATCTTCAAGAGACTCTCTCCAAGTACCTACAGTTTCTTTCTTAGAAGCTTTTGGTATTCCTTGCATGATTTAGTGAAGTTGAGAATTTCCATTTTATAAATCTGCTGAAAAAACATTCTATTACTTCTGGGATGGTCATTTTCAAAGGCTAAGGCAATTAAACTATTGTTTTTTCTTTAATGAGTTGAGTCTGGTTATTTTATATAAGTGGATTCTTACAAACAACAAATTTCAGATCTCAGTTTTTTGCAGTAGTTTCAGTGTAATAGATTTCTGGATGATTCATTTGCTTCAGAACTTCTCTTGCCTTCTGGAAAGACCATATTCAGATGTCAGTAACAGAGTTCAGTGCATAAATAATAAAAATAATAAAATTACTCAAAACTGCCTAAATCATAACAGCTATGCTGAATGTACGTGACATTGGCATAGGCATCCAAGGAGCATCAATATTTATTATAAAGATGTGTATATTGATCGAGCTGTAAAATGATTCAAAGTAATATATTCCATCTCAATAATTGAACTCCATTCAAAAGAACACCCTTGCAGCCACAATAAAAATTGAAAATGATGCTTTTGATTTATTAAATTAATTTATGCAGCCACAAGACATTGAACAAAGAGAGAAAAACTATTATGTCTATGGTGATAGTGCATTGCTCTTATAAAAAAAAGGCCAAAAGTATATTTCCCAGCACAACTAAGAGGCGCCTGGTTCTCAGATTCTGGCCCATATTAATTGGAGGATAAGGAGTATATTGAAAGTTGGCCATGAGGCAGAATTTTTAGGCATACTATCCTCTGAATGGCTTGTTTTCTTTTTACATCACTTTTCTCTCCCTTAGGGTCTTCCCTGGTCATCTCAAATGTTCATTTTTCTTTCTTTGAACTCCTATGTCTGTCAGAGGATATGAGTGCAAACTGGAGCAACAGGGATAAAATCCACATTGAAGGAAGCTGGGTGGTATCGCATCTATTCAAAACTCTCAAATACCCAGAATCTCCCCCCACATTCTACTGAAACAAAGGGCTTATGGCATATGTCTCACAACACATTTAGGGAGGATATGATTGCAGGTTGATTATTTTTAAAGAATTTTTAGAGTTGTATAAAGTCATCTTAACTTTTCAGTTCTCTGTATTTGTATAGTATAAATTCATATTCATACTGAGACCCTTGTGATATTATAAAAATATCTATTATTAAGAAACATATAATTATCTTCATAATACCATGATTACAAAGATATGAAATTAAATGGAAAATATTTTAAACATAGAGTAAAACAAAAATATTTTATGCAACCATAAACCAAAATGTTACTTCTCCAGCATGGCCCCATCTCCTTACTATTTTGGTTAGCTTGGGCATGCTGGGTTTGTGGCCCACTAAATGACATGTAAACTAGGAATTGTGAATGTGACCTTATTTGGGGGAAAGAAGGGAAGAGTTTTTCAAATGTAATTGTTAAAGATCTTGAAAAGAGATCATCGTGGATTAGCTATGCGGACCCTAAATCTAATGATGAATGCCTTTATAAGAAGAAGACAAAACACAGAGATGAAGACCAAGAAAAGCTTAGCCAAGATTGTAGCTATGCGCCTCACTCTAAGAAATGCCTGGAGTGACCAAAAACTGGAAGAAACAAGAAAGGATTCTCCCCTGAAGGCTTCAACAAGACTGTGGCACTGACAACACTTGGAATTTGGACTTCTGTCCTCTAGAATTTTGAAAGAATAAGTTTCTGTTATTTTAAACCTCTGTGTTTGTGATTATTTGCTATGGCAGCCCTAGGAGACTAATACATGGATGTTTTACTATATTTTATTAAATGTGCCTCAATAATTTAAAAAAAAGAATAAAGATGAGGGCTTTTCAGTAATTCCTTCAACAAACACTCATTAAGTGCTTCTATAGGGCAGAAATTGTGTAAGACTCTGGATTTAAATTTAATAAGATATTATTATGCTTTCAGATACTTATTGACAATGGAATGTAAAAGGTGTTTTCTCTTCAGTCTTTATAGAACAAAATAAAGAAATATCAGGAATTCTAAAGAGGAGATTATGACCTGGGGTAGGGAAGAGGGAATCTTTTAGTATAAAATTTATGAAAATAATTTTAGTGTATGGAAAGATAATACTAAAAAACTATAAAAAGGGCTTAGAGATACTCAATTTAAACTCAGAGTCTATCCTCTAAAAATGCAAATGTTCTCCACATGATCTGCTAATTACAAATCAAGAGGAGAGTATATGGAAACCCAATGCAACCTGCACCCTTTCCCAGGTAGTGATCATGACAAAGATCTTTTCCTCCATCCTATTTTTTTAAAAAATCAGAAATTATAAGTGACTTTGAGTCCTCTGCTGTTTTTCTATTTTCCAGATGATATTTCGCATTATGATGTGTCATCCCATGTTGTATCAATCACATTACAATATGTCACTTAATGTAACATAAAGCAATATGATTGACACAATCTACTAGGGCTTGTCACAACATTGCATGTCAACCAGGACATTTTTATGAGTTTTGCAAAGAAAAAAAAAAGTCAACATATTTCACAGAACATCACATCCAAGGTGCAGGGGGAAGGGAAAGAAAGGCTCCTTTGAAGATTTTTTTTGCAGCATTCTTATTAAGGGAACTGATAAACATCTGCTAAGTAAATGGAATCAAATGTCTTCCCTCCACTCATATCAAATACACCCGATAAAGTATTGCCAGCCTGTCTCAGGTTCATGGTCAACTGCTACTGCACACTGTTCTTCCTTAGCATATTTGATCCAAGACACCTTATACAATCAATTTTAATAGAAATAACAGAACTATCAAATGGAAGACGCATGTCTGAGCCAAAGAGCGTGTATAAGTAGAGAGCCTTGTAAGTAGATTGAGGCATTTTAGAAGCCATTATGGGTGCAAATATGGTTACACATAGTAACTACTCAAAACAGTTTAAACAAAAAGGGCCATTTATTATACAGACATGAGGATTTTCCATGGGACAGAGATCAGGAATAGAACTGACCTCTAGCAAAGAACTGAAAGCAGTAATTAGAAGTCCATTAGTACCTTTCCTTATTTCTATCTCTGTCTCTCGGTCTCCCCAGCTTTCTTCTCTCTCTATAGCTGCTTCATCCGTTTGGTAGATTCACCCCCATCACAACCAACAGGTGAGTCCTGAATGATGTGGCGATGCAGGTGAATATTTGTCCACATTCTTTGTGGGCTTCTTTCCTACTTCTAAAAGTGGTCTAATTCCTTGGACATCCAGCATGTGAGGAATGAACCTCACCCTCCATTCCAGAGGAAACTTCACATTGGCTTCATTTGACCAGAGGATTTTATTATCTGGCCAGTGCATAAGCTTTCAGGGGAGGGAGTTGAGCCAAATGCATCTAATTGCAGTGAATCCAGGGAAGATGTATCTAGAATGTTGGGAAACATACTCTCCTACCCTATCCTCTCAGTGAGGTGAGCCTGAGACTACAGGTCTCACTGAACACCTCACTTTGGGAGCAGCCAGCTTCAAGACTGGGCCAAGCCAGAAGGGAAGCCAAGACTTGAATCTCGGTGACATCATTTGAGCTCTTGATCAAATCACACTTGTACCCAAATCTCTCCTAAAATAGTTCAGGTACTTTTTATAAAGCTGAGTGTATTAATATGAACCTGTAATTCCAGGTACTAGAGAGGCTGAGGCAGGAGGATCACAAGTTCAAACCCAGCCAGGGCAACTTAGATGGACCTTGTCTCAAAATAAATAAATAAAAAGATCTAGGAATGTAGCTGGGCACTATAAGATTTGCCTCACATGTGAGGCCCTAAATTCAATCCCCAGGACCACCAAAACAATCCCTGTTTTTTTAAACCAGTATAAATTTTCTATTTCTTGCACCAAAGGCTTATCAATTTATGTAAGAAACCAACTGACTCTCTTACAGATTTTAGGAAAATCTCTAGTCAAGCTAGCTTGAGCCAGCTAATCTAATAAGCTTTGGCAAGGGTGAAAACTGTAGTTTCCAGGGGCCAACTGCCCTAGACCAGATGTCAAAGCCCCTTTTGAAAAAAAAAATGGGTGAAATTTTGAATATAATCTATTATAAATGAAAACACCCATTTTCTAGATGAATCTAGATAGTCTACTATGACTCAATTCTTTACATTTTTGGGTGGTGGGGGTTTGTTTTGTTTTGTTTTTGGTACCGGGGATTGAACTCAGGTCCTTGTGCTTGCAAGGCAGGACAATGAACCACTGAGCTAAATCCCCGGCCTTTTTTTTTTTTTCTTTACATTTTTGTTTTACATTTTTAAATTGGTTGGTCACATTTCTGCACCTAATTGCCTTCCTGTTGGAAGTTAATTGGGTTTTCATTCTAAATAGTGTTTCCTATATCACAAATAGGTTCTAGTAATAACAGTACATTCAGATGGCTGTTTATACTTGTCACAACTGCACCCTTGCCCCCTGTGGTTGCTTTTTTGCACATATAGAACACAAGAAAAGATTTTAAACTCTATGATTCCACCACTCCACCCCAGGTCTCTACGCAGTAATGGCTTTAAGATCATCCCTTTCAGGGGCAGGAGTGTGTCTTCTCCACTGCGTCTGAGGGTGCATGTGGCCAGCATCTCTGGCTTTTCTGAATGAGCCATGGGTATAAGGCAACAAACAGGAGGCTGATGCTCTTCATGTATTAAAGGGACTCCTCTTGGAATTAAATGCAGAAAGAAAAATGGGGATCATGAATAAAAAGTTATGCATAGTGTTTATTGTTCCCTCAGGTATTTTGATTTTTAAAATAATAATTTAACTTGGAAAAAATTAGACTTTTAAAATATTGCCCTTGTTAAGTACAGTATGGTTTTTCCATATGACAAGACTCTATTAGGCAATTACAAATCTTGTTGCATGATACTTCAGGAAATAAATAATGTTTGTAAAATACTGTTAAGTGAAACAAGTATATATAGACATTATGTTCACAAACTACATATACACACACACAGTATAAGCTGGAAAGAAAAAACAGAAACTGTGGTTTACCTTGAAATTCTCAGAGCACTAGAATTATGGATAGATTTTACTTCCCTTTTAATACATTGGGGGTTTTTGCATACTTCAAATTTGTCCACAGTATCACTTTTATAATTAGCAAGGAAAAACATTATTAACAAGTCATTCTATTTTTGTATCCATAAGATATATTTTATTCTCTATATTTTGATCTTAGAGACAGTAAGAGCACATGGACATGAAGTGGTTCTAAGACTATCTAAATATGACATATCTTAATCATATTGAAGAAAATACAATAAAATTGCTTTTAAAATAACTAAAACAGGCATTACCCACTTATGCAAGCAAAGAAAATGTTTTCTGTTGTACTTTATAATTGAAGAATTTTGTAGAAGAAATCATCCAATTTAGTTTGTGCCTTTGAAACTCCTCTAAATCAAAGGTCAGGGCAATTTCCTTCCTGGATCATCGTATTATGGCAGTGGTATGATTTATAACTCTGATTACACTTCGTCTCCTACGCTGTGCAAACTGAGTGAGGTCAGAGATTCTGTTTTCACTCAGTTTCCTTGTTTTTGTGGCTTGAAGTCAAATTACTCATTTTACTTTAATGCAGTTTTGTTTAGCTTAATTATATATGGGAAGTCTGGCACACATAATTAATCAATGCATGCTAGCGACTGTTGAACAACTGTATCTGTTGGAAATTTTATTGCAAAATGCCAGATGAGAGGAGAAGGAGGACAGCACAGATGAGAGAGAAAAACAATGCCATCTTTTTCTCAGGCCAGTGTTGTCAAACTGTCTTGAGAAAAATCAGTATAAGTTTACAGATTTGTCCTCACTTAGGGAAAATCCAAAATATATCTTCTTTCATTCTTGTGCCTACCAGGCTGACACATCAACAAGCACCATCTTGTATATTCTTGATTTCACCTTTACAGATAAAAAGATGCTTTGTTTCACAGGTCACACAGAGTGCTGGGCACAGCTGCTATAGTTAGATAACCCAGCACTGCAACAAGACCAGAACTTCACCTTCACCCAACTTGAAGTCCTGCTCTCACACCTTCTTCCCAATTTCATATGATAGGAGAAATTTAGGAAGGTGAATGTCAGTCCAAATTGTTTTCCAATTAAGGCCTTTTATTTTTAGATTTCTTAGACTTTGTAGACCTTTAAGAAATTCTGTTCTAGGAATGTATGAAAACTGATATAAAAACTCATTTGTATTGCATTGTAATGAGGACAAATCTAACTGTCTTTTGAGTGTCCCCGTTAATGGTAGAGTTAAATGTGTCCATCTTTTCTTCCTTTAAGTGCCTGTGGTAACCTAACCACTGGGTTGGCCTTCAGCTTCATTAATGCAGGAATTATTGTTTCTATCTTCAAGTAGCTTTCAGGAAAAGTGCTGAAATACCCAGAAGCCCAGGGCTACATGTAATATGGTAAGCGCTCTCACTGAGGTTGATGGGTGGGTTCATTTGACCTACCAGAGGTCCGAGTACAGCTCTTAAACACAACTGCATTTCAAATGATAGCTCCCAGAACATAAGGTAGTAAAACAGAGACATTTCATCTCCTAGGTCTTCACTGTTCCTCATAGCAACTTTTCAAAGGTGCTAGAACAGGCATTAACTCCATTCAGCAAATGTGAACACTGAGAACACAGAAGTTAAATGACCTGAACAGTGTCATATACCCAGAGAGTAAAATGTCTAGATTCATACCACATCCCCTGAAATGTTCCCTTTGCTCTTCCCACCAAGACAAAACAAAGAACTATTATTTTTCTAGGGTATACTATGCCCAGACAGACACTTAACAGAAAGCACACTATTTGTAAATAGAGATCTTTATTATCTCTTGGAAAAGTCCAGTGAACTTCAAAAATTGCTTCCTCAGCAAGTATCACTCTGATTCCCAAACCAGAGAAAGATACAACCAAAAAGGAGAACTACAGACCAATCTCCTTAATGAATATAGATGCAAAAATCCTTAATAAGATACTAGCAAACAGAATACAGAGGATTATTAAGAAGATCATCCATCATGACCAAGTCGGATTTATTCCAGAGATGCAAGGGTGGTTCAACATACGAAAGTCAGTGAATGTAATACATTATATTAACAAAGTCAAGGACAAAAACCATATGATCCTCTCAATAGATGCAGAAAAAGCATTTGATAAAATTCAACACCCATTCATGATAAAAACCCTGCAAAAAATTGGAATAGATGGTCTATACCTCAATTTAATAAAG
>NW_022900914.1:43899199-43913843 GCF_012274545.1 Fukomys damarensis
TTGCGCCCCCTCTAAGCACTTTCCTCAGCCAAACAACACAGCACATACCAAGTACCTAGCCCAAGATGATGTTAATGGGAAATTGGTTATTTTGACACACATTGTTTTTTCATCCCCTTGAAACTCTGATCACCATATTGGGCTCATGTAACAATGAATGTAACTGTACTGTATCCCTAAATGTACCAATAAACTCAATAAAAAAAAAAATTGCTTCCTCTAAGCACTTTCCTCAGCCAAACAACACAGCACATACCAAGTACCTAGCCCAAGATGATGTTAATGGGAAATTGGTTATTTTGACACACATTGTTTTTTCATCCCCTTGAAACTCTGATCACCATATTATGGGCTCATGGGCACTGATCTGATTATTTCTCCATTTTGCATAACCCCAATCTTGCACCTACAATAAAGTCCCTTTTTTCCTCTATTTAATTGTTATGGTCATTGCCACTGTTGAGTGAAATATCAAACATCTCTGTGCCAGCGTATTGCTTTACTGTGTTTTGCTTTATTTTTAAAAAGAGAGAGAGAAAGAAAATAGAACTGAAGCCAGCATAAAATGATCATTTTTTTAGAAAAGGCAACAAAATTATAAAAGTGATCAAATTTCCCAGAATCCAAGCAAATACGAAGGAACTAGAATAACAATGTGCTTCTATTAGAACCATTGTCTTCAAGAAGTGGTGAGAGCTAAGACGAGCCAGTGTCCCATGTTTCAGCAACTCTGAGAAATAAAGACTGGAGTGTTAAGTTGAGATCCTGGATTTGGCCACCATAGTCATACCTTATCATACCTTGTCACTTTTGAATTGGATTTAGGGGTGACGACAACAAAAAATGGGGACTGGGTAGTCCCTGTCCTTTCACCAGCAAATAATGGCTGTCTGAAGTCCATTTCTAGGATTTTCCCCAAGTCAGAAATAATACAGTCTTGATTTCATCTTGCCTCATCCTTTAGGAGCTTCCAGAGACCTATCTTATAGCAGTTGACCTTTATTCCTTTCCCAGTATAAATTTTGCCTACTAATGATCTGTTTTTGTTGTTCATGTTTGCATAAACCTTACTTTTTTTGAAAATGTAAGTATATATCTAATTTGGTCAAACTGCTTTTTCGTGAAGTCAGGGAAAAATAAATGAGAACAAATTTTCTTTGTTGGTTTGTTTGTTTTTTTAAGCGTTTTGTGTTTTTCTAAAAATGGAAAAGATTCCAGGAGAGGGTTATGTATCAGCATAATATCCTGTGTATTTTTAGGAATCACAGCTTTCCCATCTTACTCTGTGTGACATGAATATGCTGCCATGTAAACCAAAAAAGGGCACTTTCCCCAGATATGGTTCTTTATGGTAACATTCATGGTCCTTGCTCCATGCCAAGACACTGTTTACTTCTACTAGGCCCAAGAATTCCACTGGGGAGGGATGAACTTGGTTCATTAACCAAAGGCAATATCTTTAGACTTATCAGAAATCATTTCTAATATGCTGATGTTTTAGATTCTCTCCTTTCTCTAAGACTTGAAATTGCAGAAGATAAAGCAAAAAATGCAATACCCCTCACTAACCCTACACAGAGCAGAACGGAACCCACGCACGAATGCAGAAGAGAGAACAACCAGTGCAGGAAGATGTGTAGACTTGTGACTGGCGGGGGCCGGGGAGGAAGAGGTATGTCTGGGCACAGGCGTGCGCACGTATGCACACGTTCACTCTTCATGCAAGTGTTAATCCCTACCCCCTGTCCTGGGGAAGATAAAACGCGATCCTCGCTCACATACAGTTAATCTCAAAGGTTAATTTTGTTGCCCATATCCTATAAACAAAGAAGACACTTCTTTCCCAGCACAGGGCCTTTTGCCATCAACGAAACAGAGAAGAAAGTCAGCGCGTCCTGAGGATTAAGGAGAAGTCGGAAGATCCAAAGAACTTGGTGCTGACAGACTTGCTTATTAAAAAGCGCACTTGCTGGAAGGGCTGCCGCTGATGGCTCGACATAGCTGGACTTCAGAGGCCCGTGCACAATCATCGGACTGTGCTGCTCTGGGGACAGCAGGGCACCCGGGAGCCTTTTCTAATTTGTCAAAGTTGTATCTAATTCCACAGAACAAAGTTCGCAAAGAGAGATGAGCAGAATCCACAGATTATTGCTCATTCACCAAGCCCTTGATGGAAAGATAGAAGCAGCACACAGCTAGGGTTTTGTAAGGGTAACTCGACCCCTGCCAGCCAGCTTGGGGTAATTCCTCTTTGTGGGCATAACAGTTTCCCTTGTTTTTTGTTTAATAGGATTATTCCTCAGAATATTAAAAAGATAACATCAACATCTTTCAGTAGCCCCATAAACTATTTCTGGAAATAGAAAAAGAATGGTTCAGGTGTTTTCATGGCTCCTGATAGTACTTTTGTTCTCTCATAAGTTAAAAAATACAAGAATGTGATTTTATAAGAGGTGTGTCCAGAGCAAACATAACAAAACTCTCTGTTTTCTAGAAAAGCATCTTAGTTCAAACTCACATTGTCCACTGAAACTCCTGCTTGCCTATTTTGAAAAAGAAACTGCCTTCCAAATGAGAATTTTGAAGTTTACATTCTAAAATGTAGGAGTTGTGAAGGGGCAAAGGCTAGATGTTACTAGTTTCTAGTCAGGAAAGGTTACTAAAATGAAACATGATCTCTAGAAGGAAATGTATTGAACAATCGTGAAATAAATCTCCAGGAAAATATTGCCTTCATGTTGGCAAGGAGTGGCCTTCAAGTAGAAGCTGGCACAGCCCAGGAACAGTCCTGTTGGTCTACATCTCCCCAAGGAACATGGTGGTCAGAACCACACTAGCCAGTGACTTTTCCGTACCAAAACCTGTGGGCTTTCTTATAGCTGGGTGTGTATAATGACTGCAATGAACAAATGGGATGAACTACACACCACTCCTAAACAGCTAATTTACGTTTAAAATACAATTCACATACAGGAAAAGCAGTCTAAGCCAAGCACTGACTGGCCATCTTGTCTCAGCAGTGAAACTACCTGGTAGCTGGCAGTTCTAGGTCCCCGTGAAGCTTCATTATCTTTTGTTGGGTGATTTTCCATCTCACACTACTCTAACTCAGACTAGTTACTTTCCTTTATACCTTATAGCAAAGACTCAAAATGACATTTAAGATCCATCAAAATTCACCATTCATCTTATATTGTCCTCACCGACTACTGACTATGGCTCAGTGGGTCTAGGTATCGATTTCCCATTGCATGGATCTATGCAGCTACAGCAGTTTCAGAAGCTGGGGCTCTCTTCCAACCTAGGTGGGCTCTCCTAACTACTTTGACAAAAAATTTCATCTGCCCCATGCATTACCCATCTATAAGGAGATTGATTTTAAAATCACACTAATATTAGGAAAGAGAAGAAACATTTCCAGATAGAATGCACTTGAATGACAACTCTAACTTAGAAGCCATTTTCTATTGCCTGTCTTCCTCTATTCAGCAAACCTTTGGATGAAAGGCTACAGGTTAAAAGAGAACTTTGCTTATTGCACTTCTGAGATTAGGTTTTGGGGGCACCACTTAGAAGTGTGGGTGGGTAAGACCTGGACATTTAAATTAAAATCTTGGGCCAAGGATTTAGCTCAGAGGTTCCACTGCCTGCCTGGCAAGTGCAAGGACCCAAGTTCGATTCCCAGTACCAAAATAAGTAAATAAAAAAATAAATAAATAAAGATATGACTTTAAATCCTGGCTAGGACACCTACTTCTTGTAAGATCTGAGATGTGACTCAGATATTTGAGCCTCTGTTTTGTTATATAGGAGAGCTGAAAATAATGCTTCCTACTTTGCAGGACTGACGTGAGAAATTAACAAACTAGGTAACTTATAAAATGTATTTTTAGCTGCTGTTTTTATCTGGTTGATTTGGATTGATTTTATGATTAGTAACTGCATTGGCTAATTAGCAAGTGTTACCTGCTCAGCACACATAATAGCCTACGACAGCCTGTTTTCTCTTTCTTTTTCTTTTCTTTTTGTAATCCTTCCTTCTCATTGCAATTAAATGGCCTATGAAGTGAGCTTCTATAGTCTACTCTTTAAAATATAAAATGACTGTCTATATAAAAATCAATTCTGCCATTTGCATTGGATTTTTGTTAAAAGTCAATTCAAGCCAGGTGTGTACAATCAGGCATAGGGCGTGTCTGTATGAAAAATCATGGACGTGATGTTATTTTATGATATTTATTTACATTTCTCTCCTATGACTTACAAAGAGATTTTGAGAATGCTTACAATATATGGCATAAATATGATAAAACTGAAAAATCATTAAAATGAATAAAAAAGCAAAGTTAAAATAAAAAGCAGGCCATGCTAGTGCAGGTTTCTACAGTGTAACACAAAACTTAGCACTGAAGTTACTGGCTCAAAAAAAAAGAGTTGGGAGTGTTTTAAGTGCAGTGTCTTTGCTTTTCTAACTAAATAAAGGCTCACAAGAGAATGAAAGTTATTCCTAATTCTAAATTCCAGAAAGGATTCTTTCACAGGAGCTTTCACATGACTGATTTTGAAGCACATCATAGTCTCCACAAAAAGATTGTTTAAAGATGACTATGTGTGATCACTTGTTTTAGCCCTCCTGACAGGGTCTCTGCATTTGGAAAGTCAGTTTGGAAAAGATTTGCTATGTGCAATAAAATCCTGGTAACCCTTGAATCATTCTGTATCTTATGGTGATTTATATTTTTCAGTAACTATGAACTTTCACAGTACAAGTTCCACAATGAATTTAGTTTGTTCATTATAACTACCTAAGATAACGTTGAATTGTCCTTCTGCTCTAAGAAAGTGCTAATCCCTTTGTCTGCACTGGCTCATTTAATCCTCCCAAAAATCCTACCACACAGTGATTATGAATTCATTCGCGCTACAGATGAGAAAACCAAGACTTACGGAGGGAAGGAATCTTGCCCAAGGTCACAAAATTTGCCAGTCATTGTGGATTTTGAACTAGAAGCAGCTCAAGATTATCTGCCTGATCCCTTCCCACTATGCAAGCCTGCCCCACATACCTCAGGCAGACTATAGAAGGACTTGAATTACCCAGCAGATGTTCACAAAGTTATCCTGAAAATGATAAGAAAAGCAAGTTGCCACTTCACACGGATTCTATATTGGACTAAGATTATTTATTAGAAGTTTATGGAGAAAGACAGAGATTTCTGTCACTGATCTACTAAACACTGAGACAAAGAAGCCAAACAACACATTTAGGAAGTATGAACTACCTTACAAATGTTGGTCAAAAGGCCATTGAACCTCTACTATCCTCCACCAATAGTCAAGCAGGCCTTTTTCTCTTGTGCTGCAAGATTCCCAACAAAGCTGGGATTTCCTTGCTTCATGACATTTCCGCACAGTGTGTTATGCCAACAACCTGGAAAGCAAGTTGTGCTGCCTTTCTAGGCACCCTGCACACAGTGCTGCACATATTGTTAACCTCCAGCAAATACTCGATAACTTTAATTGATTCTTATTCTCATCTATAATTTGAAAAATTAATATGAGCTATAAATAGGTCATCATGCTTCAAAATTATAATGTTACATTACATGATTCTGTGATCCAGTCTCTTTCTCTCTGGGTATGTAATAAGGTTTTACAGATTCTCTTTCTTAAATCTAAATAAAATATTATTTTATACAAGAAATACTAAAGTCAAATACCTCTCCTCTTTTACCTTTGTTTTGATATTTATATTGACAAAAAGATTAGGTGCATAGACACTGGGTATCTCCTACTTATAAACTGTCTTGGGCAAGTTATTTAACCTTAATGTTTTTATTTAATCATCTATAAAATGAGCAAAATAAGATCTACTTCATAAGATTGTTATAAACTCTAAGTAAATTAGTAGCTGCAAAGTGCTTCAAACTGTGCTATTAGAAAATACTCAGCAAATAGTAACCGTTTAGCCTTCTCGGTTTGACTCAACCCTCCCATTTTTCTAGAACCAACATGCTTATTATATACATTTTTCCAATTTTCTATGCTCTGTATCTGTGACTTAGCCCTACCTAACAAATAGATCATTTCTCCTGTATTTTAAGTCTATCACTTTATCTCTCTTCTGCTAGTCTGATAGTAACTGGAAGAAAAAATAATGAGATGTTCCCAGATGATAGAACTTCATAAGGATAGCTCCTCTGAATTCTAAATTCACAGATTCTACTCTACCCCTCTTACTTATTTAGAAATACATTTATCTTTCATATATGTGACTTCTTTATTTTAGAAAGAATCTATCTGCAGACAGAACTTGAGGCCAGTTCAAAAGTAGATTCATGTTCGTTTTGGTCAACTTTAGTTTGTATATGCATTTATGAGGCTAAATCAATACACTAAATACATTTTTGGGGGGTTTTGGGGGGATTGTTTTAGGGGGTTGTTTTGTTTTGTTTTGGCAGCACTGGAGATTGAATCTAGAACTTCACTAGGCAAATGCTGTATCACTGAGCTATACAGTCCCAATACACTAAAGTGTGTCTAAAACCACAACATGTGGTTGTCTTAAATTAGAGAAAAATTATAAAATTTTATCTAAACAAGAAAAAATATGTTATGGCTGTAATTCCATCTTTCAAAGGTACCGCCTTTGAAAAGGAGAAGTCATTACTTATTCCTTGGCTTTGAACATGCCAAGTCCTATTAACTCTTCCTTCCTAAATCTCTCTCTCTGAGACACACTCATAGAATGGCTTGCAATTCTCACGTTTCTTGCATTCTGTTTCACATTAAAGTTATTTATATGAAAGCTCATCTTCCATATTAGATGTTTTCAATTGGGAGTAGGCCCTGCAGCCTCATTTGTCTTTATATAACCAGCAACATCTAGAACACAAGGACCATGCCACCTTCCACTGCCCAGCCTCTACCTGCACTACACAAACACGTGTTCAAGAGGACTGTCTTCCCTGCCTGGTTTTGAAGTCCTTATGGAACAGAATCATAGCCTTATTCTTTTGTCCTTTTATCCTTTACAGCGCCTATCATAGAGCCTGATGCACAGTGAACATTCAAAACATATTTGTTAAATTGAATTTTCTTGAATTCCTGAGGCCAACTTCAGAAGCACATGCCCTCTTTCACTAATTCCCCTGGTTTCCTTAGATAACTTGCCGTAGGAGAATGAGGACAGTTTTCCTGTATGTGACCTTACAGCTTCTAATACATGAGCACAACATTGGGGATAATAGCTGGAGTATGAATCATTTGGAAACTCATTTCCAGAAAACGGACTCCCCAGTAGGTTGGGTGGCAAAGTGAAAGCAGAAAAAGATCAGCTCTAAAGCTCAGGTAAATTCAAGAAATATCACAAATGAGCCACATGTTTGTTTCCAGTAAATGAGTGGTGTCCCTTCTAGGAGGA
Organism: Fukomys damarensis; assembly: GCF_012274545.1. NCBI lineage: Eukaryota > Metazoa > Chordata > Mammalia > Rodentia > Bathyergidae > Fukomys > Fukomys damarensis. Next base: position 43,906,623 of record NW_022900914.1, read on the forward strand.
GCCCAAGATTCTGCTTCATGGCCTGGAATCAAATGTTCTTTGGCGCCCTGAAGTATATGTGCTCTGTGTCCTCATTCATGGCAAGAAACACTAGCCTCTCTCCCTACACGTAGCTCCAAATCCCATTCCTGAAAGATCTTCAGGCAGAGGGCCGCAGCAGATTCCATGAGAATGGAGGTTGTCACCCAGTCCCTAGAGCATAATATTAGTACTTCCTTTTAATGTGCAGTACAGTTTAAAAATTTGCCCGAAGGGCATTTGGCAGCTCAACAGTTGGTTTTGTAATTCTTTTCTTGGGGGAAAAGAAAAACTGTATGAAGTCTTTGGGTGTTATTCTCACCCCCATCCATTTTGATTTTATCAGATGAAAATGGTTTAAGTGTTTTTAGAAAGACTTTCTCCTAAAAAGATGCAAATTTATACCATCTTTCTGCATTCTTAGGTTCACATGCTCTGCTTAAAATCCACACTCCACTTCAATTACACACACATAATTCGTACTGACCTATATGGAATGGAATACTCATAGCTAATTGAGAATATGAATCAGGCCCCAAAGCCAAGGAAGGAACACTAATGGTCTGCATATCATCCCCACACACAGGATTCTTGTGGACTTTTTTTTTCTGCCTTCTCTAAAAAGGAAAATAAGCTGTTCTTTCACTCTTATTACACTCTAGGAAAGACCAGCACCTAAAGAGGGAGATTGTAATATTGAGAGACACATGTGGAAATCGCTGTCATGATGGCAATTTCCTGAACTGCTTTCAAAAACCCTTTTTTGGCTTAAAGAGTCCATGGAGCCTTTTTAAGATTTTATACAAAAAAACTGATCAGTTTCATAATGCTGTGATGAAATTAGAGCCCATAATGCTTGGCTGGAATGACCTTACCCACAGTAGCTAGCCTTCTTTCATAGGTTGACTGTGATTGTCCATGGGGAAATCGCCTCTCCAGAAGATGGAAAAATAGGGACAAAGATTGTCCAGAAAAGACAAAGCGTTTGAACTTTACAGTAATTCTAAGATTTGGAGAGAATATTCTGACAGATTGTGAGCCTTACTTTGTTCCTGACACTCGGGGCAGGTTTTGGTGAAGGAGCATCTGGTTTTCTCTCTTCTTATTTAATGGGGGTTAAATACACCTGTATTCCTTGTACAGCGGACCCTTAACTTATGAACTCAATTCATTTGAAGGGCTGGTTTGTGACTCAAATTGGCCAGTTGAAGATTCAGGCTCCTTTACACAGACTTCAAAGACTCTCCTGTATACAGGCAGAACCCAGTGTTCTTAGAGAGGCATTGGCCCAGGATTTCTCAATGAACCCCACACAGAAGATGTTGTAATGTCCCTTCCAAAACTCTTTGAGGGTTAAATCTGTATCTGAAACCATCTGAAAGTACAAGTGGCCAGCATTTGGATCATAACTCAAGACGTTAGTTGTAAGTTAAAATAAAATTCTGGTCATAACCCAAGTTGTTCATATGTCAGCTCTTAACTTGAGGGCCCACCATAACGAGGAATCTTTAGGACCAAGGAGACAATGCACTATGAGGCCTGGAATATCACTGTAACTTTACATTTAGCAAAACTCTAGTATTTACACAACCCCAGAACTTTCTCCACCTGGTGGCAAATAAAACCCTCAGCAGTTCTGTGGTCAGAGAAAATATGTAAGAGTGAAAACATCTAAGATACTTTGCTGCATTCTAAGACTGGATCTCCTTAACCACAAGAGTTTTCCTACTACAGAGAAAGAACACATTGTATTTTCAGTGACTATAATCCATTCCCCTGGCTTAGAAGTTGGCAGCATTAAGTGATTTCACTCACCTAGGGGGAAATATCTTTCTTACTCAATGCAAGAATAAAGAAATTTTATTAGAATGGTAAAATATTCATTAGCAGTTTAGGATTTCCAAGGCAGTGGTCATAAAGTCATACTGAACTAGGCCACATACAACTATCATGAAGTCTCAGGAACTCTTGTGGCCCCATATACATGCATGTATACACATATACTTGGTATCTGGTTTCATGAACTTAATTTGTTCCACAATTCTTGGGAAGACAGCTATGGTCATGTTTGTCACCAGATGCGCAGTTTCGGAATGAAAGCAAAATTTTGCCAAATGCTTCTGTTTGTGAACCAAATTGTTGTTCAGCACTTGAAAGTGCTGAAAGTTTTGCCATCACTGATACAGAGTTACATACTCTGACTGAATTGGTATAAATATGAATACATCAGTACTATCTATTTAAATGTTTGTCTTCAACTTAAAATTTCATTTTAATCTAATTTTTAAAAGAATTTGCAATATTTTTCACAGACTTTAAAAGCATCATGAGCCCTAGGCATTATACTTCCTAGGTCTCCTGGGTAAGTTGGCCCTGATAACAAATGCTTTTCACCTTTTGGATGTTCTGATTGTAAATCCTAACTTTGTCATTGGCTTAGTGGAGCCTTGGTGTCCTCTAGTGTAAGACGACAGAACTTAAGACTTCTTAGTCTATGTTATCTCATTGACCATTTTTCTTATTTTCTATGGGCTCAGAGACTTCAGGAGATCATCCCAACTCATTTCAGCTGGTAATCAACAGTGTTAACTGGGAAAAAGCGAGGAGTAAGAACCAACACTTGTCCACTTGGATCATTTTACACACATTGAACCTCAAAACCCTACGAGAAAAAGTCTGAATCCTTTACCTAAGCTGCCCAGTTGATAAAGAGTTTGGCCAGGCTTAGGGTATAAACATAATAGGAAAAGTTGGAAAACCTGCTAATAGCACAAAGTCCAAAACGTAGGAATGAGATTCGAAATAAGAGACAGAGTCCAGAGCCTCAAGCCAGACAGAAAATGGAGTGAAATAAGAGCTTAGGGGAAAGTAGAGACAGGATGATTTGCTGCTACAAATAGGCCAGCATGCCCAAGGCTCCCCTCTCCTGCTGTCATAAATGCATGAGAGGGAAAATGAGAATGGGTGGTCCTACGGAATATCGTTCCAATTCGCAGCTAAAGAAACTTAGGGTGCAAAGTGTTTAGGTAGTCTCAAATCACGTAGCTAGTAAATGGAAAATTTACATTTGACTCTTAAAAGAAAACTTTTAAAAGTAGCATCTTATTTCACAGTTGTTATAGCTTTACAGACACCTTGCTAAAACAGTATATAACTCCAATGTCTCACAATCAGAATGCTCTATTAGTAACCCCTTAAATCAGTATGGCACCTTTGTCACACACTGGTGAACCAAAACTGATACATAATTACCTTAAGTCCACATTTGATCTAGATTTCCTTAGTCTGTACTTAATATCCCTTTTCTATCCCCAAACAGGATAATATATGTAGTTCTCGCATCTCCTTAGTTTCTTAGACCTTTTTCTCATTAATTTTATTGATGCATTTTAGATATACAATATGCTGTCATTCATTAATGGGAGTTTGCACCTTTACATGATATGTCTTGGTTCGTATTTTTCCCCATCGCCCTGCCCTCCCTTCAACCCCTTCACCCCTCCCTATTTAGGAAGACTTTGTTTCCATTTTTTTCTTTTCTCATATTTATTCCTTTCCCTTCTTTTCTTCCCTCTACCCCACCCACTTCCCCTTCCCCTTTGCACCTTTTCTTCCTATTTTACATTATCTATTATACATTTTGATCCTTATTTACACGTTTTCTCACACCAGAGAAACTATTCAGTATTTACATGTCTGTCCTATTTATTTCACTGAAGAGTATGGCTTCAGTGCGCACCCATTTGACTCTTAATATCAAGTTTACTTACAGAACAGACATCTCTATAAGGGCCACATCTCCATTATGAACTGTGTCAGTGACCTCCCAAAAATATATTCCATTCCTGGATATGACCATCGGAAGCAAAGCACTGTCTGAGAACTTGCCAAATTGGTCTCCATTAATATGAGCTATTGTGTTCACAATAGATTACACTTATTTTAAAAATGCAATAGCATAGCCCTTGCCAATATTCTGTGCTGAACAAATACACAAAATAACATGAAAAAAGGTATATGTTTTCTCTTTACATCTTTTAAAAGAAAAATTTGGAAAAAATGGAATCCTCCCAAGATAGAAATCTGACCACTGGGTCTGCAAAAACAGGGAATAAAAGGAGCCTACAGCATTTTCAGTAATCTATGTATTATGTGTTTGACATTTCCCAATCAAGAGGAGCCCCGAGGATCGTTATTTCTGTCGAAGGAACTAGCTGTAATTCTGGCTACAGGGAACTGTCTAAATGAGAGTCCCTTTCAGCTGCCTCCCTCCAGCCACCTCCTCAGAGCCTGAGTGTTCGACCACCTGCTCAAAGTGCAGAGGGCACAGTGCTGCAGGGGAGGTGACGTGGGAGGACTGGCCCACATGATGCTCAAACCTAACCATATAAGTGCTCTGATTCCTGCTCATCAATGGCTTTAGAAATTAAATCCAGTTTGCTGGGTTTGTTTCCTAAAATCTGAATTTATTTTAAGGAAGTAAAAGAAATGCCCTTCACTCTAACTATAAGTAGCCTGAACTTATTATTTCATGTCATCTTCCTAAGGGTCATTCACATAGCTAGGGCAACTTTCATTATAGTTTGTTAACTATGGAGGAACGCATTGCCTGGTTAATGCTGCCAGCTAATTACAAACTTAAGCAGAGAGAGATCTTTTAACAAATGTCTACGTTCTCTAATTCAGCCAACATGCTAAATTATCTACCTTAATCAGTGAAGACCCACATCATGTCTCCAAATGCACGAATATACTCTTGATGAGTCAAACAAGTCATAAGAACCAAAAGAAGACCCATGCCCATGTTCTCAACTGCTCCAACATGAGTCTTAGGATTCCATTCCTTGCTACACTTGCTTTTTGAATATGCTCTCAGCAGAAAGAAAGAGAAGAGTGCCCTGCTGTCGGAACACTTATAATGAGAGTCTGAAAGTACTCACATGGAAGATTCCACAAGACTTTGAAAAATTAGCACTGGCTGATCCCTTGTCACTGTGCAGGACAGAAACTAAGTGATTCCACAAATCAGACTTCGCTGCTCCACTGAAATCTGACACTCATTGGCTTAAGCATTTTTTATACATCTGCTAGCATATGTATGGTTCAGCTTTGGCATTTGATCACAAATACATGCTGGGAACACTTAACAGCACTAACATCTACGTAAAATAGTGAGGAGTCCACCACCAAGATTTACAGAGACTCCTCCCAAAGCAGTTGGCCCACATCTGCTCTGCACACTCAACCCTGTGTTTACTTGATGTTTAAGTTGGAATCCGAATTCTAACAGGCCATCCAATCCCACATTAACTTTGTGTGTGTGCACACGCACACACAGGCATGTGTGTGTGTGCGCGCGTGTGTGTCTGTCATGTCTGCACTTACAGATTTTTGAAGAATAAGGAAAAATTGAAGCAGAGTTGACAACATATGAAGCTTTTAAATGTGTCACAGCTGCTGAAACCAGCATTCATCCCCTGACCAAGGAATTCTGGGATGACACATTTTTAAGTCCATTTTCACAGTGACCTTTAGCAACTCAGAATGCTCTCTTGGAGAGCAAAGTCAATCCTAGGTCACTATTTCAGTGTAGTTTCCTTTATACTAAATCCTACTTTCAAGAATATTCCTGCTATGGTTCACTGGTGCTTAACCTATCATATAATATCCAGGTTTACTGTGTTAGAAGAAGCAGAACAGTATTAAGCTTTTCCCACAAGCCTGTGATTGCATTTGACCTAGTAACCTGTATTAGATTAACATTTATTCTACAACTGCACAGCAAGCCCTGCGCCTTGGTGAGCTGCAGTTTATAGAGGACACTAACCATTTTTACAAGTGGAACAGGAAAAGGGAATTGAATCTGAGAGAGTAATTCCAAGCAAGTATGTTGCTGCAGCAGTTAACTTGTTTATACGAGGAGTAGGGGAATTACTTCGGACTGACCTCTCTTTTTATCTGTTTGAAAGACAAAGTGCAGGTCTCCATATCCAGGCAAACTCTGGGGAAAGCAGCTTTAAAATGTATAGGAGCCATAGGGCCCCACCATTTTACCAATAAGGAGGAGCTTCAAAGGCAAAGCAGCCCTGGAATGTAAACAAAGTAAACTTACTGGAATCAGGGTGTCTTAACAGTAGCCAGAGTTTAAATGTTTTCCTGTCACCCCCATGCAGACCCTCCAGGTCAGATGGGACAGAAGGGAAACACAAGTCTAAACTGAGAACAGGCTTTTCTATCTCAGGATGTTTGATGGAATGCCCTCTTGATTTTCCTTGGCTCTAGCTCAGTATGCAGTGGATTCACTAAAGAACATGTCAAGTTTTGAGGGAGACTGAAGAATGACAACAAGGGATCAGATGAGGCATCTGTTTGGGACCAAGAAAAAAGCCTGAAACCATGAGGAAACAATTACCAGCAAATAAAAGTCAGAACTGTCTAAGCATCCACCCAACATAACAATGGGAGGAGGTCACCCCATATTATACAGTACCATGTAATGAAATCCAATTTATTCTTTCAGTGAAGGCTAGACTTACCAACATGCACACTGTGATAGCCAGGGAGTGGACCTGCTAATAGAATCTGAGGGAAAGCCATGTCTAAATTGTGGACTCCTTCAAGAAAGTCCAGTTGTTCCTTGAAATGAAGCAAGCAACAAAGCAATAAAACCGAAAGAACAATGTCCTTACACTTGAGAATCACAGACACTGCTAATTACTCTTCTTCGTATCCATGCAGTTATACTCCCTTCCCCAGAAGATCTAATGTGATTATTTCATGATGCCAAGGTTTCGTTTGTCGACTTGATGTAGCAACTTGGTCACCAAGTTGTCCATGGAATCCTCCAGAAGTTTCTGAATATACATTTGGACTCATTAGAATCACATTTAGTAAAGAGTCTATTTAATATGCAATTACATTCAATTTAAAAGAAAACAATACGCAATTACTTAGCTCCTCCCCTGGCATTCTGAATCAGTCAGCTGGGATGAGGCCCCAGCTTCTGTGTTTTAACCATTGTCAAGATGATGCTGATCAGTATACGGCTGAGGACTGACACTCTAGAACCCATGGGCTGCAGAACAGCTTCACGCTGAGGGTCTGTTAAAGAGGTAAGGCTGGGGATTTAGCTCAGTGGCATCATGTCTGCCTTGCAAGAGCAAGGTCCTGAGTTCGATCCCCAGTACAAAAAAAAAAAAAAAA
>NW_022900914.1:43914195-43948160 GCF_012274545.1 Fukomys damarensis
CAAAAAAAAAAAAAAAAAAAAAGAAAAAGAAAAAGAAAGAAAGTTGTTCTGAGGCACAGCTATTTAGATCCAGCCTCACAGCAAAACAGACCCTGTTTTGTTGGGAACCACTGCAATTAAAGGTTGATGAAACATTTACTCCTACACCACACTCAATAAGTGCAATTCTAAGCCATCAATGTCATGTGGAAACTTGGCTCCAAGGCTGCCCACCCTCCATTGTCCACAGAGGGACACAGGACCTGGAGACAGTTTATAAAACTGTCACTTGCTAGGCTCCTTCCACTCCAAGGCAGACCTTAGAAAGTGACTTCATTTAGAACTAGATGGTTGTTTTGTAATTCTTTATATGGAGCAGGAATAAATAACTTACTTCTATGACCACACATCCAAAAGGGGTCGATTTTTTGTTTTGTTTTGTTTTCCCTTTGGAGAGGCAAAGAAAGAGGAAGGATAAGTCAGGAGAGTTCAAGGGAGGACAGAAGAGAGAAACAAACAAAGTGCACCTGGGGACTTTCAAAAGCAAGCAGGAGTGATTTCTGAGGCCAGGATAAGAATGGACTCTGCCCTAAGGATGCCACCTACAAACAGGCCTGAATGCAAAGAGAGAGCCGCTCCACTGAAGCTTGTCAATACAATGATCACTGGGATGAAAACCAGGGTGTTCAAATGCGCTACATTTAAGCCCCTCTACTCAAGTAAGTGAGGAGGGGAGATTCCAGACAACCGAAGGAGACAGGCAAACGTAAAGGATGTAATGTGATCCTCCCTCATTCCCTTGCTTGCCACTGAAATTTTGAGCCTTAGCCTTATTCTCCCACCTGGGGCATTCAGAGCAACAAAACAAGACAAAAGAGGTCACTTTAGAGGGACAGATAATCCTTCAGCCAACAGGCTAAAGGAGTTCTTTCACTCAAGTTCATCTTAATCCCAGACATTTTAATTCTATAGGTAACCTCACTCTTGCTCTCACCCTTTAGAAAAAAATAGATGATTGAAAAAGCATGTGCATTGATGGTAAAATAGAGAGATAGAACGCTTTTTAACACATATTTTTAAGGTTGAGTCTTTTCAGAAAAGCAGAATATGTAGACTGACTCCTAAGTGTACCTATGTGCCATAAACAGGTAAATATAAGTAAGTATCCATCCATGCCAGTGCTAACAGAGCCAGTCTTTCACGCAAACATATCCATCTTCACAGTTAAACAGGTGGTAAGTGATAATGATGATATGGTGATGAAGTACAGAATCGCATAATTCCAGCTAGAAAAGACCTCCTAGATTATTCGATTCAGCCTCTTCATTTTATAGATGAGGAAATTGAGCCTAAGAGGAGTAGAGACAACATCTCCAAGGTCACATGCCACCTCCTAGGGACTGAGTCTGGGCTGATACCCGCCCCCCGTTTTGCTCCCTGCCTGTGATCTCACAGTTGCACACTGATTTCATGATGAAGAGGGATGGAGCGCATGGGCTCTAATGTCACCCTGTCAGTATTAGGGTGGGTCGTAAAGCGTCCAGAGGAGCCTCTCGATATGGTGTGCGGAATTTCAAGTTGTCTGCTGTGTATAATGTGTCCATTTAACCAGAGTCGCTAGTATTAATTACCTTTGTGAGATACAATATGGCATCACACAGCTTTGGAATCTGTATCCTTCATTAACTGTTTCCCCATTAACCTTGACTGGAATCACATTCCCACTCTAACTGGTAAGATGTGTTCTATTTGTAAGCACTCCCATTTTCTCTTTGAAACCATTCTCATATTCTTATTTCATTGTAAATGGTCCTACTTGCAATAAAGTGCCATTGAATGTATTTACTGTTTGCTGCTTAATTTTTTCCTCTTGGAAGGATACTGATGCCTGCAGCAGGAGTGGTTAATATACCTTTGAGCACACACTGTGACCTTTCTCTGGCTCATGCCTGACTTCATTCTCAGATCTCATTAAACAGCAGAAATTATCTTCAGAAAGAGCAAAACCAGAAATGTGCAGATTTTGTGCTCAGCTATAGAGAAGAATTTGATTTAAATGGCCCTACAATGGCATGCATGTAGAAAATAAAAGAGGAAGCTAAAATATCCATTCTCTTTACACACCGGGGAGTGTACATGCAGTCCCTGGATGCAGGGAGGATTTAAATGCTTTGGGGTGTCTGCTTGTCCTACCTTATTTGTTAAAATATGGGAAGCCCCTTATAAATACCAGCTGGCAGGATCTATGAGTGGGACTTTGGAATTTATTCATCCCTAGGAGAGTCTTAGAGCAGTGGGGCAAAGGAAAGGTTTTATTATTGTTGTTGTTGTTGTTGTTGTTGTTGTTTTTATTTATTTATTTATTTATGGTGAGTAAAGGAAAAAAGTTGTTTGTTTTTTAAAGGCCAAAGAATCAAGGGAATTGGGTCTGGGAAGGATGCTGTAGAGATCCTGACCCAAATGTGGTTCTTCAAATGCCAGACATGAGAAAAGATAATCCTAAAAGCAAAACCAAAAGTGAAACCCAAAGATGGAGATGGGTTTGGGAGAGGCCAAACACAAGTTAACCAAGAGGCAACCCCAGTCCTGAACATCAACCTTACACTGCCTGGAGAAATCTTTAGCCCAGAGAAACTACAATGCCCAAAGCTTTCCAGGATCCATCAGTCCCCTGTGCCAGTGTCTGACTCTCTGAATTCTCCTCACCACTTGCCATCATCTTCGGTGGCCTTGATGCGGGTGTTTCTTCCAACACCCTGGCCTCTCTATTCCTTGACCTCCAATCGCTCATTATCATTTCATTCCATCCACCTCAGTCAATCATTCCCCTGCTCCTATCCTAGACCGGTGGTCCTCCACTCTGGCCACATATCTAAATTATTTGAGAGATTTTTTTCTAATTATAATGTGCAGGATTCATACCAGACCAACTGAGTCAATTTCCAGAGGCAAAGTCAGTCATCAGTATCTTTACTGTCTCTCCTGGTCATTGACCTGGATATTGCTGTTGTCAATAAATGCATCGATCATAAATGTTCCATTTTAAGCACTCTGCTCTCTGAGGCTTGTCTCCCAGTTTTCAGCTCATTCACTTTAGTACTAAAACACTTCAAATGCCTTAACCCTTTTGGGACTTCTCACCTACCTACTTTGTAATTTTCTCAGTCTGTCCACCCTCCTTGTATCCTCAGTTCTTTCTTTAGTTAGTTTAGAGTTCTTAGTTTACAGCAGTCTCTCCCCTGAACACCAACAGATACCATGTTCATTTCTCCCTCTATTAGGCTTCGCTGACCTCACCCCAACCAGATTTTAACCAATAAGGTACTTACTTCGATGAGACAACAAGAGAAGACCATAACACAGAGAGTGTTTCTGAAATAGTTGATTTAATTTTTGGTAGCTCTGACTAAAATCTACTAAATTCCATGAAGATTCTGTCCATTTTGTTTACTAAAGTGTCTTCAGTACTCAGGACAATATCTGATTCGTGACAGACTTTCAACAGGAGATGAGAGAGAAGGAAGAAGGAAGAGAGGCTGGGGTAAAGAGGCCAGGTCAGTGACCATTTGCTTGCTGTGTGTCCTAGCAGAAATCTGTGTCATGAGATGAAATGGCCCAGGTCTCTGGGATAGATCTTTATTCATCAGCTCAAAGGTAAGTAAATATAAGAAAATTGTTGTGTATCATGCAGAAGCCAAAGTCCTGGCATTAATTCTGTTCCTAGCACTTAATTGTGCCACTTGAGGCAAATCACCGCTCCTCTCCATGCTTCTATTTATTTGTGAATAAAAAAGAATTCAGAGAAGGAATAAATGCAGATATGCTTTATGGCTTTTGAAGCATTAAGTAATTTTTCTTCAGAACTATTGGATCCCATTGATGCTTTTTACTTAAACTGTTTTAAAACATGGTAAAGCCCACTTCCTATCACCTGAGAAAATGACTCATTGTGGCATTAAATATTTCATATACCATATACCATTTAATCTGTTTCCTAAATTATGAGCATTTCAATCCTCATGCCTATCAGAAGTGTAAAAACTATACTTTTAGCCCAAATTACTGGTTAAACAAAGGAAAATACGTAAGAGTGAGGTAAGTTGGTTGGACTGTGAAGTGGGGAGTGGAGTTGGCTTAGAAGATTTGTTTTCTGTTTCTTCCTCCTGCCCCCAGACTCTAGAGAACTCTGAGGTGCCTGGGATATGGTGGCCTTCCTATGACCATTTGGAGTACTTTGACCATTCCAGACCAGCTCTTCTCAACTTAATATCCTCAAGGAATTGCAGTGGTCAGTGTAAATGAGAATGACCATCCCTGAGAAAAATAAATACTAATAAGGGCAGCATTAAAGTGCCAGAATGCCTCTCCCTCTGGGCCCTATGCTGTCAACCTTGGCCACTTACCTCTGATGGAGACCAGGTTTGCAGAACTCCCGTGTGGTGCATACTTCATTAAACATCCTTGCTGAGTCAGCTAGATGTATCTCAATACCCATTCTCCAATCATTTTTCAAAATAATAGAACTCATTATTTTTTTTTTCTGGGCACATGGCATGGAATAAGAAAGGCATTGCTAGTCTTCCTTGCAGCTATGCACAGCCATACAGCCAAGTTCTGGACAAGAGAATGTGAGCATAAACAATGCATTCAATTTCCTTAAATGTCAAACATACCCTTTGTCTCCTTCCTCTGTCCTTCTTTCTGGGTCTCGGACTGGGGTGGGGGTGCATTTTAATCCTTCATGTGAAGTCAATACCCTAAAGACAGAGGAAAGAAAATAAAAGGAGCTAGGTCTTTAGACAAATTTGGGGAACAGAGTTCCATGCCACTCCTGGACCTCTTGCTTCTTGGATATTATGGGAAATGAAAATATAGTCTATTTTACTTAAATCTGTTTTATTTGGGTAATCTGTTATATGTAGCTGAATGTTAATCCTACAATCAAGGGAAAGTCATTTCAATCCCAGTGATCATCCACACACAAAAGGTAGTCTAAAAATCAATCTTAGCAGTGAATTCATCTAGTCCCCCTCAGGGTAAATCCTGGGGGCTAACATCAACTAACACTCTAGATCCAACCCTTACTTCTTATCCTAAAAGAAGGAGTCTTTGAAATGAGATTCATGCAGCTCAGCTCTTCTTCATCTCTGCATATTTTACAAGCCCTGTTGGTGTTATTTGCCTGCAGAACCACTGGGCAGTGCTCCATGCCCAGAGAGTGCCACGGGACTATGCTAAATTCTGATGAGGGTAACTTCCCAAAGCTGGAACTGGAACAAATCGAAGTTCTCCTTTCTTACTTTGCACAGCCCCTCGACGTGACCTACAAGAGAGTGATACCATTCCCCATGCCTAGCACACACCCACCCCTAGTGCTGGGACCTTTTCCTTCTGTATATCACACCAGACACTGCCTCCAAAAGCGATTCACTTCAGGAAGTGTCCTGGCAAGTGTAATACATTTCAATGGAGTTTCAAAATAATTTTACTACACCCTATAAAATTATTATTTTTTTAAAATCCCTGTAGTACCTTCGAATAACCAGGTAGTTTTGCTGAGACTATTCATTTGTGAAACTGTGATCGCATGTGACATTCCAGGAGAGGTGCAAGCATGTACTTAGCCACTCAGTCCTTTCTGGTAAAACAGGCTGAATGCTGAACCTGGAAATCAGTTGCCAGCACTTTGCAGCTCACTCTTCCCTTCTCTTTGGACTCCCACCTTGGACAATTCCAGGCTGTCTAGGAGGAGTCTTGGAGGTCACCTGTCCTACTGTTTTTTCTTGCTTCTTAAGGAAAATTATCCTTAATGAACGTGAAATCTTATGTGGTGGAATCCTAATATTTAAACAAATAAAATCCAAGCTTCATTACTATTTATTGCATGAATTCAAATATGCCACATGTAAAATAGAGCATATCACTGACAATTCTGGGATTGATTTGATAAATGTAAAAATTTAAAATGATCATCATCACATTGTCTTCAATACCTGATTTGTTTTTTGTTTTGTTGCAAAATATTCAGAAAATGTTTATTCATCTGGCTACACAGTTGCAAGTGGTAACAGTTTTTGTTTTGTTTTGAAACAATTTGCCTCACAACTTGAGTTTCTGCTTAACTAAATCCATCCAGAAGCTAGAAAAGGAAAGTAGTAGAAAATATCTGTTTCAAAGTAGAATTGTTAGTAACACCTAATACATTCTTGCATTTCTCATTGCAAAGTCAGAATGGAAGCATCCATTTCTGGCTCTAAAGTGATGGGTTCAAGATGCAACAGTCCATTGTGGGTGCACAATCTTATGTCATGAGGAGAGCAAATGTAAGTAGCTTATATATGAGCATGTGCATAAGCAAATACAAATGCATCAGGGTCCCAACCTCAACTGCAATTTTATATCAGTGGAGATATGGAGGAGTCATGTCACAGTTTGAGACAGACAGACCAGTGCAGAATATCAATTCCTCATTAAATATGTACACCCAGATGCCCAAATTTTATTCTGATGTTCATTCCAAATGAAAATAGCACATTTTAACATGCTAATATTAATATATAGAATGTGAAATACAGCACATCTGAATGTATTTTTTTGTCTATTTATTTATTCATTCATTTATTTTTTTTAGCTTTAATTGAGTTTATTGGTGCATTTTAGGGATACAGTACAGTTACATTCATTGTTGGGATCTTGTATCTCTACATGACAGGTCTTGATTCTCATTTTTCCCCTTGTCCCTGCCCTCCCTTCACCCCCTCCTCCCCTCCCCATCTACAAACACTTTGTTTCCATCTTTTCATTATCTCACATTTTTTTCTTTTCCCTTATTACCCTTCCCCTATCCATCCCACCTTTCCTACATCTTTAGCTCCTTTCTTCCCATTTCTAAATGTCAGTAATCTTATTAGGATCTTATGTATTACTGTGAATGTATGTTTTTTTATTGGTGTGTTTTAACTGAGTTTTTAAAAAATGTGTTCTTCAAGAGAAGTTCAAAGGAAGTTTGAAATCTTTCCAGAAATCTTTCTGTGGAGCTCCTCAGGGTTCTGTGGAAATGAGTGAAAACTGCTCATGAGGTCCACATAAGGCTCTTAAATTCAAACAGGTAAATTTAGTTACCTGAGACCAGGCAGGAAGCTGGTGACAGAATCAAGATGAAGATCTGGGTCTTCCAACTCCCATTCTAGTTCACTTCCCACAAGACCAACCTCTTTGTCATGGAAAGATATGCCCCTCACATCTCAGCCAAGCAAACGTTGCAGACATGGGACCTGTTGTAGTCAGGGTTTGGGCAAGGGAATAATTTAAATGCAGGACACATAATTTATAGGATTATTTTATGATAATTACCCAAATAGGCAAATGCAAAGCAGTCAAGAGAGATGAATGGCACACTAGAGACCTAAAGAATCCAGTTGAGGGCTTGGATCCCAGCAGTTTCCCACACAAGTCAGCTGAAGACTTCGAGTCCAAGACAATGTCCTCCTTGAGACAAGTCAGTGGCCTAGACCCATAGCAATGTCTCTTGCTTATCTGAATTGAAGATCTGCATCTGGAAGGCCCAAAGACCAGTGGTGGAAGCTTGAAAATCTATGCCAATGAGATGAAGGATCTGTGCCACCAAGCTGAGGGATCCACATTGGAGCCAGGAAGTGATGCTCATGGTGAAGATCAGAGCTCCCTGACAAGATAGGAACCACTCCCAGTGACAGCGAGGCCCTGAGCTCCTCCTCTGTTGAGAATAGCCAAGTTCACATCAGGAAAACCATCCGCAGGAAGCTTCTCCTAGAAAACCAATAGACCAAGATCTTCTCCAGTTCTCTTATTATGGCTATGGGTAACAATCCTCAGGTGGATCGTCCATGTGCAAATCACACTGATTCAGTTCAGCTTGGCATTACAAGTTGACTATAAATTAATTCACTACAGGACCTAAGTCATATGGTCCCAAAGGAAGGGAACATTTAGATAGTTGTGTTCCCAGCAATCCCTAACTATGAGTATGAATGCTAAAGTTTTCACAATCCCTAAAATCAGGGAAAACATAAACACTGAATGTATGCCTAGGAATTTAGCATTCTTTATACTCCCTTCATTTAAGAAATACAGGAATAAATAGAGTATGACTTTCTGTACTTTAAGGCAGGTCTTTTAATCTATGGTTTCTTATATTAGAACTTGATCTCCAAACCAATTGGTGAAGGTTATGATACTTCCCCTAAGACATTCCATTTATTTAATAGAGCTGCCAAAACAAAGTAGCATAGTCAGGATGGCTGAAACGATAGCAATTAATTTTATCACAATTTCAAGATCAAAATGTATAACAGCATTAATTTCATTGTGAGGCCCTTGTCCTTGGCTGGTGGATGGTCGTCTTCTTCCTGTATCTTTATATCAACTTTCTCCTTGGTATGTCTGTGTCCTAATCTTCTCTTCTTATAAGGGCATCATGGATTAGAGCTTCTATGGTTTGGACCTTGAAACTCACTCTAAAATCTGTGTGTTGACAGCTTACTTCCCCCAGGTTCCCCTACGATGGATGGTGAAGCTCTGAAGAGGTGAGGCCTACTGAAAGACTTTAAGTCAGTAGGGCATGGTTTTGAAGGAGTTTCTGGACTTCCAGCCCCATTACTTCTCTCATTTTTTACTCTACAATGTGATTCTGCTTTGATGTGCTGCCTTGTCATAGTCTGAAAGCAACGGGGCCAACTGATCATGAACTAAAATGCCCCAAACTGTGAGACAAAGTTAGCCTTTTTTCTTTATAAATTGATTATCTTGGATATTTTTTTCTGGTGATAGAAAGCTGGCTGACACAAGGACCTACCATAATGACCCTATTTTACCTTTTTAAAGATTTTATTTCCAAACACAGTCACATTCTGAGTTATTGGAGGCTAGGATTTCAATGTATGAATTTATGAAAGGCATAGTTTAGCCCATAAATGACATAATGGTCATTTGGAGTTGCCAAGTTCCCTTCAGGTGATAAAGTATAAGGACGAAGATGGCAGTACCTGTAGCGATTTCATTTCCCCACATTCCTCTGTCCCTCTCTGGGCATGACCTTAATGACTCCATAGGAAAGGCTAAAAACTGTTCAAACACCACCTTATTTTGTATTTTTGTGCAGATTAAAGATGTGGAGTCAGCAGAAAGGAAAATATCAGTATAAGTTTTTGTGCATAACTTTTTCTAATTTAGAATTCTAAGCTTGAATATTTCTAAAAAATATTTAGGGTTAAGAAGGGCAAATTTTGAAGGTTTATGAATACCAGAAGGCTACTTGGCTGCATAGTTTGACAATCCATGGCAAATTTTTAAATCTATGAAAATTTAGGGCTCTAAAATCAGTCTTGATGAATAAACCCTGATTTTCTTAATAAGAGCTTTTATAAGCAAATAAAAAGAAAAATTATCCTATTATTAAAATAGGCAGAGGACAACATAATTAGGTAGATTGATAGACAGTTAATCTATCCATAAATGATACCATAATAATCCCTCATCAAAGAACTGTAAATGTTTCCATTTCTGCCCATTAGATATGTGATAATGTGTAGTTTTAAGGAAGGTATGACAAGATACAATGTTGATTGATAAGCACATAATTCAGTAGGAAAACTACAACATTTACAATCAGCAGAGAAAGTTCTGCACTAAATATTTGCTGCACTAATGTAAAGGTTTGGACCCAAATTTCTGAGATGAGCCAGGTTAAGTCTCCAGAATCACCTGTCATTGAAAAACTCCTTTCACAAATCAGGTCTTGATGGGTGATCATTCAAGATAATCTTCATTGTAATATATTTGCTTATAAAATACTTTATCTAAACTTTTAGGTGATCTTAATGGAAGTCGGCCCATAAAACACATTTGCTCTGCTATAATCATCTATAGCTGCACCAGGCATTCCTTCCTTTAAATTTCCTCCATGTTTAGAAAATCTATGCCTACTGCCCCATTCTCATGGACCCACCAGGGCCCTAGCTCCATCATCTTGTACTACACAATAATCTCCACCATTTCAGCTGCCCCTAACCTTTCTATGTTAGGTTGTGCCTCCCTCATTCACCATCAGATTAATTCTTACATAAGATCCTTCAATGGCTACCCATTACCTATTTCACATCTTTCGAACTTTTCAAAGAACTCAGAAATATGAACCATGTAAACAATATTTTCTATTGCTTCTATCAATAAGCCTTTCCAGCTAACTAGTTACATCTGCCCTTGGCCCCAAGCCCTTGATCATTCTCTACTCTATGCCTTTTGTTCTAATATTTCCCTCACCTAGAATTCCCTCCTTCTGCCTTCCTAAATGCTATATCTCTTCCAAAGTCTAAAAATGAATTATTTGATTTTTATGGAATTGGGGGGATGATATTTTCCTGGTCCGTGATTTTTCCATGGCAAATAATACTCTTTAATTCAAATGGATATTCACCTATTTGGTCTCTCACAAACATTCTGATAGATGCTTGTGATTCAGAGATGAACATGATGTGACCTTTGCCAGATGGAGAAGAGGAAGAGAGACATTCCAAGCAGAAGGAACAGCACGAGCATAGGCAGGGAGCCATGTACATGGCTTATGCAAGAAATAATGTCTGGTGTAGATTCAAGATGGAGTGGATCAGAAGGAGGATGAACACTTTCCCAGAGAGTCAATATGTGTTCCCTAAGTTGCTTTAATGCTCATATTAGCATATGTTATTAAAGAGAAATAGTCCCTAATAGGATGTGAACTATCATGAGTAGGCTCTCAAAGGTTTCTTTCTGAGCCATCTTTCTCTGATTTTAGCTGGATAAAGTACTCATAGATTTCCATCCATAATCAATATGGCTCTAAGATTTAATTAAAAAAGACTCAAGAGATATTCATGAAAGGTATAAAGTTCAGACAAAGCAGGAGCAATCACAGACTGGGACTGAGGAGGACAGGGAGAGAGGGTAAAAAAGGCTGGCAGAGTCAATAGTCACTAGTGCTGTAGTAAGGTGGAAAACGAGCCAGCCAAGTGTAGGCGAGTTTTAATACTGCTAGATGCTGTCTT
Organism: Fukomys damarensis; assembly: GCF_012274545.1. NCBI lineage: Eukaryota > Metazoa > Chordata > Mammalia > Rodentia > Bathyergidae > Fukomys > Fukomys damarensis. The sequence continues at coordinate 43,925,235 of NW_022900914.1, forward strand.
CCAGAATAATTAAAAGCTTTGCCTTTGTTCTGAGTCAGTCCCTCAGTGGGCTGGTCCAACCTCTAGGCTTTTGTCCATAGCTTAGATATGTAGTGAGGGATAGAATGATATCATGGGTTCCTCTGCACTCATCATCTGAGTGACTGGGCTTGATCCACAGGTCTAAATACATGTGTTATTCCAAGTACCAAAACTTTAAAAATTGCAGCCCTGTTTTCGCAAAAGTCAATCCTTGATAACCCAAATAGGACAGTTTATAATACTACTTATAAAACTCTGTTTTTGCATTTAAATTTAGGTTCTGTGACTTGAAAACATATTTGTTCCACCATTCTCTCTTTCAGCTAGTCTTGATAATTTTTTTCTTCCCTTAACTGCTAAAGATTATATTTTCAGGGGCACTGGAAGGCCCAGTAATATGCCTTGACCACATAATTCAAAGAAATGTCTGTCCAGCATCTTAATATTTCAACAACCTGAACACATTGAAATTTACATTTTAAGGAAGCATAAACTACTAAAGAAAATGTTCTCTGTACACTGTGGGTTTGGATAGTTATCTAAAGTAATGCTTTTAAGGTGATGTGTGAATCTAGAATGTTCCCTGTTTTGGTTGGAGATCTTATCCTAAGTCACAAGCACCATTAAAAGCTCTACTCAGCGGAATCAATACAAGCCTTTTCCAGGATGACACACACTCTCTGATACCCAGAAATATCCACACCCCAGCAACAGCAAAAGTTTTTGCAACTTCATATTTTTCTTTTCCTATTCTTGTCTCTGGTAGTAATAAAAACTACCGCAGTATTTAAATGCATTTGTTTTCTTCTTGAAAGTATTTCTCCCCAGAGGTTTGTGCGTTCCCATTGTCATTGTTCTTTCTCCTGGCTACAGTCTGGTTTTGGAGAGTCCATCATTTCCGGATTAATGATAACTAAAAGGGAAAAGGAAGAAACTTCAAAATATCTGCTCATCCTGGCCTCAGCTCTCAGCAGCTGTTGGATGATTGGTCTTGAGTGGAGTGAGGGATACAGACTCAATCCCTACACATCTCAGTTTTTAGCGAAATTTCTTGGTTAAAAGTAAACCTTCCAAAGAATCACGTTAAATAACAGAGTGAAAATAGACTGAAGCAGGAACAGACCATTACCATATTGCAGAACATATTTATGCCCTAGGGAGGAAAGAGGGCTGAGAGAACATAAATTCAGAAAGCCAGGAACCCTGAGAATAAATCTTCCGGTCATCTCCCCCTTCTCTGTCTTTTGTTCAGTAGTAGCTGCAAACTGCATGACTTATTTTAAAGTTACACTTAATCCAGTACCTCTGAGATTTGAGAATCATAGTTGACTCTTGGAGGAATCAAAAATCTTTAGAAGGCTGAGGTAAAATAGATGATCACTTCCCTGTGACTCTGTGGGGCAGCTGAGCACCCTGCTTTGAACTTTATTAGGGCATTCATCACACTCTTGTAATTAATGTTTACATCTCCCCTTCTCCCACTGGACTGTGAGCTCCACAAGGACAGGAATCGTTTCTCATTCATTTTTGGCCTCACAGTGCCTAGCTCTACTCCTAGCACAAAGAAGACTTTCTACAGATATTTCGTGGGTAGTGGCTGGGTAGACTGAAAGAAGAAAGATAGATGAATGGGTGAAGAAGTGGTCCTAGAGTTGTAAAAGAAAGCTAAAGCAAACAAACATCAAAATCTTAAAAAATAAATAAAATATATTGTCAATTCTTTGCTTATAGGAGGAAATCCTTGCTCTATATAAGACTAAACTTTGTGTTGAAATATGCTTAGTCTTGGATAGTTTTTTAAAATTATACTATTTAAATAATTTTACTCCATCTTTTTTCCACTTTCTCTCCAGAGAAATTTTACTTTGATTTGGGTCCAACAAGACCCAAATGTTTCCAAAGATGATTGGTTGTTCCTAAAAAGATAGAAATCACGCATTAGAATGGCCAATAGTACCCAGTAAGCATAGAGGCTGGATGTGTGAAGGGAACACCAGTCTAACAAGAGGCTGGGCATGTGGAGGGAAGGGGACCAGAAAAGGGACTAGAAGGAAAAGATGACTGGCAATCTTGGACATTTCATTATATCCTCCCTGGCCCCAGACTCCAGAGAGTTCCCACAGGGAAGGAGCGTCCCTAAATTATCCACTCTGATGCCCCATAGCACTCTTTACTCCAAAGGCCTTTAAAATCCCAAATATCTTTCAGATAGGGAATTATGGAAATATTGCTTTAAACCAAGGACAATAATTTATTAGGGCATTCATCACACTCTTGTAATTAATGTTTACATCTCTCCTTCTCCTGCCAAAAGTAGAACAAGAAGTTATAGCTGATTATAACTAGTAACTTAATCCCTCAGAGACACTTTTTTCCTCTTTTCTTCAATTCAGCCTACTTCATTCCTCCCCCCATGACCTATACAGTGGTACCTCGGTTCACAAACAATTTGGTTTACAAACAGAAAGATTTGGCAAAATTTTGTTTTTCTTTGCAAATTCTGTATCAGATGACACATGTGACCACAGCCACCTTTCCCACACAAACACAAAATTGGCCATCCTTTGCAAAATCATAGAAGAAACTAAGTTCATGAACTGAGATTCCACCATCCGATAGTCCTACCATGGGATCCTAGAGTCCCATAGACCTTATTTAACCCACTAATGGCTCTTAGAACTAAAAATCATCCTGACCTCTGATCTAAACACACAAATATTCATTTCTATTTATTTCCACAGTTATTTTCTGAAGGGGTTCTCACATTTCACAGTGGCCCAAATATGTTCCATGAATCTCTCTTGAGATATGAGCCCAGATGGGCCAAAATGTCAACCACAGTTCCTCAAACTTTCCCAAAGCCCACCTTCATCACCTCCCTGCACAGGGACCCTCAGGTACCATAATTTATAAGGCAAATGTGGTTCCTATTAAGAATAGCTGTTGTTTCGTGTTTTGAAAAGTTGTTTTTCCTTCCTCTTTACCCCAAATTCAAATTAAGTCTGTACTTTTGTGAAGAAAATAAAATGAAAGCCCTTTCCATGTGAGAAAAAGGGAGCAAATGATGGCTTTATTACCCTGCATGTGAGCTCACACTTCATCTGGGCTGCCTCGTGGCTAATGGAAAGGGGACAATGGAGACATGAGTCTAAGTCTATTTTATTGGGAACACAACTGTGCAAGTTCCAAGTTAAGAAAATGTCTCCCAACTCCTCCGCCAGGAAAATGGAAAAGGAACTCCCAGTGGCCTCATTTAAATTTCATGTACATTTTTAAAAGTTATGGATCTTTTGGTGAAGTGCAGGACATGCATTCTGAAGAGAAACAGCCTTGATTAACAACAAATGCTACTGTAATGATTTCTAGGAAGTATCTATCTAATTTCAGGTTGATAAGGCTCCCATCATGGCATGAAAAGTGGCAGCCTCTTCAACCAGTTCCTGTCTTGGACCATTTTCTGTGTCTTCTTTTTTTTTTTTGCCGTCAAGTGACCATAACACAGTCAGATAGGAAAAGAGATGGCCACACCACCCTGAAAGTGCCCAATCTCATCGGATCTTGGAAGCTAAGCAGGGTCAGGCCTGGTTAGAACTTGGATGGGAAAAAGAGATTGGGTTGGGAGTTGGGAGAATATCTTGACCTTCTCCGCAATAAACTAAAGTTCCTTGTTATCCAGGAAACCTTTGCAAACTACTACAAGAAATTAGACATTAACTACATCAAAGTCAATTCAGCATTATTAAGCATTTAACTATTCTCTAAATTTTTGTCATTTTGTTGCCTTATCTCCTTAAAAAGGAGAACGATTACACAGAACAGAGATCCTGTTTATATTTTTAGAGCTCAAAGACCAGCACAAGTTCAAGGTTTGTCTATTCATTGATAACAAAGTATACCTCTTTTAACTTCACTTAGTAAAACAAGATTGGCTAAAAAATGATCAATGTAATATACTCTACACTCAAAGTGTGGTGTCATACTAAATGAGAATTTAATGGTAAAATATATGTTGCAATACCACAAGGGAACCTGACCATAAAAAACTATATTTCTGAATAGATCATGTAATCCCTTTGGGCTCTTATATTTTGGGGTATGATTTAGACATCTAAGAATTTAATATTATTCAAAATTGTCACATTATTTTAAATATGTTTCCTCTAATTATAATTCCACCCCCATCTTTAGAGCCATACTTTTCAGTAAATGCATTTGGAATGGTTTTGGAGCAGGTTCAAGAACACTGATGCTGTATGCCGTCTTACTAACTTTTCTCATTGCTGAGACAAAATGCCCAACACCCAAAGCTAAAGGAGGATAGGTTTATTTCAGTTTACCATTTGTAGAGGTTTCAGTCCATAGTTGGCTGGCTCCAAGGCATGGTGACGTGGCAGAGGGGTGTCACAGAGGAAAAGCAGTTCATGGCAGGCAGAAGGCAGCAAAGTAGTGAAGCAGCAGCAATAGCAAACAAGCCTGCCTTTATGTTTCATCCCTGCTATCCATCCTCTGGGTGGAGCCACCCACACACAGGGTGAGCACCAGTAATCTCAAGAATACACACTTAACCCCAGCATCATAAACCCTAGATCCAGCCACCTCAAAAACAAACAAACAAACAAACACTTGTGACTAGAGGAGGCTTTGGGAGATACATGCTGTAACATATGCCAACACACCAGAAAAGTAACCAAAGGAGTTACAGGTTATTCGCCTTTCTTTCTAGCTGAGCTTCTAATGGCAGTGAGAAGGTGAAAACGTGGTGAAGGACAAGTGGCAGTGCAGAGTGGGCATCAACCACAGAGGCCAAGCTCCCTTCCTTACAGGGGTTCCGTCTTCCTCTCCTCACATCACACAAGTCAGAGGCAGAGTAAAAATGCTGCAAGTAAAATGTAGGGATGAACCCAAGGAAGAGCCAGGGTAAGAAGCAGAGTTAAGTTGTTTACACTACAAGGATTAAGCTCCTTTGGGAATACTGTAAAGAAATAAAGCTGGACCCAGAAAATTAATTACTGCTGCTGTTTACAGGAAGCCAAAGATCTGAAACAAGAAGAGCAGAGAGACAGTGTATTAGTTTGCTAGGGATGCTCTAACAAAATACCCCAAACAGGCTTAAACCTGATTGTAAAGATGGCAAATCTAAGATCAAGGTGACAGAGAGTTGGTTCCTCCTGTGAAGTGAGGGAAGACCCTGCCACATGCCTCCATCCTGCTCTCTAGTGTTCTGATGGCAATCTTGGACTTTCTTTGGCTTTTAGGAGAATCATCCTGACCTCTGCCTTCATCTTTACATATCATTCTTGCTATATACATATCTGTTTCTGTGTACAGATTCCCGTTCTATAAAATGCCAGTCACCAAAACTTGTCACATTCTGAAGTACTATGCATTAGGATTCCAGCATGTTTTTGGGGAAGAATACCATTCAACCCATAAATAATCGGAATTAAAAGGCAAGAATCCACGGTCAAGAGGACATTAGATCAGAGCTCAAGGATTCTGGCAGGAAAATTCAGAGACAATACTCATGGAAACCATGGTCTGGAACCACACAATATTTCCTTAACTGTTCTGCCTGTCTTCATTCAGTTCCTCTCTCTTTCAGTCTAGCTTCAAGATACTACCAATTTTATTACTACACATAGAGGTAATCATGGTCACACCTATACTTACCAGCCATGGTCACCTGTTATCACTGTTGAAGAATTGCAGGTAGGTATTATGGTATATACCTAGATATCCCCTAAAGTTTTATCCTCTCATAGGTGGAACTTTTGGGGGTTGATGGGATCATGGGTATGTGATACTAATGAGGGGACTGATTCACTGGTGAGTTTATAACTAAATGTGATGTTTGGAAGTAAAGCCTGATTGGAACAGGTAGGTCACTGGGAGTGGTCTGGAAAAGTCTATCTCTTTACCTTCTAGATCTCTCTCCCTCTTCCTCTCTCCTTCTCTTTCTTGCCACTGCCATGTCCCTCTGCAGTGACACCCAGCCTTGGAGCCAACTGATTGTGGACTAAAACCTTTGCAATTGGTGAGCCAAAATAAACCTTTCCTCCTTACAGTTGTGGGTGTTAGATGTTGTGTCTCAGTGAGGAGAGAAATAACTAAGACAGAGGCCATTCAGTGGGTCAGCTATGCACATCTTGCACATTAGGAAGCCCAAGCCCAGTGAGAACAAAAGATTTGGCCCTACTGTCACCTGAAAAACATGTCTCACTCATGTCTCAGCCTCTTCCCTTAGTCTGCCCTGCTCTTTGAGTCCTAACAAAAACTCTGAGACTGATCAGATATATTCAGCAAAATTAAGTAATCATAGAACAAACTAAGTCTCCACCTTTAATTCCAAAGTATTCTCTGGGATGGGCCTAGGTAGCATCCAACAAATAACAGCCAGAAATTCTCTTGCTGGTTTAGGAAGAATCACTAATTACATCTTCCTCCAGGCCATTTGCCCTCATGAAGGATCCGCAGTGTGGACACATGTAGATAGTATAGGGTGGACAGGAAGTACAGTGGGAAGGAAGAAGAATCAGCCACAAAACCATAATCCAGGCACAACACCAAAAACACAACTCCCTTGCACCCTAAAATCATCATCAATAGAAATACTGTCTGGGACCCAATGACATACAATCTGCACCAAGACCCAAATCCAGGGCTGACCCCAGTGCTTTTTTCTGCCACAGCTTTCTTTAAATGGCATATACATACAAGGGAGGTGTGTTTATAAAATCTCTGGTTTGCTTGTCTTTTTATCCTTATACTTCTCATTCCTCTCTCACCCTTACTTTTTTCCCCTGCTTTTGCCTCAGGCCTGACATTTTTTTCCCTTGGGGAAAAAATCAGGACATGTGTTTGGGCAAGCACTGTTTCTGATCAGTTAATTTGTTCCTCCGAGAAATCTCACATAGGTAGAGATTTTAACCATAGTTACAATTAGCAGCTTGACTTCAAGGAACAGAGGACAGAAAAAAAAATCAGAGTCTAAGAAGAAAACCAGGTGTCAAGGCTGGATGTCCTTTGTTTGCATATACCAAAAAAACTCTCTAAACTTAAAAACAATACATAAAAGGTAGACAAGGGCACCAGGCAGGTAGCACAGAGGAAAATCTACGGCAGCTGCTAACATCTACCTGCTTAAAGGTCCAATCCAGCAAAGGTCAAGAAATGCATTTGTTTTCAGTTCACCTGCTCCTAAAGGCATAGGCATCGTAAAAGACAGAGAGGACTCTGTTCTGCTGACTGAGCTCCTACAGTCTCCATTCTGAGACCAATAATTAGGTCAACTAAATCTTTTAATCTCAAAATTAGAAAACATGACTTCACATGGATCTGTAAATGTTAATGACCAATAAAACCAGCTATAGCACCACATTTGGTTCAGTTTATTAATGTGCTATTTTAGATGAGCTGAAGTAAAAAGAGATTCCATTATCCAACTATAGAAGACTTTTCCTGTGTGCACCCATTTATGCAGTGTTTTCATTCAACAAGAAACTTGGATTCACAATTTGTCCTTCCATTTTTGGGCTTAGTGTTGGTGGTGTTGTTACTATTTGATTTTTGTTTGGTTCAGTTGTTGTGTTGATTTGTGTGTATTTGTGCAGGAGTATGTGTGTCTGTCACTGTTTTGACAAAAAAATAATTGAGAAAGGCTGAGTGGTCCTGGGGGACAAAATACCTCTATCTCATCTCAGCTCTCACAACCATCACTTCCTTGAGCTCAGACATTTGTCTCTACTTCTTTCTCAAATATCTACATATTTTCCAATTATTCTTGTATTAATTTACTTGACCCACACCACAAAATGAATTATTATCCCAATAACAAACATCCAGGGATGGCCCACTTAAAAGTCCAATCTATGGTTGCCTCAGGAGATACTTACAAAGCACTCCCTCTGCCAGGTACAGGTCCAAATCAATTATAGAAGAATCTATCATTACTTTACTTCAGCTAATATCTAAAGACCCACTATGTGTTGGGCACTGATCTAGATTCTGAACATAGAAGCAGAACAAGACAGATAACCCTCAGCTCCGGGGGGTATTCTTCAAGTTAATGAGACAGACTATAGGCAAACACATAAATACTTAGCAGAATGTTGAGTAGTAAGAGGTGCCACAAAAGAAACATAATAAATCTGGGTAGAAGTCATAGAGGGAAGGAGGTCTTACCTTAGATAGAGAAGTTGAAAAGTAAGCTTGATAAAATTATAGAATAACTTATAGAATATGCTGTTGCAGAGGGAAGAGATGTAGGAGTCAAGGTCATGAGGGGAAGGTAGTGGCAGATGATGGAGGGGGCCATACTGGTTCAGCCACTATAGACCACTGAAGAGTTGGAGAGAGGAAGGGAACTTTACACTGTTATTTACACTGTACAAAGAGAAGTGAGGGCAAAAAAGAAACAGGAAGCTACTGTGATAACCTCTAGGTGAGATGTAATGGTAGCTCCTATGGTCAAAATGTTTATATTTTCCTTAAATTCACATGCTGAAATCCTAACCCCTAATAGTATGGCATCAGGAAGTGGGGCCTTTAAGAAGTGATTAGGTCACAAGGGCAAAGCCATCGTGAGTGGGAGTGGTGCACCAAGCTCAGTTTTGCCTTCTCTATATAAGGCTACAGCAGAAAGCTGTTTGTCTAGAAAGTGGGCCCTCAACAGATTGGGGATCTGCCAGCGGCACCTTGATCCTGGACATTTCAGGGTCTAGAACTATGAAAAATAACTTTATTCTTTGTAAGGCATCCAGTCTATGGTATTCTGTTATAGCAGCCTGAAGAGTCTCATTCCAGTGGTGTAGCTGAGGAAGAAAGTGATAGAAAGGATCACAATGTTTGGATGAACTCCACATTCCTGTGGTAGCATCAGTGAACTTTGCTAGTGGACCAATACTGGGGATGAAGCTCAGAGAAGAAATAAGGATGATCCGAGGATTAGCAATGATATAGGATCTTTTAGCCTACACTTACACATAAATTCCTTCATTTAAGATTCACAAGGATCTTGCTTCTCAAAATGTGACATGCAGACCTACAACATCCCTGGAGCCTGTGAAAACTATGGAACCTCAGGCCCACTCCTGACCCAGTGTGCATGGAGAAGTTTGGGAAGCACTTGTCTGAGTGGTGGGTATGATAATGACCAAAGTGCTGATGGTGAAAGTGATGATGATGATGAAAGCATCTCTTAGAGATGGAATAATTTACTCAAAGGTTCATGATCAGTATTCAGGGATTATGTGCCCAGTGCAAGTCCAGTGCTCTTGCCACCCCTCCATGTTTTTGAGATGTAATTGCACAATTTACTTACAGTTTATCAGAGAAACAGAACCCATACCACTTAATTATCTTCTGAAACATCATAGTTCCATTGGAGCTCGCAATTTAAGAATCACAGGATAAGCTTCAGAGGGTAGACTAAATTCGTCTTGGTTGTAAAAGTGAGTAGAATTTAGATAAGGAAAAGAACAGAGAGATAACTGCAAAGTGGGAGGTATATGTATATGTGTGTGTTGGGGAGAGGGAGATCATGGAGAAGGGGTTAGCCACATAAACAAAGCTGAGAGCTACCCTTGACACTGATAAATCACTCTCCCCAACACATTCTGCCTACCAGACATATTGATCCTGAACTAATCAAGTAGAAAGAGTCACTGGGGAAAAAATAACTGGCTTAAAAAATAAATCCCCCTCGCTGGATTACTGCTCCAGGAAGAGTGAGCTGTGCCCAACTGATGGCAAATGTGTCAAAGATAAAGTGGACGTGCAAGACCGGAAGGAGGAGCCAGGATACTAGAGAACAGGCCTCTACCGAGCGGACCCTGTGCTCTCTCCTGCTTGCTTTTCAGCCTGTATTCACTGCACTCAGCTCTGGTGTAACATCTGGGCTCGGTGCAGGCCTGATTTAATAATGTTTTGGGAGCTGGCATTTGCTGCAATCCCGAAGCAGCCGTAAATAGTAGCAGGGAAGATGTGTACCAGACCTAATTTGCCCCCTTTTTCTACTTAGAAAGGCACATTAATATTTAATAGAAGAAAAATAATTCATGCAGATTTGAAAGCAAAATCCATGAAAAGGCACATTAGAAAAGCTGGGGGGAAATGGTTCTGTTTCAGGAAGGCTCAATTTTCTCCCTAAATGAACTAAAGCTCATGATTTATTCGCATGGAGGCAACCTAGGCAAATTTCACCCACCTGCCTCCTTCTGTATTTTGGTTCCATGGCTATAAACATCCCCTAACTTTCCACCCAGGCCTTGTGTTTATGTCTCCTTGATCTGTTGCTAGAAACTCAACAGCAAAGCAGAGACAAGCCCTGGTGCTCAGTGTGTTGGGCAAGGAGTTGAAAGGAGCTGAGTCTCCCTGTGTCATTACGACAAGTTTGGCTTCTAGGTTTGGTGCCTCCTCCATTTCTGTTGACTATAGAACAGGTGTAAAAAGGATGAATGGGAGCGGGGGACAGGGGAAAAAATGAGAACCAAGACCTGGCATGTAAAGGTACAAGATCCCAGTAATGAATGTAACTGTACTGTCTACCTAGAATGTACCAATAAATTCAATTTAAAAGAAAAAAAAAAGGCTGAATGCTTGGGCTCCCTTTAGAAAGGTCCGTATGTAATGGTGCTAGTCTAAGTGAGAAACATTCTCTATCCAGGGGCAGGCCCTGGAAGGAAAGCAGACTTCTTGCAACTATTCTCTTTGAGGAAGATTTCTTCACCAGAATTTTAGGTGTGGGTTGCACATAGACTTGACTCCGTGACATCCCATAGTAATATCTTTGCCTAGGCCTTTCCCTTTCATCCCCCATACCCATCCGAACTTAACACTGTCATGTCCTATTACTACAGGACATGGTTCTTAGCTTCTGAAGTGGAGAGTTGCCAACTAATTCACCTGTGTGTGCATCAGTCTATGGGTGTGACATCAAAGAAAGCACATACGTATTTTAACAAAGTTCCTCAGAGCTCATGCCAATCTGCAAAGACAGAACTGCATGGCAAAACTTTCAGGCATGGTCAGGGCCTCTGTGTGCTTATGTTACTGCACACCAAGGAATCTGGCCTTGTTTGGGTGAAACACATCTGGCAATATGTCGCACTGAGCCTCAACCAAGGACACCGACAGCATCTCCTGCTAGCTCACATCAGCCAACATCTCTGCCACACTGGTGTTCTTTCTGCTTCCTAAAATGTACCTCACGTGTATGCCGATTGGAACTTCATTTTCCCAGCCCAAGATATGCACCAAATTTCTCTGACTGAGAGAAGACAAGAGAGGGCTGGACGGAGATTGGTCAGGGCTGCTTTCCCCTTTGAGGCAGAGAGCAAAGCCCCTGGGCCACAACAAAAACTTGGCCCTGTGATGTTAGAGTGTTCAGTCCTTCCCAAGTGGGCAGGATGAATTCCCAGGCCACACCATCAGGTTTGCATTTGGACCAATTTTACCTCATTTCCTCTAAAATCATTACTGCAATGATTTAATGTTCAGAGCTGGGAACAACACATCTTCTTTCTCTCTCTCTCTTTCCACGAGCCACCCTCCCTTGAGGATGTAACTGAGACCTTAGCATGGCAGCCAAAATCATTTAATAAATGTAAGGCAGCATGGTCTTACAGGACAAATGTGTGACTACATTTTTTTCCATGTAAATAATGTAATTTTTGTGAGGAAGAGAGCGTGGACTTTTTTTTCCCTATGAATAGGCTCATTATAAGCTACACCTGACCAACGATCATTTTAGAATTGTTCTTCCTGAGCTTTCTACTTAGCAAATATTTCCTGATACTAAATCACTATAAGCCACATTTTATGTCATGGTGAATTTGCTCAAAATATTTTCTATCCACTTCCTTGAATTCTACTTGGGAAAGTCCCTCAGCAAGGACTTGGCTGTTTTAAGATTTTTTTTTTTTCTTTTTAATCTAGGGATGGTTGAGGGAAATGACTTACAGAGGTCAGGTAGGATTTAGAAAGAAAGAAAAATCAAAATCCCTAGGAATTTCACCACTAAAACAAAGTTTATTTAGAATTTGTTTATTTTCTCAAAACCAATAGGAAAAAAAGAAACTATGCTTACAGAATGGGCTGCTGTCCAGCTAAAGACCCAGTGGAACTATTTGCAAAGAGACTAGGTCAGCTCAGCCTATCTCAGTTTCTAAAATAAATACTCAGGAGAAAGCCAGTTTCTCTCAGGGCCAATATCAGCAGGTAACCATGGATGGAAACAGGGTATTAATTATCCCTTCCTGTGTTTTACATTTTCAGATTTAACAGACATTGGAAATCCAGACATTGATAAAAATGACAGGAAATATTCTTGGTCAATTAAATTGCCACAATGTCAGGCCTAACATCTGTTCTATGAACCCTGCAGAAATGTGTGGCATTAATATTTAATAAAAAATAGCCCTGGTTTGGACTCAACAGCCATTTCACAATGTTCTCCCAGGACATTCACTTCAGATCTTATAACCTTACAAAATTTAAATACATCTGTCTCTCCCCTGAGCTGCTTTCTCCAGCATTCATGGGTATGCTCACAGGAAGCTTTGCTCTTACTGGACCACATGCCTTCCAGTGACACCACATTTCCCGCTGGTTTCTGCTCAGGGAAGGCAGCTGTCACAGATTCACTGTGGACCATGTGAACCTAAATGAAAAGACACCTCATGAGAGGACAGTGAGCTATGTATTCCACTGCTCCACTCCACCAGCTGCTCTTTGCGCTTGTGGCTCAGTGGGGAACTTCTGAGTTCACCAGGTTGTTTCTCAAACTACCATTTCTGTCTACATCCAAGCCAATAAAGTGATCTCCAAATGGTCCCAGTGGACACTTGTCACCAACATGCCTCTGCTCCAGTTGGGATTCCACTTGGCCACTTCCCCTCAGTACCTATTGTACCTCTGTTGGGGGCCCAAAGAAAAAAACACTGGGAAAAACAAATGAGTAAAATAAATAAAAATTTAGCATTTTAAAGTATTAAAGTAAAAAGATATGAAAATTCATTGGGAATATTTAATATCCTCTCTTTCTATGGCAGTACTGAGGCAGGAAACCAGGATATGGCAAAGCAGTTGGGCAAGAAGGTATGAGCTGTGAATCATGGAAATTCAGGACATGTGCAGGAAATCAGTTCCAAACCTGCACCTGGGACCAACTGGAAAGTGCTATCTTCAATTCTTCCAACACAAAATCAAGTAGGTTTTGATAGGATGGCCTAGATCTGACTTCAGAATGGAGGCTACAAGATGCAGCCTCCAGTAAGCTTGTGGCCACACAGTACTCTATTTCTTGGTGGCCCATGCTCACTCTACAGAGTGGGCCTCTCTTCCTACCCACAATTATTGTAAAATTACACCTCCTTTGGGGTATTTCTTGTCCGATTTTTTTGTTCAGAACAAGAATCTGGAAGAGATCTCTAGATGTAGTCCACAGTACCCCAGAACCCCACTAACACCATCACCTTTCCCCTTTTTTCTTTTATTACCTGAAAGCCATATCATCAAGCAACTCGAGGTCAGCCTGATACTACGTATGGAAGTCTCTGAATTTTCTAAAGAAAAATCTCACTTCCCAGAAGGAGTACAAATGTCTTTCCTTTTCCCAACTGGCCTCAGAGCAATCATTTCTCCAGAAATCAACTTCATCCCTCTCTTTCCATTCAACCATATTTCCCAGAAACAAAGTCACAGATTCAATTCAAGTTTATGAGGGTGAGGCAGGAACTGCTAAGGCTATCCATTCTCTTAAGATAACAACTAAGTTGTTAAAGGTATAGGGGAAGTGGGAAGGGTAGGGGAAAGGAAATAAGGGAAAAGAAAAAAATGAGAAAATGAAAAAATGTAAATACAGTATTTATAAATAGGGAAGGGAGTCCATATTCTCTTAAGATAACAACTAAGTTGTTAAAGGTATAGGGGAAGTGGGAAGGGTAGGGGAAAGGAAATAAGGGAAAAGAAAAAAATGAGAAAATGAAAAAATGTAAATACAGTATTTATAAATAGGGAAGGGAGAGAGGGTGAAGGAAGGGCTGGGACAAGGGGAAGAAATGAGAACCAAGACCTGTCATGTAAAGATCCCAGTGATGAATGTAACTGTACTGTATACCTAAGATGTACCAACAAACTCAATGGGAAAAAAAAAAAGATATCAACAAAGTGGGTGAGGGATTTAGCTCAGTGGCTTGGCCACCTGCCTCACAGGTACAAGTCCTGAGTTCAATCTCTGATACGAAAAAAAAAAAGGATAACAACAAAGCTTCTTTTATACTAAGACTGCCTGGTACAAAGAAGGAGGGGTCAAAATCTATATCTGATTGAGGGCTAGTATAGTTGAAAAGATAAAGATGATTTAGATTTTGTTGGGGAATTTGGGGTGGTAACTTAAGCCTCATCTTTCTTCTCTTCTGATCTGACCCACCTAAGGATCTTGAACACAGAGGGTAACAGTCATCAGCTTTATTAACATCTAAATAAGTGCTCAATCACCCCCAACTGGGCATTGATTAAACTGAACAGGAAAGCACATCTTAGACTTGAGAACAAAGTAGCACCTTCCTTTTGCATCTGTCATTACAGTCCTCAGGACCTATCTACAAGGAGAGTCTATTCTAGAAAATTCATCCCAAAATACAGCCCAGTAGTGTGCAGAGATGCCTACTTGACCCTTAAAATGGATAGTGCCTAGGTTAAATAAGATTTGGAGATTTCTGTTAGACTCTTTCTTAGGAAATGGTCTCACTATGTTGCCCAGGCTGGCCTCCAACTCCCGGGCTCAAACATTTAAGTATATGGGACTATAGGCACTTGTCACTATACCTGGCTTTTAATAAAATTTTGATTTTTTTCACCTGTCCTTCAATACAGCAGCAGAAAATCCACCCCAAATTCTCCTCGAAAGTTAAGGGAGAAAGTAAAGGGTTTAGTCTGTTAACCACATGGAGATAGGAAGTCCATGTATCCACTTGTCCTGAACACAGGCAGACACACTATGCCACACTGAACAGTAGCATCGAATATGGCCCTATAAATATTAGCCCTCCTCCAACCCAATTAACTGTCATTACCCTTGGAAAGGATCAGGTACATTGGGAGAAAGCTAAAATGTTCATTCCCATATGTCCCACTTCCTCAGACTAGAAAACCAACTTTGAGTATCAAAATTTTCTCTATAGTTTATGTAGTACAGTAGGCTATAACAGATTTTACCATACTTTCAGATACATGAAAATTAGTCAAACCAGTGTCAAGTACACAAAGATAGCTGCTGTAGTAACTTGAATTTTGACAAATAAATTTTTAGAGTTATCACTTAGAAATAGCTTTTTTCTACAGAGATTGTGTTTTTAAAAATTCAAGTATCACTGGATATAAAGATCTTTCAAAAGCCCTAAATCTTTACAGTCTCAGTATACTACTCCTTTGTACTCCCTTGGGATAGGCTGATGCTGACATTCCATCCACCTCTTTGTCTTAATCCATAAAATAGAAAATGTCTACATTGAATATCCTCTCTCTCTCTCTCTCTCTCTCTCTCTCTCTCTCTGTCTCTTTCTGCACTGGCTTGACATCTTAATGGAGCTCTGTTACCTGTTTTTGCAATAAACAAGTTTCTGAAATGTCAAAATGAGATTTTATTGCCAGATTTTTATTTCTCATTGTCTTAATGTCTTAATTATCAATGATGCTTATTAACTTCAGACTGAGTTTTATTTTGCATAAGGTCTTAAATCTAAAGCCTCAGTTTCCTCTACCTGACTTCTTACAAGAAGTTAAAGGGATTCTTAGATACTAGTAATAGCTAACTTTGATACTGTACTTGCTGCATACATCAACTAAATTTATTATATTCCTTTATCCATTTAATCCCCATTAATCATCTCATTTAATCTTCAAAACTGTCTGGTACAAGAATTATTCCCAGTTTGCAGATGAAGGAACTAAGGAAAATAAAGGATAAGATCCCTAACTGAGATCACACTGCAAGCAATAGAAGAAGCAGGGATAGAAAACAGAGCTCACTGAAGACCCATACTCAGTCCAGGGCAACACAAGATCTTGTCTGCATGAACACCTGCACATAAGGCATTCTACCATGCCCTGGGTAATTGTTTTCTCAGTCAAAGGAGTCTCAGTCAAGAGTCAACAACACTTTAGGCTCAGTTTGCTCAAAAGCTACACCCAGGTGATCAGCAGGAACTAGGAGAAACCTGAGAGGGTCTTGAAATTGACCTTTTTTCAAAGAAAGAAAAACTTTTACAAAATGTCAGCAAAGACTCAACTTGCTTTCATTTCTTAAAGGGAAACCATAAAAATGTCCATAAAAAGGTTCTACCTCATATAGGAGGACTGGATCGAACACTAAAGAAGTAGATTTTTCTACAGTCATGCCTGATTGAATTACCCACAATTCTTTGCTGGTGGTAACAGAGTAGGGCTAGTTTCCTATTTGGTCCAGTATTTACCCCAAAGTCACAACTAGCAGTGACAACTCACAATTGTAGAGCATTTCGTCTTTCCAAATCAGCTTCACATTTCCTCTTTACAGTCTTCCTATGAATGTACAGCATGAACTCCCAACCCATTTCACAGATGAGAGAATACAAAGTCTAGATATTAATATCTACAAGGTTACTTCTCTATCAATTAGAGCAGGATCATTTTTAAAGTTAATATTCTGAAGATGGTTATCATTTTTACCTCCAAGCCTCAGAAACAAACTCAGGATGTTAGACAGTAAAAACAAAATGGAAAAAAACAGATTGACCCATCTAGATGTATTCAGGAGAAAATTAACTGGGCTAACTAGAGTAGTAATTATAGATTTCATTTACTAAATGACTCTACATGCTGTTTGCTAAACATGGGTATCCCACCTAATTATCACAATACCACATAACAGGTACTTGTATGTTCAAATTGCAGCAAATAAACATAGGCTTAGCCAGGAAAAGTAAGTTGTCCAAGGTTATATGGCTAACTCAAGATTTGGATACAGGTTGGTCTGACTTCCAAAGGCCAAACAGAAGTCGTGGCAACTAGAAACCCAAAAAACTCTTCATTCTATGAGCATTATTCTCAGGGGTTCAAACTGACCATCCGTGAGAATGCTAAGCTTTTGTTCTCTTTTACTGATGTCACAGGTGGAGACAGGTGGAGAGTCCCTGCAGTCCCGGGCCTGACTCCCCCGACAAGGCAGAAGGTTGTGGAAGAATCAGATAGAGACTAAAAGCAAAGTTGTACTTTTATCCAGCAAGCATGCAAGAGTACAGCTGGCTTCTCTCAGAGAGACAGGCAGGGGTGCCTGAAACAAAGCCACCACTGAAGCGGGGCTCAAGACACTATTTTTATAGTCTTTGGAGGCCTATATTGTCTCTGGGCTGAGGGTGCCCCTACTTGATTGGTTAATGATTATCTTAGCTCATTACTAGGGACAATAGGGAAGGATCTTTTCAGGGGCCTTTTGCATTTTAGAGCCAAGGTTGTTTTTTTTTTTTATTTTAGCACACCAAGATTTGCAGGGTCCAGCATGAAGAGGAGGTTCAAGTGAGACTGTCAGCTTTTCAGGAGTGATTAAATCTGTTCTGCCAGCTATCTGAACTAGTTCAGCTGGGAAAGGGGGTGTCCCTCATCTCTCCCTGCCTACAGGTCTCTATCCCTACACTGAGAAGATGGTAGACTCTTAGCACATCCAATTCAGAAGAAACTTGTGGCACTAAGGATAAACCCGCTCAAATGGACTCACTGGATGGATACCAACTTCCTGTGAACCACTTAGAAATGCACAAAAAATACTTCCTCTACCCTAAATCAAGCAATAATTGGATAAAATGCCTACTTAATGCAAGTTTCACCAACAACAGAGTACTTACCTTTCTCTCCAATGAATGAGACAACTAATAGAGTGATTAAGAGACATCTCATTGAAATGGACATTTGAGGGCTGCTTCAAGGCAGAGTTTAGGGTAGGAGAAAGATCCAATTAGCTTGAACTACCAAACCAGGGCCTGAAGTTTTTAAAGCCATTTTGCATATATTCTTATGTGGAGTCCCCAAAGTCAAAATAGACAAATTAATAAAGTATAAAATTGAACTTGAATATTTTAACTACTAAACATAATGCACATAATTTTATCTTAAATAAAGAGCAAAATAAAAGATAGATAATAGAAAATAGGGAAATGTTTTTCATTTGGGAAAAACAGGAGATGGAAGGAGCAGGGAAGGAGGGGAGGGGTAGAGGATGAAAAAGAAATTAAAATGTGTTACGTACACGTACCAACTCCCCCTGATAAATATAATCATTATGTGCTACAAACATGCACTAATAAAAATTTTAAAAGAAAATATTAGCATTATTGATCACAATTTTATATAGCCTTCCTATAAAATTTTCAGTGTTAGATACATAAAAGCTACAAGCATAGAGTTTTTACCTAATCCCATGTATATATTTTTACCTAATCCCATGTATATATTACCTTTAAAAAGCAGGAGACTTCTTCCCCCTTAAGAAAAGCTCCATATAATCTCAGATTTGAAACACACAGGTGTTAGTTGTATTCTCTTCCAGACATCTTTGTTAGCAGGATTTTGGAGTGATGTGAACTCCTTTGAAAGACTATTTCTAGGTCCTTCTTATCCTGCACAAAGAATGAGTCAAGGCAAGTGCAAAAGACAGCAAGGTTTTACATTTATTAATGGTAGGAAAAGAAATATGCTCTGCAGAGTGAGTGTAGGCTAATTAAAAGTAGGAAAAGAAGTGTATTCTGCAGGGTGAGAGCAGCCCACTGAAAGAGAGAGGTCACATTGGCCGTAAGCTTAATGGTGGCCATCTTTCATATCTCCTGCTCTTCAGGCTGATGTCAGACCTAGGCCATCCTATCAAAATCCTGCTTGAGTTTTTGAGAAAAGAACAGAAGATAGCACTTTCTGATTGGCCCCAGGTGCTGAGCTTGGAAATCTTCCCCTGCTTCATGCTCATGAGAAGAAACCAACCAATGAAAATACTTGCTGGTCAGAAGAGACTAAATCTGCTATAAGAACACATAAATCCTAAAACTACCATAATTAAAGTAAAACAATGATTTATTTCCCATTCGTGTAACTATTTGAGGCACATAAAACAATTTTTTTTATTTCTTCTCCAAGCATGACTCAGGCAACCAAGTTGATTCTATGATTTACCTCTGCCCCCACAGAGTTCTCTTTCATCATTACCATCACCACCACCACCATCCATAACTGGGAGGGAGAAAACGTGGAGAATTAAAACCATCTCAGAACTGTCTCAGACAAGAAGGGATGTATATCACTTCCCACACATCCCTCTTGCTAGACCTAATCCATGTGATCTCATGTTAATAAGAGAAACTGAGAAGTATGGGCAAGAATAAGGGATATTTGGGAAAGACTACCTCTGTCACAAATAAGAAATCAGAAATGAAGAGAAGACAAGAATGAAACTGCAATAAAAATGTCTTGTTAAATAATAGTCAGGTGTGATTTATTTACCTCTCTGGAACATTCTTGATATAAAATATACACAATATAATTCATGAAACATTGAATATCTGTTATGCTCTGAAACAAAGGATGTAGGGATTAATCAAACAGAAGTGTGAAGAATATCCATATTAATTAAAAACTAACGTAAAAGGATTTGTGAAGATTAAATGGTATCTTCAATATGTAACTCAATAATCTTCATATGTAGTGTTTTCCTGCCTTGCCTCAAGCTCCTGTGTTTTGGGAAGAACTTCTATACGTGACAGAAAAAAAAAAAAAAGCAAGATAAAGATAACCTTTCTATTTAGTAAAGACATTACTGAGAGTGAGGTTTACCTATATGGCTGATTAATTAAAATTTTGTGTAAAATGACCTGAGTAATCAGTGTTCAATAGAAATACAAAAAAAATAAAAAGTTTGCTATAAAGAACTGCTCAGGTACTAAAGAGCCTTGGGGTCTAGTCCCCTATAGCCACCATCACACGCCATACCAGCTTGGCATCTGTCACCTCTGTGAAATGGAGACAACAGTCCCTTGCCTTCCCAGTCTGAAAGAGGACCAGGGGCTACAGAATTATGGGCAACGTCCTTGGAAAGTGACTCCTGTTACAAAGAGGTGACAGCACACTTTGAGCTGAGGCTACTTATGCTTTATTTGGCTACTAATACACTTCCTTCCTGCCATAGGATAACCCTGACTCTTATATGGCCAGATTGGAGTCAAAATTATAAACCAGATAGTCAACCACCCTCTCTGGCCTGCCTTTTCTGTGTCTCTTCTTAGTGGGCCCTCTTGCTTCCCTTCTCGGGGTATGTAACATTACCACTTTCTCTCCAAATTTCCCTTTGGCAAGCGTGATTGTTAAGAATGGCTTGATGGGAAAAGAAAACAATAATATGAGAAAATGAAAACATGGAAATGAAGTGTTTGTAAAGGGGGAGGGGAGGAGGGGTGAAGGGAGGACAGGGACAAGAGGAAAAAATGAGAACCAAGACCTGTCATGTAGAGGTACAAGATCCCACAGTGAGAAGGATAGGGAAAGGGGAATAAGGTTTTTTTTAGGAGGGGGTGAAGGGAGGGTGGGGACAAGGGGAAAAAGTGAGAACCAAGACCTGGCATGTAAAGGTACAAGATCCCAGTAATGAATGTAACTGTACTGTATACCTAGAATGTACCAATAAATTCAATTTTTTAAAAAAGATACAAGATCCCAATAATGAATGTAACTGTACTGTATACCTAAAATGTACCAATAAACGCAACGAGGAAAAAAAATGAATGGCTTGATGAATCCAAGTTCATGCTAAACATGGAGCAAATAAATATCCATTAGGTATCTACCATGTACCAGGTAATATGCTAGGTGCTAGCTTATAAAAAAAGATGTAGTCCTTACTTTTAAAAGGGCATAGTTTACTTGCAGGGGAGAGAATATGTCAAAGAATAAAGACAAAAAGAGATTTTAAACAAGAGAAGAAAGAGAGGAGGGGAAAATACTAGAGAATATTATAGGAATGGTGAATCTTGTTTGGATATTTGGGAAAAACTGATAGCTGGCAGCTAGCAGAGAAGGCTGAACAAGCCCTACTAAGTTGCTGAGTTTAGTAATTTATATTTTTCTCCTCTAAGATGATTAAGGTACTAAAGAAAGTAATTATAATTGGTTACTGGCTCTCTTGAGTTTTATGTATGGAGTCAGTATGGTTGGCACTTGGTGGCTGAATAACCTAGCTCTAACAACAGAGCTAAGCCAGATCTGCACCATTTTCCTTAATGAAATGTTTCAGTCCATTTACAATGGAGAATTAATACAAGAAAAGAACAGCTATGGCACTGAAGAAAAATATCAAACTTTTTTTAAAAGCAGAAGCTAAAGTCCCATAATTTCTCCATAATCTTCTGTATCCAGGAAAATGCTCCTCCCCATTCTTTGAAAGAATTCCCAGAAACAATACAGACTCAGAGACATAAGAATAAATGAAAGTTGATTCTACTACTCTATATGCCGGATGTAGGCCCCAATCGTACACCACCAAGACCTCCTACATTTGATAGACTCTTCTCTAGAGATATTTATTCACATATGACACCAATATGTGCTGGCCATTGGGATCCCCTCCCCAAAAAAGAAAAAACAATACATTGGATTCAGCCTACCATGGAACTTGGTGGTTGGCCAAAAATGACAAGAAAATGTAAACATATCATGCATTCAATCCAGTATCGATTCACCCCTAACTATGATCAAACACCAAAAATACTTGAACATTAAAGAAATTGTCTAACGGATAATGTGAAATAGGAAGAAAGGGGCTAATGGTGTAAAGTAAGTGGGAAGGGTAGGGGCAAGAAAAGAAGGAAAAGAAAAAAATATGAGAAAAGGAAAACATGGGAACAAAGTATTTGTAAACAGAAATAGGGGTGGAGGAGAATGGGGAAAAAATAAGAACTAAGATACGCCGTGTAAAGGTACAAGTTCCCAATAATGAATATAACTGTACTGTATGCCTAAAATGTACCGATAGACTTAACGAAGAAAGAAAAAAGGAAAAACCACATCTTCTTTATCCAGTTTCTAACGGATGGGCAAATGGGCTGTTTCCAAGATTTAGCTATTACAAACTGTGCCGCTATAAACATGGGTGAACATACTTCTCTGTGATATGATTCTTTTAGTTCTCTTGGAAAGATACCCAGCAGAGGAATGGCTGGATCAAATGGAACCTCCAGTCCAAGCTCTTTGAGGTATCTCCATATTGATATCCATAGAGGTTGTACCAGTCCGCACTCCCACCAACAATGGAGAAGGGTTCCTTTCTCCCCACAACCCCATCAACATTTGTTATTGTGTGATTTCTTGATAGTAGCCATTCTTTGTGGGGTGAGGTGGAATCTCAGTGCTGTTTTCACCTGCATCTCTAGAATGACCAGTGATGTGGAACATTTTTTCAAATATTTTCTTGCTGCTTTTACTTCTTTGTCTGAGAAATGTCTGTTCATTTTGGATACCCATTTTTGAATCGGGTCTTTATATTTGGGGGGACTGATTGTTTTGAGTTCTTTATATATCCTTGATAATAGTCCTTTGTCTGAGGAACAGCTGGTAAAAAATTTTTTCCCACATTGTAGAAGATGTGGTTTTTCTATAAAATGGAATATTACCCAGCCATAAAGAATGAGAAAATAGATTCATTCATAGGAAAATGGATACATATTGAAGATATACTCCTAAGTGAAATAAATAAGTCACACATGTGTAAATACTGAATAGTTTTCCTGGTGTGAATAATCTGCAACAAGGCATAAGATTCTAATAAGATTACTGACATTTAGAAATGGGAAGAAAGGAGCTAAAGGTGTAGGGAAGGTGGGATGGGTAGGGGAAGAG
>NW_022900914.1:43948207-43955831 GCF_012274545.1 Fukomys damarensis
GAGGGCAGAGGGCAGAGGTAAGGGGAAAAAATGAGACTCAAGACTTGCCATGTAGAGGTACAAGATCCCAACAATGAATGTAACTGTACTGTATCCCTAAAATGTACCAATAAACTCAATTAAAGCTGAAAAAAAAAAGAAAAAGAAAAAAGGAACAGAATAATAGGAACTCAAAGAGACAATATAAGGAACAGAAAAAACTGAAAATAAAACTCTAATTGATATCCTTAGAGAAAAAAATAGATTGCATTCTATATATTTATATATATATACTTTATATAAGTTATAAAAAGAACAGTAAGAGAATATCTCCATGAATACATGTATGTATGCATAAATGTGTGTACCTGTATATACAGTCATGAACCTCAAAACAATATTTAGATCCACAGTAGACTGAAAATATAATGGTGGTCCAATGTCATAGTGGAGCTGAATAACATATGATTCTTTAACTTATTTTTCCTCCTTTAATCAACTTAATCTTCAAAGAACAGAGATGCCTTAAAAAACAGATAAATCATCAATCCAAACTGTTATTGACTCATTCTACAGACAGCAGAGTGGGAATAGTGAGGTAGTGACTAGGATCAAGTGTCCTGGAGTTCACAGTGGATTGTGAGCTCGGAGAGCCAAGACCCCAACAGCGAAGTAGCGTCTATTCCTAAACCTGAAGGGTCAGAGGGTCAGAAAGGAATTTAAGAACCAAAACATATCAGAGAGCTGGGACAATGAGAATTCCGATACTTCACCCAAGAGGACAAACTGCTAATTAACAACAGAGATGTGACTTGAACCCAGGGCTCCAGACTTCTCATTCTGGCTCCTTCCACTGAGTTGTGATATATCCTCCAGGTTTAGCAAATCTGCATTAGCCGTTCAGATGTCTCCCTGCCAGGAGACGAGCCGTATAGGGATCAAAGCACATCTGCGAAGCTAATGACAGTCTAATTCACTATTGGCAGAAACGTAGGAGATTTGGGGAGAAAATTACAACAGACTGTTACAGACCATTCTGCAACACATTGTTGAAAATGGAAAACACCTCTTAGATCACAAAGCACCACTGTGAGGGGGAGTCCACATTCCCTGCTCATTTTACACTCAGTTCCTTCGAATGCTTGGTGAGTACCCAAACCAGCATGCTCCAAACCACATCTGCTTCCATGCTGGAGAAACAAGCACCAGGGCTCTACTGAACTCATAATAAATTTATTTTTTCAAAAGCACAGTTAAGAACTTAACTGGATAAACTACAAAATCAAGAGAGCATGATGCAATCAGTTCTTTCACGTTCCAAAAAAACAACCATGGTCCTTGACATTAGATAGCCATCTTTCCAGACTTCTTCCAGTCTTGCCAGCTGTCATCTGAATTTAAACTCACTTCCTGTAAAAGAAGAACACAGCAGTATTCCTCCTTGTCAACTGAGTAAGTCTTTACTGAACACTTCTTAGATGTCTGAGAGGGTACTAAATCATCTCCAGGACTGACTCTCGCAATTCGAGCTTTAAGACTAATTATCAAGGATCCCCAAAGACCTTCTGGCCAATAATAAATAGAATTCAGGTGCAGTGTCCAACAATCCCAAATGCAAACCCACACCCAAATCCCTTTCCCCCTTTCAGTGACAGTATTGCATTATGAGCAGCCCTTAAAGATCATGTAGTAAATATTTTTATTTAAAACATTATCATCTCGGGCCAGGGATTTATCTCAGCGGTTCGGTGGCCTGCCTTGCAAGCACAAGGACTCGAGTTCAATCCCCGGTACCAAAAAAAAACAAAAAAAACAAAAAAACAAAAACAAAAATAAAACATTATCATCTCAAATATATATACATATATATATATGCATATATATATATTTGTAGATATATTTACACAAGCGTATAAATTAAAATTTCAATTTTGGTAACATTTTCCTTGTTTAACTTTCATCATAAAAGTTGTAAAGCACAAAAGCATATAGAATAGTATGATGAAACCTCATGTAGTTATTACCCAGATTCAAAAAAATTACTAACATTTTCCCTTGTCTCTTCTATTTTTTCCATACTTCAAAAATAAAGCATTTCTTAATGATCCATTAATTTATACATCTCCACTTCCAGAGGTTAGAAGTCTATGTGTCAACTAATAACTTTTAATTCATTTTAGAGACGTTTTCATTTATACAAATGACATAGCTTGAGTGCTATGTTCTGTGGTCCCCTTACCTATCAGCATTACTAAAGAAAATAGCTGCTGCTACTCAGTGCTAAAAGTATCCTACTCTGCTAGCCTCTGCTAGCCTGTACTTCAAGAGCAGAGATCC
The DNA here is from genome assembly GCF_012274545.1 of Fukomys damarensis. Classification (NCBI taxonomy): domain Eukaryota; kingdom Metazoa; phylum Chordata; class Mammalia; order Rodentia; family Bathyergidae; genus Fukomys; species Fukomys damarensis. Next base: position 43,950,524 of record NW_022900914.1, read on the forward strand.
TAGGTACAACAATTTAGATTCCCTTGCTAAATTTCGCCATTCAAAGAAATTGACCTAGGATTTAGAAGCAGAAGTGGAAACATTCTTCAGCTGCCACAAACACATAGGAATCAGAAGATGGCAGAAGGTAGACATGACTTTCAGGGAATCAGGCAGCCATAACCTAGACAGCAGCTCTCAGCAATCCATGCAGTTCAGAATTTCTTGAAAATGTTCTTGCCTTTGTTCCCCCAAACAAAAGTCTTTGTATAGATACCCACTCCCCTTCATGCAACTTCTTCTGTCTTGAAATACTTAGAGTGACTTCCATTTCCTTGACTAAATACTTACTGAAACAGTAACAGAGTGAGTCCCTGCATCTCAGGACTGCTAAAGCTCTGAGATTGCTGTGGGGAACTCAGCAGCATACAAAGGCCCAAGGTCTGGTCACCAGGTATACCTCCAGCCCCAACTCCAGTGACTCCAGCCACATTAGCAGCTGACAGCTGGCCAGAGCTCTAAGCACTTTCTCATTTCCTTGTCTTTTCTCAAGTGGACCTTGGCTAACTCATACTACTGTCCAAGAAGTTAGGCCCTTCCTTCTCAAGGAGGTTTTCTCTGACCTTGCACCAGACTGATTACATGTAATTCCTCTGTGCTTCTACACCTATTTAATATCGCCATCACTGGATTCATCACCACATATTTGTGTTTCTAAATGCAGGCTTACATATACTTACAACTGTATGCTTTGGTGTATAAACCTTATTCTGCATCTCCAGCTCTTTGGTATGTAGCAGACATTCACAAAATACTTGTTAAATAAAGAAGTGAGTGAGTAGGTTCTCACCAGTTTCAATGACTTGCAAGTAAAGATTTCTTTCCTTTAGGAGGGAGCGAGCAGATAAAGTCACCTTAGTATTGAATCCTGTGTCCGATTCTTTCTAGACCTGCACTGCCCAATATACGATAGCCACTAGACCCATGTGGCTATTTAAATTTAGATTTTAATTAATTAACTAAAATGAACAAAAATAAAAATTTGGTTTTTCAGTTAAATTGGACACATTTCAAGTGCTCAATAGCCACAGATGGCTAATGGTTACCATATTGGACAGCATACATATAGGACATTTCTCTCATGGCAGAATGTTCTGTTGGACAGCACTGGCCTCTAGAAGTAGGGGAATAGAAGAAACATTTTCAGAGGCACAACTAGAAAAAGTCTTCTCACCTGGATACATGCAGAGGCAATATATTTTTACAGGTGACTCAGAAACAAAATGATCGGCAAGAACACTCAGAGACTAATATGCAGAAAGTAGACTCCAGCAAGAAGGTGAAGCTTAACGTTTGTTGGGAAGTTAGTACGTAGAAGCCACTAAAATACTAAGTATTTTGTACATACTCTATTTTAAAAGAATAACTCTATGAGTAAATGCAGATTCACTATCCCTTATCTATAATTACATCAGCCTTGAAAATCACCTGTTTTTTTCATATTTGACACAAATTTATGTGGCAGTAAATCTGACCTGAATTTGAATTACTGTGAGTCTTATGCCTGATCTTTGTTAAGTATGAATCATCATTCTTTATTCTACAGAAATATTGACAGGTTACAGGACACTATGTAAACTTTGCCCCTTGATATAAACTAGGACATGCATACTATTTTACTGTTCCAAGAGCTGAAAGATGCTGAATTCTAACATGTATACAGCCCCAAATGTTTCAGATAAGCAAGTGAGACCTGTGTTTCCATCTTCCTGTTTTAAAAATGAGAAAACAGAACTTGAAGAAGTTAAGGTGCTTTCTCCAAATCATAGAGACAGCAAGTAGGAAGCAGGGATTTTAACCAATAAAGTCAATGCCCAAAGCTCTTATTTTAACTACTAGTTAAGATTTTTCTTTTTCAACTGTTGTTAAAATATATACAGCAAATTCATAGTTAGCCTCTGCTATGAATGTATAGCAGAGGCCAGGAGCCAAAACTATAATTAGAATAAAAACTACGTGTTCCAGAAGTTCCTCAGAATCCTAAGTGGGGGCCCTGTAGCCACACTCAAAATTGAACATATTAGAATCACAATTGTGCTTAATATATGTGTAGGCAAAGGGTATTTAGTATTTGCAATATTTCAAAGAAAACAATCCTGATATCAAGTTCTCCAATAAATTACAATAATTAGTATTTTCAGGGCCTCACTATTTCATTCAAAGTACATCAGGGCAGGGGGTCCTCAAAAAGAGAAAAAGAATGGAAAAATTCACCATCTCAAGGAGCACAGCTTTCTTAATCACAGCTGAGAGCAAAAGCTCCCTCGTGCTAAAAGAGGCCAACATGGTTTCCTTTTTCATAACCCTGCTGAGAAAGAGAATGCTAGGAAAACCCCTGGGAAGCTGGTGGAGGCCTGGCTGTCCCTTGCAGAAAGCAGCATCCAGGGACACACCAAACCATTTTCATGAATTAGCCGCCACACCAGTGACACGGCTCAGAGGCAGATCAACAGAAGCACCATCCACACATCCTCAGTTTTGTTAAGAAATCACTACAGATTTAGAGAAGAGTACCAGTTATTTTAGCAATATTTTGCGGCATGGCTAACTGTCTATCTGGAAGTGTTTAATTAGTCAGTGTGGTTAGGGAGCAGTTCTTCTTAACAATCATTAGTTAAGGTTCAACACATGAGACTGCAGTAAATTCTCATTTGCAAGAGTCAGCGGATTTCTCTACTATTACATGATCAACCAGAAGCCCTCCTCATGGGATTGTGACATTCTGTTTGTAACACTCGCTTCCGCAAAGTATGTTTCCAAGCTCTCAAGGAGGGAGAGACAACCATTGCACTGTGTTTTACTGGCTAGAACTGAGCTGGAATGATCAGGCCTATTCTAGCTATCAAATTCCTTTCTTCCTGCTACTTACAGTTTGGGCTTCCAATGATGAGTATATAGGGACCTGATACTCCCTGCTATGTACACTATAAAAACATTAAAAAAGATTGTTAATCTCTACTTATTTTGAACAAAGGAAGTATGCTTATATGGCCCAGACAAAGAGTAAGGCTCCCATTTCAACCAGGTTGGCCCCATATGTCCAGGTAAAACTCCAAAACACAATTGTTGACATCTCACTCCATTTGGAATGTTTCTTACCCACTTATCCACAAATCACAGTGAAAACTCACAAACCACTCATATGCATGCCCGAGTCTTTTATGGACAGAAAAGACTTCAAAAATTAGATCAGGTGATGCTTCAGTAATTCTTTTATTCCAGATAAGTGCAAATTATCTAACCTACCCAAAAAGTAAAGATAATTTTCATGATTAACTTCAGGAAATGATGCTGTTTCCCTCACCTCTGAGGACTATACTCCTGTGGTCCAGAGCACAGTGCTACTTACCTACGTAGGAAGGGCTGCTCCTGAAAGCCATCAATGCTGACAATTCTGCCTGGGAATAGTAAAATGATAGCTCCAGGACAGAAACTCAAAGCCACTGTCATGCCTGACAGGATGTTTTATTCCAGGCAAGGCACAAATAAGAACACAAAACTAATAGACACACACTTCAAGCCAATATACCTTTCTTTGCATAAAGTTTTGAAGGTTCTGACCCATACTACCTAAGACTGGAAAGAGGGATTTAGAAGACTGTGTTCTGAGAGAGAAAACACATGGTCTAAGGAGCTTGCTGTTCCCCTTTCATATCTTCCACTTTTCCCAGCTACACTATAAGCCAAAACTCACCATCCCGTCTGATTCAAAGCCCCATCGTGCTCACTATGATAGTTTCCAAGTGATGAGATGAAGAAAGTGCTAATGTAGAAGTCAGAATCCTCTGAGGGATTATGCAAGTCTTTCATAATCTCTGAGTCTCAGGTTCCTCAGCACACGCAGATTATACACGTAACTCTATAACTAGATTTCTTGACCTCTGTCTTAGTCACTTTCTCGTTGCTGGAATATAATACCCAACATCTACAATTTAGAGGAGAAGCTTGTTTGGCTCACATTTTAGAAATTTTAGTCCTTGTAGGGTCCCTGGCATGGTAGAAGGGCCTGGGGAAAGGAAAGCTGCTTACATCATGGCATCCAGGAAGCAGGGAGGGCGAGGGAAGAGCCAGAGAGGGAAGTACACCCTTCCAAGTCACTTCACCACTGACCCACCTCTTCCAGCCAGATCCCACTTCCTAACAGTGTGAATCATTAATGCTGCCCCACAATCAAACCACCTTCCAAAAGCACCACTTCTGAATACCTAAGGTTTTGAGGGGACATCAAGATTTAAATCATAATAAGTGGATTTAGAATAGTGCCTGGCTCGGTTACTCCTAGCTATACACTCCAGTTATTGCTACAGGTAAAGTAAAAGTTAAAATATTTGTCATTGCTATGCTATACTGAAGCAGTAAGGGCCAAACATGACAAGACTTTTTTTTTTTTTTGTTACAGAATCAAACTCAGGACCCTGCACTTGCCAGGCAGGTGGTGGCACCACTGAGCTAAATCTCTGGCCCCGTGACAAGACATTTGAAAAATACATTTAAAGGAGTAAATAAAATAAAAACATAAGCAAATTCTAATGTGTGTTGAATAATGTATTCTACTAATATGATATATCATCAAGTTTAAGACATTTTTCCTATATCAACATCTCTAAAGTTGAATGCATATTATCTTGATAGGGTTAAAATTGGCAATGTCTTTTTCTAATGAAATATATAAAATAATGTATTATGTATAAAATAATGTATTTTAACTAATTTCATGTTAAATCCAATGAAATATAGTTTATTTTTGTCTGTTTGATTATTTGTTTTTTGAGACAAGGTCTCACTATGTAGCAAAGCCCAGCCTTAAAGAGTCAGTCCTCCTGCCTCAGCCTGCCAAGTGCTAAGATTGCATCTATGCGTCACCATCTCCAGCTAGATTTTCAATAAATATGAACCAGTTGAAGTATCTGATTCTGTTCATGATAATGACTTTATTTCTTCATATGGTTTCCTATTTATGTCAGGCTAAATTGATCTAGAAGTTCTGGACTATGAGCTAGAAAAACTGGGATCCACCAAATCAAAACAACTATAGGAAGGGGGCTAACTTGATAAAACACAGGAAAGAAAGCTAACATATTTGTGAAGAATACCCCCAAATAAACTCAGTTACAGAGACCACCAAAAAAGCCCACAATCATCCTCAGTAAGATACTTACAAACAGAATACAGTAAATCATTAAAAAGATCATACTGGTCCAGAGATTTAGCTCAGTGTTTCCACCACCTGCTTTGCAAGCACAAGGTCATGTGTTCAATCCCTGGTACC
>NW_022900914.1:43956027-43972525 GCF_012274545.1 Fukomys damarensis
AAAAAAAAAAAAAAAAAAAAAAAAAAATCATACATTATGACCAGGTAGTTTCATCCCAGAGATACAAGTGTTCAACATACATAAGCCAATAACTATAATACACCATATATAAACAGAAGTAAGGCAAAACATCACATGAACATCTTGATCAATGCAGAAAACACAACTATTCATGATAAAATGAAATATTGACAAAAACTGTTAATGAATGACTTTATCTTAAAATGAGAAGAGCCATTTATGACAAGACCACTGTCAACATCATACTAAATGGGGCAAACTGAAAACTTTCCCTCTAAAACCTGGAATACAACAAGTATGTCCACTATTACCACTCCTATTTAATAGTACTTAAAAGTTTAACCAGAGCAATCAAGTAAGAGAAGAAACTAAAAGAGATTTGAATAGAGAAGAAAGAATTCAAACTATTCTTTTAGATGACATGGTATTTTACATAGAGGATTCAAAAATCTTCATCAAAAGACTCTTAGAACTAACAAACAAATTCAGCAAACCTGCATGGTACAAACTAAACACACAAAAATCAAGAACATTCCTATACTTCAAGAAAAAACCCACTGAGAAAGAAAACAATCCCATTCACAGCATCTTCAAAAAAATTAAATACCTAGGAATTATTTGAAGCAAGGAAGTGAAAGACCTCTATAATGAAAACTATACTATTCTGGAAAAAAAAATATTGAAGGAGACATTGAAAAATGAGAAGAGATACCCAGTTCTTGGATAGGCAAAAGCAATATCTTCAAAATGGCCACATTACCAAAAATGATTCTTAGATTCAATGCAAGTCCAATAAAAATATAATCAGATTTTTTCACAGAACTAGAAATAAAAACCTAAAATTTATATGGAACCAGAAGAGACCCAGACTAGCCAAAGCAATGCTGAACGCAAAAGCAAGTCAGGAGACATACAGTGCCAGACTTCAAGTTATACTCTCAAACTATGTAGCAAAAACAGCATGGCATTAGCACAAAAAGAGACATCTTGACAGACAGAATAGAATAAAGATGCAGAAACAACTCCAAGCATCTTAAACCACCTAATTTTCAACAAAAGGCCAAACGATATACTCTGAAGAAAATATAGCATCTTTAACAAATAGTGTTAGGAAAGCTGATTATCCACATGCAGAAGAATGAATATTGATACATATCTCTCACCTTGTATTAACATTAAATCAAAATAGATCAAAGAAAAAACACAAAAACAAAAAAATGGATCAAAGACCTATACATATGGGCCAGGGATGTAGCTCAGCGGCACAGCACCTGCCCAGCAAGCGCGAGGCCCTGGGTTTAATTCCCGGTACCAAAATAGAAAAGTGAAAAAAAAAAAAAAAGACCAAAGACCTATATATAAAAATCAAAATACTAAATATGTTGGAAGAAAAAATACGTGAAACTGTTGAAGACATAGGTGGAGGCAAAGACTTTCTGAACTACTTCAATTACATAATAAAAAAGAACACTCAATAAATGAGGCTATATCACTTAAAAAGCTTCTGCACAGCAAAAGAAACATTCAACAGAATAAAGAGGCAATGTATTAGATTGGGAAAAATTTTGCCAGCTATTCTTCAAAGAGAGACTAATATCTAGGATACAAAAAGAACCCCCAAAACAAAATAAATGGACAGTTGAAATGAATAGACACTTCTCAGAAATACAAATGACAAATATATGAAAAAATGTTCAGCTTCTTTGGCCATTAGATAAATGCAAATCAAAATAACACTGTGATTCCACCTTAGGTGATTAAGAACAGTTGTTATCAAGAACTCAAAAAATAAATGCTGGCAAGGTTGTAGGGAAAAGGGATTCCTTTTACATTGTTTATGAGAATATAAACTAGTACAACCACTGTGGAAATCGGCAAGGAGATCCCTTTAAAAATTAAAAATAGAAATTCTAGTTGATATAGCTATACCTCTTCTGAGCATCTTCTCAAAAGAGATGAAGTCATCATATCAGAGTAATATATTCATACCCATGTTTATAGCTGAATCATGGAATCAGCCTACATGCCCATTAATAGGTAAATGGATTGAAAAAAAGCGGTATATATGTACACCGTGTGGTATAACTTCAGCCATAAAGAAGGATAAATCTGAGTAATTTGCGGAAAATGGTTGTATCTCAAAACCACAATACTAAGTGAAATAAATGTGGCACAGAGGTTAAATATCACATGGTTTCCCTAACATGAGAGACTTAAAATGTAAATAATTGTAGAGCAGGATAAAAGACACATATTAAGAAGCGGAGAAAGAAACAGACTGCAGATGGAGAAAGGGGATCTGGAGAGGGAAGGAGAAGAGTGTGCAAGACGGAGTAAAAATGATCAGGATGCAATATTCATACGCATCAATCCCAAAGTAAATGTAATTACTATGTATGGCACATGCATAGCAATAAAACATTAAAAGGAAACACCAATAAATTTAGCTTCAGTTATACATTTAAATTTTTATTTGTTTTGGCATGCTGGGGATTAAACCTAGGGCCTTGTGCATATTAGACAACTACTAAGCTGCATCCTCATCCTGCTACATTTTACAATTTCCGAAAAGGAAAAAAGTCAAAAGACAAATGACAGTGGGAAGGATGGTAACACTTAGGACACAAGGCTAACTTCCTCATAAGCACAGTTTTTACTTTCACAGTTCTCAAAATCAAATTTAAGAAAGGTGCAACAGGACTCCAATTAGGCCAACTAGTTTTGTGACCTGGGGTGAGTTACACCCTCTCTGAGGCTCTGCTTCTACTGAGAGAGAGCTGAGCTGCTTGGCTCACGGGGCCTTTCCAGCACTGCGGGCCTGCCTGCCAATTGCCAGGTTGGAAATGAAGGAGAATCACATATGCGAATGGAACAGAATTTCACAGACACTTTGCTATAACACAGAGGAAGAGACAAATGATTTGGCTTGCATTCCTACACAATTACATTGGGAGGTATAAAATGAAACTTCTTGTTTGTAACTTAGTTTTTAAAGAAGCTTTGCAGGTGAAAAGTAACAGAATCACATAATTATTCTGGTTCAAAGCAAATGAATTGTAAACCTTTTAGATTGTGAAAGAAAGGGTTATTCAGGGGCTACGTTCCCTACAGTAAAAAATTAAATTCCCATAAATCTGAAAGGACTCCAACTTGGCCACTGAATGAACCCAACACCTATAAAAACTACAGAGAAAGTGAAAACCGAGGGTGGGTCTCCATTCAGAGCTCGGGCAATGAAGTCCTGGGAGGTTTGCTGTGCCTGATTCACAGCCTGAGTGTCCGTGGGAGCTGAGCAAGGAAGTGAATTGGCTCCAGCTGGCTCCTGATCCCCAGTGACAATCTGCTCACCCCAGAACATGACATCGTTTCCACTCCGACTTCTCTGCAGACCCCAGACTGCAGGAGAATCTTTCTTCCAACTGTTCTGCGGCCTTTCTAACCCATGATGTCATTTCCACATCCTTCATGGATCCCTAAATCTGCCCCTAACCTAGTAGCCCCACGGTTTCAGAACAGTAGCACATCAATAAAACACAGCAGTTCTGTTATTCAGGTTACATTAAGCTTTTGAGGATTTTTTTTTTTAATCGTGGACAGTTAGTAAAGGAAACAGAGCAAAGAAATAAAATGTCAGCTCATTAGACCTCAAGCAGAGCATAGAACTAAACCCTGCTCACTTGGAAGGGTTTGAGGAGGGGTTTTGGAATGTCTGTGGGCTCTGCTAAAAAATTTTTTTTTCTCTTCTGACTCTAACCAGAAAAATTTCTCAGTGGCATTTAGATGAAGGGAAATCGTAAGCACTGCTGTAGGGCATGAGCCTCTTACCTGGTAACAGCTCAAACCCCAGGGACTGTTGCCCATCAGAAGCCTCAGAGGCTTCTGAGATGGGGTCTGAGCTTTGCTGAGCTGGAGCTTGGAGTCAGAGGGGTCTCCTGCTCAGGATTTTTTTTATTTTTGTCAGCACCATAGATCAATCTCAGGACCTTGCACTTGCAAGACAGGCACAGTGCCACTGAACTAAATCCCCAGCCCAGGACTTCTTTAACAAGATCTTGTTAAAATCCAGACAAAATTTACAGATCTGACTTAAGGCTGGAGATTCTGCACTTCTGACAAGCTCCTAGATCTCTTTTTGAGCAGGAAGCCCCTGGCTCAAGGGAAAAACACCCCAGCCTTGGCTATGGAGCAGGGTAGAGCTTCGAAGGCTGAGAAAAGATAAGGCTGGTGGAGATAGCCAATACTGTCAAAGGACCCTCCAGTGAAAACATCCAGACCCTAGCTGTCCCCAATTCAATCCCCTCAAGAGATTCGTCTTTTTATATAAAACCAGTGATTAACAACTGGCTTGTTAGTTAAAGGCCTAAGGAACACAGAGGGAGGCCCACGCTCTACGACTCAGTTCATTAACTGGAGTAACAACCAATTTCAAGGTGATTATTGCTATTATAAGCTCTGATCAATTTTTAAAACATGTTTTAAGGGTTTGAACCTAAAGCATGAATATTAGAGCTCAGAGAGCAGCTGAATTGAGAATTAGTCATATCCCCAGATTAATATCTGATCTCGCCATCAAAGGAAATACAGGACACATTTAGTTAGGGTTCTAATTGTACCTCCAATAAACCTCCACCACAGTGAAATATGAGTGCCCATAACTTCTAGTTTCCACTTCCTATACATAATCCATCTGACTGGATGGTCCCAAGCAGAGGCAGTTAAAGCAATTTGTTTCACTTATATAAAAGAATAAATCAGTGTTTAATTATGTGAGGTTTATTATTAACAGTGCTGGCAATCTGACCATATGCCATGACTTCATCGTTTTTATAGCAAGAAAAAATATGAGAATATACTGATTGCTTTTATGATGCCTTTCCCCACTCCAGAGTAGGGAAGGAAAGTTACACATAATGTGACTGAAGGAGGAGAAAAAGCTGGTGTTCATTGCTCTGAGCACCCAGTCATGGGCTTAGGATGCATGCAGAAAGGCCATTTAGCAGTGACCACAGGAGCAGGGAAATTCACACCATCATAAGTTCCACTCCTTACTATGAGTGTTCAATCTCTTTTTCTACAAAATCCCAGTGTCTTCCCTAAACCAACATTAAATTACCAGCATGCAACAGAAGAGACAGATATGGAGTCAGAAGAGTGAATCCAAATCTCTTCTCTCTTACTGGCTATACAGGTTGAGGAAGTAATCTAACAACCCTGACTTCCTATTTCCCAAGCTGAAAAATGGTTGCATCAGTAGCTTCCAAGCAAGATCATATGATTCGATATAATGGTTGGAAAACAACTGGTCCACATTAAGTACACAGTAAAAGGTGCCTATTAAAATGGAAGTTCCTGTGCTGAGAATAAATTGGAGAATTAAGAGTTAAGCATGCGCGTAGCCTACTTTCCTTAGTGAATTGGTGAAAATATTTCAAATTGTGATTTTATTTTGTTCTTTCCTCTGATGCCTGTGTTTTACATCCAGAGCCAATTTCCAATTATTTTTTTCTTTTCTTTTTGGATTGCCACAGTGAAATAGTGAGCTTCTCTAGAGTCCATTTGTTTTACAAATGAATGAGTCCTTTATTTTTCCAATATTATGAAGGAAGCTTGAAAAAGCTGAACTTATGGAGAAAAGGCGTTAAAGCTTCCTGGATGAGAACTAGCACCGTGCAGTCTTGAAATCCAACCCATAGAACTCCTCTGTGGCAGACAGATGGTTGCCTGGTCAGTACCCATTGTCTTGCTGTCTTTATGAAAAGAATCCAGTTGCAGATGTTGGGCTAAATTATTTCCTTGTTGGTCAGACTGACCAAGTACAAGAGAGTAGAATTGTTGCAGAGGATGCCCAAAAACCCTTCTCAGAGGAGGTACAGACATTGGCATCTCCTCCTCTGGTCATTCTTTCTTCCTTCATCCCTTCCAGACTGTGGGCGGGATGATGATTAGAAATCCAGCAGTCTTAGCGACCACAAGGCAGACCTGGACATGAAAAAAGTATGTGCTAAGGATGAAGATAAAGGAGATGGAAAGAATCTGGGACCCTGATGACACCAGGGAATCTCCACATTGTCCTAGACAGCATGTCTGTTGACAAGAAAGGAAAAAATTCATAACCAATGTTAACCACGTTATTACTGATTTATATTACTGGTAGCCAAATGAAATTTTATTTTGCATTTTTGCGTTTTTTGCAATTTTGCAAATTTTCTTTCGCATTTATACATAGAGGACTTTAGAAGAACAATGTTCCAAATCTGTGTTGAAAATGCAAAGGGTTGAGCTTTATCTAACTCAAAGTTATTAATAAGCCAGTGTGTTATTCATACATGGCTGAAAATGTGGATGCTTCTTACAAAGAGAAGGATTTATTCAATTTTATGATACTTTGGACTTGCAATAAATACCCCAAAGGCACACCTTCCTTCAAGGTCTCTACTTAATTGGGTCCATGTTCTGAAGTTTATGAAGTCACCAGTACTAAAAGAACTCTGCTTTTCATCCCTCACCAAAGCAGCCTTAAACTCTTTACTAGACACTGTAGCAAAATAAAACATTCTTGAAAACATTAAAGGCTGATGAACTGGTTTGGATTTCCTCCAATTCTCTAGACTTTCTCTCTCCCTAAAAGATCTAAAATGAAGTACAGCCACTTTGAAATGAAGGCACTTGATTTGAGGCCACCACACATTGACTTAACTTGAAGAAGGCGCTTGCATTTTTTTCAAGCCAGAGCAAAGAGCCTCCACCACCCCTTTGGTGTGCGCTAGAACTGGGCCGTCAGATGAAGAGGCCACTGAGAAGGCCCGACTGGAGAAAGTAACAATCTAGCATCACAGAAATATATCAGCTGAGAGAAATCTAAATCATAGATAATTTTCTTCTTGTGTTATACTTTAGGTAACCAGAGAAGGAAAAGAATTCATCACAATTTTAATATGAACTTTAATGACACATTTGATTTGATATAATGTGCACACAGCCTGTCCATATTGTCTTGACTTTGCTTCTTATATTGTTAATAAAACATGAATCAGCACTTAACAGAAATTATTGGCTAAACAACCCTCAAAAGGGTAAATAAATTGGCCTCTTGAGTCTGTTCTGGTATTTAACTCTTATAAAATGGTAAAAGGATAACATTTTTTGCATGTGCAAATCCAGTAGCTGGGTGAATTTTCATACTAAGAAAAGTGGAAGTAGAGTTTAAGGTACATTCGTTCAGTCAGAAAAAACTGGTTCATTTTAACACAGATTGGCATTTAACAGGGGAAAAAAGTACAAATGAACACAACACAAAGATCCTGCTAGTAAAAAAGACTTGGCTGAAGAGAAAGAGCAAGGGGACCTTTAAAATCTCTGAGTTCTCCAAAGATGATATAAGATTGTGGTAAATGAATCTCACTAGGTAGCTAGTAATCCTTTCCTTAAAAAACGTTACTGAGTTAAACATGCCAATTGACATCTCAAGCACACTGAAAACTAGGGTCTTAAATCTGGGGCTCAGTGACCCAGAACTCCTCTTCCTAGTTCTAGAATGCCAAGCAGCAATTAACAGTATTAAGGAGACCACTAGCAAAGAATCCCAGTCCTGCTTACAACAGTCTCCAGACAGGATTTAATGAGGCACAAATTTGCACAGCAAAGTAGATTCCTTTGTTAAGTGGCTAATTAAACTGTTTTGAAAAAGTGATAGTGAACAGAGCTGATAAATTCAGCCTAAACTAGAGCATTAACTAATCCAAGCGAGAGGCTTCTGCTCAAAAGACTTAAATGCCTACTCCTTCACCTGACAGCAACTGTTTCAGATGGATGTATGCCCTAGCATCTGATTCTTACTACTCCCCCAGGCAACACATCATGTCCTAATAAAGTATACAATAGGAAAAATCCTGTTCTGGATTATAAATATCTGTATACATATGTGTTCAATAATTACTAAAATTACAGAAAAACACCAAAAAGGGGGAAACTGTAAAACATAATCTTCTTGATCAGAGTACTAGATCTTAACCCTATTAAAAATTTGGTGTCATTTTTTCTAGTCATTTTATAAATGGCAAAAAAAACACACAATTTTTTGGAAAAATATATATCACTGCATATTCCTTTTTTTAGTAAATATATACTGAGCACCTTTCTGTGGTATTCAGTATTCTGCCATAACATTATTTGAGTAATATTCCATCAAATATGTATCCTTTAGCTAGAATTATGATATTGAGTGTATAGTTTGTCTCTAAATTTTTACCATTAGAAACTTTGGCTTGGTGCCTATGATCAAAAATTAGTCACTGTTTGTATTCATATTTTCCCAGATGAAACTGATGAATTTAGACATAGAATAGTTTTAGATATAGAATCGTTGGGATAAAAGGTGTGAAGAAATTTAAAACTTTTATACATGTTGGTAAATTGCCCTGCAGCTAAGTCATATCAATCATAGTCTACAAATAATATATGAAAATGCCCCAGTGTTTGATCAGTCTCCCTACATCCATACCAAATTTAGTACATGCTTTTCTATCTGCCAATTTATAAGGCAAAAAGACACATCAGTTAAAATTTAATTTATTTTATTGCTACTGGGGTTGAACCTATTTTCATTTGTTTGAATGTTTATATTTCTTCTTCGTGAATTATGTATTCATAGCCTTTATCCATTTTACTATTAGAGCATTTGTTTCTTTATTTGATTAGTAAGAATGGAGTATGCATTAAGGATATACACTTTTTGACTGACATAAAAATTATACATATGTTTTACCCAGTTGTTTGTCTTTTAACTTCCCTCATAGATTTGACATAGAGAAATTTTAGAGGATTGTTGTAGATATATCTATCCTTCCTTCATTTCAAAGTTCCTTTTATAATATCTTTCTCAGCTTCAAGTTATCATGTATTATACTCACTAACATTTTCTCCCATTACCTTTATTGGTCTGTGGTTTGCTTTCATCATTAATTTAAACATTTAATTCGTATAAAATTTACCACAATGAAAAGAAAGAACTCTATGACCCTTCTGAAATGGTCAACTACAAGCCCCAGCTTACCCCACTGATACAATACCCATTCATGACATTTTTATTTATACAGGACTATAGTGGGAATTTAATTTTAACATAAAGGTTAAAAGCTTGGATTTTGGAGTCAGACAGATAGGATTTCATCTCACCCCTATCATCTCCATGACCTCAGACTGGTTATTCAACTTATTTAAGCTTCATTTTCTCACCTACAAAACATTTGGAGCAGGGTCTTACTCATACTAAGTGCTCAAATAAATATTAAACTTTATCAGCCTTTGCAATAGGTCTCAGAATGACCAACGAAATTCTATGTCTGTGTCTCCTTTGCTGTCCAAGTAACATCAATCGTGTAGATGATTTCCCCAAAAGCCTGAGTTATAACTTCCCTCACTTCAACCAGACCATGTGGAGCCCAGAGACAATTCTAGAGACCCAGAGTCACCACATTCCTCCACAAAGCTTCTAGCTTCCCTTTCACCCCTTCCTATCAATAAAGCCATCACATCACAGGGAGAGGGATACACAACCACAGGTCAGCACCCTGCTGTTCTACTTGCAGAATACAACCTCTGCTCTAGCCTCCTCCTAACCTCAGAGAAGACTATTCCTTACTCCATGCTTAAAGCATCTATTTTTCCTCAAGGAAGAGCTAGCACTGTTAGACTTGGAGGCGTCTATGGTGTAGTTGTGTTGGCCAAACTCATCTGTTGGAAGCTTGATCTTCTATGCAGCAGTGTCGGAAAGTTGAACTTAAATGAGAAGTGACTGGGCCATGGATGCAGAGCTCTGGTGAATGGATTAATGTCGTTATCGGGGGAGGGGATCAGTTATTGCAGAGTAGCTGGTTGTAAAAGCAAGTTCACTCTTTGTACTTTCACTTTTGCAGCTATTTGCTTTCTGTCACATTGTGGGGTAGCATGAAAGCCCTTGCCAGATCCACCCTTGGACTTCCTAACCTCCAAAACTATGACAGAATTATACTTCTTTTCTTTATATGTTTCCCAGCCTATAGTATTCTGTAACAACAACAGAAAATTGACTAAGAAAAAGGCTGTGATAGTTTAGAATTCAGAAGAAAAGGAAAGAACTCCAGGACAAGATACTCAAGGTAGTTTTCAATGGTTATGTAATTAATTTAGAAAACTTTCCCAACCTCGGATGATTATTCACACTGAAAAAAACACTAATTTGCTGAAAGGCTAAGCTGTTAAAGCCGAGGCATAACTTGTTACAGTTTCCCACTTCTCTCTTAAATCATTACATCTACTCTAATACTTCCTGAGCTTAGAGTCAGGAGGCAACCTGATATATCATGGAAGGAACATAGTATTTTGTTAGACACTTCTAAACCCAGCAGATACCTGCAAAGCCTTATCATCTGTCTAGTAGTCTAGTTCAATTCAGTGTTTAGTTTGTCATCGATTGTGTGCCAGATGATGGTAAAACGAGGACGTCTCTTCCCATGGGAGACTCAACTTACAGTTCTTCTCTAGGTATCCACTCGCCCCATTATATTACAAATCACTCGGCTAGAAAGACACTGTGTGCTACCACTTTTTAGAATCCCACAGCAACCAAAGCCCTATGATGCATGCATACAATAGTCACTCTAATACTTTTTGAAGCAAAGAAATGAGACATACTGTTAAATCTGCTCCAGGTGGAGAAAATCATTTTCCCAAGCAACCCAGGGTCCTCACTACAACTTCCCTATCCTCCAGGGCACCATTCTTTCCTTGGCTTAAATCCAGCCCCACAAAAGTAATAGGAAAAAAATCAGACTCCAGGGCCCGCAGGCCCCTATCACTCCATCTCCTCAGCTTCTCTCCACTGATCTAGAAAAATACAGCAGACATGGTAGGGCTGCCTGCTCCCTGAGTGACAAGCAAGAGCCTCATGAATGTATGTCTCCTCTGGGCACCAGTGGCGTGACCGCAACATTACAACTTAGTGCTTTGGCTTAGTTTTACTAATATAACTAGTGAAATTTTCAAAAATGTGTTATTTCTCTTTCCCTGAGTTTTCACTGTTCCATCATTTTTTTTCTACCAGCCCTTAGATTCCTTTTCTGGGCTTTTGTTTTCAGTGTCTCCATGTTGACTGCACTATCAATCGATGGCTGCAGAGAGTTTTCTAGAACTCAAGCCTTCTTGGCCAAGTACCCTGGAGTACAAGTGGCTCCTTCATTTTGGCAGACGGCACGCACGACTTCCTGGATTTGCTAGTCAGCATCAAGGAGATTGCAAGCCACTTCCAAATTGCTTAGTCCCGGTGTGCATATTCCAGTCTTCTTCCTTTGGCTAGAGTTGAGAGAGCCAGGGAGTGAGGTCTCTCTGCCTCTGAAGAGGATCCACCTCTGCACATAGCTATAATTGGATGCCCCTCTCTGGGATACATATAGGGAGTTACTGAGCCAAGAGTTTATTATTGAGCTTAGCATGAGTACACAGCGAGGAAAGCTGAGTGCAAAACCAAATGTTCCAAGTGTTCCTAATTCCATGCGTTTTGAAGTGCCTGAAGCAGGGATTTTATGGAAAAGGGAGAAAGACTCTTCCCTGGTGGTAAATTAAGGATACATCTCTGGCTTTGGATCAAGACCAGGTCTTTAGCACTCAACTAATCCCATTCTCTCTATTTTCTAATTGTGTTCTAACCAACAAGGCTGAGCCATTTTTTCCCCCAGTATAGTAAGCCTTGCTAAAAAAGCTTCTCTGTTCCAAGGCTCCCTCTAACACGTGTCTTCACTTCCAAGGGTAATGAACTCTTTTATAATAAACGCCTCACTTTAATGCATGCTCTCTTTGGTTTCCAGGAACTGCCTTATAATTACACCACTCAGTATTGCATGTCAGAGGTTTGCTTCGCCTTTAATATTTTATGAAGAAATTCCAATTTTGACAGCAAAAATATTTAACCCAGAGGACCCAAAACCCAGACTATTATTTTGTAAAGTAGCCATCTAGCTGCACACTTGTATACTGCTGGTCTCCCCGGTGCATACTCACACTCTTTGATACTCTCTGAGCAGACCCAACCACATGCTGTCCAGATGGAGACCTGGCTGTATCATTACATTATATTGAAATAACCCAATACCACCTGTTTCTGTTGGAGTTCCTGCCAACATTTTCCCATAAAACATTTATTTTGCTAATATTTTAGTTGGTCACCACAGAAGGACACTTGAAGTTAAAGATTTACCATGTGTTGCAAGTACTCAGAGCCAAGAGAGGCAAAAAAAAATAAAAAAGCTCTTTGAAAACAGGCAGCAGAGATGGAGAAGAGCAAATGCCTTATCTATTGTTTCCAAAGGTGGATTTCCTCACCTGGCATGATGTAATCATGGGCACAGGGATTTCAAAACAAGGTTTTCTTGGCAATCTTCATACAATGAGCTATTTCAGTGTCTCTGGTGCTCATCTTCAGATCATAAAAATACTTTCAGCTTTCTGAGGAAATTTTCCTGCTCCTTGGCAAATTTTCCTTCTCCAAAAATGTTGCATTTGTAAATAAGCTCACGAGAGTAGGAAATTAATTAGATGACTCTAACATATAGAAGCACATATATGTATCATTTTCATCCTAACAAGAACTGATTTGGGAATGGGGGGTCGATGTTACACTTGTAACCTGCCTCTGAATGTGATATTTCAGGTCACCAGGTGTCCTTGGAAGCAGATTCCTTCTCCAGGACTGAGCATCTAGTTGGAGTCCAGCGGTCAAGAGACAGAGCATAAACTTCACAAGTTTGTGCGGTGCTGAGTTTCTCTTCCCCTGTCCTCTGTAGCTACCTCCCAATGTCTTGCCATAATACAAAGACTAACTAGCCCCCAGACTGGGAGGGCACAGGAACAGTTATTTGGGACTAGAGCTAGGAAAGGAAGACTATTTGCACCTCGTTATACTTTTACTGGCTTCCTCAGGTGTTACGGCTGCTCACCCAGCCTCCCAGCTACTGCTAGCTTATGACATCATTAGAGCTTAAATTTGTCCCTGCACACCAGAACCCCCTCTCAACACTGAACCCCAGACGACTAAGGAGAACACAAAGAGATTAATGGAGTTTGGCTTTCTGTGCTTAACCTTCCTAATCTTTTGGCTTTCGTGGTTCCTGGAATCTCCATGAGATTTTCCTAAAATTCTGCTTCACTGCAAAGTGATTTTCCTTTCTGTTATTATACTTGGTGATTCACTGAGAGAGGTGAACTGCATGGCCTTTCTCCCTGCCCTGGTTAATCAGGAGGATGGGCCCTTCCCCGCCTATTCTACTAGACTGTGTGATCACTAAAAATGAAAAAGATGGACAAAGAATGACGTTAGCCTGAAGCCCCACTCACATAATGCATCCATTTTTCAGCTCTAGGAGCTTTTTAACACCAAAACGCCCACTTTGCATTGTAAAAGTAATTTATATTTTAGATATTTGTTTTAAACGTCAACTTGTAACCTATAATGGCCACAGATATAGATTAAGGATCACAAGTAAAGCAATGTTCCTCTCCTGGTAGCTCCTATTCACGTTCACACATCCTCCCTGAAGACAGATAATCATATAATTAAGCGATCCATTTCTCAGCATATATCTGCTGCTCAAAAGACAGAGATACAGCGAAATCCTGGTGCGTGCTCCAGTTCAAGGTATGAAATAGTGAATAATCACTTTTTTATGAACGCACTTGACCTTTACATTGATATCTCCTCCCGACAGTTATAATTATTGTTCAAAAAGATATCAAAAGTGGCACGGCCAACACAGAAGTGGCTTATGTGTTGCTCAACTGGTACAGCTCGTTCCAACTGACAACATCGGCTGATTGCAATAAACATGGCACAAAGGGTCTCTTTCAGTTTTTTCGTCAAATCAGCCTTGATTTTTTTTCTGCCTTCTCCAAGATATCGAGTCTAAATTTTTGTCAACATAGATTCATAAATATCACCTGTGGATGTGCATCTTCCTCCTTAGAGAGTCTCAACACAGATGACATGAACAAGGTTCCACCTCAAATATTAGCCTGCTCCTCTGAAAAACTTTTCCTTGAGTCAAATTGCCAGATTTAGCAAATAAAATACTCAGCTAAATTTGAATTTCAGAAGTACAAAAAAAATATTCAGTGCCTTTTTGAAATATGAGTTTGATTGGGTGTGGTGTATTTCTAGCACCTCTCCCCTGAGCACTCAGTATTTAATTCTGATTTAATTCTAATTGTTTCTCTCTTTTTCTACAGAGAAAACATCAGATATGAAGAGTGATAGCAAACAGCGTAGTCTGGGTTACTGAAAACAAGGAGTGTTAATAATCCTTTCTGTTGTTTATTTTTATTAGTTAATGATTTTCAGATTAAACAGCTCTCTCAATCACTGCCTCAGTTCCTAAAATCCTTTATCAAAGGCAAGGTCAGCCCTTTCCAGTATGAAACTTATGCTAATATCTAAAGGCTTCTTGTTTGCCCTGCCAGCATTTATCAAGACGTGCGCACTATGTGGTTTTATCACATAGTGAACAAACTGTTCAAAGAGAAGAAGTGGCTTCTGATACAATCAACTCTGAGTTTTCAGACATTTATTTTTTCTTTAGCCATGGAAACGGGCCCCATCGGTCTCCTCCGTGCGCCTTAGGCTCAGATAAACCCAGAGGAACGGCTGGTGGGCAGAACCGAGAGTGAGAAGCCCATTGGCATGGACACCCACGGTGTGGCGGGCAGGCCCGGTGAGCATCCTGGCTCAGCAGCAGCAGGCTCCTCACTCCTTCGTCACTGACCCTCTTGCTCTGGGCTGCCTAGAAGGGAGAATCATGCACACCACGTATTTCTACAGTTGCACTGAATTCAAGGCTAGGAAAGAAAATCTCCCTGGCCCTCCCCTTCATTCTCCCTCAGGCCACAGAGCGACCACCGCAGACTAAATCTCAAATGATAGTGTATCCGAGGGAGGTAAAACTAAGAATCCACATTAAAGCAGAAAACCAGGAGAAGAGGCTGAAATCCTGATTCTTTTCTTTTTTGAATTATTGCACTGATGAGAATCAACAGCAATTTTTAAATTTTCATTGCACATTTAAAATGCTTTATACTGATCTGTAAGTTTAGAGTTGAAAGAGCATGTTCACTTACCTCATTTTTATATTGCAGTGATTTATTGCTTACAATGAACTTAAGAGCACTTTCATCGGTCTCTAAAAGGCATGAACAAGTTTTCCTAGCTGAGTGGTTCTCAAAATGTGGTTCCCAACCCACAGGCTCAGCAGTCCTGGGACCTTGTTAGAAATGCGAGAGTCATCCCTAAAGCTGCTGAATCAGAAACCCTAAGAATGAACCTGGAAGTGGTTGAAGCAAGTTCTCCAAGGGGTTCTTAGGTGCCCAATCTTTGGAAAACCACTGCCCGCACCTGTAAGAGACCAGCAGGGTATCCTGAGTTCCTTCCTCTTCACTATCTGAAGCAAATTGTAATTTTCAAGGACTGATGGTTCTCTTTGTCTCTCTCTCTCTCTCCCTCCTTCCCTCCCTTCCTCCCCCTCTCGCTTTCTCTCAGCCAAGGATGAGGCTGGCACTCAGAACTTCAGATTTCCGTGCCAGACTGAAGAATAAACAAAAGGAGGGAGTTTTCAGTAAACAGACCCCATTTATTACTCATTACCCTTCCACTGAGACACAACCAGAGGTGCTGCCCTGCCCATTTCAAGGTGTCTGTCCAGCCTCTCAACCCCAGTTCTGAGACAGCCTGCATTTTCTCCGCACCTTCTTCTTAAAACATACAGCCTGAACCACCTCCAGCCTCCTCATTTACCATCGCCATGGTCTCTTTTTTTTTTTTTTTTTTTTTTTTGAGCTTTCAGAGCTCCTTTTTCATTTTCGACCAGTCCCATATTTTGCCCCATATCCTATATTAGTTTCTGAAAGCCTGTCCTCCAGCTCTCTTCTTTCCCATTCCTGCTCTGTGCTCATTTCCTCTCCCACAGGAGCATTTTCTCCTTCTCCATGGATTAGCTAGACCCTCAGGCTCTCTCTTACCGCTTTCCCAATGTCTCCTATTCCCCGACCCTGGAGAGGACTATAGCCTCAGTCAGCCCAGTGCTCTCTTTTTGAATCACCAGTCTTTGGTTTTTGGATTTTTGCTGCAACAGAATCATTTGTTCTCTGAAGCCAACTAGCTACTTTTTAAAATATATTTAGGTGAATACAATAGTTGATTTGAAAGAAAGGATATTAGATCATTGCTCAGGTGATTGAGGATAAATTTAAAATTATGCAGGTGGTCATGAAACAAATGATGGTGTAAAACACTGATACATCAAATATAACATTTTGGTAATATAAAATATTTTTTTTATTGAGTTTATTGGTACATTTAGGGATACAGTACAGTTACATTCATTGTTGGGATCATGTACCTTTACATGGCAAGTCTTGATTCTCATTTTTTCCCCTTTCCTTTGCCCTCCCTTCACCCCCT
>NW_022900914.1:43977688-43979773 GCF_012274545.1 Fukomys damarensis
CGGGGAGCTCGCGCGCACGCCGCCGGGTGATCTCAGACAGGCAGGCAGGTAGGCAGCTGAAAAAAACCCCCTCTGGGGTCCTTGGGTCCTTCCTGGGTCTGTTGTCACGCAGGCCGGGAGCTCCCGCGCAGGCCGGGAGCTCGCGCGCACGCCGCCGGGTGATCGCAGACCGGTAATATAAAATATTAAATATTGTGAGAGAAAATCTTGGACCAGAGACAAGCATACTACCACAGACGCCAGTGTGGCAGGACTAGAAGGAAGATAGAGGCAGTACAAAGATTTTTATCTTTCTTAGGTGAAAGCCCACTTTGATAATCTAATGAAATTTAACAACAAGTCTTCCTTTGAGAGAAAGGAGAGAGAGAGAGAGAGAGAGAGAGAGAGAGAAAGAAAGAAAGAAAGAAAGAGAAACAAAGAAACAAAGAAAAATGTCCCAAACAGGCAAAAACTTGCATTTAATTCCAGACACTTGGAAGAACCCATGAAATCAAAAGAGATAAAGTCCAGAGACCCCAGACAAAGAAAGATAATAAATTGGGAAAGTGAAAAAGTTTGAGTGCCAGTCAAAAAGTCCATAAAATGCAAATAATTTGAACTTCATCTAAGTGGAGGGTAGTTTGTGTTTTAGGATGCCAACTTAGTGTACTGTACTCAACACATCTCATATCCAACCCTTGGTATGATTTTTATGAAATCTATGATTTGATTTCAGAAACTCCAAGCCAGTCACATTGGCTTGAAGCCAGAAAGACCAAGTACTAACATATTTTGAATATGATGTCATAGATAGAGTACAGGAAATGATTATCACTGTGCAGATAAAAGGAAAACATCTTAAAAGAGAATATAAACTTTTTAACATAACACGGTGACAATGTCTGTGCACCAGAGAAAGAAAATTCAGTAATGTGTGTGAGGAGTGGTTTGCATGTGCATGATGTTAGCGAAAAAGCCACACATGGAGTGCAAATGTGTTGGTTCCATCTACTGAGTGATATTTTACCAGCCCTGAAACAAGATTACCATTTTTGTGTTTGCACTGCAATATTCCAACATTTCACATGCATTATCTCCTTGAATCCCCTCTGTTACTCTGTGAGACAGATACTCATACAAATGAGAAGCTGAGGCCCAAAGAGGGTAAGCAAAAAAATGGTCAAATCATTGTTCTAGAACCCAAAGCTAGAATGGGCAGGAAGAAAATGAAAGAGGACAGCCTGATTTCAGATGTTCACTTCTGAACAGCACTCTGAATGCAGCAAATGGTTCTTTCTCCCAAAGGCCAGGATCACTCAAAATCTGAATTCCCCTGTCAGATAGTTTTCAAATTAGATCGACAAACCGTAATTGGACTATGTCTTTGGAATCTGAGAACCGGGGAAGTACAAATGGTCAAAATAATGAGCACTCATTAAACACCTTGGAAAAAACATAACAATTTTCCAAGGCACTTCCTACAAGCAACTTTTGTTTGTAGAAAATAACTAGAATGTAATCATTACTCTTTGAAATCTTAGTGATATTCCACAATACCCCCTCTTCTGCCTGGTCTCCCAGAGAAAATATGTAGGTGCTCTTTTATTAAAAATAAACTTACACCCTAGTCTACCCTTGAGTGAGATCAAATGGCTGCTATAGGGAACAATAAGAAAATGGAGCCATTTCTGTGAAATTCCCAAGGGTGTTGTTTTGCTTTTAAGAGCAATGAAATCATTTTCTGTGGGTAATTTATTATTTCCACCAGTTACTCAAATATTTGTCTACATATTGAAAAATTAGCCCTTACTCATACAAATCTCTACTTCTAGGGCAAAGGGGCCTGAATATTCAGTAAAATTGAGATTTTTTGGAAACAGAATACAAAGAAGGATAAAAATAATTAAAGGTACATGCTTGCTTTCTCTTTAAGCAAACTAAAAATACATATATAAAAAAAATTAAGGGGTTTTTCTCAGCTGCCTGCCTACCTGCCTGTCTGCGATCACCCGGCGGCGTGCGCGTGAGCTCCCGGCCTGCGCGGGAGCTCCCGGCCTGCGCGACAACAGACCCAGGAAGGACCCAAGGACCCCAGAGGGGGTTTTT
>NW_022900914.1:43986918-43991002 GCF_012274545.1 Fukomys damarensis
AAAAAAAAAAAAAAAAAAAAAAAAAAAAATTAAATCCTGCACTTTTCCTCAACCACCACTGAGTTTCATAGATGGGGCTGGATGCCTCAAGGGATGAAGTTGATTTCAGCCCCAAATCATTTGCTTCCCTGGCCCTCAGCTTTCATTCAAAATAGATTTAGTTACTTCTGAAAATTGTGGTTCAGGCTGATCTTTTTCTACCTTTGGTATTCTTAACCTCAGACAGTAAGAGTATGAAGACATAAACTTTATTATATACAGAACTGTGGCTGGTATTAATGAAATGAAGTTTAGTTTGTTGTTTAACACATATCACATTGCATATGACTTTTATCACGAGTTAAGAGTGGTCATGCTTATGTGAATAATGGTTCCATTTCCGTCCAAGTAATAGACATGTCCCTAGACATGAATAGAAAGGAAATGAGAGGAGGCTAGGGTGCAGTAAGAGAAGGGAAGGATTATTTACTAGATAACTTCCTGACACTGGAGGGAAAAAAGAGGATGCAGGAGATCCAGTTATTGCAACAGTAGTATAATAGTCTCCCTTACAGAACTTCAATGCCCTGGATAAAAATAGATAGAGACTTAAGAGGGGCTAAGTGCCCTGACTTTCTACAAAACAAGGCCCATTATACATGTTTTTTCCCAAACACCTCTTACTTAACTAGATATTTCCACACTGTTTCCAGCAAGCAGTCCTTCTGTAGGGAAAAGTTACATGGAAAGAAGAAAAGAGAGATCATATATAACTTCTTCAAAATTGAAGGATGTTTAGGAAAAATGAGAAAATGCTCGAGGGAATAAGCTGTGTAAATAAATACAATGATTCATCCTAACAGCCTCTGAAACCTCACTTGTGGTATAGCTGACGCCTGGAAGCCAAAGTTTCCACTCTGTCAGAGTCATATTAACATTCAGCACATCATCATCTAGGACATTATATTTTCTGATCATCTGTTTATCCTCGACTACTCTCAGTAACCAGCACACAGTAGACACTCCATAACTACTTTTTAATGAATAAGAAATTACCTCATTGAGCACCCACCATAGACATTTGATACTTTTTAGTAATTATTAAGGTTCAGACATTGTTAAGGCTATAAAAAATCTGGTTTGGGTCAGCGAGTTCAGTAAGTCAGTCTCATAAAAGAAGTTGGAGAAAAGCCTTTTCCATTGACCTTTTCTTCACATTTAAAATGTCTCTGAATTTGACAGTGGATATCGAGAGATTTGAAAAAGGTCATCCCGCTTTCTCAAGTAGCTCAACTTCCAGTTATCTACCCCAAGGAAGCAATAAGAGGTATGAACAAAGATTTATGTGTAGAGATGTTCATCACAGCACTATTTAGAATATCCATGCATATATGTGTCCAGCCATGGGATCAAGTTTAAATTAATCTGGGATCGAAGTACAGTCAAAGAAAAGTATGACAGCAACCATTAATTGTGATGTCTTTAAATGTTTTTTTTTTTCACGACATGAAAGACATTTCATGATATAATGATAAAAGTAAAAAGCAGAGTACAACTTCTATTTATAAAATATGACCCAAATCTAAAGTAGAGAGAGAATTATAGGAGGAGAGCTATACATAAAGAAAAGAAATCAGAAGTTAGTATAACATAACATGGTCTCTTTGATACGAGGTTATGGGTATTGTCTTTCTGTCTTTCTTTTCTTTCTTTCTCTTTCCTTCTTTCTTCTCAGTTAATGTATGTTTCCAAGTTAAGTGACAAAAAAAAGACATTTTAAACAGCCCTGTTCATGTTTTATTTTTTAAACCTGTACACCTATTATGCCATGTCTTCATAGGACTAGGTTCCAGCAGCCCAGGTCCTTTACATTGGTCCTTTGACACTGTGCTTCTTTCTGCGTAGGAGGCTGGCACTTCAGTTGAATCCAAATGCTTTGCTCTTTGACTTCTTTCTTTTTCTGATCATTTTCCTTCGTGCACTTCAGGAAGCTCTCTGGCCTCAGAATACGTGAGCTTCAGGAAGCTCTAGGGATTCTTCCAATACTTAATATGCTCAGTATTGTACATTGTATCTATTGATGAGAATTTCACCTATAACTAGCTTGCTTACAAGAATGTCAACAGCATGCTGAGAACACCGGACTCCTTCCAAGGTTGCCATAGTAAAGTTTGTGGGGCAAACTGTGCATAGAAATCATTTCCTGAATTTTTAAAGTATCTCCTTTCTTGAGGGTTTGTATGTATCATCAAAGGAACCCCTGCACGCTTTCTAGGCCTAGAGAACACATATTGCGTGCTTGTCTTTTTCCTTCTGTGTTGGCCATTTTGGTGAGTTACTGGAAGATGGTAGTTACAGCCCAAAATAAATTAAATTTTCTCAAATCTTAGAATTATTAACTGTTTAAATCAGGCTAGAAAGTCTAATCATGGGAAACATAGACATATTGTAAATTCCATCAGTTTCAATTGCATTGATTAAAAACAAGGTTCTAACACACCTATTCTCACAGGACCTCTACACTTTCTAAACATTTTCTCCCAAGCAACTGTGCATTTTCCCAAACATCCAACTATTCATTATCTTTGTGGTAACAAAAGCTAATGACTACAAGGATTTCCCAAGAAAAGGAGAGGGGAAAAAAGAGATCAGGAGAATCACACTCCAGCCACCTATTAGCTATTGACTTTTTCCTTGAGATCCCCATTAGTGTCATTTGGTGATTTCCAAGTTTCCTTGTAGTTTTAAAGTCCAGGAAATAATTGCTTTTTCCTCTGCTTGTTAATATTGTCCTAGGAATTCACCACTGGATTTGGGATGTGTAGGCCTCAATTACTCCTAAGTAACAGAGTGACTGACCATCACTCAGGTGGGAGAGACAGGCTGATCACAAACATTTAGGCTGGTGAATATCCTTTCTTCGACATCATCTCCTGGTTTCTGGGCTTCACCAACATGATCTTCCCACAAGGTAGGGTTGTTAACATACAGAATTCATTCTTAATATAAAAATATGTCCTCAGGAAGACTCAGTTTTTTCTGGAACACAGATGTCTTTGAGAATCTATGGAAAACATAGACCTCTGCTTTAAAAAAAAATGTTCTTCCACATCAAATTTTGACTGCTTTGCAGAATCACAATGAGCCTAAGGCCATATTATGTTAAAAGTTCAACAAAGTTCCAGATAATTTCACAGTATGCTTCTTTTTCAAGAGTAGAGTTATCTTAATAAGGAGAAATCATCCACATAACTAAAGAGAACTTCTTACTACACCTTACTTGGAAGGTACAGTTGTGCTCATTTTACAGATAAAGAAACTAATGCTCAGGGAGATAACTTTCCAAGTTCAAACAAGCAAACAAAAAGTTGTTTGGATACAGATAAGGTTAAATCAGGAAAGCAGTGCTTTTTTTCAAAAAAAATTCTATTGGCCATTAGAGTTGAGCCAAAAGTTACCCTGGTGTATTACTAGGAGCTATTAGTCACTGCATTCTGTTCCTCTGTCCCCTCTATATCTCTGATACTTGCCTCTCTTTCTCTGTCTCTCAGTCCAGGTAAGCCACAGTAGATATGAGACCTCTCCATGGCTGTGGTGGGAACACAGAGAAAAGACCAGTGTCCAAGAAGGGACCATTTTGGATGGGATATGTGCCAAGTTGGATGTAAAATGTTCCCAAGGCCCAGAAGAGATAAGTGGCAGCTCAGAGATGCCTGAATAATAACAAGACAGCTGAGAGTTTTCTTTTTAAAAATACTTTTTTCCTATGAATACCAGGGCTTCAGAAGCCCACACCATCTTACCATCAATGCTGAAAGAAAGAGGGAAATAAAAGAAATATGCTCATGAATTTGACAAAGAAGGAAAAGGGTCTACCCAAAATGGCAGATTTTCTGATTCAGCCATAAGTTCAAAGTCAGAGTAAAGTACCTGTAGAAAAATAAAGATGGCAGTTTTTTATTATTTATAGTTACCAGTACATGTTTGCAGTATGTAATATTTTCATTCTTTGTGTGTAATTAGTACATGTACATAACACATCTTAATTCCTTCTTAAAACCTCTTTCCCTTTGCGCTCTTCATCTTTTTTTTTTTTTTTTTTTTT
>NW_022900914.1:43992453-43999136 GCF_012274545.1 Fukomys damarensis
TTTATTAAAGAGGCTATCTTTCCTCCACTGAGGATGGTGAGCTCCTTTGTCGAAGATGAGGTAGCTGAGTACATCTGCATTTGTTTTTGTGTCTTCCAGTCTGTTCCATTGATCCTCAGGCCTATTTCTTTGCCAGTACCATGCTGATTTTATCACAGTGGCTTTGTAGTATAGTTTCAAATTGGGAATTGTTACACCTGGTGCCATGTGACTGTTGCCTATAATGGCTTTTGCTATTCTAGGTCTCTTGTGGTTCCAAATGAATTTTTGGATTCTTTTTTCTAGTTCTGTGAAATATAGTGTTGGAATTTCAATTGGCATTGCATTGAATGTATATAGCAGTTTCGGTAGTATGGCCATTTTCACAACGCTCTTCATCTTTTGATCCCCTTCCCATTTGAGAAAGATCTGTCTGCCTACTGCCTATTATGTTTTGTTTTGCTTTTTATTTATAATTTGAGTTTCACATATAAGAGACCATGCAATGTTTAAGCTTGTATGTCTGATTTGTTTTATTTAACATTATGGTCTCAAGGTGCATCCATTTTCCCACAAATGACTCAAGGTTATCTTTCTTTGTAACAGAGTAGTAATCCATTGCATGTAAATTTTCTTTATCTATTTAGGTACGGATAAACAGGTTGTTTCCAATTTGACTTTTTTCACACCCCTAGGTGACTTTGAAAATTTGTACCTTGTCTTTTCTCAGAATATTATTGCGACTGCAACACTCAACACATAGTATTATTACCACAGTGGTGCTAAATTGGTTATTCTGTCATGTTCCTGTTTGCCTGGAAATGCTCTATAAAAATCATGGAAACTATTGCATTTGAAATTATCTCATTGGAAGTAGATTTTTATGGGAAGAGAGAACAGGCCACCTAACACAATGTGCCCATTTCCATTAGAAACTACCCTTTCTGCCATCCTCCTGCCACTGCTTGTTGTTACAGACAGAGGAAAAGTGAAAGAGACAGAAGAGGACAAAAATTAAGAGGAAGTCCAGACATTTGTTTCCACTGGTGCGGGGTGGGGGGTGAATAAAGCTGTCAAAATAAAGGACATATTACCTATCCCCGTGTCCCTCCAGAACTGATTCAGCCCAGAAATGAAAACTTCAGAATCCTTTGCCAATAAGACATATGCTTCTTTTTTCCTATCATTTTCCAAAAAGCTAGTGGCTAGAGATGTGAGCACAATGAAAAGAGAAGAGTCTAAAGTTGCCCTCACACAGCATCATCCCAGATCCCTACAAGAGGACTTTGCCAAACCGATAAGCTCTCTATTGTCAGTTTCCTCATTAAAAAATGACTCCCACAAGGGTAGAAAGTGGTAATGCTTCTCACCACTGCACCCTCAGAAAAAAGCACAGGGCCTGTCTCATGAAATGTGTCTCACATTTATTTTGTGAATGAATGAATTAATAATTAATTAATAAAACTTACCTTCCAGAATTAGAAATATTATGTTATATAAGGTATCTGCACTACTGAAGGGGGACAGTACTATTTGAAAGGGGATTTATATTTACTTAGGATGCCATTATCTGGATTGCCTTGGGGTCATTATCAATATTGTAGCGCAATGCTGTATTTCATTAATAATGCTGCTCTCCATTGCTGGAGAACTGGGTACTGGGCCAAACATGCTGCAACCTCCCATCCCACGAAAACAGAGGTGGTTGGATCCTGGAACAGAGGTAATGGCCAATAGTTATCCACACCCAAAGAATAGCACATAAAAATAGACTTAACTAAAGAGGTCTCCGTTCTAGCAACAAAGCTTTCCACTATATTCAAAAGACAAGCCTGATTACAAAAAACAAAACAAAAACATAGAAACATGAGATAACAAAGCAATAAAAGGTCTCCAGAAACTCAAACTCCCCCAAAGATTATACATGGGGCATCAAAGAGGAGAAACCAAAAGCCACACAGCCTAATTATTTAATATGGTATCATAGGAGATAATAAATCAGTTATATAATGCATTTGACAAGCTCACAGAAGACACAAGCAAACAGATAATAGGCTATATAAACAAAATGATCAGTGAGTCCACAGAATACACTAATAAAAAGCTAGCAGAGTGAAACAAATGATACAAAACATGAGTAACCAGCATGAAAAAAATGAGTCCATAAAAATGACACCAAATAGAAATTTTGTCAAAAGTTCAGATAACAGAAGTGACCAAAGAAGAACAGAGTGTCAGAACAAGAAGTCATGGCTTTTGTCAGTGACCAGTTAATGAGATATACCTTAAAAACAATAGGAGAAACAAAAAAATAAAAAATGAATTTAATAGCCTCTAGAGGACACACAAAAATATATAAGATTAATTGAAATTAGTGAAAAATCAGAAGGCAGCACAAATGGCACAACCCCTTACTGAAATAATAGCAGAAAACTTTCCAAGTAAGGAAAATAAATTAACATAGGGATAACTCAAGAATATAGGACACCAAATAGCCATGATCAAAAAAGAAATTCTCCATGATACATCATAGTCAAAATCCTGGAAGTCCACCACAAGAACAGAATCTTAAAAGCAGTTAAAGAAAAACAACAAATCACGTATAAAGAAAAGTAAACCCATTAAAATTACAGCAGACTTCTGGACAAACATTAAAGGCCAGGAGAGCTTGGAGTTAAATATTTCAAATCCTAATGGGGAGCAATTTCCCACCCAGTCTGATGTATTCTGCAAAACTGTCTTCCAAAATTTAAGAAATAAGATATTCTCATAATAAAGATTTTATACAGCATGGTCATGACCCCAAATTAGCACTCCAAAAAACTTTCAAGGGTATCCTAGAATGAGACAATGCTGCTAAAAATGACAAAAGGTTTAAAAGAAAGTATACACCAGGTAGGGTGAGCATTAAATAGAAGGGAAACATAGAGAATCAGCAAGAGGATAAAAGGCAATGACAGGAATAAGTCAATGTCTATCAGTAATAACTCTGAATGTGAATGCTCTCAATTTCTCAATCAAAAGATGCAGATGGTAGAATGAATCAAGAAACAGAATCCAAAACTGATCAAAAGAGCCAAAGAAGATGGCTATGTATTGGTTAAGGAGACAATTCAACTGGAAGAAATAACAATTATTGATATATATGCACTGAACAACAGTTCACCCAATTTCATAAAACAAGTATTACTGGAAATAAAAGATCAGATAAACATTAACACAATTAAAGGGGGGACCTCACTTCCCAACTATCACAAATAGACCTATCAACTAGACAAAACAATCAACAAAGAAATATCAGACTTGAGCCAAACCTTTAAACAAATGGACTCAATAGATATCTGTAGCACAGGGATGGTTGAACCTTTAGCACTTTCGATGATACAAACAGCCCACTAGAACACACGTGCCATAGATTTGCCACCACTGCTGTAAAGTGTTTCTCCCCACCACAGAAGAATACACACTCTTCTCAGCAGCACATGGAACTTTTCCCAAAATAGACCACATACTAGCCCATAAAGCAAGCTATTGTAAATGTAATAGCAATGAAACTATACCACGCATATCCTTCAATCCTAGCACAATGAAACTATAAATCAACAAAAGAAAACACATAATTATGCAAATGCATGGAAACTAAACAATATACTCTTAAATAAACAATGAGCTACAGAAAAAATCAAGGAAGAAATAAGATAGTTTCCAGAACTAAATGATAATGCCAGTACAACATACCAGAACTTATGGAACACACCAAAAGCAGTCCTAAGAGGGAAGTTTATCACTGTGAAAGCCCACGTCACAAAAACAGTGAGCGCAAATAAATAACCTGATGATGCACTTCAAGGTCCTAGAAAAAGAAGAACAGTCTGAACCCAAAGGTAATAGTCATTTTAAATGATATAAATATAGCAATTAAAAGATAGAGATTAGCAGAGTATCTCTTGCTGCAAAACTAGAGATACACTTATATGTTGTCTATAAAAATCCCACTTTAGATGTGAAAATGGGTTAAATGCAACATTCTAGTCTTCCTTTTCTCCTGTCTCTTCCTTCCTACACATACAAACACGCATGCACACATACATACAATTTTTGTAGTATGAAGAATGAATAATACATGCATATCTATCTTTATAGCAGCACAATTCATAATAGCTAAATTTTGGAAGCACCCTAAATGTCCATAAACAGATGAATAGATTTTTTAAAATGTGGTACTTACACACAGAGGAATGCTACTCTGCTATAAAGAAAGACAAACTTGCATCATGTATAGGAAAATGTATAGTCCTCCAGATCACAATGTTAAGTGAAATAAATAAGACGTAAAAGCTTAAATATTGCATGGCTTTTCTTATATAATACCAAATTGTAAATAAAGACAAATTGAAAGATAGATAATAGGAAGATAGGAAGAGGATCAAGAGATGGAGGGAGAAGGTAAGGAAAGGAGGGGAAGGGATTGAAACATGTCATGCAAGTGTACCAGTTCCACACAAGGAATGTAAACATTATGTACTGCAAACACTTACTAATAAAAAAATAAATTTCATGGTCAAGCAAAAAATGTGTTACTTCCTATTCTCAGTATACTAGATCCTGTGCAATTATTAATCAAGATATCTACACAAAGGGATTGAGATTTCTGCTGGTTTCCTACCTCTGTAAACAGTATTTTGATTCTGAAGCCAAAATGGAGGTAATTAACAAATTTGTTGAAGTCTTGCTCTTACATATGCAACTATGTTTCAACATACGGTTGAAAATTAGTTGCAGTTTCTTAAGACAGTGTTGAGAGAAACATGAAAATGTAACCCACATGTTAACTCTGATATTCATCCTCCAGGACCCCTCACGTTACCATTCCACTCGTAGAAAATGGCAATCTCTTTATGTTGCTGTCTGGATGAAAATTAGGCTTTCCCCACTGATGATGCGCCAATGGGTCATATTCTCTCCCCTCAACCTAGCATTTTTAATAGTTTTCACATTTTTCCTGAAAGAAAAACTTACTCAATGTGCTGAACCAAATCATCCTTTCATTGAAATAAATGTAAACAATGCATGCAGGAAATGCATGGAGGTACATATAAGCATTTTTTAACACCACAACAAATAGCATAAAATTAACAACGTGTCAATTTCTTACTAAATAAACTAAGCCTTGGTCTTTACAGTTGTAGTCTGATTTTTTTTGAGGCAACTGCAAAAGCTTTGCCTGAAAATAATAGCCCTGCAGATAGCAAAATTAGCAAATAGTTTATATTTGGTCCACCTATTACTGTCCTTTTTTTAATAAATTAGTTTCCAACATATTCAAAATGAGAGATTTTACATACATACTGTAGTTCCCAACTTCTCTTGAAAAATAGATATGTTTATTGGGCTTATAACACCATATGGCAACAATTTGCAGAGCTGCTCCTTCCTTCAGTTTGACAGGTCCCACCACTCCACATTGCTTCCCGAACGCTGAAATGCAATGCCAGTCACCACACATCCTCATACTTCTGCTATTGTTTTTCTTGTAGCAGAGAACTATCTCTCTCTGTTTCTCTATCAAAAGTAGTAAAATACACAGACCAGCTATCAAGTGTTTTGTACTCTTCCTCCTTCAATCACATGTAGCCACCCAGTAACCCATTTAAATATTTGATTTTTAGCCTATACCATGTAGATCAGTAATAGGACAGATCGGTCCTTAGCCTTATAGGTCAAGAAGTTCCAGCCAGAGAGCCACGCCTGCTCCCGACCCAGCCGCCATCACTCAAGTGCCGGGAGGCAGCCTGGGCCCCAATCCACCGCGGGAAGGAGAGACATGCTTGCTCCCGACCCAGCTGCCATTGCTCAAGCGCCGGGAAGGTAGCCTCATGGGTGCCCCTGAACCCCTATACCCCCTCAGCACTCTCAGACCTCCTGACTGTGCCAGTCTTTGGACCCACCTGCAGAGGCAGAGGTGGTCATCAAGGGTATTTTTGTGAGTTCCCAACTTTGAACATCTTTAAAGAAAGGGCGTGGGAAACCTATAATAGAACATTGCGGAGTTCAACCATTCAGAAGGTAGGGGAACTCAATCTGGGCCTTGCAGCCTGAGGTCAGTCAGCATCATGAGGTTCAGCCATCAGCTAACTGAGATCAGGGGCCTTGCATCCTCACTCTGTCTGAGCCATTAAATGGTAAATACACTATATTGAAATTTTGTTCACAGCAGACATGTTCTGGACTGCTTCTTGATTTCAGTTTAATTCAAATGATTTAAGGGTGATAGACTAGTGACTACCACTGGTGGTCTGTGTCAAAGTTGTGCTTGATCTTAATGTGTTGCTGATTGTATCAGTTGGGATAAAGCATTGCAGTTGATTTGATGAGCTGTTTTTTCTGATGTTATGAAGATGAGAATGTCTGTAGGTCATTAGAGACACAGAAGCTAGGGTGCAACTATATCAGGAAGATTTGGGTGATAATCCAGAGATTAAACCAAGGACAGTCCAACAACAAAAATAAAAATGAGAAAACACTTAAGCAAGACACAAGGACAGACTTAGTTTACCAATGGCAAACAGTAGGGCAAACGAGGATGAAAAGGCCAATAGTGAACCACCAGGACACCCTGAACTCAAAGCCCAGGAAGTAACAAAACAGATCAATCAGGCTCTAGAAAAATTCAAAACAGAAATAATTTCCCAGATAACCATAGA
>NW_022900914.1:43999633-44018767 GCF_012274545.1 Fukomys damarensis
CATAAGACTGATAGGAATCCATGAAGCAGCAGGAGAAAATACAAATGACTTAAAAAACTGTTCACAGAATTAATGACAGAAAACTTCCCAAACAGAGGGGAAGAATTTGACATTCAGATAACTGAGGCATATGGGACCCCAACTAGCTACAAACAAAAAAAAAAAATCTACACCTAGACATATAATAATCAAGATCCCAGAAACCCAACAGAAGAACAAAATACTACAAGCAGTAAGAGAAAAGAAACAAACCACATACAAAGGAGAAAGCCCATCAGAATCACAGCAGACTTTTCAACCCAAACCCTTGGGGCAAGGAGAGCCTGGAATGAGATATTTCAAGTACTAAAAGAGAACAACCTCCAACCTAGAGTGATGTATCCAGCAAAACTCTCTTTCAAAATGGAGGGGGAAATAAGACATTTCCAGGACAAAGAACACCTGAGAAACTACATGAATACCAAACCAGCACTACAAGAATTCTAAACAAGATCCTAGAAAAAGACAATGAAGGCAACAACACCATGAGGCCCAACAGAGCAAATCAAATAGGCAAGGCAAGAAATTAAAAGGAGAAGGTGAAAAAGTAAAAAGAGTCAGCAAAAGGCCAATAACATGTCAATAATAAGTCAGTACATATCAGTTATAACCAGCAATGTCAACGGCCTCAACTCACCAATCAAGAGAAATAGACTGGCAAAATGGAATAAGAAGCAAAATCCAACAATATGTTGTATACAAGAAACACACCTAGTGCAAAAAGAAGCCCATAGACTGAAAGTGAAAAGATAGAAAACAATTCTCCATGTGACAGGAGCCCAGAAAAAAACGGGTAGCAATCTTATTTGCAGACAAAGTAAATTTCAAACCAAAACTGAATCTAGTATTATTGATGTAGGATGGTACTGTATCATACCTCTATGAATGTAAATTATCTTGTACCTGCTTTATGATATGTAGTAGACACCGTGCTTTATCAGAGCTACATTTAATGATATTACTCTAGAATGTTCTCTTTACAGATGATGATTAAGATGCTAATAAAAAAATGGTCCCAGGTACCACAACAGCAACAGAACTTTGCTGTTTTTTGGATATTACTCTTTTCTTTGTTTTTTTTTGTTTGGTTTTGATTTGTTTTTAATGGAATGTGCTGAATGTCTATAATTTTGTTCAGATGACTGCAGAACCTGGAAAAGCTCTTGCTGCTATCGATGCCTAACGTACTATTAGTCTTTTTATATAAATATAAATTGAATTTTGTAAACTTTAATGGTGCTGCCAACTTGGGAAAAAGTCATCCCAATTTACTGTGTTGAGTTGGCATTGTACAGAAATGGACAGCCATATTGGTCTAGAAATGTTAATTTATTTTTTTTCCATGTGTACAGGGGTAATGCACTGTATTGAATATGTAAGGTCATATCTACATGGGTTTGATTACAGAAACTAGTAAAGTATTCTCTAAATAATGAAAAAAAGAATAAGATAAGACTATAAGATCAAGAAGCAATTTAAATATGTTCGGGGACCATTTTCATCCCCAGAATTAAGGATTATTTTAATGTTACATCATTGCCTTTACTCTTTTACTTTCCTTTTTAGTATTATTTTAGGATTCCCTATTTTTAATATTCATACAGAGATTTCTTTAACTGAAATACCAAATAGTTTCTTTGGTGTGAAAAACTATAATAGTACACAGGATCCTAATGAAATAATTAATAATGTGAAATAGGAAGTAAAGGGCTAAAGGTATAGGGAAAGTGGGAAGGGTGGGGAAAAGGTAATAAGGGAGAGGAAAAAAATATGAGAAATGAAAAAATGGAAATAAAGTGTTTGTAAATGGGGAGGGGAGGAGGGGGTGAAGGGAGGGCAGGGACAAGGGGAAAAATGAGAATCAAGACCTACTTATGTAAAGGTACAGAATCCCAATGATGAATGTAACTGTATTATATACCTAGATTGTACCAATAAACTCAATTAAAAAAAAAAAGAAGTGCCAGCCAGCTATAAAATGAGGTTTGCAGAGCTCATTCATGTGATAAAGGTAATCAAGATGGTAGCACTTCACTTTTGAGAGCAAAAGGAATTTGGACCCAAGAAAATTTTTCAGTAAAAACATAGGACCCTGTATTAGTTTGATGGAGCTGCTGTAACAAAATATTATAGATCAAGTGTCTTAAACAACAGAAGTTTACTTTTTTTTTTCCACACAGTTCTAGAGGCTAGAAGTCCAGAACCAATGTGCCAACTGGACTAACTTCTCCCAGGGACTCTCTCCTAGGCCTATAGATAGCGAACAGCCTTCTGGTGGCCGCTTCATGAGGTTTTCTTTCTGCCCATGTGCGCATCTCTGTGTCTCTTTCTCTTTGAATGTTTTAGGCACCTCTTTTGTAACAACCAAAGCCAACCTAGAGTTAGGCTACTCTAACAGCTTTATTTTAACTTAGTTACTACCTTAAAGCCCTATCTCCAAATACAGTGATGTTCTGAGGTTCTGAGGGTTAGGGATTCAACACATGGATCTTGTGGAACACTATGTAGTTCATAATACTCCCTAATTGAATCTACAACGCTAGGATAATCCTTAGTTTCTTCAAACATTATTCTTTCTTCCCACACCTCCCCTCCCCTCTTCTCTCTTCCCCTCTTCCTTCCCTTCCTCCCCACCTCTAACATTCCGATGCTAAGGCTTCCAAACACCATTCGTATGTTAGAATGATTGATATCACAGAACTCTTGTATTGTCTGTTCTGTTTGCTTTTTTATTTGTTTGTTTTGTTTTCACTCTATTTTTCCCTTTCCAATTTAGTATGGTTGATTTCTACAGACTCAGCTTTAAATTCATGGATTCTTTCTTCATCTGGAAATTCGTTGACTCTTTCCTCACCTGCGTCATATATACTGATGAGCTGAAAAAGCACCTTTACCTTTGTTACTGTAGTTCTATTTCTAGTATTTCCATTTGATTTTTTGTAGTCTTCATAACTGCTGAAATTATCCATCTGATCTTGCATGTTATCTATCTTTTCTATTAAATACTTTAAAATATTTATACTTTGTTTAAAGTTCTTGTCATTTAAAACCAACATTTATATTGTTTGATTTTGAATTGGATGACTGCTTTGTCTTTTGGAGGTGCATTGGATTCCCCTTCACCCTTTTACATGTTCTATGTTTTTTCCAATATCCTGAGCAAGGGACAAATCTCTAGCATAACTTTTATACCTAAATCTGCAAGTAGCATTGAAAGAAAGAATGCTACAGGAATCACAAAAGTAAATAATGCAAAACAAAATAAAGCAATATATTTTTAAAATACTGCATTATGGTTAAGTTGGAAATAATCCTAAAATAAAAATTTGGTTTATCAGAAAAATTAGTTAACATAATTCACAACATTAAGAGATTAAAAGAGAAGTCATTTGATTATCACAAGAAATACATAAAATGCATTTAATAAAGTTTAAAAAAATTTAATCATTTATAATAAAATAGAAGAGGAGCATTCTCAACCAATTTTTAAAAATAATTTAAAATATAAATATATGTATATAAAATATATAAATATATACAATCTGTTAAATGATATATTGCAGAGTAAAATGTTGAAAGTATTTTCTTTGAAATTACAAATAAGACAAAAGTATTCACTATCACCAATTTTATCTCACAATATACTTCTGGCTTTAGAAATAAAAAGCATAAACATGGGAGGAAGAAATTTTGTTCAGATATATAATTAGAAGGGAGGACACCAAGAATATTTGATACAAGTTTAATATAAAATTTGTATTGTTATATTATTATGGTATTGCATGCTTATATTATCAGCAATAATTACCAAAAAAATAAGTTTTAAAAGTAACACAAAGCATTATCTAAGAATAAATTGAACAAATGAATGAAAGATTTCTATAGAGAAAATAAACTATTTTTACTATAATTTTAAATGAGTAAATTAATGATAGGGAAATTTAGATCTATACAAAAGGATGAAGAGGAATGGGAATAGTAAAACTACAAAAGATTTTCACCTAATTGTTATGGGTTTTTTAGAGGTGTTGAGGAGGCTTGAGACGGGACTTTCTTATAGAGTTCATCTTTCTGCCTCAGCCTCTAAAGTGCTGGGATTACAGGCCTACACTTACACTAGGCCCAGCTTGACTTTCAATTTCTTTATAATATAGTAAAATGTTTGAATAATAAGAACATGGTATTGTATAGTTTTATGTGGAAACAATGCTGATTGTTTTCCCCCAAATAAGAAACAAGGAGCAGAGCATCTCTGCTCTTCTACTACTCTGCATTATATTCAGTATTTAACCAGTTAAAATAGGAGAATAACAAGAAATAAGGAGTTACACAGAATGAAGATGAAGCTGTAAATTTTTTTATTTACAGATCGTCCAACCATCTATGCAGAAAATCTTATGAAATATACAAACAGCCACAAAACTAAAAAGTTTGTAAAAAGTAAGGACACAAGACACAGGATTAATGTATGCAAAGCAACTGCATTTATGCATACTAACAACAAACAAATGAGACTATAATTTAAATATATTACAATAGTATCCAAAAACACAAATACAGTACCTAGAATTTTGTCCATAATGTGTAATCCCCTCATGCTGAAAATTACAAAGTATTGCTGAAAGAATATCTAAACAGACAATACATCTTCATAATGAAAAAACCCTCAACACTGTTATTATATTATCTTTCCCATAATGATCTAAAGATCTAATAAAATACTAATCAAGATCCAAGCAGTCTTTTTCTAGGAAATTTGAGCTGATCCCAAAATGTACAAGGAAGCGCAAATTACCTGGAATTGCTAAAATAAATTTGAAAAAGAACAAAGTCAGTTTTCAGTATCTAGTTCAAGACTTACTGTAAAGTTGTGATAATTAAATCAATATGGTGATTATGTAAGGATAGATCAATAGAACAAAGAGTCCAAAAATGGGGCTATTCAGAGATGTCAAGTTTATTCAATGAGGAAAATATACTTTTTTCAACAAATGGTACTGAAACAATTGGGTATTCATTTAGAAAAATAGCAAAACCAGACACTTGCTTTCGCAATGCACAAAATTAACTGAAAAAAATTCATAGATCTAAACACAAGAGCTAAACTTATAAAATGTCCTCAAACACAATAAGACAAAGTACTGTGACTTTGAATTACACAAGTTTTTTTAAAACGGGACACATAAAATGCAAAGCATAAAAAGGAAAACATGATAAATTGGACTTCATCAAATTAAAGTCTTTTGATCTTCAAAATAGACTATTTAGAAATGAAAAGCCACAAATGGGAAAAAATATTTGCAAAATATATATCTGATGAAAACCTTGTCTGTAGTCTAGACCATATTTAAAAACACAATTCAATAAAACTACAACTTCATTTTAATAACTAAATGATTAGAACAAATAAAATACATGTAACAGATGTATAAATCTGAAAATGAACACATAAAAAGATGCTTAATGATGTCATCAGTCATTTGTGAAATGTAATAAAATACCCCAAAGAATACCACTGTATTCCCCCTAGAATTAAAAAGATTGACAATACCTACTGTTGATAAGAATGTGAAGAAACTGGCACTGTCATGCACTGGTGGAAATACAAAATAATACAGACATTTGGAAAAGACTCTGGCACAT
Organism: Fukomys damarensis; assembly: GCF_012274545.1. NCBI lineage: Eukaryota > Metazoa > Chordata > Mammalia > Rodentia > Bathyergidae > Fukomys > Fukomys damarensis. The sequence goes on from NW_022900914.1 coordinate 44,005,316, forward strand.
ACCACTCCACGCAGAAATTCCACTCAGAGGTTATGAATGCAAGAGAATGGAAAACAGCATTTTTGTATGCAAATATTCCTTTTATTCATAATAGTCAATAATCCAAATGCCTATCAACTAGTGAATAAATAAGTATATTATGGTATACCCACACATTGGAATACTATTCAGCAATATAAAGGGGAAAATAATATTACATATAATAACATGAATTAATCTTAAAGGTACTTTGCAAAGTGAAAGAAGGTAGAAACAACTCAATAACTGCAGGTTTCTAAATACCTGAAATATAAGAAAAGGCAAAACTAAAAAGATATAATAAGAAAGCCCATCGGAAATTTGTGTGAACTGGAAGTAGGAGGAGATGGTTAAAGATAAAGTGACATGAAGTCAATTTTGGAGTGACAGGAATTTTCTACATCTTGAGTACAATGATACAGTGGCTGCATATCTTTGTCAAAACTGAGCTGTATACTTAAAATGGTGAGTGGAACTGTGTGTAAATCAGAATTGATTTTTTCACAATTTAAGGAAGTATTGAGGAAACTAAGGCCAACAGCCAAACTGCAAATATTCAATTCAGGTCCAGGAATTTTAGCTCAGTGGCATCATGCCTGCCTTGCAAGTTTCAAGGTCCTGAGTTCAATTCCTGGTAGTACTACTACTAATAATAATACTAATAATAACAGAAGGAGGAGGAGAAGAAAAGGAAGAGGAAGACGAAGACGAAGAAGATTGGGGATTGCAGGGTGATACTGTGCTTTGAGGCCTTTCATTTCATTCTCTCCTATTAAATTATCCCAACAATCTGGAAGTAAATATATTAATTCCCACTTTACAGATAGAAAACGAGAGGGGTCCAGAATAGCAGAATTTGAGTTTTTATTTTCAAAAGACCACATCCCATCCAGACACATCCTCACATCCTCTTGAATTTTTAGTACAGCAAATGACAGTGAAAATCTCAAAAGGGATTAGAAGGGGAAATCGTCAGTGGGTTCGCTCTCCTTGAGCGCCTCCTTTCCATGTGCTTTGGTCCTGTGCAGAGATAGCAAAAAAGTTCCACTTGTTGTTCTATTTCTGTGGTCCCCAGCAATGACTACCTGCCTCGCAGGCTTCTTCCACACCATATAAACTAAAGCACATCAGTGAGAAAATAAACTAAAAGAAATAAAACTTCAGGGCCGCTTGGCAGCTTCCTGGTCCAGAGGTACCAGCGGCCACTGGCCTTTCGGGGGCAGGCTACACACACAGCCAGAGTACAGTGAGTTCCAGGCCCAGTGATGCCCGTCAGAGCCATGGCAGTGGTGAAACTATCAGACCACAACGCTGAAAGGAAGGAAATCCAAGTCATCAGACATCCACCCTCTTCACTCTTGCAGCCTACCTCCTACTAAAGTCTGCAGCTCGCATCTCGTCCTACAGATCTTCTAGGAGGCAGGATCAGAGGAATGCGCCTACCCCACTCACCCCCGCCTCTCTCTCTCCCTCTCCCTCTCCTTCTCCCCCTTCCCCTCCCCTCCGCCCTTCTCTCTCCCCATTTTTGAAATGACTCCAGGAGTGCCAGATGTACAGACGTTTCCAGAAGAGTATGGAAGGAGAGGGCGCACATTGAGGGAACCAAGGCCCCCTGAATATGCAAGGAGTATGAGAGCCCCTCTATTCATCGCCGCGAGGTAGACTATTAAATCTCTGGAAGCCTTCCACAAGGCTCCATGACGGAGATCCATTACGGCCTCCCTCAGGTTCCATTGAACACCAGCGAACAAACATATGGCGCGTGAGTTCTAATGGAATTCCTCACCGCACGCGGGCTCTGCGCAGAGCTCTGCGCTGGAGGAAAGTAGCTTCAAGCAGCCTTTGATGGCAGCTTCTCTTGAGTGGTTTCTGCCGCGGGATTTTCCTGCTTTCACCAGGTAGGGATGTGAGGTACAGGGAAATTTGTTCTCTTTTCTTGTAAAGCATTTGGCAAGGAATGCAGAAAACTTTCCCTGTCCCCAGCTTTTAGAAGAGCTTAGGAGCCAACCTTGGACAAATTCCTGCTCCCCACACCCCACCTCTCGGTCTCCTCCTATGTAAAATAGCCACAGGCAAAACCAGTTGTCTGTGTTTTGGGTGTTGTGATAACAGAACAGCTCTGGCCAGAACTATATTTTGGAAAGCATTTCAGCTTTGAGTAAGGATCACAGTCCTCCTGGATTTTTTGTCTTCATCCCGTGTCTGTATGTTCACTGCATAAAGGAACCAACCATGTTAAAAAGAACAAATGTAGAGTATTGAGGACCTTGCTGTTAAGAAAACATCCTCTATGAGTACTCACAGGTTAGCTCTAGGGTTACTACCCTTTCCAAAAGCATACTTTTAGAAATAAAAATATCTCTTCTCTTTTTGTCTTCCCCTCCCCACTCCAAAAAAAATCACTACAGAGTAAAACCCATACTGATGATTTTGACTGATCAACTGAAGAAATTTAGATAAATTTGGCTTTTCATTAACTGCAGCTGTTGTTTCTTTCAGTGCTTTAATGCAATTTATCATGTGAACGTGCTGGCTGAGAAGCTTTGCCTGAGTTCCATTTGCCTTCAACTGTTAATCCTACCAGTATGAATCCAATTTCCATAGTGAGCCTTTTAAAAATGCCCCTTTTCCCTTTCCTTTGGATTGTTCTTATTGGAAAGTTATGCTTTCAAATCATTTCCTTCTCTTTCTCCCACCCCACTTCTCTCCCTGTTTTCTCTCTATCACATACATCATTGTCAACAGTCTATCATTCCAACCCAAAGTCAGCTTTTTTACACGTTGAAATCTGAGTGCAAAAGTTCAAAACCCCTACAGCAGTTCTCCATTTCCCCACTTCGCTCCAGCCAATCCCTATCCCCACCTACTTACTATCTTGGAACAATATTGACTGTGGTCACCAAATTCAAACACACAATTTGAGATTTCCAGCTCCAGTGACATGAAGAATGTCGTGTGGTTCCACATGACTCATCTGTGATTGAGAGCTGCAAGGTGAGGTGATAAATGACCCCCCAAACAATAGAGGCTTATTTAAATTAAACTATTATTCATTTATACAGTCTGGTGACTCATGAGTCTTGGAACAGAGGAAAAAATGAAGTAGGAGATAGCCTCAGAACTTGTTTCCTGCTAATGTTCAAAGAGTAATATGATGCTAGTCTTTATGTGGTTTCTCACTATTCTTACAACTGTAGTTACCATCTTAATTGTTATATTGTTTCTCTCAGAAGAGGAGGAGGAGACAGGCTGTGTTTCTTTGTGGATTTTTTTTGTTTGTTTGTTTTTGTTTTTCTTCTTTTCTTTTACACTATGATGGATTAAACATCAAGAATAATTAAATGCCATGGAGTGGTAGCCAATAATTGAGCACTGGTATCTTTGAGGAGAATTCACCCAGGAAAGAAGACAATAGAAACATCTTAGCATCATTTGTGTCTTTCCTGACTTCATTTATGCAGGTGGGGATCCCAGTATTTTAAACTAAAGTGAAAGAAAGAGCAGACTCCACAAGCTAATAATTATTCTGTGGTGGGAATGAGAGTGTTCAGAAGAACTGAGAGTGTTCAGAAGAACCAGACACTTATGTTGTAACATTTTCCAAAGAAAAAAAAAGGGGGAGTTTGCTCCTGTGCAGTCTGGCAAATGGAAACAACAAAGAATGTGGATCATTTCAGAGACTTTAGAAACCAGATGGGGGCATTTTCAAAGGTCCTGATTCTGGAGTTTTAAGAGAATAAAAGGGGGCAAGGAAGCAAGAGAGACATTGGCTAATTTATCAATACTTGATGGACTGGGCACAACTTCCAGTTCTATTTAAGAACCAACTACAAACAAAATTGCTAGCACATGGCTAAGAAAAAACTATATGAAATACAGGAGGCTCAGAAATGCTCACTGCAACCTTATAATTTTTTATGAAAACCAGAAGATCAAGGTCAGTAATGTTGAGAAGGACTTTGAGTTCAAGCTCATTTTGAAATGCTGAAGCCAGTCACTTGGACAATGTTCTACTCATCTTGTGAAGTACAGACATCTCAGCACACATCAGTGATTTTATTCAAGCAACAAAATTGGCCATTTTAGGAGTAGCAAAATTTGTGAGACATATACACCTTGAAAATATGTCATCCTCTACCAGTAACCCAGTGTTCTGTGAAGAGAAGTCTGTGAATTCTTATGTGTTTACCATAAGAAGTATCTCAATTCCCCCCACAGTTTGGGTGATAACTAATATCTCCGCAGAATGGCACCTACGTGTATCTCATTTCTTTTATCTGATATCTTGAATTTCTTTTCCCTGCAACTTAGTCTTCCTTAATACTAAGGCACTGACTTTTGAATCCATATTTCCTGGGTTATCTCCTTTCAGTATCACATGCTTTCAGTGGCTGGTCACTCACCCACAGGTCACAGATAAAGTAACAGACAAGCCAAAAGTCCAGCCAACAAAAACAATAAGGCCTGACCAGAAGCTGTCAGCACTTTCTAAGGAAACCAACACACAGTGCCCTGAGCTATGTGAGAGCCTGTTGGGAACAGAGAGAACAGCTGAATCATCCTAACTGCTAAGTAAACGTCAAATTCTTAAACACCAACACCAAATCACCCTTCTCTTTTTGTCTGAAGTACTACCAGTTCTTGACCTCGAAATGTGCCCTGAAACCTGGAGCTCCGCAACATCCTTGAAAAAATAGCACTTTTGCAGGATTCCAGGGAAAGAAAACAAGAGAAGCTGTGACATGGCCCATATTGAAGACTTCAAGACTGTTCTGAAAAGCTTTGGTGGAGAGCCAGCACTGCCGCTGTGCTTGAGGTGTTCGAGTTCTTTCTCCTCATTCCTCAGAGCATGTCACCCCAAAGACTCCAGTCCACAAAATCAAATGTAGCAGCATAGCAGCTGAGTTCCAACAGAGTTCCTTTCCAGATCCTCCCTTCCCAATCACCCCCTTTCCATCCCTGTTTACTGCTCTCCCCACCCCTCAGTGAGGGTGAAGTTGAGAGAAAGAAGACAGGATCCAAAAATCACCTCTCACTCTCTTAACCTGATAAAAATAAAATACATGTCAACAGTGTATATTTTTTACCACCTCAGGCCATACTTTTATCATGGCTTTTGCTAGACAACTCCTATTCAGCATTACTGTTCAAGAGTCTAGAGTAAATCAACTGGTAAATAGTTATTTGAATTTCTCCTACCATAGATATAATATGCTTTGTAGCACAATCTCGGGTTCAGTGCCAAAAGTTCAAATTCCTGACCTCCAACAAAATTTGCAGAAGAATCACCCACTATGATCATTCCCTTGGACACTCCAGCTCCCTTGGAGATGCAAGCTTCCACCCACTGTACTAACTCATTAAGAAGTGATCAAGAACTTTACACCTTATTATCTACCTTCTCAATGAGAATTAAGATTCTAAAATCTAAGGTGAGAATAGAGAGGAGATGTGCTTGATAATTATTGAACCTTCACTACATACCAGGCACTCCACCGGCACCAAGAATGTTAACAGCAGCCCAAAGGACCAGGCAGCTTACTCTCGTTTCATGAGGTCTGCAGTAACAACTTTCAACCAATGAAGAGAGTTGAAGAGTGCTCCCAAACAGAAGGGACAGAGCTGGGATTGAAATCCAGGTCTGCTCTCTCCAAGCCACTACTCTTTTTGGGAGATCACACTAATACCCCAAGTTAAGGAGGGGAGGATAGGAAAGCAATGGCTGCCCATTTGCTCTCCTTCCCCATCATTAAGAAAATGGAAGGAGACGGACTTTAGAGCCAATAAAACTCATTCCCTGTCCAGGGCTGGGATACTATCAGAGAAAAGATGACCTTATGCTAGTTTAATTGATAGAACAGATCCATGAATAGATGCCAGTGGCTCCCAGAGCCCAACTGGCCTTTGGGCAGATGCTTAAAATCACAAGCAATGCCAAAGTCTCCAAGAAAATATTTTTTTTATTTTTTTAGAGAATTGGCATTTAAAAAATGAAAAACAGGGGAAAACCACCAAAGTAATCAGATAACTCTGCTCTTTATAGTATAGCTTTGCTTAGTATTATTTTTATACTGAATTACTTGAGAAAGGCAATATTAAGATCTTTTCATGCTTGAGATCTCAAAAGACCTTAATCTAATCTGAGAGGGTCACCCTCAAAACTCTTCTCTTATGCCCAAAATGGAAGCCACAATATTTGGCCTTCCTACTGAGGTCACATAAAAAGGGCCACTAGATTACCAATTGATGAAATTTTCCATGCTGTCTCCCACTGTTTCCTGACCCCTCTTCAGGGGTTGTAAGCCTTGAATGTCACCAAGAATATGAAAACTGGCAAGAGATTATCAACTACCAACATACATGAGTCATTTTCTCTGTATAAACCTGATATTTATAAAGTATAAATATCACATATACTTTTTATATTTATCATGGAATTCCTCAAATGGAGAATCAGGCACACTTACCTGTGCAATACCTGGGCCAACACTAACTGTACGAGATGGACCTGTAGGAGTTACCTTCCTGCACAGCTAGGATATGTTCTTCCTTTAAGAATTCATCAAACAAAACACTAAAGTTGCTTGGATTTGGCCCCTGTATGCAGCCTCTTCAGCCTTAGTGAATCCCTATTCTAATTCCTGTGGTCATTTCCACCTCAACACCTTCCCAAGAGAAATCAGCAGGATAATTCTTAGAAACCAGAACTTTCTAACACTGCTGCTGACCTAAGACTTTGGCATCTTTTCTGGTCTTTTATTAAACAATTATTTGACTTGTGGGTTTAAGGTAACCTGGCACTCTCAGTAATGATGCAGACCAGGCCCACCTGGTTTCCTTATCTACCGAAAAGAGGCCTCAAAAATATAAATCAAAATAGGGACAATTGCAATATCTTACCATTTGCTCACATTAGATAACTATGTCTCATTTTTCTTGGACCAAGAGTTCTCATCCTTAATCTTGACTCAAAAACACCTGGAAGAGCTTTCAGCAGCATTATCTTAGTCACTTTCCCATTATTAAGACACAATACCCTACATCTAAAATTTAAGGTTTATTTTGGCTCACAGTTTCAGTCCACAGTCAGTAGGCTCCAAGACAGAAACAGCATGGTGGAAGGGCCTGGGTAGAAGAAAGCTGCTCACATCGTGATGTCCAGGAAACAGAAAAGGGAGGACCTGGGGTGGGAGATATGCCCAAGTCATGCTCCCAGTGACGTGCCTCTGCCACCTTTTTTTTTTTAACCAAACTCACTTCCAAACAGCACATTCAGCTATGGTTTTATCAGTGGATTAATCGCTGATGAGTTTAGCACCCCTCCGATCCAATCACCTTCCTCTGAACACCACGTCTGAACACGTGAGACTTTGGAGAGACTTTCTAAATCTAAACCATAACAAGACCTGTGCATGGGTTTCATCCCAGAGATTCTAATTCATTTGCTCTGATCTAGCATTAATGCTTTCTAAAAGCTCTCCAAGCGATTCAAGATTGAGAATCACTGTTCAACCTAGATCATATTCCAACACACATGACAGCTTCCCTTTTATTCTTCCAAAAACTTGAATGTTTATATTTCAAGCAAACTAATTCTGTGGATCTCAGGGGTGAGAGAAAGTCTTTAGCCTCAACAGTGCTGGGCATGTCTCAGGATTCATTTACAACCAGCTAACACAAGTACGACTCCTCCTTTGCTTCATTCTTTTTAATCCAGGTCTCTGGGCAAAGGACTCTTTAGTAGCTGTATATGCGGGAGAAGCTCTGCTTTATGGACCAGACTTAGATTCAGAGAGGAAACTCTCCCTTCATAAAAGTCTTCAGCAGAAAAGAAATGGAAGTAAGTGATCCTGGGGACTCCAGGACACTGGGAAAAGATCTACAGGCCTAATGAATTAGGATGACTGAAAATCAAGCTGATCTACATTGCATTCTTAACAATAACCCAAGCCTTCAAAGAAAGAGAGAGAGAGAAGGGGCAAAAGGGCAATAGATCCCCACTATAACACTAGGAATGGGTATCTGCAGTTTATCTCTGGACAGGGACTCTGAGCAACATATCTGGATTTCAAATAAAAACATCTAAATTAACCACATACGCTATTGGTTATAAAATATTTCACAGGAAAAGGTTACAAATATTATTGACAAGTATCACCTTTTACAAAATAGAAATACTTGAGGGAGCAGATCAAACTGTGAAAACTATGCCTATCAAAGCTCACCTCAATATTGCCTCGATAGTTGTCATTAGGTAAAAACAGATTTACCAAAAAGGAAGCATCTCTGTCTTCCACTGTGACCAGCTCCAAACCTTGAAACATCATTGGTAACTCCCTGTAGCAGAGGCTTTCTAAAGTCTTCTATCCACTGTTCTTATTTAAGAGATGTGGAAACAAAGGCCAGAAAAGAGAGATGTGGAGATAATGTCACCAATCACATTAAAGCTTATCTAAGGCCAGAATCCATGGGTCCTGGCTACTCCATCAGGGTTTCTTTTACTAAACAGAGCAGCCACGGGACAGGTGCTCCCATACATGGACCTTTTGGGGTGAGGGTGAAAGACACAGTAAGGGTGCTTCCCTGAGAGAACATGTGTCTGACAAGAAGTAGAGACAAAAATTTGTCAAAATTTGGACAAAAGCATGTAATTCAAGTTCTGACACAGATGTAATATCTGGTAATATGGGTGGGATAGGACCTTCGAGAACCTTCTCAAGGGTGTTTTAAGGGAACAGCAAGCACAAAACTTAAAAACAACTGCCCCCAGCTGCTCTGGGGGGGGTCGCTGTACTCTGACTGCAGCTGTGGAGAATTGTTGTTGAATTCCATTCTCCGTGTTGCTCTAAAAGCATTTCAAAGAGGTTCAGAAAGAGCTGGGTGCACTTTGGCAAATTGAAAACTATTTGTGACTAACCATCCATCACCATCTCTCAACTTCACCATCAGAAAGAAGTGGGGGCCAAGGGGGCAGAAGGCCAGACCCATGTCAGGAGGGATGCTCGCATTCCCAGTTGCCCCTGTCTCTCTGGGCAACCCTAGAATAATATATGTCCCTTTGTGTCCCTACTAAGGAGATTTTAGAAGTTAAAAAAAAAAAAAAGATTAAGGAGCTGCAGACACTTCTGTTTGACATATACCTGCTACTCAGGAATTGTAAGCATCTGTGAAGTTAAAATAGAAAGTCCTTCCCATGAACATTCTTCTATAAACACTAATTCTGGAGACACAGAAACACTAATTCCTTTGCTCCATTCCCACCCACTATAATTGCCTCAAAGCCAGGGACATTTGTTAAGAATCGTTGTTATTCTGTCTTATAGAATAAAAACGTTACCACAACTCTTCCTGAGACTTACACAGAATGTGTTTTTTGACAAGTGGTGAGGAAGAAAAGAAAATGATGACGCTTAGAAAAAAGAGACATATTTTATAACCCCATTAATGTAAAGTTCAAAAATAGGCCAGGCTGCACTGTAAAGTTTAGGGATGACTTCTAAGGTGAAAAGCCAGGAATTAATTCCTGTAAGCCTTAGAAAAATGGTTAATTTGGGAGTACCAGGGAGGGTAGTGGTAGGTAGATGCATACAGTGGCCAGCAGACTTTGAAGAACAAGTGATGTCCTACTTCTTAACCTGAGGGGTTGCATGAATGCCTACCAAGTCACTAAATTGCACTGGCTGTGCTCAAACTTTCGATCCTGCCTCAGCCTCCCAGAGTACTAGGATGATAAGTGTGTGCCACCATGCTCAGCTTTCACAAACCTTTTCAAAATCATTTCACAATGGCTTTTTTTGAAGATCAAAATGAAGGGATGTATCTCAGCACCTAGCCCCTTCACCTGTATAAAACCTCATTTGATCATTTTCTCACTCAAGGCATGGACAATCCAAGGAGTGACATGCTGGGTACAAAAATTAAGGAGGAAGTAAAGTTTAGCCCCTGACTCTATCCTGGTCTCTAGGTTTTAGAAGGTAACAGATTGGACTCTTTGAACTGCTCATTTTCAGAAGTTAATTTAGTCATATGAAGTGCTCTGCAAATATTTTTAAAGGAATGAGAGATTTCAAAGGGGTGCTTATAAGAAGGTAATATTAGACAAAAACATAATGAGGGCTATGCTGGTATAATTGCATTGTGGGCTGGGGCCCACTCATCCTGGCTCTTCTTTTGGCTCTACAGTGGCCTCACAGGCACTTGGAGAGACCTCTTAGACTCTTTAGGATATAGTTTAAAGCCACAGGTCTGAGGAATAACCATTTGTTACCTGCTAATAACCTAGAGATCAGGAAAGTAGTTAGGAACTGGGATATGGGAGAGATAAGCAGTCTTCTTCTTAGAACTAAGATGGGAAGCATTTAGGTGCCAGGTGGTGAGGGACTTGGCATAAGACTCAGGACAGCTAGTGAGCACTGTCTACTACCATTGAGATGGGTGGCATGCTGACTGGGGACCGAGTGTGCACATGAGCGTAAGAACGTGTCCAAAGGAGAAAAGAACATAAAGAGAAACCCCTCCTAAAAGCCAAAAATAATAAAAGAAGAAGTCTGAGTTATTCAGGAGCTGGAATAAAAAGGGAGATGAGGGACACTATGGTGGAGCAAGAGACTGAGTTGGAGAGAGAGGACAGAAAAAAGAAAGAAATTTTAGGGTGGAATGAGGAAAAAAGAGAAAAGAGAGAGGGAAAGAAAAAGAATTTAAAGGTCCTCTTTCAGGCTATCTCTGATCTCATATTATACCACATGCACAAGGAAACACAGCTTCCAAATGTCCCTGGGGAGTCTTGCTAATAGTGAGAGTGGTAGGCAACACAGAAAGTCTACAGGGAAAAGCTTTGGGTCACACAGAGCTTTGTGTAGCTTTCAAATAGCAAGTAAACAATGCCAGCCCCATGTCCCATAGGGACCGAAGCAAAAAGGCTGATTTTTCAGTAGGGCATGTACCATGGCAAATGGTCAAGCCTCTCCTTTCCTTCTTTCCCCCTTCTTGAAATGAAACAGAGAGACTAGAAGCATTCATCAAGTGGTTCTCTAAATTTCTCCAAGTAAAAGAGAAAGAGGAATACTTCACATTGGCCTTTGTCTTAGTCAATTAACGATGCTATTTTTTTTAAAAAAATACCATAGTCTGGGTAGTTTCCAACCAACAGAAATTTATTTCCCACAGTTCTAGACTGGAAGTGCAAGATCAAGTGACCAGCAGATTTGGTATCTGAAGATGACTCCTTTCTTGGCTCTTTCTCTGTGCCTTCACATGGCAGAGGGGGTGAGCTAGCTCTCTGGGGTCTCTTTTAGAAGGTCACTAATCCCATTTATAAGGGCTCCAGGCTCAAGACTTCATTAGCTCCAAAAGGCGCCACCTCCTAATACTACCACCTCAGGGTTAGGATTTCAATGCCTGAACTTGAGCAGGACACAAACACTAAGCCCATAGCAGACTTTAAGCTACGAGGCCTTTCAAACAGTTATCTCCAGACTGAAAATCCTTGCTTCAGGCTGGACACATCTTTTGTTCTTTTTCAAATCAAAGAGAACAGAACAGGAAAAGGTGAATACATCTGTTTGGGTTCTCCAGATCACAGTCAAGCACTTCCCTATTTCATCAGATCCCCACCCCAGTGCCCCAGCCAGACTGTAACTCCAAGGAGCCATTCGGGCAGCTGTGCTTCTCTGATGTGTGTGTATCGGGGGAGGAATGCAGTATTCAGAAAATAGTACGTGCTCATAAATATTAAGTAGCAGTAATAAGAGTAACAGCAATGATGATGGTATATATTAGCAGCCAAGGAATTGCTATGCTGGGGCTTTTCAGTGTGTCCCTATTAACACTGAGAATGTGGATAGGAGTTGTGGAGGTCCCCAGGAAACAGTAGTACAAGCAGAGAATTTACTAAATCTGCACTCAGTCACTTGGTATTTGAAGATCTGCAAAGTGTCAGGGCTGATAAGAACTATTCTGGCCTGTGTTTGCTAAGAAGCCAATTGAGAGACAGAGTTCCTCCATCAAGGCAAGATGTTCTGGTTACCCTCAGAGTCATGCTTAGCACAACTGTGAAAGTCACCTGGTGAGCACCTGTGTGTTGCCTTCTGTGAGCTTCCTGAGAGAAAGGACCTGGTGGACAGTGACAAACAAGAATATTCCTAGGGTATCCCCACCATGGAACAGCTGCGCTGAGTGCTAGTTACCTCCGGAAAAGTCCCTTAGCGATCCCCCAGCACCCACTTTCTCATTCCTGACAAATAAAAGTTGAAATTCGTCTTGAGAAAACTTTCACTCTTTAATAGCATTCTTCCTCCTCCTAGGAATCCAGGGATGGCGCTCCCTACCATGCTGTGGCTCCGAGAGGATGGCAACGCTGGGATAATCCAGCAATTCTCTGCCTCTTCGTCACAGGACACTGTCACAGTCGTAAAAATAACTGATGTTGCCAATAACTTTTATTTGTTTGGAGCTGCACCTACCATCATTACCTCATTAAAAGTGAAAATAAATATTTAAAATACTTATTGGCTAATCTGTTTGAAAATAGCAATACCAAATCAATTATATATTACCACAAAGAGCATTTTTATTTTTTAAAAAACTATATATCAAAATAAATAGATGAAAAGACTGGAAATGTTCTACATTTGAAAAAATGCTTTGCCTAGCTTAATAAAAGCTAGATTCTCATATTTGCTTCTGCATTGTCTACTGAGATTGCTTTGTTTGAAACATATAAAGAAAATCGCCACTCAGAGAAATGTGCAAAATTTTAAAAAGATATTTAATTTAAGTAATTTCAGATTATTATGGATATTCTTTTTTGACATTACACCAACGCTTGACTGTGCCAATGCAATATTCCACAAAACTTCACCAGCACTAATAAAGAATCTCATCATTCAACTTTTCAGATTCGGTTACATTAAAGTCTAGTAGTCTGTCTTGTACTTTGAATGGAATGTTTATCTATGCATAGTTTTAAAACATTATGTCTCTGTCATTTTGAAAATACTGGTCTATTGAGTTATTAGGTCTTCCAAATGTGGATAATGGAAAATTGCACTACTCAGTTGTCATAAAATGAGAGTGAAAAAAGCAAATAATATCTTAGTATTATAATAATACCTTGGTTCAAGAATGCTTTTGTTTACAAAGAATTTGGTTTGCAAAGAGAAGCATTCAGCAAAACTTTGCTTCCATTAGCAAACTCTGCATTGGGTAAGAGACACAGTCACAGCCATCTTCCCACACCAACACAAATGCAGCCACCTTCTCCCAAACTGTAAAAATGTAAGTTCATCAAACAAGGTATCACTGTATTTTGAAAATAATAGTTTTGATCTTGGAGAGTTCCAAGGATCTCTGGACCACACTCTGAGAATTGTTGGCTTAATTTATCACATAAAGCAATAGCTGTGAATATGAAATTGATTTTTTTTTTTTTTTTTT
>NW_022900914.1:44018928-44046820 GCF_012274545.1 Fukomys damarensis
TGAAATTTTTTTTTTTTTTTTTTTTTTTGGTACCAGAGATGGAACTCAGGCCCTTGTGTTTGCAAGGCAGGCACCAGAACCACTGAGCTAAATCCCTGCCCTGTGAATATGAAATTGAGAGAATTATCCTTACTCCCAGTTGAATGGCAATCCACTTCCCTCTGTTGCTCCTCCTTTCAGACTCTACAAGTGAGTGAGTCCAGAGGGAAGCTTGCAGACAGTTACACTCTGTGAACTACTCACTGCCCCATCAACACCCTGGAGAAATGTTCCCTATAACTGATTGTGTTCTAGTGAATATTTAAACACCAAATTGCCAGGAAGAAAGCATTTCTTTTAGCATTTTTCAGTTTCTGTGGTATAATAACTCTCATTGTGGCTGATTGCAAGCTACCAACAGGACAACACTAAACAAGTTCCTTAGACAAGACGTGAACAGTTGGTACTCACTACCTTAGCTCCTGAACACCATTGAGAGGCATAGACCCACCTCCAGTGGAAACAGTGTCCAAGAATGTGCAACTGTTTTGTTTTATCTTCTCTGGCAATAGATCACTTACACTCTTGCAAAATACAAAATACATTTGCCCCTTCCCAACACCCAGCCTTAACCCATTACAATGTTAGGCTTAGGGTCAAGGCCTCTTTCAAGTCATCTATATCAAGTCCAGTTCTGGATAATACTCCTAAAATGTGGTTGTTAGGTACAGCTGCTAAAGTACACAGTTCCTGCTGACTTGAAGATCTATGCACTAAAAAAGAAACAAATGATTTGCCATTATCATACCCACCATACACCAGTGAAATCCAGCCAAGATAATCTAATAGATACTCTGGTCAAAAAGTGAGAAGATATGAGGTATGTAACAACACTTGGTCCATAGCAGTTTTGAAATCCAGCCAAGCATGTCACCAGCTCCTTGATTAGGCCTAGGACTACTCCTGAAAATTATTCTCTCTTGGCCCTGCTCTCTGGGCTCTTGATTCTTACTCCAAGTCATCTTCTTTGCACAAGAATTGAGCCATTTATCATATCTTCTCCTCAAGTCAATAATAATTGCAATATCTTAGTGAATCATGCTTACAAATAATGTTTGTAAATACATAGGTAGATACATGCATACATATATAGATAACATATATGACTGACAGATAAGTGGAATGTTTTTACCTAAGTGAGGCCTGCTGTACACAGTGGTTTGCCCCACTGCCTTCTACCCTTAATTGTATATCCTGGAGTTCATTTCCTAAGAACATTTGTAAATCTACCTCTATTTTTCTTTCCTAGCTCAATTTATGACTCATTCCCCACCTCAGTGGAACTTTGATAACGTCTCTCTATTACACACTTCCACAGTCCTGGGCTTTCTCCTTTTAAAGCTAATTGCATTCAATGATATTCAGCGATAACAAGCAGTTGTATAAGGTCCACACTTATTACGTGACAGACATTATTCCAAGACTTTATGTTTGCTCACTTAACCCCGGCAATACTTAGGTACCACTAGGGTGTGTCACTTCCCAAGGGCCACACACCTAGAGATAACAGAGCTAGAGTCAAACCCAGGCCCTCTGGTCCCAGCGTCCATGCTCTTTGTCAGCTTTCTATGCTTCCTCTCACATACTGCCTCCACCCAGTGAGGGCTCAATGTTTGTTTTTTTCTCCCTAGACCTGACTGAAGGGTAGGGATAGTGTTGCTGTTGTCCAGTGTCAAATCCCCTAGTAGTTGCTCCATAAATATCTGTGAATTCAGTGCCAATTATGATGCCGTGTTCTAGATATTCTCTACTATTGGTCATTATGCCAAGCATTTCACATGTATTTTCTCGATCCACAAATTGCAGGATTATTACCTCAGAGGAGCAAACTGAGGTGGAATCTAGGTTGAATTCAGGTCTGTCTGACTCCGGTGCATGGATGCACTTAACCTCTGTGCCAGGCTCACCACTCTTGCTGAAGTTCACCAACCTCATCCCCTTCTGCAAGTGCAAACACTGAGCACTCAGAACCAGCTCGTGCTTCTCTAGCAGGCTTGCTACCATTTCTACTATTCAAAATAGAGAGTTAGAAGGGGTTTGTTTAATATTATTGCTATTATTACTATAATTATCAAAGAAGTATCTTCCACTCCCAGAAGTCCATTAGCTCTCAGTGCAGTTAAATGTTAATACATCATAACACACTAAACACCATCTCAATTGTCACAGAGAATGACACAAGACAGCCAAATTCCTGAAAAGTGTAGAAGGTATACGTGTGTCACTCAGCCAGTCTTAATACTTTAAAGTCTTAAATTTGGGAAAGGGGGAAATCCTAGAAATACATTCATTGAGGTAAGGCTGACTAGTTCACATTTACTGCAAATCCAGTAGACCGGTTTCCCCATCGAGCATAATTGAACTTGAAACATCACAGGTGGCCTGTAATAAGCATGGCCCTGGCCCTGCCACCTGGCTCACAGTGCCATGGTCTCACACTGCCCTCTGCAGTCCAACTGCATTCTCCACACTGTTCCCTCAACCAGTCCACAATATCAAAACTTGGGAATCTTCCACATTACTGCTCCTCCAGATTTACCACTACTACTTATTTTTGGTCTGGTGACAAAAAATATAATAAAATACCATTTAACTTTCCACCCATACAGGTACAGTATCAATTCTTATTTGTTCCCCTAGAGCTGATGCATTTGGAAAGCACAGCTTTGGTAGCTCATTCAGAACATTCTTTTCCTGTAAGAGGACAAACCCAGGTCCCCCAGACCAGTCTGATTTGCACACCCTGAGTTCTCCCCCAGATCATCTCCATTCTACAATACAGCATGCAGCCCCTGAAGAGAAGATAGGTGCTGTCTAGGTAAAAAAAACATGTTGAGTCAAGAGAGAAATAATCCAAAGGAAAGAAACACAGGGCTCTGCAGGCTCAAATTATCATCCAAGAAGAAAAATCTTTAACAGATATATGTACTGAAAGAACAACAAATACCTGTCCTAAAACCCAAAATAAATACATTATTGAAGATTAGGAAAAATTTTTTTCTAGTGTACTTCTTTTGGAGTTTAAATAATATGTCGGTATAAGGGGTGTGTGTGTGTGTGTGTGTATGTGTGTTTGTGTGTGTGTGTGTGTCTACGCTCTCCTAGAAAATTTTGTAAGTTATTTGGAAAAAGTCATTATATTTCAACATCTAGTACTCCAAAACAGACAGAATAAATCCCCTTGGCAAACTTACCACCAGCCTGCCAGATGTTCTTAAAAATCTTCTTTCACGCTGCCCCCTCAACACATACACACACACACACACACACACACACACACACACACACAATTATAATCACCTTGCTAATGCCTTTGTTCTACAAAGTGCTTTCTTTTCTGAAAATTCAGCTCAAGACCACAGTTAAACTATTCCAAACCATTTTATGTCAAGTTCTTGGGCTTTTTCGTAACTGGGCAAAGTTGACGCTGTTTTTTTGAACTATGAAGTTTGAAGATAAATAGATGAGAATTTGATGGGGGTGCAAGGAGACCTTTATCTGACAAAGAGAAAAGATAATGCTCAGGTTTGGAAACTTCACAGGTGGAGTTAAAGAGGACTTACGGAAAAGTTCAAAATACCCAAAAAGTGACATCTGTTTGCTTCCAGCTCAGGTTCAGGCTCCTCAAGGTACTCAAGGTTCTTCTATTTCTGTCCAAAACCAGCCTCTCATAACTTCAACTTCCCGCTGCTCCAAGCAGGGATTCTCCAGCATCATTACTCTATTTCCACTCCTCTCTTCTTCGCAGCACTCACTTGTCCATTTCCGTAACTGTGTCTGTCCTGGAAGAGATAGTGAAAAACCCTTGTAGATAATGAAGTGGGTGACCGCTCCAGATAATGAAGTGGGTGTTCTGCCTGGGGACAATTCTCATTCATCTTTTTCTACATCCATCCAACACCATGCTGCTTAGAGACATCCTCAGGCCTTTTCCCTCTGCTCACTAAGAAGATGGCTTGAGGCTAGATACTATGCAGTTAGCAGGCTAGGCGGCTGGGTTCCTAGACTGCACTGCTGGGCAAACCCCCTGATGACCACATTGGATGAGGAGATCCATGGAGCAACAGCTGATCTGCTCTAAGTAGCGATCATCATGCCCAACAGATTCCAGGCATTTTCTGGGCACTCGGTACACTTTAATTAAATGAATGAATAAAACACTGGCAGGAAAAAAATGGAGAGTAACTGCCTGGGGTCACATATGCTAGGAAATATGTCAATCCACTGATAAACTCCAGCTCATCAGCAAACAAGGAAAAATACTGAGAGCCCATTTAAAATGATTTGATAGCTTTGCCCATTACTCCTTATTGTACAATCACAATCTTAAAAGGCTAGTCCAATTGTTTGTTATTTGAACACACACACACACACACACACACACACAATCACTCCATTGGCATGAACAGATCTGTATGGAGTTTCTGACACAGCCCCTCACCATGTCACCAAAGCTCTGAAGGGAGAGCCATGGAGGTGAGCAGAAAGGATTTTTTCAGACAGTTGGATCTTTTTGTATAGGACACCACCCCACCGGTCAAGAGAGGGCATGATTTGTAATCTATACCAATTAGTGAGGCACGTGTCCTCTGTCAATATGAAGACACTTCCTCTGATTTGAAGGAGGAGATCCCACTCTCGCTCTCCAGCTTTTTCCTTTTCACGCCCTGATTTTAAATATAAATAAATAGGTGCAAGAAAGAAAAGAAAAAGAAAATACAAGATCAGCCCAGGGTATCCAGCCAGTGTTTCCAAACAGCCTTTGGAGAGTGTGGATTTTTTTGTAAATATGATTCTTACTTGTACCAGCCCTTCAGCATTCACCTTCTGAAGTCTCCAGAACATAGGTAAGAAGGTATAAGGCTTTTTAGGGGTTTTCTTGGAGTTCTGTCTTAATTTTATTAAAAAAAAAAAAAAAAAAAAAATCCCAGACCAAACTGCCTGGTCTTTTTCCCCCATGAAAATTTTACTTTTCCGTCTCCAGAGTTGTTAAGCAGAGCTGTAGGAGGAAACTATTTTTTCCTTTGGGTCAATTGATATATATGGTCACTCAAAGCCTTGAATTAAAATCCCGTAAGATCATCCAAGCCATCCAGCACAAAGCTATGATAAGCTACTTTTTACAGTATCAACAATTTAAAGGGGAAAACGTTTTTCTCAAAGATTCCATGGCTTCAGAATCAGAAATGGGATTATACCATGTTTCAACCTGACAGTCCCACAAGCTAGCGATAGAGAACAGTAAAAACTATTGTCAACATCCAGAGTTGTTTTATTATTAAGCAACATGGATTTTCAAATCACCAAAGGATATCTATTCTCAATTCTTTTTGTTGTAGACTGTATTAGTGACTAAGTTGGGATAAAACCAAAAAGAAAGGGGGGGATATGGAGAGGAGGAGAGAAAGAAAGAAAGGAGAGAGACGTGTAAGAATTCTGGGGTGGCAATGTCTCTTCAAATTCAAAGCCAAGGGCCAGGAATTTTGCCTCATAAGCACAATGTCCTGAGTTCGATCCCCAGTACAAAAAATAAAATTTAAAGCCAAGAATGAGCAGCTAGATTTGAAAAATGACTAAAAGACTGAGACTAAAGGCTAGAAAATCTTTGGGACAGGGCCCTGGTCCCATCAAACATAGTAGAGGAGCATCGTGAGATCAAGCATGGTGATGACTCTTACAGAGCGAGGCAGTCTGGTGTTGAACTGTGTAGATTCCTCAGAATATATCTACTATATAAATACTTTCAAGCTAGTGAGGATACAGAAACAGTAAATTACATAGTAGCCCAAAGCATATTTTGCAGATTTCTAGACCATAGCAATTAGAAATGTATGCATTATGAATTGAAACACTCTACTCTGTGATGGTAAAAATAACTCATATTTGACAACTAAACTTAGGACCTTTAAGGGGCAACAACCCAGAACCAGCCTTAGAAGGAAACAAAATGTTTATGTGCCAGTATTTGAGGGAGCCCCTGAAGATGGAAGGATCCTGGGCAAATACGAAGGGCAAGAGGAATGTGAAAGTTAAGAAACTACCATAATAAGGAGGTAATGTTCAGAGTCTAAAAAATATTTTGAAATTGTCTTCTGCAAAATTGTATGATATTATGTGTCCATAAATCCATAAGTACTTATAGCCTGGGGATTTATTCTAATTAATATTTCCCCAAGAAAAATAATTTGTAGTATGAAGATATTCATTGTAATATTATTTAGGATAGTGAGAAATCATAAACATTTTAAGTTCCCAATAATAAGCAAGCTGATATGTAAATTATGGTAGATCTACTTGGAAGATTATACGGCCACTGAAAAAGGTAATTATAAAAAATTAGGTAGCAATTTGGAGAAAATGAACATGAAAAATGCTAAACCCCAAGGAAGCAAGTCACAAAATTTTATGAATACCATAATTAAGCCATGTTAAAATATGTTTCTATGAAACAAAGCAAATAAGGACTTCTCATTGAAAATGTTTGTATAACAGAGTCTTTGCTTTAGGGATTTAGTGTGATGCTACTAGATTATTTATAATTTTTTAAAATTTACAAGCAGTGAGCTCTGCTACTTTCTTGTGTTCAGCACTCAGTCTTCACCTAGAATGTGCCTCATGCTAAAAATATGACTTCTAGTACTAGGCCGAAATTCCAGCTTCCCAAGAAAACCCACTGAAATCCGAAGTCCCGGGCCAGCACATGCCCCTCTGCTCCAACACTGCCTTTACATCCACTGTGCCTGAAAACAACTGGAACCATTCAGAAACCCAAATGGATTCCTGGGAGTTCCAAACCCACCAAGAAAAATGCCAGACAACTCCAGCAGCAGCAAGTTTAGTCTTACAGTTTTAATTTATTTTCTCTAAGCACTAGGAGAAGTTAGCTGATCAACTAAGAGGAAAACCGATACTTTGCCTGTTCGGTAGTGTGGCATTCACACAGGCGAATGCCACGTCTTTTGTCCCAGAGTTCCAGGGCAAGCTCTGCCAGGAGAGTTTTTATCAGTATAATTAACACAAAGGCCTCTCTCTGTCTTAAAAACACAGGCTTCCCATACCGGATAAGATGCACCAGACACTGTTTCCTGCACGGCACAAAAACTCCTTTCCCCAACCCATTTCTGGGTTTCATTAAGGCCCACGGGTGCCTCCAACTTATTTATTTAGGAAACACTGTTATTGTCTTAATGTAAACAGAACTCGAGATCAGTTGACAGTTGGAATGGTCCAGCAGAAAGGTTTTCAAAGGCGCCTCCTTGGAAAGGGGGTCTCTCCATTCAGCCCCCGGTTCCTGTATCATACTGCCAGCACTGTTCGCAAAATAAACAAATGTTTGTTTTACAACATGGCAAAGGGGGCTCCCCCTCATCGCTGGCCAGATATGAAAACAAACTTTCACATATAAGGGCTTTTGATACACATGACTTACTTGGATGACAAGGGGCTCACTGGGAAGTGCTTAAAGCTTATTAATATCGCACAAAAGACTTTTGTGTATCATTTCGCCGGACTGCCTGGGAATCACAAGATTCAAGCCACCACCCGGCTAGTGTCCTAGCATTTCAGCAGCCATAATGTGTGGAGATTGCGAAAGCACTGCTGATTTGGAGCCAAAAACAAACGCTCCACATACCCAGGTTAAAGAGCTCCCAACTGCCCCTCTCTGAGAACGTACGAGAGAAGGGGTAAGAGCTCCCCCTACAGGTGTAAAAAGATGCTTTGAACTTTTCTGTTTGTTAGGGAGCGTCTGCCTTCCAGCAAGCATGGACCCTGGGGCCTGCCTACATCAGGACATTGCCCTTCCTGTTCAAAAAGACTGGGCCTTTAACACTGGGATTTTTCTCTTTTGGGCTGACTAGCTCTGCCTTAGGAGTCTTAGGAGACGTTAGTACTCTAAAAGCACATGATCAAAAATTAGTTATTTAGGCATTAATTTTATGCAACTACATACATTTCAAGCTTTGGGGGAGGAAAGTGAGCAAATAAGATAGTCTGAGTCCTCTAGACTTCCTGTCCAATATAGTAGCTATCAGCTACTTGTGGCTTTGGCCACTAAAATGTACTACCTAGCCCAAATGGAGGTGTGCTGTAAAAGAACATAAAACAAACTGTTGATTTTTCACTTTAATCATTGTTGAAATAATAATGCTTGGGATATATGAGGGTAAATAAAGTGTATTAAAGTCAAATTCACCTATTTTTCATGTATTTAAAATCTGACTACTAGAAAATATAAAGTTATACGTATATCATACACATATCCCTTCTACTAGACAGTGCTAATCTAGGCAATTGGTATATTATAGAAACTTAAGGCTTATAAAAATAATAACATTTTGAGTCCATAACTTTAGTCTTTTATGCCAGATGAGTTAATGATTTTCTTAAGTACACTAATTCCATTCGTACTTTAATCTGTTGAAAAGTTGTATTTCTAAAAAAAAACAACTATTTCTCTGCAATTATCAGTTTGTTTTATGTAAAGTCTAAGCAAAGTGGCAGTAAACTCTTCAGTTTAAATTCAGCTTACTTATACTGAGAAACAGTTTCAAAAATAAGAACATACAGGTATTTCTCTCCATAAGATCTTTCCTTCTCCTGGCCATAACCTTTATGTATTTAAAGTTATTTTAAGAGGAAGAAATTCCCTTTACCAGAACAGTCTTGCAAAATTGTTTTCAGGTCACCAGACAGCAGATATTTGCTTATTCCCTTCTGTAACAGGCATCCTAACCCCTCTAATCAATCCTCTTTGTAAGCAATCTTTGAGATGTGTGAGATAAATGAGATTACATGGGAAATCTGTGGTCCTAAACATGGTTAGACCACCAAAATCACAGTAGTATTTTAGACAAATGGCTGAAAACTCACTAATAGTAGGGAATGTTGCCACCCTTACTACTTTTTCTTCTCCTCCTCCTCCTCCTGCTCCTGCTCTTTCTTCCCTTCCCCTTCCTTTTCTCTTTCTTTCATCACTGGAGGTTAAACCCAAGGCCTTCATACTGACTTACATGCCTAGCCCCTTTATTATTTTTTATTTTGTGACCAGGTCTTATTAGGTTACTAATTAGCCAAGGTTGGGCTCAAACTTGTGATACGCTTGCCTCAACTTCTAGGAGCACTGGAATTAAAGGCTTGTATCACCAAGCCCAATATTAATATTTTCTTATTGATTAGGTAAGGAAATGAACCAACATTTCTTAAATACTTTTTGTATGCCTGCTTTCTTGGAGGGTATCTCCTCAATTTTCTCAGTATCCTATAATCTTACAAAGAAACTGTGATTCAGACTGCTAATTTTCCAACAGTCCTGAAATTTATGTTGGTACATCTTAAATGTCCACGTGAGCTTCCATTATTATGGGTATTAGATGAGAAATTAGTCAAGCAGACATGAAACTTGCTCAAAGATAAACACTATATAAGTAATTGATTTGGAATAAAACATCTGTCCTGGGTGCTTGGATCTTAGAATCTCATGATTTCTTGACTGCAATTCCTTATTGATTTCAAGGGTCAAGCAATGTTGGTTGTTGATAAAGGATATATATCAATACAATCATGGCTGAAGTCACCATCTTAATATCTGAATGAGATCTGAATGGTACCAGCAGCTTTCTTTGATAAACATGCTCAGATGTTGCCTGTGATCACCAAACCCACCAAAAAATAGAAAACCAGCAAAGAATATTTAGTTTTCCCATATATATTACCTTAGATTTATCCTGTTTATTTTGGACCAAAAATGTCCTGAGTTATTACTGAAATATGAATGATTTCTGTGAAGAGAGCAAAGCCTAAGGCTCATGAGAATCTTTCTGAAATTATGCCTTAAAATTTTGCACAGGTAGGCAAAAGGGGCTCCAAAGCTCAAAAACAAATATTCAAGAGAAAGCTGCTACAATGTAGATACGTAGTGAGCAGAGGCAGTGCCCCATGTCCTCAGAGCCTCTCCCAGCACAGGGTGTAAGTCAAAAGTAGATGAGATTAGCAAAGCAAATTGTGGCTACCATCTTTGCTATTACAGATGAAACTGCTAAGGAAACAAACAAGGATTTTAGTGATAAATTGGTACAAAACAGGGCTCCTGCTGAATAGGTACAAAGAGAAAAATCTGGAGTGGGACCCAAGACCCTCATCATTCTCCCAACAGACAGAAATGATGGCTCTGGAAAAGAGAGGCTATAACCCTTCCGCCTGAACCGTGTTTCTGGGTTACGGTTTTTGGAGAGCACTGGAGTAGGACAGGATATTCTCTGAAGATATTTTCTGGTATGATTTTCCATTTGACCTTATTATTCTGGTGTGGTTGCCAGCACCTTATAATCCTAGCATTGTATTCACAAGCAATCACTCTGCTCATTAGCAGAAGCTGAGTCCAACTTTGCTCTTGTAGGAGCTTGTGAATCAGCGTGGACCAGCAGGCAGTGTTTCCAGGAGCTGGCTGCAAAGAAACAAGGACTCTACTCATTGGGGAGAGGCATGTGTATCTGTTAGAAATTGCATTTGACTGCTAGTAGCCATGTCTGGAAATAACAGTGATGAAATACATTTGTTTCCTCCTCATGTGAAGAAGTCCAGAGTGAGGGCAGTCCTGAATTATATGGCAGTGCCATAGTGTCAGGCCTCTTCTCTGTCACGGACACAACATTGTTTCTACCTTCAGAGTTCCCTGGTGATCTGAGATGGCTGTTGGCAGGAGGCTCCATATCCATATCCAGACATGGAGCAGCAAAAATGCACAGAATAAAAGGGAGTCCATGTCAGCCATTGTTCCCTTCTCAGAGAATTTTCCTGGAAGTCTCACTCACTCAACAAAGCAATTTCTTAATGTAGCTTGCTAACTTACAGTTAACTGACAAGCTAAATACAACTGAATAAAACCAGTTTTATAAACAGACAAGGGGAGAAAAATGAATATCAACCTAGTAACTTCCTAATCCTCAGTTTGCTTCAGAGGCAAGTAAAAGACATCTCAAAAGGAGAGTTATATCCAGTGTGGAATATTTCAACCTTTATAACCAAATTAACAATAAGCATCATAATCACCGGGCCACAGAATACACTCATGACTTGTGTTACACTGAGGGATTTTTTATTTCTTAAGATTTTTTGCAACCTGTGACAACTCTCTATTAAAATTTCTGGATACAAAGAACATTGTTCCTGGTCACAACGTTGCCAACATCCACAACAGTTAACATTCCACCTAAGAGCTAGATAAAGAGAAATATTAAAACCCATCATGCAGGTTCAACTGCCTTGCTCTGTTGAATATAATGTAGCTGAGGAAGAAAAGAAAACTGCTATACAAGTTCCCAGGTACAAATACAACAGGTGACGTGGGTGACCACAGTATCTAGATTATATGAACCTGGATTTTCACAGTCACTTAAGTATGTGATGTGAAAGTATGTTTGGTAACAGGGTGCAGAGAAGTAAGAAAGTGCCACACAGGGCTGGGGATTTGGCTCAGTGGTTCCGCCACCTGCCTCTCAAGTGCAAGGACTGGAGTTCAATCCCCAGTACCAAAAAAAAAAAAAAAAGAGAGAGAGAGAAAGTGCCACACATAGTAAAGGTCACATTGATGACAATAATGATATGAGTAATTTTTAAACTCCATTATTATTATAATAATATAAGGATGAAGATGATCATGATCATGGTGGAATAAGTGACTCTAACTGTTCACTGTGAGCACAGTGCCACAGAGTAGTGTCCTTCCAATGACCATTGACCCTTCAATTTCTCCTACTGTAATCTCAGTTTATATATGAATCTATTATCTCATTTATGTTCTAAAACTCAGAGGGAGGGATAGGTATCATTACCAATATTGCAAAATTGATGAGTCAGAAGTTCAAAAATACAAAATGATCTCTTCAAGTTGTCACAATTTGTAGGGAAGCAGAACACTGTCACTAAAATCCACCTGGACACCTGACATGGGACATTGAACTATACTTCTCTAGCAGAATGTTTCTGAGCTTCAGAGTACTCTACCAGATGTTATTTCTTGGATATTTTCATCTATTTATATGGCAGGGTCATGTCTTGTTCATCACTGAATTTGCCTCTGTCTAGAACAGAACTACATAAACATTAGGTTAGACACTCAATTCATGTTTATTAAAGATGAGCAAAGCACGGTGCTTCACACCTGTAATCCCAGCATTTAGGGGGCTAAAGAAGAGGATCAAAAGTTCAAAACCAACTAAGGCTACATAAGGAGACCCCATCTGAAAAAAAAAAGATGATAATGTACTCACCACATACAAGCTCAGCAATATCTACTATTAGCAGAAGAAGGGGTTAAAAAAAATTAAGGGTGATCCTGATCATTTCTACCAAGAACTCAAGGATACTGTTCTACCTTTGATTTCTTGATCTTGGGTGGAAGAAGATGATCAACATTTGATCTCCTTACATTGGACTTGACTTATCTATAACACAGAATTGGAACTGGAAAATCTCTGTGACATTTTTTTATTACTAGAACATTATAACTGCCACTTAACAGTTACTAATTATTAAGATAAGGTATTACAGGTTAAACTTCCTTTGTTGGAAGAGCTAAGCCTCAGAACATCTACTCTTCTTTATTTTGATAAGTGGCACCCCAGCAAAACCCTACTCTCTCAATTTAAGCACAATCACTAAACCCAGAGTCAGATACACCCCAATGAGAAGCTTTACAAAGCCAGGCTCCAAAATCTCCCTTTCAGATTCTTACTTGGGGCAATTCGTCACTAACTCTCTGCCATTGCTTGAAATGGTGTTTAAAGGTAGAGTATTGTAAATCCATTTGTCTATAAATCTGTGTGCAAGATTTGAGTAAACTAATTCTTTAAGTTAAATCCAGTCTTGGTATTTCTCCATAAATGGGAGATGATTGAAACTCACGAATTCCCACAGCCCTGGTCTTAAAAATAAGAGTCATATCTTTAAAGGATTCTGACCTCAGATCCCTATTCACAATTCTCAGTCCATCTCATTGAATCGTCTACCATTTAAAATGTGAAAAAATCCTGATATAAATCTTCCATTCCTCAGTCATCAGCCTAACCCAGCAAAAGTCTCATACAGCATTCCATACTCCTAGTAATCTTTTGGCTGGTGGCCTATGGGAATCCCTCTTTGAGGGGAAAACAAAAGAAAATAATGTGGGACCAGTCAGTCTGCTGAATTTGACCAGACTACCAGCCTACGTACCATCCGTGAAATAAACCACCAGTACTCAGCATTCCGTTATTCTGCAGTCCTATGTAGTTGTATCTTGTACTGGGGGATGATGATGAAGATGATGATGATGATGACATGACATGACAAGGATGATGATATAGGTCACAATGATGACCACTTTTTGAACATTACCTGGACTATCCTCATATTATAGATGTATTTTTTATTAATCTTAATAAACTTCTCCAGTAGTACTATTAACCCCATTAGTTTCTTCACTTCACTGATGAAGAAAGTGAGATTTAGAGAGGTTAACTAACCCTAACCATTGCTCTAAATCTTAAAAACAGGATTTAAGCCAGATGATTCTCAATCCTCTGCGTATTAGGTGATCTCATTTCTCAGTTGGGAAACAGCAGGGTGAAACTAGGAGGTGTATCCTAAGCCAGAAGAGGGTGTGTAAGATCTCAGAAGATAGACAGGGATGCGTTTAGACTTTTTTTTCCCCCTTTAAATTTACTGGTACATTTCATCAAGCAATACAGTTACATTTGTTATTGGGATCTTTACATGACAGATCTTGGTTCTTGTTTTCTCCCCATACCCCTGCCCTCCCTTCACCCCTTCACCCTTCCCTATTTACAAAGTCTTTGTTTCCATTTTTTCATTAGGCTTTTTAAAATATGAGGTCTTGCTGTGTTGTGCAGGCTGGCCCAAACTACTAGGCATAAGTGATCCTTCCACTTCAAGCTCCTCGGTATCTGAGACCATGAGATACTACCATGCCCAACTCACACAGTTATTATTAAAACAGACCAAATTCTAAAAATGAGTTAAATTTGAGAATTCACTCTAAAATATAATCAAATTTAAGAGTACGATAACTTGGGGGGTATGTATAACTTGAGAATATTGAAATAGTAACAATAACAACTGACAGTGTAGATTCCTTTTCTTTTACCACTTGTGGACCTCATGGGGTAAGGGGCAGATGGTAAATTTGGGGGGAAGCTAGTCTGTTTTGAATGCTTATTTATAAGGCTACATTCATGCCATCCACCCAACACCATCTGCTGGGCTATTTCTTCCATGAAACTAGAGCATTTTGTTCCATAGCAAATAAAAGTGCAACCAGAATTCTATCAGCATGCTGTGCTTGGGAGAGCACCAACACTTTTCAAAACCAGCTTTAATCCTTCTCCAAGTCCAATGCAAAGAAGACTCCCCTAAGAACAGTAACCCAGTCAACACATTCATTCATTCATTCGC
The DNA here is from genome assembly GCF_012274545.1 of Fukomys damarensis. NCBI lineage: Eukaryota > Metazoa > Chordata > Mammalia > Rodentia > Bathyergidae > Fukomys > Fukomys damarensis. The sequence continues at coordinate 44,033,419 of NW_022900914.1, forward strand.
AAACTCACTTTGAAAGAAAGCTGGCCCGAGTGGGCCAGCCAAATGTAGAAAGTTAATTTTACTATGTGAACTGTTTTCACCCTGGGCCAAGAGACAGGCATAGGCACCATATGACCTGGGTCTGATTTAGTAGTATCTCGGGACTCAGAAACATGAGGGTATTTCAGCAAAGAACCCCCACCTTCGCTACTCCCTCCTCCCTGTCTACTAAAGCTTGCAAAGAATGTCTTTCATGTTTTCATCATTTGCTGCATAACGTGCTCCTGGTGCCTGTCCTTGAATTCTCGGCTCATTGCCCCTGAATCAAGGGAAGTCAAGTTGAATCGTTCAAAATGGGAGCAGACAGTGAGTAAGAGTATCCGGATCAGGACAAGAAAATCCATCTCCATTTACTTTTTTAAAACGACAAGACCTAGTTATTATTCTTTAGAGATGGAAAACACTGTAGTTTACAGAGAAGAACCTTAGACACAGAATCGTGATTTTATTTGCAGCTCTGTCCCTGACAACTCAGAGTAGATTTGGGTAAATTGTTTAATCTCTCTAACCCCCAGTTTGCTTGCCTATACAATGAGGAGGTGGCAGTAAATAAATACCTCACAACAGGAAGAGAGCCCAAAGCATTGCCGCACCTGAAAAAGCAAAACTTCCATAGAACGAGTGTAATGATTGCAGTTGAACAAGAAGGAGATGGCTCAGGAACCAGATCACCTCCCATGATGTTTTGCCTCTTTGTAAATATCACACATAATGAGGCAGGCGTGGTGGCACCCACCTGTCTTCCCAGCACTGGGGAGGCTGAGGCAGGGGGAGGATCAGTGTGAGTTTGAGGCCAGCCTGGACTACATAGTGAGACCCTGTCTCAAAAAACCAAATGCATGTATCAATCATATATAACCTAGAGGGTGAGTGTAAGTACAGTCCATGTTGCTCAGTTCACAGTTTTGCGGCTACTCCAATAACATGAGAAACAAGTTTAGTAAAGCAGCAGTCATTGTAGACCCGGATTGTGTCCTTTACTTCCTCTCTGACCTTGACCTGTTGTTTTCTTCACTAATTCCCTTCTGCTGCACCTGTAAAATGGGATGATTATACCAACCCATGATGTTATATTCACAGCAGCTCTCAAAAGCCAGTTATTAAATTTTCTAGACTTTTGCCAGATGGCTGGCGTCACATTGGTAGTATGAAATAGGGAAGGTTAGGAGCATTTATCATAGAAATCAACAAGCACTAAAAAATGCAGGCATCTCCCCTGCCACCCCTCCAGAGCTGGTTGTTACACATAACCAGCATGCCAGTCCTACCTCTCTTCTTCATTCTAAGGATTAAGTGAGGTAATGCATGCAAAATGTTTAGCACGTATTTGGTGCACAACAAGCACTGGGAGTTGCTATTATTTTTATTAGTGAGTCAGGACATGTTATGTCTTCCTTGAGTCTAATTACTCATACCATTCTTCTCTCAACCTACATTTTATGCTTTTTTGCTGGAGATTCAGAGAGTGAGTACCTTCTATAAAACCCCTCTCCCCGTCTTCCCCTGTATCTTGTAGCTTTTCCTGCAGTAGACACGAATCGAATACCTACTGTGGGTGTAATCTGCACAGGCACTGAAAGAATAAACATGACTGGATGAAACCTGGCTGTGGGTTTGACAAGCTCACAGGCTCTTTGGTGGTCGGGATACAACTGAGTCTAAAGAACACCTTTTATCAACAGTGTGGAAATTGGAGGGAAAGACAGCCTCAATATCACAAACCCACCTGTCCCCTGGGATTCCCAAAGTCTTTGAAGCAAGAAGCCTTCAGGGTAACTTCAGTTGTGAAGTGCAGCCACCTTCTCCGAAATGACATCATTATTAGTACTACAGGGCACTCAATTAGCTTTCCCACTCTGCCTGCCCTAATGGCATTACCCGGCGATTGGCAACATACCTTCCCACTGGCAAGGATGGTTGCATGTATGCCGCCTGGAAACCAGAAATGTGTAACATCAAGTCTGGCCCCTCGCCAAATTTCTACAGGGCATTAGTAACAAACTGGTGAAGCTCATTAAAAAGAGAGAGAGAGAAACCTATAACCATTAAAAGTCCATTAAGCAGCCTGTCATTTTGTAGAGCTAAATAGCCCACAGTAATCAAAAGCATATGAACCCCAGCTGGGATACCCAGTGAATTGTTTCGATTTAGGGGAGAATTCATCAAGAAAGATTGTTCTTGGGATTGGGTTGATTTTTCTCCTTCAGTTCCTGGCCTCATGTTCTATTATAATTAAAGTGATTGATGCACCTCCCAGACAGAGGTGAGCAGTGACCACCAGAGCCAAAACATCTGCTCCTTCTAAGCAAACAGCTAATACACAACTTTCGTCAAAAGGCACGTAACTTGAGGTTACCCCTCCACTGTCAATTAGGTACGGCACCATCAACTCTTTGCTGTCTGGCTGGGTTACATCTGGGTTATCTGTGAAATTTCTCTTCCCAAATGTAGAGACTTTCATCTCTATCCAGGTGATGATCAGGAAACAAAGAACTAAGTTTGAGGCCAAGAGTGGGTGATTCCTAAATAGGAGAGAGTAGGTACATCCATCAATTAATGAGGGATAGATAATTGCCTATCGATAGAGACTTTTCCATTTCAGAAACACAGATTCTATCTTTCAAAGTGACCACAATCCTTCCACCTCCCTCCGTCGCTGCTCCAGCCCTGCTGTGGGATACCCTTGCCTTCCTATTGCTCATCAGTGCCTCCCTGGATGGATGACCATGTGCTGAGGAAAGAGGTTAAACTCAAAAGGGCACTTTATAACAGCACATTAGCTGTTCTGCCTCTGCCACAAGAATAGTGAGAAAAGAGGGAAAATGAAGGATCCAACGCAGGTTTAGGAGGTAACTGTTGGAATCACTTCTCCATGCTTATCTACTCCACTGTGCCACTAGACAAAAGCAAAATGTTGAGATACAATGAAAGCACTAAGACGTTCAAATGCAACACAAAGTTTCCTGAGACTAATGACATGCTCCCCTTAGATATTTTTATCATTTCTTATTTTACATTTTTCTCAAAAAAAAGCTGAATCTGATTTAAAAACAAAAAAGTCATGCCCAGGGATTTAGCTCAGTGGCACCGTGCCTGCCTCGCAAGCACAAGGTCCTGAGTTTGATCCCTAGGACACAAACATGCCCCCGTGCAAACCCCTCTAGTGGCTTTTGTGAACTATTTATTAATATTGAATTCTTCAAGAGCCTTGAGCTGTAAATTTCTGCCTGTGTCCCCTTTCCATCACTGACCATATGTTTCTCAATGGCAAGACCATTTTTCTCCCTGTATCTCCTGTAGCAATTCCTTAGAATCCTTGCAACTAGAGTCCCTCACTAAATATTGATGGAGCAATCTTCCAGTGTTGCCAGGCTCAGCATTCCAATCTCTCAGAAACTGCCTGTACTAAATTCACTGAGCACTTAATGAGCTCCTGTGCTGCCCACATACACTCATTTGCTTTGGGAATGAAAACAAATTGATGCCCCCTTTATGCACTGAATTTGCTTAAGCACACATTGCAGACGATACATGCATGCAGTGCATTTGAGCATAAAATGCTTCTGTACCTCTTCCCCTCCAAATTCTGCCCATGCTGCCAAGACTGGCTATTCCCCTTCTTCCTCTAAGGAGCCTTCACAGAACACTCAGTCTTCCCCAGGGATCTTTAACTTTAAATCCTTAAATTTTTAGTTAAGTTTTTGTTTGGTTAAAGTAAAATAATTATTGAACTTCTTGGTTACATGGAAAGGCTCCTTGCCTACCAGATAAACACTGGTGCTGTTGTAGAATATCTCAGTTTTCATAAAACAAGAACACATGGCTGACATGAAAATGTGAACAAGAGTCAGTGGGTGACTTCCAGGGGGGTGGACAGGGTGTGGCCAAGTTGAGTGAAGTAAGAATGAGCCAAGTCATGTTGAGTCCTGAATGAGGACTGAGGCAAACTCTCAACCGGAGTTAGTGGAAAAATGTCCTCCCCCATCACTCCATCCCAGGGAACACCTTCAACTCGGGAACCTGGGGTGATGTGGCCTATGGCTGGATAGAGAGAGTCTCTGACCCTTATGTCCTTTCTTCCTTGGATGTCCAATAGTGAAGAAAAAATAAACATACAAAAGGCCATAAATCCTCTTGCAAAAATAAAGGTGCCTTTTTAATGTCCAATAGCTAATGGCTTAAGTAGAATTCCAGATCCCTACCAAAAAACTTGTAAGACTCTTTCCCCTTCTTTGCTGCCTTGACCCTCACCCCCTCCAGAGTCATGAGAGTTGCTGGGCTTTTCCTTTGTTGATGAACTCATATAGGGAGTCTTTATGCTTGTATTCACAGCATGAGAATAAACCCACAGTTTCAAATAATTTTGAAAACTGTCCTGGGACTCAGAATCTAGTTCTTCCTCCACACACTGTTTTCTCCCAAATCCACAGTTATCTGTATAGAAACATATTTTCCACGCAGTGACACCCTTTGTGGAAGCTACCACCTCCCTCTGTCTTGTGGCACTAAAGAAGTCCTGTTCTAAGGGAGACTAAGACGACTTTCTTCTGTCACAGGCACAGAATATTCATCAGCACCTCCACCTCTCCAGATTTTGCTCTTGAGGGGTTTGCACTCTACCAGTGATGTGGTGCTTGGAGCAGTGAGGAAGTAATGCAACAGCACTCATGAGAAGATCTGCTGATGGCATCTTGCTAGGTATCAAGCAACTTGCTAGGCAACTCTGGACCTTTTGGTGGTCTGTGAAAGAGTTGTACTACATCATCTAAGCCCTACCACCACCAGCAGCTTCTACCTTCATCACTACTCATTTTGTTACCCTCTACCACAGCTTGTCTTGCTCTGCTCCCTATCTGTATCAAAGGACACACAGTGCCTCATTTTGGTTACCCCCATCTCCCATCTTGAAGTCTTTCTCTATTATCTTCCCCATGGTCACCTCTAACCTACCCTCAGTCTCTCCCTCTCACTTGTTTCATTCCGTCTGACTGGCCAGCTCCTCAGATTTCCTTTAGTCTTAAAATCAAACAAGCAACATTATTTGACCCTATTACTCTGTCACTCACTTGCTTCTATCAAATTTCTTCACTGAATATTCTCAAACTATCTCTAATCAGTTTCTTCCCATCCTCTCACTCTTCAGTCCTATGCAGCCTGACATCTGCTCCTCACTCCTCCACTCTCTCAAGATTTTCTAGTGGTTACTGAACTATGAGGATTGTTTCTCCAAGACCACTATAACAGATCTGGTTCCCCAGAGGCAGACCTTGCAGTGACAATGTATAGGCAAATGATTAACACAGTGCCCTTGGGGAGAAGGAGAAGCAGGACAGTGTATGGGGAAAAAGCCAAGCAAAGTCCCAAAAGGAAGCTCGGGAGCATAGATTACTCTTGTCCATCTGAAGCATGAGCGCTGGGCTTTCATATTCTTTAAGTGCCAGTCACAGACTAAGATGGGACATAGGGAAGGTAAATTTCAGGCACTCTTCCTTCTCTCTGAACTTCCCAACAAAGTTGCTGCAGTATCCTGAAGGCAGTGTTTACAGGAAACCGTAGGTGCTAGCAATTGGATTCTAAAGTACGTGAAAGCTAGGCAAAGGACACCCAGAAACAGTAAAGGAGATTCGAGAGGGGTTAATAGGGCGGTAGCAGTGTCCACCGTGACACTTCTTCTGCAGTTGTTAACAGTGTTACGCGTGTTCCCTTTGAAACATTCCCACCTGATTTTGTGGAGGGAAAATCCTGTTCTTGCTGCTTTTCTATGAACGCTTCTTCCTGCCTTGTCCCCATGATCTTCTGGTCTCTTCTGTATTTTTAGCATTCAGTGACTCATCTACTTTTGCAGCTTCAACTACTACCTCTAAAAGCACTCAGTCCCAACATGCAACTCTGATGGAACTTCTTCTTGGAGATCCACCCAGCACTCCAAAATCAATATGCCCCAAAACTGACTTATATTTTTTCTATGACTTTCTCTCTTCTTTCTGACTTCCCAAAATAAGTTTCCAAGCTTTAACACAAGGAAGCAACATTCACGCAAATCTTTCTTTTGTCACCATGCCTAACTACTCCTGAATTTTGTCTTGTCTTGCATTTCCTTTCCACTTCCTTTGCTTCCACCTTAGCTCGGATCTTTATTGAGTCTTGGGCCAGTTTTCACAGCAAAATCTGAACTAGTCTCCCTGGCTCCCCCTACTTCAGGTCATCCAACCCCTTTAATATCCCAAGAGTAAAGCTATGAACATGTTATTTCTCTGCCATTGCACCCCCCTCAACTTTCATTGGCTTCATTCTGCCTACAAGCAGACTTTCAGCACTCATCTGTTCTGATTTTCTTTTCCAGCCCTCTTGCTATTGTACAGAACCATGAAATTAATTCCTGCTATTGAGTTGTGCATCATGTCTGGACCTGGGCACCTGGAAGCAAGTGTACATCCTCCATGATCTTTTTCCTGCTGTGGTGCATTTGGAAGCCAAGTGTTGAGATGATAAAATGACAATACGGACCTGAGTCACCATGTGCAGGATGAACTGCTGCCATTTTGGACACATCACCCATACCAATCTCTTTATGTGTTAGAAATAGGACATGGTATGAAAAGATCTTGGAAACAGTTTTTGGTTGTTGTTTTATTTTGCTTTTACTGTCATATAACTGGATCTGTCCTGATCAAAATAGTTTTTCATTACCCTCAAAACAAAGTATATTCAGTCTAGCATCCACATGTCTTATAATTGACCTACATTTTTCTAGGCTCTTCTCACCTTTATTTCCCTAAAAGTACCCTCTACTCTATGATATGATGCCTTGGTCATTGGCCCCTCACAATTATTATCACTTGTTTGCCTCCATCACCCCATGTGCACACAGTTCCACTTCATATTCAACTTATCCAAAATCTGCAATCCCTTCAAGGTCTGCAACAGAAGTAGATGAACTATTGCCCATAGACAAAATCTGGCCCACCACCTGTTTTTGTAAATAAAAATTTTAATGGAACACAAACAGCTACAATCACAGAGTTGAGTGACAGCCACCGAGACCATCTGGTCCACAATGCCTAAAACCTACTATCCGGCCCTTTATAGGAAAGGTTTGTAGAGCTCTGTCTAGAATGTCACCTGTCCTCCCCAGTCCTCCAGCTTCCCTCCAGGTACTGCTCAAAACCGATCTCTCCATCTGCATCCCCACAGTGCATAGTTGCTCTCCTCCAGAACATCAGGATACCTGTGTGACCCGGAGTCATCTCTCCTACTTCACGGTAAGCACCAGGAAGGGCAAACCACATTTCTTATCTCCTTTTGGATACTTAGTGCCCATCACCTTACCTCACAGCAGTAAGTGTCCCATAGATGATAGTTGAAGTGACATACTGAACTCTGAAGGACTCCAGTATATTAATGAGACAAGAACAGGCAAAGAAAACTCTGAGCTAGAGTGATAACATTTTTTCAAGATCTCAGTTCAAATTTAGCACAACTTTTGATACAAATTAAAATTGGTATTTACATGATTACTGCTGGCCAGGACACAAATCAAGTCTTCATGAACTGTGTCCACTTTTAGCTTCATAGTTTTGATTTTTAATATGACTTAAATCATATGTAGCTAGTCCATAGAAGAAATGTATTAAGTGTCAGAATCCACTCACAATTTTAAACAGTGCTTTTATATTTCAGATCCTGTGGCAAACTAAGCATAACCACAAACTAAAGGTGAGTAGTACTTTATAGCTTACTAATACAATTAAACCTTGTAGCATCTGAGAAAAAAAAAACTTCAGTGTGCCTTTCAATGCCATTTTACAGATTGTTCTCATCATCCCTACAAGCTACATTATTAAGTTTTAAAATTCTAACATTTATAAACCACACAAAGCCTTATAAAAAGTCTCTCGTGTGAATTGTTTCCACATGTGAGAAGATCCAGCGCACTCTTCTCTTTATTCCCCAAACAGCAGCACCACTTGCCAGGTAAGGAACCTACACGTGTGTGCCCAGTTTTGATTAATCAAGATAAGGACTCTGGCCATCCTGGTCGGAAGAACACCAGAAAGAAAACTGTGTTAATAACTCAGGTAATTCCCCTCGTGTTAATAAAGTATTTGGAAGCTCGTGCTTAAAATATTGAACCCCGAGACAAATGTCCTTCATGCAAAAGCCCATCCAGTTGTTCCTACCACACATCCATTAAAGGTAGCAAAGAAATAAGCCTTGCAAAGGAGTGGCCCAGCCTCAGTTTCTTCCCATAAACCTTCCCCGCTGAAAATATGGGCTCATCAGCTCAGAGTGTGGACAACTGATACTGGTTCACACCCTACCCATTACCAGGATAAGAGGAGAAGCAAGTGAGGACACATGCTCAGAGACTTGTATCGCAGTCTGACATTTGCCATTTGCCAGCACATTCAAGTGCAGCATTTTGTATTTTACAAATGGTGAGTATTCAGTGGGTTGGAAGTTTTTCATGGTCCTTTGCCACAAATAGATGGGGGTGGAGCACTGCAGGGGAGAGAAAACTCCAGTGCCTCCCGCATACATGCAAGATGGCGACGATGGATCCGAATGGGCAGAATTTGGACTTCTTGTTTTCTGACTTCTGTTTATAGGGAGCTTAGGCAATGAAACAGGTGTGAACAGGACAAAAGACCCAAACCCACATTCCACCCCATCCTCCAATTCTATTTCCCCAGTGTAAGTTAAGAAAGGAAAGTATGGTATAATTGATAGTGTGAAATAGGAAGAAAATGGCTAAAGGGGAAGTGGGAAGGGGAGGGCAAAGGAAAGAAGGGAAAAGAAAAAATGTGAAAAAAGGAAAAATGGAAACAAAGCCTTTGTAAATATGGAAGGGTGAATGGGGTGATGGGAGGGCAGGGGAATGGGGAAAAAATAAGAACCAAGACATATCATGTAAAGGTACAAGATCCCAGTGATAAATGTAACTGTATTGTTTGCTCTAAATGAACCAATAAACTTAATGGGAAAAAAAATTTTTTTTAAATAAAAACAAAGCTATTTTCTTTTGTTAAAAAAAAAAGAAAGGAAAGTATGTCCTTACTGGCCAATAGTTTGAAAAAACAAAGGAAAACAAACAAAACCAGAAAAAACAAGGAAGACTATAAGAAAGGATCTTTCAGGGGAGCCCAACCCCATTACATGTGTATCACAGGTACACGGTAGACTAATAGTGGGCCAATCACATGCTCTTCCAATAAAAATATCTGTTCATTTCTAGCACAGACAACAATCTTTGTTATGTCCCTTCAGTGATATAAATGATGCTTCCAACCTGTGACATTTTCAGCCTATTTGCATTCCTTCTCTAGAGTGAAACACGATTTCATGTTCTAAGAGTATATTTTTCTCCAGGACTTTTTATCCAATTCATTACAAACTATTCCAGAATACCTTCATCTTTCAGGGGGCAAATAGATTCAGAAAAATGTGCTCATCTACAGACTACATAAGAAATAATTTTATAAAAGAGGAGCCATTAGCAAGGAAGTATCTAAGTGATTAATAAAAGGTGCCTATCCAAGAAAAATGAAAACCTAGCCAGGAATTTGCATAAACCCTCAACCCAAACAGGAGAGAAATAGAATGGATTGTTTAAACCAGAAAGTGGAAGTTAGCACCTGTTAATGACTCATTTGTTGGCTCACAAGCTGTTAACACTCAAACAAACTGGTCGTTAAATGTGGTCATTACTTATTTCAATGCAAAATTTATTAGAGTCCCCATTTGAAAATTTAATGGAAGGGCAACCCTCAGTCTGCACACCTGGTATACCCTAAGGAGACTGGGGGTAGGTTTCTAGCTGCAGTGTCTGGATTTTTTTTAAATAATAATAATAATAATGGCTATTCTGTCGCATCAATTACCTATTTCCTTCAGCAGTCAGAATGTGAGATGAGTTCTGATTCACAGCTTGAGACCTAATAAGGACCACTTGAGTCTTCATTACTTTGTAGGACCATTATGGTTAAATGGGTCTGATCTGCCTTCTTTACAAGCCTGCTGCTGGACTCATTATTATTAGATAGACTTTCGATTAAGCTTGGAACAGTTTTTCATCTTTCCAGCCTTTTGCACATCATAAAAATAAGAGGACAAAACCTGAGGATTTGATGTAGCACAAAGTTAGGGAAATGGGAGCGAGTGCTGAAGACTGGAAAGGAATTGTGAGTGACATTATTAGCTGCGGGATATCCCCAATATGACAAAAAGATAGCCACCTAGAACCTTAAAGGTTAGAAATCCTCAAAAAAATATTTTTCATTGCAATCCCTAAATCCACCTTTACTGGTGAAGTATGCAAAATAATGTCTGTGGTGGGAAAAATTAAATCTCAGGAACCTCAACTAACCACAGTTAACAGTGTGTATTTTTTATTGAGGGGAAATAACAGAAGGAACACAACATGCAACTCAGAGGGTGATAGAAAGGATGTATGTAAAAATGTTGACCTATTTTTCTCATATCCCTGCACCATTATGAGACTAGGTTTGCCAGATAGAACAAAATATAGGACCCCCAATTAAATGTATATTTCAGATTAACAACAAATATTTTAGCATAAGTATATCCTATGTGATATTAGAGATACATTTATTCTGAAAAGTATTCGTCGTTCATCTTGTATTTTATCTGGCAACGCTATATAGAACATTTCACTATTGGAAAAAAAAAAAAAACTACAGTCAGGAGCACTGTGAATTCGTAAATCATATGAATCACCTGGGAGAAAATAAGGATTCCCAAATTCCACCCCTGAAGATTGTGACCAGGAATTGCTTAAAGGTTCACTGAAGGGTCTGAGGATAATAGTGACTCTGATGTTGATGATGACTCCATTATTGGGGGTGGAGGGACAGTAATGTTCTAAACTACGTCTGTGTGACATCTAAAATTAAGAAGAAAGCAAGAGAGTTCATTGTGAAAGAGGAGCTGACGATGGTTGGTTGCAAAAGACTCAGAAAAGTCTTTATCAGTTAGTTCCTAAGCTCCCGCTATGAACAAGGATGTCCTGGCCCGCTGGTCTGGAGTAGCCCGGATCCAGTAGCAGGAGGCATTTATGGAGTATTTTCTACCTGTCTAGCACCACATCACTGCTCCCCATCCACATCTCATCCTCGAAGCAGCCTGTCTGGATAGGTACTACTGTTCCACTTCAGCAGATGAGGACACTAAGGCTGTCAAAGCTTAACTTTAACTTAAAAAATGGCATTGACCAGTGAGTGCCAAAGGGCACATGCACACCCCTATCAGCCTGACTCCAAGCATCTTCTATTTACATTAAAAGTCCATATCCAATAAGCGCCACATAAGTGGAAAACCTTAATTGTAGGGAACTGCCAACTGAGTTCAAGTAGTAGTATGGCCATCGAAGTTAGAAATTAACGTACAGTCTGATAGGGACTGGGCTGTCAAGGAAATCAACAGAAAAAATAGACATCAGAATTGTCACTGGAGTTGCTTCTAAAAAAGACCAGGCCTCAAAATAAAAATTCAATGACCAGACCCACATGCTTCCCTAAGGGATAAGTAGTAACTTGGAATTATACTATAATTAGTACCACTTAGTCCAGGAAGTCCAGATAGGCATCACTCACCCAAGTGGGTGACCAGAGCATCCCGACCCTTTTCCCAAAAATTCCTTTGTTCTTTCCACATACTCTTGCTATGTGACCCACTTCCCTATTGAACAAATAGTAGTTAAGCAGCTGTATTTGTAATTCTATAGGTTGATTGTAGCCTGACTTAAATTGTACCCATGCTGTAACTGTGCTGTATAAATTACTCCTGACAAAGGAATAGCAACCCACTTCCAGGACACCTCCTGTCTGGACACCTCCTGTCTCTCAGGAGCCATTCCTGTTCTCCAATAAACTTTTCCTGCTCTTATCCTGCATTGTTCTTTGGAATTCATTCTTCAACCTCAGAGGACACAAACTTGACACATCTGACATCTAGCAGGTTGGGAGTACCACTTTCTCTTTTATCATTATCACTCTGACTCCTTCTAGCTATGGAACTCTGGGAAAATTACTCAACCTCCATGTTTCCAAAGTTATTATTTCTTTATAGCTATCATAATTTCCACACAGATAACCAGGAAAAGTCTTCAATCTGGGGTGGAGGAGGAAGAAGAAGGAGAAGTAGCAGGAGGAGGAGAAGGAAGAGGAAGAAAAGGGGAACAAGAATAATAAGAAAAAGAAAATTTACATTATTAAAATACCAGAAATCAAAACAAAAGATTAGTAGAAGAAATCATTTTTTCCAAACTTGGCTGAAGGATCCAGGCTCTAGTCCATGTTTGAAAGCACCCCTTATGTAACTGTGAGTAGCAGTGTTCCAAGTTAATCCTCCATTCCAAGAGGCATCCTCATAGGGAGGGCTATCGGTATCTAGATATCTAAAGGTGGACACAAAGTCTCTCCTGTGACTTAGCAGGAAAGATGAACATTTCCAGAAATTAAACACATAAGCACTTAGATTTTATGGGGCTGAGCATATTGGATTTAAGGTTTATGGACTCCAGAAAAACACTTCCTAAAATCAAACTAGCCCTCATGTCCAATATTTCTAGCCAGGCAATCATTTTCCTCATCTGTAAAATAGTACTTCAGAAATGGAAAAGGCTCACAAGGTGCCTCTAAAATTTAATGGGAAATAAAGCAACACCTAGACATATCTTTGTGACTTTTTAAAATTTCAGGGATAAAGAAAAAATTTGCAAGTATCCAGGCAGAGAAAGCAAGTTACCTAGAAAGGGGCAAAACTCAGGATGACCTCATATTTTTCTCTTGCAATTCTGAATGCTAGAAGAAAATGGAGCAATATCTACAGACTTTTAAGGGAAAATAGTTTGGAACCAAGAATCATATACTCTGAAAAGTTATTCTTTCTGTATAAATATAACTAGAAGGCATTCTCAGATATCCAGGAGTTAAGTATATCAACCAAGAACCTTCTCTGAAAAATTTGCTGAGCCAATGAAGAACATGAATTAAAAATAACTAAAAGTAGGGAGGCAATCATATGAAAGATTTGGTGGTAAGCATTAAAACTAGTTAAGAATCAGAAGGGAATGAGAAAATGAAAAAATGGAAACAAAGCCTTGGTAGATACGGAGGGATTGAAGGAAGGGAAGGGGAATGGGGAGAAAATAAGCACCAAGACTGATTGTGTAAAGGTGAAAATTTACAATGATGAATGTCATTATATTGTAGACCTTAAATACCAGTAAAATTAATTTTAAAAACAGTTAAGAGGGTCAGGGATTTAGCTCAGTGGTTCTGCCACCTGCCTCACAAGCGCAAGGTCCCGAGTTCCATCCCCGGTACCAAAGCAAAAAAAAAAA
>NW_022900914.1:44047051-44090066 GCF_012274545.1 Fukomys damarensis
AAAAAAAAAAAAAAAAAAAAAAGAAAAAGGAAAAAAGTTAAGAATCATGAAGTCTAAAATTGTTGCATATAGGGCAATAAAACTCAATGAAAAAATAGATTTGTAAACTAGATCTAAAATTTTTCCATTTATGTAGTCTTAAATTGTCAAAGAGCATTCCAAATATTCAGTGTAAAATACTTTTTTATTTTTGCCAAAAAATTAAGTGTCATATAACAGAAACAACACCCATGAGCATGAGTAAAACTTATGTATATGCGGGCGTGGGATTTGGCTCAGTGGTTCTGCTACCTGTCTCGCAAGCGCAAGGAGTGACTTCAATCCCAGGTACCAAAAAAAAAAAAAATTATCTACAGGTAACAATGAAAAAATAAAATAAAATGTTACTTCAATGGTTTCTCTGGGGATTAAATAAATAATGTATTTTAAAATGCTTTTTGCAATGCCCAACTTAGAGTTAGAGCTCAGTAAATATTACCTGATATTATAAATTCTCTTCTACCAAGTTCCCCTTAAGAATGGGAAGTCTACCGTTATTGTGTGACCAACATTTGCACAGTACCTTGCTAAGAATAAGCACAGGTAGGTGTGTGTGCTTGTGTGTGTGAACGGGTGGAAGGATCAATGGATGGGTGGATGGATGGATGGATGGATGGGTGGGTGAATAAAGGGACAAGTGAATTCAAGAATGACTTCTAAGAATGATGAGAGAATCTTCACAGAGAAAGTCAGAATCAAGCTAAGCTGTTAAAGAAATGACAGTTTCAGGGCTTAATACTTGCATAATGCTTTCATTCTTCTTTTTCTTATTTCTACTGGTGACTTATAGAACAACAGAATTTTGAAAAGACCATTTATAAGGTGTAGATGACCAGTACAATGCTAGGTAAGTAGTAAATGCCTAATATGAATTCATTCAAAACTATTAATATTTCTATTTTTTCTCATTAGGAAAAATTTTGGTATAATTTACAATGCATTTCAGTCTATAATATTCTTTGAGATAAAAATCATTTTATAGCAAGGGCCAGAAGGCAACAGTACAGCTGGTATTTTTATTCTGTTTTCGTATTGCCTGGGTTTTACAGATCGATATGATTGCTAATGTGGCTTCATTTAAAATAGAATAATTAGACTAGTAAAATTTGAAAAATATATTTTCCCTGCTCCAGTCTATGCAAAATGAAAAGAAAGAGGGAAAGAGGAACAGCTATGATAGAAATGGAAACCAAGGATCTAAATAGGAGAAAAGCTACTTTGTGAACCAAAACCAAAAGGCAGAGAACAGAAAGAGCCTGACAGAATTAAAATAATCAGGAATTAAGAGGAAAAACTAAGAGTCCAGAAAAAGTGAAGAGGATTTCATTAATAATCATTTCAGAAGGCAGCAGAGGGTTGACAAACTTCCAAAACAAAGAATAGGAAGGAATAAAAATAAAGTGAACAGCTGCACATTCCCCTGCCCAGCTCCAGCAGTGACCACAGACATAAGCTCCTGATCTTGCCCATAGAAAGCACTACCTAGGGCACAAATGGAAGGGCCCCAGAGGAGGAAAATTTGAAGGTGAGCTGGCCCACCTGACCCAAGGACAACACCAACATACTAGGATCACTTTGTACATTAATGTATATGGCTCCCTCCACGAAGATATTTTGAGGGTCTAGGTCCAGTACTATGAAGAAATAATTTCCTGACCTATTTCTGACACTTGCAATCCTACAATTACACACTTATTTCATCCAATTCTTTGTTTTCTGTTAAAATAAAGATACGCCTATCAAATAGACATGAAATCTTATCAGTCATCTATTGACATTGTGAATAAAGATTGCAATAAAGATTCCAGTGGTACTTTGTTACTAAGATAAAGATAAGCTAAGCTCCAAGATACCTGGAGAAGCGTCCAGTGCAATGGATCAAAACTGGGCTTAGTACATGAAAGCTGCCAGAATCCTTTGCCATTCTGCTTGGCCACCATCTGATACCGAGGTCTCGTCTATAATAGGCCAACAAATGCCACCCCCAGTAGGTTTTGCTTTCTGCTCCCATAATTGTGCCAACTTTTTCTGATAAAAAAATGTTCCCCAAATATTTCTATATTGGATATTTGGTGGATAAAATCCCCTTGAGTTCTTCTTTCAAAAATAATTATATACTAAGAATGGAAAACTATTGATAAGTATTTGAACTGGGTAATGAGGTCATAAGCAATGGGTACATTTATCATGTATATACTTTTGTATACACTCTTAGATCTCCAATAGAAAGGGAAACAATAACCACTTATAAAAGAATACGTTTCCACTGAATTCATTCCATTAAAATGAATGAATGAAGAACAGACAATTCAGTCCCTTAGATGCTTCTCTCACGTCTACCTCAACACAAAATGCATGGCTAACTGGAAATACTCAGTTGCTTCTACCTGTAAGCTGAGGAAGCCTTCTGCTACCGGGCTTGATTTGTTTTCTAAGTCTTGATAGCAGGTGGACACTGCCTAGATTTTCATCCTTACTCAAAGGAAGGTTTCTGCTTTTTCCAAATCTTTTGTGAACTTTGCTATTTCCACCCTTCAGATCCTTACTTTTAACCTCTTATTTGTCCTGTCCAGCATGGTTCCTCAACCCTCACCTGCAACCTTTACCACCAACTACTCTTTTCATCTTTCTTTCACTTCAGATTCCCAATTTTTTACTGTCTCTCTCTCCAGCTGAAGGATGCGCCTTCATTTTTTGCCTCCTCACCAGTTGATTTGTTCATCCTATGCAATTAACCACTTAACCATTTACCCTGAGAGTCACTGGGGTAGTACGTTTGTTTACTTACTGACAATCCCTAGGCAGATGTCATTTCTACTGGTCAATTACTGTTTGCACAAGATACACTTGTATGTCTGTTTAGAATGTTGTATTCGCCTTTGATGTTTGTTTCTAGTGAAATCTAATAAGTTTTATTTGCTTTTACTAAGTTGTGTTTATTTTATTTGTGGAAAAATTACCTATAATGTTGTGCGACCATCTACAAAAATTCTTAGCATAAGTACATTAGATACAGTTTTTATATTTTTCCAGAACTTAGTGATATTATTTTTCCATACAAAATGGACACATTTGAGACACTGAGACTGAATAGAGAAGAAGTACTACAAGATTTGCAAAAGAAAAAACTGAAAAAGGGAGAACTATTACCATACCAAAGATACAAAGTGTGTTATGAAATGGAAAGAAAAAAGATATCAATTTATGGTCAATTATTTATAATACAGAAATAATAGAACTTGAAAGAAGAAATAAAACTTTTAAAAATCCAATAGTGGTGAATGATTATAGTAGTTCTATGGGTGGCGCTGACAGAGCTGACCAACATCTAACAAGCTCTCCTATAATCAAAAAGCAAGGAAAAACTGCTATTATATAATATTTATGCACCTTCTAGACCAAAGAATATGGAACTCATTTGTTATTTATTAAAAACAAGAGGGTCCAAGAAGTCATTTGCAATTTAGATTAGCTCTAATAGACCAAATAATTGAAAAATACAGGATAGTGAAACGCCAAACAGGATGTCCATCATCGACTTCCTCGCTATTACGTTTAGTGGGTAGACATTTCACTGAAATTATACCACCCACAGGAAAAAAGGAAAGGCCGACACAACAGTGTAAAGTGTGCTGTTCAAAGAAAGACGGTAACAAAACGAATTCAGAAAGGGACTAGATACTACTATACAGATTGTAATGTTGCACTGTGTATTGAATGTTTTACAATATACTATACACAGAAAAATTATTGAATAAATTTGATTAAATTGTCATTTTTATATTTCTTGTTATATGATTTTATAAATATTAATGAAAATGCAGTGTGTGGTCATCTTGTATTCAAATAATAAAGCTGATAAATGGTTAATTAATACACTCAGCTGGCTCAATCTTGGTCACAGGACAGCTGCCATTAATTAACCCTGTGCAATCTTTGCTTTGCTAGAAGCAAGAGAAAAAGAACAGCCCGATGTCTCCTGTTAAGAGAAAGAGAAAGTGAGAGTTTTATCTGATTTCCACAAGACACGGCTCATAATCAAATGACATTAAACAAGGCTCCTAAAGAAGCACGCGTTACTTCTTGAGCCACAGAAGGCAAACATATTCATGAAATTCACACTGGGAGACAACCGAAAAAACCTTTTATTGGGAAACTGTTATTTCTATATTTCATTTGGAATCTTCTGCAAAAAGAAAAAGAAAAAAAGAAATGACTGAGCTGAGTTAAATATAAAGTTAAAAAAAGAAGACTAGGAACAAATCTCAATCCAAAGCCAGATGGATAAGGCTATCTGGCACTCAGTGGGCAGGTGCTAGTCACAAAGGCCTGGTCCAAAAGGCCAGTGTCACTTCTCACTCAGCTTAAACTTCTGCAATATTAACATTTGTCTTCACTGAGTGGGTCAGTAAGCAAGACAAGCTGCAAACTAAATGAAAGAAATCAATTCTATATTCTAGCTGGGCTACAGAAAGAAAAAGCAAAAAACCACCTCAAAAACAGCTGGTGAGATAGATTTGCTGGAGATAATCTGTAAAAGAGGATCAAGATCCCAAATGTCTCTTAAAGGGAGGAAAAAAATCAATCTTCAATTTTTACTGGCTACATAAATTCTTTCTTCAAATCTTTCACTAAGATTGTCTATGAGATTAATCTATGCTGTTGCATGAGTACTAGTTCATTTTTAAATTACTGTACACTATTATAACTGTGCTAATACATTATCATGCATTCTCTACTTTTGATATGCATTTGGTTTTATGAATAAAATTCTTTTCTGTGTCAAATGGAACCTATGCACACCCATTTCTGTGGATTATACAATAAGGAAAGGTCCCTGGTCATCTGAATACATTCATGCCCCCTTGTAGTAGGTAGACACTGCTTTTCACAATCTACCAGTGTAGCAGACCCTTTGAATAGTTATCCTGCATAATTCCTCCTCTGCTAGCTTGGACCATACTTTCCCTCATGACTCCTTTTCCTCTAAGATTCTTACCGTGATCTCTTCCTTCCCTTTCTGCTCTCTGCCTTTCAATGACTTCATTCATTTTTACATATTTGATTGATTGGTTTAGCCACATCCTGGCTTCACTGCAAAATATCAGTCCTACTCTACCTTACAGTTCAACATTTACACATGAATGTTCTTTAGATGATTGAAACTTGTTGAACCTAACTTCTCTTCCTCCCCTCCCATCCTCATCATTTCTACCTCAAACCCTCTTTGTTTTATTGCCATACTCCTTGCCAGCAGGGCTGATAACCTTGGCAGCCAATCCCAAAGAAGAACTGAAATCCTACCCGTAGCACTGTAACAGCAGGCATCAGAGAGGAATGAAGTTTCCCTAGTAAACAGTTTCATCTATTGGTTTTTATACCTTCAGTATTTGAATAGGCTTACAAATGAGAAACAGGAAAAATTTGTTTTAACACTTCCTATCTCCTAAATCATGAGAACAAACCACATAATAGATCAGGACCTAAGCCATTATCTTCAAATTCCATTTTGAGTAGGAGCATTTACCCTGTTATAAGACATGTTTGAAAAGGAAAAAAGTAGCTTGGAGGACATTTTAAAACATGATGTTGACTAAATAGACCAGAGTCCTTCTTTACCTGTCCCCTCACTATGTAACTTTAGGTAACTCACTTTCCTCTCTGAACCTTGGTTAGTTCATCTATAAAATAACAAATGGTTGTTGGTTTGTTGAAAAATCAAATGAAATCACAAGTCTTCGTACAGTATCTGACATGTCTATACCCATTAGTGTGGCTGGTGCAGCTGCTGTTGCCAATTTTCTAACTAGAAAAACTAGATAAAGTGAAACTCTTCAGTGTCCCAGAGAGGTTGCCACTGGACAAGTGGCAATTTCCAAGTTCTAATTTCTATTACTTTGCTCTCTGAATAGCCCAGAAGGGATGGATAGGCAATGAAAAATGTTCTTGGACTGGCCAATTTGAGGTATTTCATTTCACAGAATCTGTCTAGAAACTGCCCGCTCATTTCATTGATCGATGGCCATCCCAGTGTTGGAGTTATTACCACCCTAAACTAAAGCTGGATGAGATCCTTTGGAGCAAGGAACTCCAAAAGGCACTCTGGCTCCTTCAGAGATGGCTGCCCACAACCAGGCTTTAATCCATTACACATACAGCTTGCATTTGCGCAGGCTCTTTCTCTCACACAAGAATTTTCTCCACAGGTTTTAGCAGCTTCCTCAGATGATAGTTTCTGCAATGCTTTCTGTGAATGCCTTTGTAGCTATCCTCTCGTGCCTTAAAAAGCACCCTGACTTTAAACTTTAAGCAGGGTCCTACCAGAGCCTGTGACAATCAATCAATTAAATACACATCAATCGTCTGCCATGAATATTGCCAGAAATTTCACCAGTGGAAAGTGTAAGAATGAAATCATCGTTCTGGTCCTGAATACTTTAGGTAACATTGCAGGTTAGTAGACATTGATGATATAGCTCAAATATTTCTGTTAAGAAATTAACAGAAAGGAGAACTTGCTTCTACATTTAACACCCTAAATACAGTGTTAATTACCCTTCGCTGATCCCTCTGACAGAACAAAGAACAGAACTCTGCACAATGTGGGTCCTCATAAATGCTGACAAATAAATGCTAAAACATATATTCTTAACATATTCTTGAAGTTTCATTATTTATTTCAGAAAATGTGCTTGCCAGCTGAGATTTAGATGCTGAGTCTTCTTCACAAAATACTGTGATTTAGCATTTAACCCAGTAGAAATATCATAAATTTATAGGAAGTTGGGTTACACAGATGAGGATTAAATTTCTAGTTTTACCCCTTGCTGGTCAGAAATCCTGAGCAATGTCCTTGAGCTCTCTGAGTCTTGGGGCTCTCAGTTGAAAACCAGAAGTGAACCCATCTGTTTTGCAAGATTTTTGTCAGGACTGGACATAGTGTAAGGAAAGCACACAAGGGCTAATTAAATTATACCCATTCCTCTGAAGCCACTGAATATATATTGTCCAGCTCACCTTCCTCCTCAGCTTCATCCCATGGTGGATGGTGTTCCCAGCTATGCTATGTTGGACCCTGAGCTTGGAAGACACCCACAATAGCAAACAAAGTTCAAAATTCTCCTTTCCTCTATCTCATCTCCCCTTCTTAAGAGTAAAAAGATAAAAAGCAGTAACAGGAAGTAAGACACTAGATGTAACTACACACCTCCAGCCTCGAACTACCTACTTGGCCTCTAAAAGTGATTCTATATAGAATAGGAATTCACTTCAAAGGACTATTTTTCCATTGATTGTTTTTCTCCATGACCAGTTGCACCAATACTCAATAGAATCCATGGATTCTATCATCAGGAGAATGGAAGATACCAAATGTCTCCCATTCGTTTACATCAAGGTATCCTCACCCCAAAATGGTGCCCCTCAATGATTTTTTCAGTTCCAACAAATTTTATGCAGGCAGAAGTAAAGTAATATGAAAAGTATCTGAGTGACCTGGGGGATGTAATACAAGGGATAATCAAAATATACAGTGAACATTTAAAATTTTAATAACTATTACAATGAAAAGCATATTGTCATTTATCCCCTCAAAATACTCCCTCTCATTCTGAACACACCTATTCCATCATTCCTTCTGCTTGCTGAAGCAGTTCTGCAAATCTTCTTTCCTTAGTATCTTCAGTTACACTGTCCTGGCTGCCTCCATGTCCTGGACTGATTTAAAACATTTACCTTTCATAGTCATCTAAGTAAATCTAAGGAAAAGACAGAAGTGAAAAGTGCATGACCCAGTGAATAAGGTGGATGAGGACATATGGTAATGTTTTTATAAGTCTGCCTTTCCTTTGGCTGGCACTTAGCAGCAGCATTCACTGTGTTTTTGATCCAACCTCATAAAGACATTCATGAAAGAAGATTTCCAGAACTGCTTTAGAAAGTGGCAAGAATGATGGGGTACATGTGTTAAAAAGGGAGGGAGGATTTTAGAGAGGGGGATTAATGGCCATGTGTCTTTTACTGTAATAAACTTGTTTTGATTTAAACATTCACCCTATATTTTGATCCCTTCCTATATTACACACCAAGTCATATGGACATTACTAATGGAGGCAAAGGTATGAAGGCATACAATCAAATAAATGTCTTCTTCTCATTGGTACATTTAACCTGCTTTCGGGGCTGCTGTTTCAGGCCCAAACACCAGGTCCAGTGAGACACATAGTCCTGCTTTCTGGAAAAGGAATATGGACAAAGTTCTAGGTGGCTCGGGGAAAGCAAGGCCACTCACTGCAGCACAGATCGGGTTCTGATGAACCATAAAGGGGAGAAAATGGCACTTTCCTCTGATTCATGAAAAAATGATTTACTCTATGTCCTTCTAACCATTAAGTCTATATATGTGGTACAACCGCTCTCCAGAGCACTCTGATTCACAGCATAACCAGTGGTTCCAGTGCTGAGCTGGAACCAGAGGATGACGTGGAAACCAGATCAAAAGGGAACCTCAGGTAGTGGCGCTGTCCCCTAACTGTTGACAGATGCTGAAGGGAAGCCACATAAACGCTCTCTCTTGTGTCAGCGCGATAAAAACGTCAGGCTGACCCGTGAAAGATGGAGATGGAAGCTTGGGCAGCCATTAGGAGCCATGCCTCTCTCAGAGCAATAACTCACTCCCATGGTATTAGAAAAATGGGTTTATTGCAGTGGATTACTTTTCCCTCCTCTGCAAAAAGTACTGCTTATCAGCATCACAGAAATCAAGCTGAAATTCCCCACCTTTTCCCTCTTCTAATACAATCCCTCCCTCTGGCCAGGAACTTAATAAAATGGAACATTTCATTATTCCGGTTTGCATACCTCTTTTGAAGCTGAAACTGTCATCTCAAGTGAGTGCTCTGAAAAGGCTGATGTTCAGGTAATTTGATTGCCTCTAGTGTTTGCTCAGACACATCTGAATGCTGGAAGAGCTACTCAGCGTCCAGGCCTCTTGCTGGACCAGATTTGGGAGTTGCAAGGGGAAGGAAATCATTCAAAAGCAGCATTTTCCAATTCCCTCACAGTACAGTTTGGATATGGCTTTTTCATGAGCTATTAACTGCCTGTCAGATTCCTTCAGAGGGGAAAACAAAACCAGGTGTAGTGGGAATTCACATAGTCACAAATAGCTCAGCCTGGTAAAGCCTCCTTGTTTCCTAAGGTCCATGCATGATTCTTGTCAATAAACTTGAGCAATAGGAAAATCAACTAGATATTATTTTGTGCCACAGTGGAGCCTTCCAAAACTTTCTGTCCTGTTCAGACACCTGAGCCTGCTGTGGATTAATGCACACAATATCCTCAATGTTAATCCCTTGTGTAGCATGTGAAATCTTCATCAATATATAGAATCACAGGTGTCACCCAAAGTTTACTCCATAGACATTTCACTAACAGTGGCAGACTTCTCATTTTCTGAAAATAACAGTAACCCACCCTAAATTGCCTCTTTTCTGATTAAATTTATCTCATCTCAGTGAGAATAGCAACAGCTATTTAATATTTCAGAAATAGACCCAAGTGCATGTTGTGACTTTAAAAACATGAAAATAGTATTTAAACTGTTTGTTCCAGAATCATCCTGTCTTGAGCCAAAATTATTTTTGAGATGAATGAGTTTTTCATTTTTCACTATTAACTTAGCCTTTAAAATGAAAAGAAAAAAGTTCAGACCCACAAGAGATACTCTAATAAAAGAACTGGGTACTAGCAATCTGGTTTACACTGCCAGGAATCTAGGGTAATTCTGATTTAGTATTGAAATTCTGCCCTGCATTCAGCATGTTGTATATGGTTATAAGAAAAGCCCATATTGCTTGGTAGGTCAGAATGCCCACTGTTATGAAGATCTCCCAGATAACAGGCCATTTGAACTCTACTACCTGGGCCAGGTTATACAGAACAAGGGCATTCTGCTTAACCTGTTGGTGACTGCTCAGAAATCAGGATTGGGAGAGATACTTTTGTCGTTCATCAGTTTGTTTTCTTGCTTTGAAATCTATACTCAGATGATTAAAAAATTATAAGGCAACAGAAGGATAGATTAATGGTGGACATATCTAGTTGTAGTGTGTGAGTGAAGAGAAATATGGATATAGAAATAGTAGACAAAAAAAAGACGGGAGAAAAACAAAATAGGAAAAAACGAAGATCAAAGAAAGAAAACTTCAGAGATATACGTGAAGATAAGAGGTTCGATGCATCCCCAAAATATTCTAACATGCTCAGGAATCTCATGTTCTGTATTCTCTGTTCCTAAACTCTAGCAGAGTGCTGAAGACACCACTGGGCCTTTACTGATAAACAACAGAAATTCAACTAGTAATCTTCACCCTGTGCCTGATTTACAGTACTATAAATCAGAGTAGTTGAAGCTAAGAAAGTTTGGATTGAATGATGAGTTTCACAACTGATTCTGCAAAGAATCCCACAGAACTGTAGTGATAAATGAAATCCATTATCCAATAACACAGAGCTACCATTTTCCTGGAATCCTTTGCAGCTATAAAGACCTATGTGGTGCCAACAGGAATTAAAAAAAGAAGAAGAAAAAATTCCTCACATTGTCTTTCTACAATTAAAGATTGGAAATACACAAAATTGAACACAAACAGGAAATGAAGTCATTTCAGGAGGAAAGATAACCTCTTTAATAAAAGGTATGGGAAAAACTGGATTTCAACCTGCCTAAGATTAAAACTAGACCCTTGTCTTTCACTGTGCACTAAATTAAAATTGAAGTGGATTGAAGATCTAAATATTAAAACAGGAACACTAAACCAGCTGGAACATAAATTAGATAGAACTCTTGAAGATATCGGCATAGGAAAAGATTCTATGAACAAAAACCTCAGTAGCACAGGAATTAGCACAAAGAATCAACAAGTGGGATCTCATCTTATTAAAAAGCTTCTGCACTGCAAGAGAAACCACCAACAGAGCTAAGAGACACCCTACAATGTTGGAAAAAATTTTATCAGCTGTTCCTCAGACAAAGTACTACTATCTAGAATATATAAAGAACATTAAAAAGTCAGACCCCCAAATTTAAAGACCCAACTCAAAAATGGGCATCTGAAATGAACAGACATTTCTCAGACAAAGAAGTAAAAGCAGCAAATAAACATGAAAAAATGTTCAACATCACTGGTCATTCGAGAGATACAGATGAAAATAACACTGAGATTCCCATCTCATCCAGGAAAGAATGGCTGCTTTCAAGAAATCAACCAATAACAAATGTTGACAGGGTTATGGGGAGAAAGGAACCGTTCTCCATTGTTGGTGAGAATTCAGGCTGGTGCAACCACTGTAGAAATCGATACAGAGGTGCCTCAAAAAACTAGGATTTAAGGTCTCATTTGACCCAGCTATTCCTCTGCTGGGAATCTTCCCAAAAGAATTAAAAGTATCATACCAAAGTGATATATGCATATGCATACCCATGTTCATAGTGGCACAGTTTATAACAGCTAAAGCTTCGAAACAGCCCAAGTGCCCATCAACTGGAGACTGGATAAAGAAAATGTGCGGATTTTTTTTGTATAAAATGGAGTACTACTCAGCTATAAAGAATGAGAAATTAGAGACATTTATAGCCAAATGGATTCACATTGAGGAAATATAAATAGGACACACGTGCAAATACTGAATAGTTTCTCTATTCAGAAATAGAATAGAAAGTTTAAATAAGGATAAAAATGAATAATTGATAATGTGAAATAGAAAGAAAAGGTCCAAAGGGGTAGGGGAAGTGGGAGTGGTAGGGGAAAGGAAAAAATATGAGATAAGAAATAAACAGAAACAAAGCTTTTGCAAATAGAGAGGAGTGGAGGGGTTGAAGGGAGGGCAGAGGAATGGGGGGAAAAATAAGAACCAAGATACATCATGTAAAGGTACAAGTTCCCAATGATGAATGTAAATGTATTGTATACCTAAAATGTACTAACAAATGAATTTTTAAAATTGGGCCAGGGATTTAGCTCAGCGGTTCGGTGGCCTGCCTTGCAAGTGCAAGGACCCGAGTTCAATCCCGGTACCAAAAAAGTAAAGTCATTGCAGAGGTCTCATTAGTGACAGAAGTAAGAACTGGCCTTTTCCACTGATAGTTCAGTGTAACATAGAATGAGGACTGAGTCGGGCTGCTCTATAGAATTTGTTTAAAATCCCTTGGACCGACATCACGTGCCCTGTAAAATTCCATTAAGACACCAAGAAGCTAATGCAGTCATGGTAACCTCTGGTTAAATGCTCTTTCTCAGTCTACAACAGCTCAGATGTGGGACTCAGCTCTCTCCCCTTGACAGACACACAGCACACAGCCACACTCAGTAGTGAAGTCTGTGTAAAGCACATTTTACTGAAGATTTCAAGAAGATGATGGTGCTAAAACAAGTAAGCTTATGTAACCAAGTAATAAGCACTTCCCACGTTGTCAGTGCCATTCGACTCTGTCCCCTCACCTTTCTTCTTTCCCTACATCCCCTTCCACTGACTCCTAAAGCAACAATAACACATTCTCCCATTTCTTAAATGATCTCATTTTTAGTGACTTCTTTCAGAAACTTCCCTGAGATCTGTTTTCCACCCTCACGTGGTCCACTCTATTAGTTCATAAAACAAGGCCATCCCATTCTTAAGAAAGTAAGTCTTGGTGCCAACTATTAATTTTTGTTATGACCCATATTATCACATAAAGAACAATGACCAAAAATACTTCCCTCATTCATGAACAAATGTTCATTAAGCATCGACCATTATAACAAGTTGTCTTTAACAGTCACACATTAAGTCACTTATGTGTGAAGATATTTACATCTATGTTTATATCTATAACTGTATCCATAGCTATATCTGTAATTATATCTTAATAATTGTCTTGGCTGTCAGCAAAGTCCAGGCCACAAGGAAAACAGTGTCCGTGAAGGTTTAAGAAAGACATAAAGGAGGATGAGGAGGAGAAGGAAGGAAGATAGGAGAAAGTGGACAAAGAGAAGGAAGAACCACCAGTGCCACCAAAAAGATAGTAAAAGATACCAAAGATCAATCTGCTCTTCCACAGTCACAAAAGCCAATCCTAAATTAGTCCTCAATGAATCCATCAAGAAATCCCTTTTCCCAGGCTTTAGCAAATAACCCTGTCACCTCCTTTCCTGCAAACCAGGCAGATCTGGCAGCCCTGAGGACAGGAAAACCTGCACAGGCCTCCTCTTAGGCCAGCCAGCCCCACAATATTCCTTCTGCTGTCTAGAGACCCGGGCAGGCAGACAACCAACTGCTCCAGGAGAGGGAAATAATTAGGGGTGGGCACCCCTCCCTCTTGGCATGTGGCTGCCCAGCCAACATGATTAGCATAATTACAATATGTTCATCCAGCATCAGGATAAAAACTTGTACTAGAAGGGAGTGTTAACACATACAAGCCAGTCACACAACAGTCAGCTTTATAATTAACTGAACAGTTCCTGTTTTAGAGATTTCCTGGGATACTCCCAGGGAGCCCCAGGCTTCAGGCAGCTCTTGCCGTCTAAAACAGCTGCACAGGGGTAGCAGGAATACTGAGTATCCACTGAGGACATGCAAGGATCTGAGTGTCCCTCCTTGTGGAAGTAGCATTCGCCATCACGAAGAGAAAAGGACACCTCCAGACCTTTTACAGCAGACATCAAGAAAACACCTCTTCACCCCTTAACTATCACTTCCTAACTGGCCTTGCAAAAGTTTTGACTTTTCTGAGCCTCCACAGTATGTGCAAGATATTGAAAGAAGTAGATAACTGAGAAAACTCTAAATAGAAGAATGCTAAGTAAATACCAAGTGGCAATGAAGGCCTAGAAAGTAACTTTCCAGATTGGAATATCGAAGTCCTCAAATCTCTAAAAGGTAGGCACCTGTCTTCTCTGTCCTAGAGCTAGCAATTTGTATCATCTCTCTCCCATAATGCTTACCCACACCACACTCACAATAGTTATCCCACTGGCACAGTAACAATGGGCTTATTCAGATTCTTTACAATATGTTTTGCAACTTTTTTCTTGTTACAGACATAGAAAATGATATTTAAAAGAGCCCCCAGGGTAAATTACTGTTTATGGCATCCTCCTGCCCCCCAAAGGCTAATTGGGATCAGTAACTGTACTACACATTCATGAAGCTCTAACACGTCTCTCACTCTGCTCTATATCACCAGTTTGTTCTGGTGTTTGCATGGTTGGCTGCTTGTTTTATTTTTAATAGATGCAGCTCCTTGTGATGCTAGAGCCTTTGGTGGTCCAAGGTGATTGCTTTTAGCCTTGGCTATATATTAGAATAGCCAGACAAACATTTACTAAACACCAACATCTGGGCATCACCCCAAGAAACTCAGATTTAATTGGTCTGGGGTGGGGCCTTAGTATTAAGTAAGCCTGGAAAGCATCCAAGATTGAGAATCTTACCTCTAGAGAAGCAGTTCTCAAGCTTTAAAATTCAGTCAAACCATCTGAGGATCTTGTTAAAACACAGGCTCCAGTTCAGTCTGAGCTGGACCTAGAATCTTATACTTTTAGTATTACCCAGAAGATGCTCCCAAACACACTTTGACTAGCACAAGTCTAACAAATGAGGACATACATTTGAGCAAATGTCCTAAGTCCTAATCACTGGGGAGGACTTTCTAGAACTGACAGCCACCGCCCACCACCCCTACCCAGGTTTCTGACTCAGAGAATCTAGCAAGGGCCCAGATAAGTTGCATTTCTCAACTCTCTCAGGTGATGCTGTTGCTGGTCCAAGGGCCAAGTATTTCCAGGTATTTTTAAATCACTGGTCTAAACTACTAGGAAGATAATAACCTTCAAGAATAAATGGGCATTTCATCTAGCAGACTAGGGAAATTCTCAAGATACAAACACTGAAATTCCCCAGAAAGAAAATCTCTAGTGAAATTTACTCCACACTGACAAATACAAGCCATCTTTTGAGGTCTGCAGGACTGAGAACTCATAACGACTTCCTAGAAAGGTGTGGATGGAGCCCTCCTTTAGGAGGCTTCCTCTCTCCCTGTATTGAATACTCAGGGTCCATCAAGAGGAAAGTAGCTTCTCAAGGGAAGGGACAGACAACTCTGGGATGTTCCCAGTCACACGCTGGCCTCTCACTTGATTTCTTTCACTGGGTCTCAGAAAAATCAAACATCCTAGTCCTTCTCTTCAACACATCTTCTCTACAGAGAGCCCCCTGTGAATCACTACACTGTCAATCAGAAACCTGTGGATTCCACATCCTTTCATATTCCCAAGAGTTTTGTGCTCAGTGAATCCCAGCTTTGCCAGGCTCCATCTTATGGACTATTGCTCGTAATTGGCCATAAAGACTACACTCTAACCAGTTTTCATCATTTGATCTGGACGACTCCCAGGTAACAAGCTCCAACTGGGAGGGCTTGATTGCTATCAAGCAAGACTGATGGAGGCCTGCAGCAGGGCTGGCAGCAGTTGTGTGTGTGAGTGTGTGTGTGTGTGTGTGTGTGTGTGTGTGTGTGTGTGTGATCCATGTGAGAGATTTCCAGCTCTGGGATGTCCCAGAAGAAAAGCCTGTTAGCACCACAATTGGAAAGCCAGGATGGGCCTGGGAGCACAGGAAGCTCATCACAAGATAAACACTCACTGGGACGTCCAGCCCAGCCCCAGGGTAAGCTCACTGAGATCAGTGCTGCTCTGCGTTCATTGGTAGTCTTGACATGCATCATGTCACCCACTGACAGCAGGAATTCGGCTGTGTGGATAACTACAGAATAATTAACCAGGGTCAAAGCAAAATTTGGTTTCAGAAAAGCCTGCCAGGGAACCTATATCATGTTCCCCATTCCGCTTGGTCATGGCAGTTGGGTCATCACCTGAACAGTGACCATTCAGCTGTGGCCACCAGGCTTCTCATATCCTTCAACCTGACCCTTGAATCTATAGTTACAAAGCAAATCATCTCCAACAACCAATAAAAAAGGGATGAGAACTGTATATTGGGTAAATCTAAGTCTTCAGCCAGAGGATATATATTCCAATACTGGCTTCAGTACTTAACTAGTTTTTAACCCAGAGGCAAATCACTTAATCATTCTGGTCCTCAGTTCTCATCTGTGCAAAAACAGCAAAAACACCCACTGGTGATGTATAAATTTAAAGAAAAAAATTGTATAAAACACATCAGGTATCTTATATTATTGTCATTATAATCAATTATAACTTTCAGCTCTTCCTATTAATGGTTACTATTCTTGGTTCTGACCTCTCTTGCTTACTTCTGCCAGAGCTCTCTAAAGTTCCTGAATAGAGCAGTCAAGGAGATAATTCTGTTGAACAACACCTGCAGACACAAACAGTAAATTCTAAAGAGAAATATATCACAGAGAAATAAATCACAAAAATATAGCCTCTAGAATTCAGTGGCTTAAAGAGTATATTTCTCAACTTAGTTCCACCACCGGCATATTTTTGGTCCTCCCTGCTTAAGTAAGGGTAGGCGCTTAGAGGAACATCTGCCAACTGAACTTTCTCTCCAGAGTTCACACACTGCTATCTCTGCCTTTTCTTCCCAGAATTAGGAACAAGAAGAGAAGAGATCACATAAATGAAAGCAAGGTTCTGTGTCTTATAGTCGCTCTGAACTTCTCCAGTACAAGAATCTCAAACTTAAAACAACTTTCATGCTTAATAAATTAGTCAATTCTAGTCAGATTCACTGGAACTAATCAACTAGCAAGTGTTTCTTAAGCAAGGAGCCATGAAGGCATAAGACAAGCTCTGAAGAGCTCAAGCAATGAGACTCACAGAAGTGACTGAGCTAGAGAGTATTACATGGCAAAAAATCACAGGCCATGTAGGGTTCAAGTTCTACAGGTGGGCAGGTATGATGGGGAATCACTTTTCAGATGGTTGTACTGAGGGTGGAGTGAATGGTATGATGTGAGGGGAGAGCTGAGGGAGAAAAAGCAAGTGGAAATATCAACAGTGGACTCTGCAAAATTGACTCACTAAAACTAAGTCACTGAGCACACACACAACTTGGGTTAATGCTGTTCGTAATTGGAACCTCCTCTCCCCTGGGAGTGATGGAATGGATAGCATAGATGGATCCAAGATGTACAGAAAATGGATAGGAATCCAGAGCACATCTAGGAGTTGTAGGGTAACCTCCCAAGCAAGATACTTTCCAAAGACCCTCAAGCCACAGGATATCCAGAGAAGCCCAACCAAACACTGCTCATGTGTTTATCATATAATAGAGATGTCTCTGTCTTAGAAAAACTAGATCAGTGTTACCAGAATTAACAAATAATGATATGAATAATCTTTATTCACTGCTTATCTAAAAGCCCAAATTTAACTTAGTGTCTTTTATTTTATCCAGCAACCTGAGAAATGCTCTTCTTGAATTTGCCAAACATTTTCATTGTTTCACAAACAATTCCATCTTTATTCTCCCGTCTTAAAATTAAGTAGCAAGGATTGACCATCAAACAAAGCTGCCCCCTTGTTCAAAGCAGAAAAACTCAATCTTTTATAGTTAGAGAAGTCAGCTTTCTTAGCAATTCATTGCTTTGCCCTTGAGGTCTAGTTATTGAAAAGGGTATTTTCATACATGAGATTATATTTATAAATCTTTACCCTATTCTAACATCACAGCCAAAATAAGTGCCCATGTTGCTAAAGCAAGAGACCAGAAAAGCAGAAAGAAACAAGGAGGAGGAAGCCAATCATGCAGCTCTTCTTCCTGCTCACTGCTGCTGCCAAAAGAACCTTTATGGCTGGCAGCAAGACTGCTAAGCCTGGGCAGGAAAAGGGAGGCTAGACTTTAGCCAAGTTGGGGATTTATGGCCATTTGGGGAACTCTAGCGCCATTTGAACAAATTTTCACTTGAAACAAGTTTTGAAAACACACACACACACACACACACACACACACACACACACACACACACAAAATGTCTTGCTATTTATTCCTCTACTGCTCTCACTTCTCAGGAAAAGCAAATACATGTCCTAGTTTTTCCCCACTGTACTGCATCAGAGATAGCTAACTTCCTCTCACTTGCCTCACAGGCCAGTTTAAGGTTCAAAGCCCACCCACTGTGAATGAAACCATGGGTGATCCTCATGAACCCTGCAAATTCTGAGCCTGGACCTGTGCTCCTTGTCCAACTGCACACACGAGCATACAGATGCAAACACACACACAGACCCCTCCCATGTACAGCCCAGCTTCTGGATATCTGTATTTCATGTAGAACATTTTCTGACAGCTGCAATAAATCATGCATAAAAGGCAAAGAGGAGCAGCATGTCCTTCTCTCCTCCATGGTCTCTAACCACTCACATCCTTACTGCATCGTTCTCTTAATCAGTCTCCAATGCAGGTCCCATGCCTTCCCCTGACCTTGTCTTCATTTGACAGTCCTGACATCTTCCTCTGTGAGATCCATCCTCCCCTAGCCTACACTGCAGGCTCCTAGTTCTTTCACCTACAACTCCCCTTTTTCTCATGCTCCTCTCCATAGTTCTTCCAGAATATGCAACAAAATCAATAATTTTCCTACATGCAAATCAGATGCAAAATAGGATGGGAGAAAAAAAATCCCTGCTTAATAACAAAAACAAATATAAAATATCGAACAATTAATTTAAGAAATGTATGAGCCTTATTATGAAGATAATTTCCCTAAATATTTGAATAAATTTCAAGAAACCTTAGTCCTAAGCAAGATTCTTTATTATAAGGAGGTCAGTTCTGATTTACTTAATAATTTAATCTTGATTATAAAAAGTTCTACAAAAATTTTTTAAATGGATAAAAAATATTAAAGTCAATCTAGAAAAATAAACATGAGAAAATTCAAAAAGTAATTGGGTATAACTTAGTTTTACTTGATATTAAAGTGTATTACAAAACTAGTTATTAAAGCAATATAATATTAACATTTGAATAGGAAGGTAAATGAGAGAATCCAGAAGCAAACCTAAATATTAGATGTATAGAAATTATATGTATATAAAAAGAATATTCCAAATTCCAAGAAAGAAACAATAGAAACAAAATACACAAACCATTTGAACATAAAAGTCACAAGTGACCAACAAATGCATAAAAGATGATCAACTTTTCTTATGACATTAAACATGCATACTATATGTATGTTGATGAGCATGTAAACATATATTTTTTTTTAAATCAACTTAGAGGGTTCTGGGAAACGGGACCCAGGATGCTAGAATGGAAACTCTTGCTTCATGTTATTCCATACAGCTTTAGGTTTTGCTTTTTACTACAAGTATGTAGTTCTTTTTAATTAAAAGAAAAAATCATTCTAATTAAAAAGACATTCCCCCAAGGTTCTGACCATGGAGATCTCTAATATAACTCAACATCAGTGATATCAAACTGAGGACAGAAATGTAGATTTTTGCAATTCTTGAACTGAAAGGAACTTAATTGCTGTGTTAGTCCACTCAGAAAGCTATACCAAAATACCTTGGGCTGAATAATTTATCAACAGCGGGAATTATTGTTTACAGCTCTGGAGGCTGGGAAGTTCCAGATCCATCACCAGCAGATTCAGTGTCTGGTGAGGTCTGTTCCTGAAAGTGACTTCTGTGTGTTCCCGCATGGCAAAAGGGCAAACAAGCTCTTTTAAAAGTTCACTTCCGGCTGTCTCCAACTTACAGTGGTTCAATTTACGATTTTATTTTTTATTTTATGATGGTCTGAAAGTAATGTACACCCAGAAGAAACTATACTTCATATTTTAGATTTTTGTCTTTCCTTGGACTCCTGACATGTGACATCCATGTACAACATGGTCTGGTGCTACGAGATTCTTGCAGGGAGTCACAGATGCAGTCAACCACGAAATCTTGAGAGTAAACAACTGATACTCTATAGTGTACTATGCTGCTAAGCTATGATGTTTGGTAAATTATGTATATTGGATTCAGTTTTGATTTATGATATTTTAAATTTATAATGGGTTCATCCATAAACCGAGGAGCATCAGTAATCCACAAGGGCAGAACCCTCATGAACTACACACCTCCCAAAGACACTATTTCTTGATACTATTATACTGGAGAATAAGTTTCAACACATGAATTTTGGGAAGCCATAAATACTCAGACCTTAGTAAGTGCCATCTAGTTCAGTCTTTCACTTTATATATAAGAAAGCTGGGATCACATGGCAAATTCAAGGCAGAACAGAGACCAGAATATTCACTCAAATTGCTATTGCTTTTAAGGTTAAATGTGCAGTCAACATTAGAGCACTTTCCACCAACCTCTTTCTTGACTGTGCAACGTCCACTGATCTTTGAATACCTCTCTGGTGATCCCTCCCTGATCTAACTTTGATCCCATCAATCTTGTGCATATCTCTATCACTATATTTTATTCTTCTATGAATTACAGTATTTACTACAGGATGTGACTTATGATTGATGTCCACTAAGTATTTGTGAAACTCTTTGGCTGAGCCCACATGAATCAATCCATTTTACAAAGTCTCATATCAGCTCCCCAAACCCACTGCCCCTATGAAATTGAAGTCTTCCTCATCTCTGCTTGAATGGCTACCATTGCAAACTAACTAGTCCTTCTTCCTCTGTTCTCTTCCCTCTTCACCCAGGTCTTCTACCACCTCCCAAATCCTGGTGTAGATCATATCACTTCTGCTAAAACAAAGAATCAAGTCTAGGTCCATCATGAGGTCCTCCAAATCAATCAGAATATTTTTCAGTCAAATGATCTGAACTATAGTAATTAGGACACAGGTTATTGCATGCCTTCTCAAAGTCATCCTAGCACATTAAAAATAAAACCCTGCTTCAGTATCACATCTCTAGAGAAATGTAACCTACTGATCACCAATGATTCCTGCCCAGATTCTGTAAAATATTGTATTAATTATATAAAATTATAAAGCTACAAATTACTTTTGTGTGGTATAATTGCAAATAAATTCTATCTAGTAGAAAAGATAGCTCTACAAGTTGTGGCTCTATTGCTCTGTTGAATCTTAACCAGATTCTTATCTAACTGTGTGGTCCTCTTTCAGCACCCCTTCTTTTCTTCATTATAGATGTTCTGGGTTCTCAAACTCTGTTTTTAAATCAGTTTATGACTCTGTTGCTCCCTTAATTAATGACTTTTTAAGCTTTTTGGCATCAGCTCCATATATATTAGTATGAGAATTTATTTTCAGTTTTTTCAAATTCTATTTTGTTGGGCGGGGAGTATGACTCAGTGGTAGAGTGTCTGCCTACTATGTTCACATCCCTGGGTTTCATTCCTAGCACCACAAAAAGAGAAAAAGAAAATATTTACATTTTGACATTTTACACCAGGAGCTCAGCTACTCTGTATGTTTGCCAGTGTGGCTTTTCATGACTTGAAGCCTTTGCTCTTATCACTGATTTAAGCTAAAAGTTCCCATTTTTAACTAAGCTTTCTTCAATATCTCACTCGTCCTCCAAGGTTTTTCTCAGGATGCCGCTCTGCGGTCTGTCCTGATCGCCCAGTCTAACATAGTCCGTGCCTCTGGATCTCATTGCACCGGCTCGTCTATCTTCCCACTGTGGCAGGTCCTGCTCTTCACCCTACCAGTTCATTCTGTGTCTTTCTGTTACCACAGCATCCAGCTCAGTGCCGCACCAATTAATGTTCACTGACTATTTGTTTAATTGGGAATAATCAGTCTTAAGTAACCCACTATTTCAACACTTGGCCTCAGCCAAAGTCTAAACAATCTAATAGATGATAGTTGGGGTGTTTCCAAAGTTTTTTTGAAAACCACAAAAGATGATTGAAATTGAACAGGCATTTACTGAGCACTTTCTAGGTGCCAAAAGCCAAGATGAATAAGGCATGGAATTGGGGTATCCTCTCAGGAGTAAGTGAACTGCTTTCCAAGCCTTCTGTTCTCTGTTTAAAAAGAGGCATGAAACCCTAAATGAGTTACTGAGAGCTGCACAGGCTACGTTTACCAAGTATTTTCCTTGGCCTGTGGTATCTTCCTGAGGCGGAGACACTGAAGGCCACAGGATTCTCAGCCAGCTGTGGCCTCCAGACTCCTCGGGGTGGTTTGGCTCACTGCTTGGAAGGTAGCAGCTGCCCAGTGGGGGCCTCATCAAGACCCTGGGGACAGGATATAGGCTAAGCCCAGCCTCAGCCTGGGGGTTCCTTCTCTGGGACTATTTAGTAGCCATGTATTCCCAGAATTCACTTGTACACCACAATCCCACAAACCCAACTCCAAGTTTGCCTCAACAGTGCCGAAAGGTACAACTCTAGAGTAGACACATAATCCAGAGGCATCAAAGCGTTGATGTGGAGACTACCCAATGTCCCACCAGTGTTGCAAAACAGCTCTCTTCACTTGCTGCTTTGGGCTTCAAAGGGATATTATGTTTTAATGAGCTGCTGTATAATTAATCAGCCTTCACCCCCTTCCAGCTGAAATTACTGACGGAAATAAGCAAACACCCAAAATTTGCTATTTCCCTTTCTGAATGCCAACAGTGAGGAAATGTTCCCATGTAAATCAAGACTGGGTGTGGATGGTTTCTGGGCTCCAACAAGTCTGCTCTCTAACCTCATAACTCAGACTCACTACGGAAATCTTTGCTCCTCCAAGGAATGCCAGAGGTCACGAACCTTGCCCTCCCCATTCCACATCTACCAGGCAGAGGGCATGGTTAGGGTACAGCAGACCTGCCCGGGCTGAGGCCATTTAAACCCACCTAAATTCCCGGCCACACAACCAACTGGGGCACAGGAAGATAGTGGTTTTCATTCTCAGCTCTGCCATGGCTGTGTTATCTTCTGCAAGCTATTCACCTGAGTGGAACTCAATTTCTTCATCTGGGATAATAAGAATCATAATAAAATCTTTGAAGACAGTGTTTCACTATGTCACCCAGGATAAAATCAATCTCTCAATCCTCCAGCCTCAACCTCCCAAATAGCTGAAACTGCAGGCATGTGTCACCACCCTCAGTTCATAATAAATTCTATGAGTGACACATGTGGTGTCATAATTAAGAATGAGTGCCCTGGAGTTAAGCAGCCTGGGTTAAAACTTGACTCCATTATCTGCTGGCCATGTGACATGAGCAAGCACCTTAACACCTCTGAGCCTCTGATTTCTTATCTGTAAAATGAGGATGGTGATACCAGTACCTAACTTATAAGGTTATGTGAGCATTAAATATAGTAGGTAAAGTAACTTTGGTATTTGGCGAGAACCAGGAACATTCCAATGTTAGTTGTTGTTGATACCATTATCATTATTGTTATTATTACTTTTTATACTATGCATCATGTAGTGTGTCCAAAAGGCATTATCTTATTTCAACTTTAAGTAACATTGTGAGATAGTATCTATTTTTATATTCCATTTTATAGATGAGGAAATGGAAACTCAGATTGGTGAAGTAACTTAGTAAGGATAATAATGACCAGTAAAAGTAAGCCAAGTTATTTAAATCTATATAAGTGCAAAACTTCCTTATGGGTTTGAAATGACTTATACAAAGCACTGAGCTTGGAACAATGAATTCTCCAAAAAAAACCTAATGATGACTATTGGAAATATAAGACAGGCACTGAGATATAAGGGAAACACCTTCCTCAGACCTAATTCTAGTTCACCTATCCAACACCAACATGGCCAGAGGAAGAACATTCTCCCCTCCACAAGAATGAAGGACCCCACATTTAATAAGCAGGTGACACAGGTAGAAAATATAGGCAGAATTTTTCTTCTCAAATTGTGATAAATCCTAAGTGTTTCTCATCCGACACACTTGTGAGGCCCCCTTCACTTTAAGACCAATAAATGCAAACACTTCCATGCCACATAATGTAGAAAATCACACCAGAACATACTCCACATGTCCATCAACACACTTAAGGAAAAGATGTCATCCTGTCAAGCTCTGGCTATAAATTCGTTTGCTGAGCTGGACTCTGTTCCCTACTCACCACCAACACACTCATGGCTGCATTCCTGCTCCCCAAAGAGAGGACATAGCCCCTCCCTCAGACTCTAAGTGCTATTCACATTGTACTTAAGAGATTATTGAAGGTTCAAGAACTGATATAACGCAAAAAAGGAAGCAGGTTAAAACTATCACTGGCCATTGTCCCTGGCACACAAAATTTCTTAACTACTGTTCTCTTTATGCTTTGGCCAGCTGTTGTTTTTCCTGGGCCCCTTTTCAATTCTTTATATCAAAATGGGTCATTCATAGTTAGCCCTTCTCTGAGTTTTGCATCCATTTGCAAACTCATCTGCCAAAAACTCAGAATGCTTGTCACTGTGTTATGAAAATCAGGTTAACTCTCTTTAAAAAAAAAAAAATCTCCCCCACCTACAGCAGTGTTTCCTAAAGTGGAACCCACTGAGTGGTGCCAGTCTATAAACTTTGGTTCCCAGTGCATGATGAGATAAATACAGATGTTAAGGTTTTATAGCAACTTGACAGTAATTTTATGTCTGCTGAATCTAATAATAAAATAAAAATGGTACTTGTTCTTTGTATGCCTTTTTATTTCATGTTTTTAATAATACATTTTATTGTATGTTACAAAAGTACTAGTCTGGGAAGTATTGGAATTTTAAAGCCTGTTCTTCACCATGGATCATTTGAGAGGCACTGATCTAGACTGGCCCAGGAGACTTGCCTTATGGAAGCCAAATATCCCTTCACTATATATTCCAAAGAAAAGAGCACTTTTCCTATCCGGAGGAATTCAGTTACTCTCCTAAAGCAACTGGATCAACTCAGAAAATATTTTTCCTCCCCATCAGCCATAAAAATATGAACACATGACTTGCTAGTCATTGAAGTTCATGGGGCGGGAAAAAGTTGTAATGATAACAAAAACATCCATTTATGCCATTCTTTAGCACTTATGAATCACATTCGTATGCACCATTTCATTGAATCTTCATGACTTCTCAATCAAGCAGCATTAGTATGCACCCTACTTTATTGGTTAGAAAGCCAAGGATTAATGGAAATGTCTCACCCAAGATGACCCACCTAAAATATTGCAGTAGGACTTAACACCAGCATTTTGATTGTGGACTCCATGCCTTACATTATGTCACAGTATGATAAAATCATCAGATAAACACATTTCCACGAGAGACCAAAGGGCTTGAAGAAATAGATACCCAAATTCCATTTATCTTTATCTTGAACTGAGACTGGCCTGGAGATTTCTAGCCAGTTAACAAAAGTAGCCAGTTTGTGTTTTCTTTTTATGCTGCTACACCAGAGATGCATACAGATGCACCTCTCACCTTTGTTCCTTGTCAGTTCTGCCTCATATCTTTACTACCTGCCTCCTACCTTCTTGCCTCAGAAAAAAAAAAAGGTCAGAAGCTGTCAGGGACCAACTTCAAGAACAAAATGCAAAGCTCAGAAGGGAGCCAGGAGCTTTTCCAATGGTGTCCCTACCTTGAACCCAGCCACATAATATGTGCTTTTTTTTTCTTTTAAGGCAAACACTCTGGATGGACATTAAATACCTTCATGGGGAATAGCCACATGCTAACAAAAGAGAGGACCAAAACAAGTGTGATGCAACAGCTGAAAAACAATTATGGTTTTAATCTGATTAAACTGTTGCCCAAAAGAAAACCAGAGGGGTTTTTTAGAACCTTGTTTCTGTAATTCTGGTTTCTTCCATTTTTATAGCATATAAATAATTAAAATTATGCCCACAATACATTTGGCTTCAGTCGGGACGCATATTGAAGAATATTACATTTAGTAATTTACATACACCAGAAACATAATACATTAGATTATCCAAAAGCAAAGAGCAGCAAGCAACATGGACAGATCTCTTCTGTAACGGCTGCAAGAGCCGATTGCAGGCACATAAAGAGAGCTTGGATTTTCCTAGGAACCATTTTCTTGCAAATGAAACATTTAATTATGGAGCAGAGTCCATAAATAGACTGTTAACACAGGGAGGGAGGGTGGATGCAGCTATATTGCTGGATTAGCAGGGGAATATCCTACAAGAAATTCATCAATGCCATGGATAATTAATTACAGCTCACCTTCTCCCCACATAGCCATGCCTTTATCAGCCGGCATTGAGGAAACAGCAGATGGCCAACCAAATACAGAATGCAATTTTCTGTCAACTCATTACTTACAGAATCACAGATTAGGTACAAGACCCTTGGAAGGTCACCCAGGCCATTCCCCTGTGTCCAGAACAATCTGCACCAGAACCACGACTATCACATGAGAATCTACCTCTCCCTTTTGCACAAACCATCCCCCAAAAAAGAAATTTCACTGTCTACAGAAACTTGCAATTCCAAGTATTTTGAACCCCTTTCAATGGGAAATTGTCCCTGAAGACCAAGTTATTCTGCCTAAATATTGCCTTTTCCTTGGCAGTATTTGTGTCAATGTCTCCAGAGAGAGCTGAAGTCCCTAAATCTGCACGACTTTCTGGGTTCTGAGGGTACACTTATGCTGTGGGTCCTTTATTCTCTCTTTGCTAGAGATCACCGAGACAGCACAGTTCTTCTTTTTCCCAGGGTATTTTTATAAAATATTTAAAAGACAACTGAAAAGTTTCAGAAGCCTTCATAGCTATGTTAAGGTTGTTTATTTAAGTTGAAATTATTTGAAATTTCCTGACTTTATTTTTATCCATATGTATCATCATGGTTTTCCTGTTACTCACACCACAGCTGATTGTGAAGGAAAAATAAATTTTCTTTATTCCCTCAAAAGGCTTTGCTCTTCCCTCCCTAGCTGGGCAGTTGGGAGAACTCAGACTGTAAAATAATAATAGTTTAGTCCTGTCCCATCAAAAATGTTCCCTTAGCATCTGTCTTTTCAAAATGGAATTCTTTACCAAAAGCTGTTCCTTTTAAAATGAGTCTATGTATTTGGATGAGTTTTACTCTCTTGGATTTTACTTCCTTTGCTTCCTTAAGATGCTGTCCTGAAATATGAAGGTATTAATTCATTTTCTTGTCAATGGGAGAGAAGCCTCTCCAGATACACCCTAGTCTCAGTTACATATTGCCTGAAACAGATCTGCTCCCAACAAAAGTGACAGTGAAGGTTACATGAATAAGTGACCCCAGCGGCCTCTGCTTTACAGGGTTGGCCCTTAGCCTGTGACAACACTGGGAGGTGATGGGGATTTGTGAAAGGAAGTTAGGTCACTGGACACATGTTCCTAAAGGGAATGGTTGAATGCCTGTTGCTTCTTTCTTTGCATCCTGGTCATCATGAGCTGAATAGGCTACCATGACGCACCATAGGCCACTATAGGCCTAAAGCAACAGGCCCAAGTGACTGTGGACAAAAATCTCTGAAATAACGAACCAAACTTAGCCTTTTCCCCTTATGAAGTTGATTTATCTCCAACATTTGTTATGATAATGGAAAGCTGACCACCATATGACTAATGTTGTGCTTTGGGAGGATGACGAAAAGGTACAGTCATTTAAGGCCAATATGCTGTACTCATAAAGTATGTAGACCTTGTCCCTTGCTTCCATCCCCAAGACCCTGCCCACTGCAGCCTCTTTGCTCTTACCACAGAACGCTGGAAAGATGATAGACTCTCTCAGCCCTTTTCCATCCCTGTACCAAGGCATCTTCTCAGTCTTTGCAAGACTCAATAAGCCTTTGGATCCAAATTCACGGTCTCTGGCTTTTCAATCTGTCTTTCTTTTGCTGCTTAGCCTTCTTTCCACTACTCTTCCCCAACCACTATAAAAGCCACATATACTCAACTCAAGAGAGCACACCACTACCCCGCTAGCCCAATTTGCTTCCTCTCCCTAATGTTTATCAAGTACAATGGATGCAGACACAAGAAGATGAGAGAAACAAAGACACATTAGCCTCCTTTCCTTCTATACATGTCCCTAGTCCCCTTCTGAGTCCCAAGACACGGATTTCTTCTTTCCTCCTATCCTAAAATTATAAATTCCAGTGTAGGCATCATAGGGGCACCCTCATTACATTTAGAAGGAATGCAATAATCTAAAAATTCTCCAAACGCAGTGGCCCTCCAACTACAAATTCACTTTCAACTAGGGTTTATTGCGAACAAAAAGGGTTGATTTGTTATCCCAGAATGTATATTTGTTACCATTAGTTCTCTGCAATCACTGAGCCTACTAGCTAACTCTTTCACTACCCACACAGTCATACCCAGTCATGCATGTGTAACAGATATACATGCTTACCTACATTCCTTATTACTTCAAATAAAGTAAATGGTGACACCAAGATTCAGATTGACAAAATTATACTGGTTTACTAATAGATCTAGGGGTAGGAGTGAATCCTTAAATCCTTTTCCAGATGACCTCTAATCATGATGGAGTCATTAAAATATGGAAATGTTTGGGCAAGGGATTTAGCTCAGTGGTTCTAGCACCTGCCTCGCAAGTGCAAGGGCCTGAGTTCAATCCCCAGTACCATTTATTTTTAATCTTAGAGTCCTATAATACTCCACAATATACCCAAAAGTTTGTCATATGCCTTCATACAGTAGCACCATTAAACCCTAAAACACATGACTGCACACACAATTTTTATAACTAGATCTCAAATTAGCATGTTTTCAAATTCTCTTACCTTATCAATTATATCTATGAACTATTAATTAAACTTAAGAATATTGCCAGTTATACAATAGCTATATCCCCAACTGAACACATAGTAGGCTGTTAAATGTTTGTAGTGAATAAAATCGAACCACAGTGTGATGCCATGGGGAGGCACCAACTTCAGTGACCCATTGTATACCTTCCTGTCATTTCTAGCAATAAGAGAACAAACCTCTTAATCATAGGGTATTTTGTGAGGAATTTTTTTCCTCAGACATTTATTTACCTGCTCACTCCTCATCATGTGTGGAATATACAGCATTGTAGAGAGATTTATGGGACAGATTTTAATCTCAGCTGCAGGGCATGCATCAGTGCTTATCTCTAAATGGAGGTGTGTTTTATGTGTCATTGTTTCCTATGATCACAGGACTGGGCCGGCCAAATAGTCACATACCTGAAACCTAGGAGAGAGAGCAACGTTTGGAGAGTGGAGGAGGAGCTGCAGTAGAGAGGAAAGTGCCTGTGAGAAAGAGGCCCATTATGGACTCCCTAACCCATGGCCCATAAACCAAATTACTCTCAAACATAGTTGGTTGAAAGCAGAAATTGGGGGCTGAGACTTAAGAAGCTCATCAGCGTAGCAAGTCCCCCAAACCATGGCACTGCCCTAAGCATGGGCTCACCTAAATCATAAAAACACAGAAGCCAGATCCTTCCTGGAAACCTGACCCTTCCAACCCCTTCCTTTGCATTCCAGGCTGAGGAAAGAGTTCATGCACAGAACTGAAGGGATCTACAAGATGTGGTTTAAAGTTGCCACCGGCATCTCCATGACCTCCGCCTGCCCTCTGAGGCCCAGCCAAGCTGGCTTTCTCATCAGGGCCTGGGAGGAGCTGCACAAGGTTGTTTCACTGGCAACAGCTCCTATTACGGGACCAAAGAAGGCCTCCCTTAATGGCCCCTCAGGGCCTCTGACACTTGATCCTCAGTCACTGTCTTCCACTGACCTAATGGGCCAGATATGTCTTTCAGACTGGAAAAATAGTTTTGAACTTGAGAGTATGTATGTTTTCTTCCAGAGAAGGCCTATTCTAAACTGGCCCTTGGTTTATTCCTTGACTCATTCTTTCACCATTTAGTAAGAACCTAGTCCACTAGGTAGGACGTATGAAACTAATTAAAGATCAAAACTCTCTAAGGGTTTCTATCTATTTTTACCGAAACTATCTTCAAAGGGCTAGGAAATGATATAAGGAGACAACTGCCCAAACACAGCTTTAAAAAAACTAGGCCAGGGTCACTCCCCTCCTCACCCATCTAGGTTTGGAGATGAAGAGCATGACTAAGTGGAAATGCAACGCAGCCATCACAGATCACTGCCCCTGTGCGCTTGCGATCATAAATCAAGAAACAGGTCACAGTCTGAAG
The DNA here is from genome assembly GCF_012274545.1 of Fukomys damarensis. Lineage (NCBI taxonomy): Eukaryota > Metazoa > Chordata > Mammalia > Rodentia > Bathyergidae > Fukomys > Fukomys damarensis. Next base: position 44,077,196 of record NW_022900914.1, read on the forward strand.
GGTGTCCAAGCAAGTAATGGGGGAGGTGTCAGAGCCAGGTGCACAATGCCGGGCCTACTTACCTTTCTTTCTCATCCTTCTCCTTTATTTGTGTAGTGAGTTGAATATTGGATAACATCCTAAAACGCATATCCGACCCAAACCCACATTTCCAAACATGAACTTATTTGGGAAAAAAAAGGCCTTTGTAGTTATAATTAAGGAACTCAGAATGAAATCAACTCAGACTCTAAGTCCAGTGACTGATGTTCTTATAAGAAGAGGAGAGAACACAGCAAATTACACCAAGAAGAAGGTGCAGTGAACGCAATGTATTTTCAAGAGCTTTACGTGATCTATTTTCAAGTGACAAATGCCAAAGTTTTCTAGAAATCACAGAAATCAGAGAAAGGAATGGAGTGGTTTCTCTTGTAGAGACTCTAAATGGAGGAATCAACCCCGCTAACTCCTTGAGTTCACACTTCCATATTTTATAACTGCGAGAATACATTTATATTGTTTTAAGCCTCTCATTTTGTAGTAACTTATTTCCACATCCCTGGGAAACTAATATGTAAATCACCAATACTCCTCACCACGAATCTCTAATGTCTTCTTCTTACCGTCGTCTTCCTCCCGATAGTTCTTGCCACTTAAGCTCCAAACAGGCAGTTTCCCTACTAGATCATGTGAAGGAGCCAGGAGTAGCTGGCTTGCAAGAGCCAACTGGAGCCACCTCTCCCCAGATCCCTGTTCAGCGATATCATATCAATATGCTGCCGCCAGTATTCGCACCAGAGAAATGGGCAAACCCTATGAATCGGGGCTTCTCCCTCCAGAAAGTTAATTGTTAAATATTTACCAACATATCCATGTTCCACCTAAGTTCAGCTACTTCCCCAGATTCATAGTTCCACCTGTCCCATTCCTGCCAGTGGATGAAGGGGTCAGGGAAATGACACTCATGTCACCATAAGCAAAGCAGCAACCTTCTCCCTACTAAGGCAATCCTTTAGTTCCATTTTCCCTTTGAACTCTGATCATTACCTTTGTATTATTGTATATGAGGTCGACCTCCCCTGCCCACAGGCATTTGATTATTTATAACTTCAGAAAATTTCTTTTGCACAGTTATTTGCCAGGCTTTCATCTATAGCAGGCAGCATTTGATAGAAATATGGAAAATGGCCTGAACTTTAAATGACAAACAGATGGGGAGGCCCGATGAAAATCACACGTGTTTGAAGACCATGTGTTTTCACATGAAATATATATGGGATTTTTAATTGATGTCGGCTTCAGTTCATGGTAACATTTTTAGCTACCTTAATTAGTGGGTTACAAGAAACAGTAAAGAAATGAATGCAATCAAGATGAACCCTAGAGAAAATCTGGCTGTAAGTGACCTCTCTTTACCCCCATGCCCTCCTCTGAACCGGTCTCCATTATCTTATTGCAATGGAAGCTCTCTCTCTCTTCTTGTTACTCTGGCACAGTGCTATATGAGCAGTTCTGACTTACATAGGATTTGTGAGTATAGGATCCTAGCGGGACATGGTGACATTCATGTTTTTGGTGGTCATTGATACTGTTCTCCAAAAATTCCCAAGTTTTCCATCTCTGTAGTACATTGTAGGTCTGCATGTCTTGGTCCCCATGGCTGATGGGCCCATGGAACTAGTTCTGGATAATGAATTTAGAAAGACTATCACATTTGTCATTTTCTGGATCAAAGTACTTAATTTCAGAACTTTTTTCTCCATCTGGTATAGTGATCCAAGATATTAGATAGGTCTGCCAACCTGGGTTTTGAGGGACTATTGAGTGTACCCCCACCCCAAAAGAAATAAACAAACCTGAACTGGCCATATAAATACAAGGGTGACCCTGTGTTGTTGAGGGCACTGAAATGTGAGGGCTGTTTGTTTCTACTGGGAAACTTGGGATATTCTGTTAGTGCCCCACTCTTGGGAGACCATCAGGATTCAAACAGGGCCTGTCTCAGTTCCAGTGAGAGCTCAGGAAATGAGTCATGGGGATCACAGATCCAGCCCACTTTAAAAGCCATACATAGTGAGACCTGAAATGAACTATACAAATTATTCAGATGAATATCTTTACTGCTAAGGAAACTGAAGCCTTAAATCATGGAGCTAGGTAGAGGTGATTTTCATTATTCCACTTGTCCCAACAGGGAATTTGATATGATCACAATTTCTCTGGGTTTCAGAATCCTTATATACAATCCCACCTAGAGCTTTTCATAATTAAAAGGGTAGAATCTGAAATAAGACAGACTAAGCTCAACCCAGCTCTGTGACATAACAGAGTGGGACTCATCCAAGTTCCTTAAAGATCTGTGACCTCATTCATATCCAACATCTGCCAAGTGGGTATGGTGATAGGACACCTAAATGAAATCTATTCAAAATTCATGGTTCCTAGAACATGCAACACCCTGATAAACATTCACATTTGTTACATGATTGGTGTTTCTTCTTTATGCCACTCCCACATAGGACAACTGGGATGACTAAGAATGCTGATACACATGCTTCTCTCCTTACCATGAGTTTACATCCCAACAAGCCCCATTACAAGTTGAAAATATCAGAAGTTGAGGAGGCATTAATCACCTGACCACCAAATATCCTGGCTTAACAACACATTACACTGGGTTGTTTGCCCTCATGATCTCTAAGAGCTACAGCTCACTGCCGCTGCCCAGCACTGTGAGAGTTTCATCACATATAACTAGCCCAGAAGATCAAAAGTATAAGAATAGTTTCTATTGAATGTGGGTCTCCTTTGTACCATTGTAATGCCAAAAAATCCTCAATCAACCACCATAAGCCAGGGACCATCAGTATTCCCAAAAGAAAAGCCAAGCAGATTCTGTGTGTTGTTCTATTTGGTTAACTCCAAATGTTGAGATCCATTGAAGTTAATTGGTTGTTGTGCCCAATTATTCAAACAATTACCTCAGGTATCCCTTTGCTTTAGGGTTAAAGCATAGAGCAGTAACTACTGATTGCTTAGACTTCATCTTCCTCAAACCTTAAGTTCTGTTTTAGCATCAAAGAAAGGAATACATCTCTTGAGAAGCTGGAATTCTTTCTCTGATCTTTATTTGATCCTAAAATGCCATCTCAAAGAATATTACTCAAATAATAGAACCTAACTGTCTGTATTATTTGAATATCACCAAATTTCCAGACACAACAGACATTTGCAAAATGATTTTCTTATTTACTTTCTCTCCATAGATCTCTAGTAGCCATTTCTAGAATATTTTTGAGGGAAGAAAATTGCCATTTATGAGCTCCAAGCATAGGACTCTAACCATAGGTTACTGCTTCAAGATCAGTGAAAACACAAAGCCATCCCTTGCAAAAGGATTACCCCTTTCTAGAAAAAAATTTTTTTTCCAATTGGTGGAAAGACTTCTTAATCCAATTGGAAATAATTATTGAGTTGCAAGAAACACCAAGGCAGGTGACATTTAAATGTTTTCTGAATGCAAGCAGATTCTTTCTTGAAATGAGACCAGTGAAAGAGCTATATGTGTGTCGAGCATAGAGCAAAAGGGAGACTCTATAAAGGAAGAATAGGTGAACATGGTAAAACAGATTATTTTTACCCACTTCCCAATTTTCTGTGCCTCCAGCTTATCAACAAGCACAACGACTTTCTTGGGCAGACACCTGAGTTTAGCATCCAGCTAACTAATTTCAGCTACTGAGATTCTGGGACTTTTCACTAACCCAGGGCAGAAGTAACTGCTGCGCTATAGGCAAAATGAGATGATCATAAAGCAGAACTCAAACCCAGAAGATGAAGCCTGTGTCCTGAAACTCTGCTTTTCTTGACTTCTGCCTGTGGCTTCCTGTTCTCACTGGGATATGGCTCCAAGTATCATCCTTGCAGACCAATGGATTTCAAGCACAAACAGGTGTGCTAAGACCCCAAGCAATAGAAGACTAGAACTTGGTGGTTCATAAAAACACAAAGGATGTATTCAGCCTCACTGATGTGTTACAGATTCGATGTCATCACATTTTGCTTTTCTCAGAGAGGGCAGCACTTGTCTGTGTGTCAGGCTACTCGGGTTTGGTTCACCTTGGCTGTACCCACCCGTGCACTTGTGCTCAGCTGCTGGGACTACTAGAATTTGGCTGGTCAAGAATGGCCTTAGTTGGGAGGAGTTATCTCTCCCCCTTTGGCCTCTCGTTCCTTCAGCAAGCGCTCATGTGGATGGCAGAGGTCCAAGAGAAGAAGAAATACACAAGTACTTTTTCAAGCCTCTACTTGCATCAAGTTTGGAAACTGTCTTGTGGCCAATACAAGTCATATGGAAAAGCCCAGAATCGGAGTGGGAGGAGTCTACAAAGTTACAGCAATAGAGAGGGCATTAATTAACATGATTAATGAGATCAATCTACTACAACTTCTATCTTTCAAATTAAAGAACTCTGAAAGGTTTCATGATCCTTGCTGTACATTCATCTTTAAGAGTGAGACAATGGACACTGATTAGATAGATGATCTGTGTGGGAGGGCAGAGTTTAAAGATAGCTGGAGGTCACAGTAGGATAATCAAGAGAGCTGACCTCTCATTAGAGGCCACCAGTTGGTCCATGGGCTAAATGCTTGGTACCTAGACTTCCATATCACTTCCTCACCGTGCCTGAGGCATCCTGGCTTCTCCCAGCATGGGGCCTCCTGGGCTCTCTCTACAAACACTGAACTCCTGACTTGAATATGGATACTCATGGGAAACTTAGATGGGACTCAGACAGGGAAGGTGAGAGCGAGTAGTGTATTCTACATTTTAGTCCAATCCTGCTTGAAAGGGTATGTCTATTTCTATGCTAAGTATACACTTAATTTTAGAAAAAAGACAGACATGAGAGGAAGAAGACTTTTTACATTTCTGTTTGGGGACAGAATTCAGATCTACACCTCTGAGTTAGGCCAGTTCATTTGGAATCTACACACTGAGCCACAATCCTCAGCCCAATCTTCTCTCCATATCTATCTGATTTCATGGGAGAGAAAAGATACCAGTTCCCAACCTTATTTATTCACATTATAGCTCACATAGGAAATGATGTTTGCATAGCATACCGGTTCCATGGTCTAATGGCTATGCCCCCAGCTGCCCCAGGTCCCTCCCGGGCCCCACAAGGACCAAGGGGCACAATAGCTAAACACACCTGGAATTTGTGCATGGTACACTAGTCGGAAAGCTCTGCCTCATTACCTATCTGTGTTAATGAGCCTGCCCACCCTTCTTTTATTTCTAATCCACTGCTGACTGAGACATGACCCCAATGCAATTGACTCACATACGACTCACATCATGTGTCACTTACCACCCACAAGCCCAACAATACCCAGATGAGTCTACACCCTATTCAATGAGACACCCCACTAATCACACACTTGGACGTTGCAGCAATGTCAAGCAGATTTAAGTGCTTCTAAACACTTCTCACCTTCTATATTTACCTTGTCATGGATCAATGATAAAGAGTTCACACCCAGGCACCAAGGAGTAGCCTTCATTTAATCCTTTAAAACTGCTTCCTGCCCAAGAAAAGTTGAGGACCTAAAAGTTACTTTAAATCAAGAATAGCTATTGCCTTTCTTTATTGTAGTTGTGTTTTGTTTTTGGTATTTGGTTTTGGTTTTTTGGTTTTTTTGTTTGTTTGTTTGTTTTTGGTACTGGGGCTCAAACTCCAGTCCTTGTGCTACTGAGCTAAATCCTCGGCCCAGTATTGTAGTTGTTTTTTAAATCTGTTTTTCTCTGCTTTATTCTAGTCTACTTCATGGATCAGTAGCCACATTTTTTTGGGACATTCTGATGCCTAGGGATTAATTCAAATTTCTCATTTTAAAGATGAAGATGTAGAGAGTCAAAGCAGTAAAGTGATGCAATATGTGTATATACCATTTCTCCAAGATTAATGTAATTATTACATATCACAAACATACACTAATCAAGAAGAAACTAAAACATGATAAAGTGACTTTTCCATAGGCCTGGAGTTGGTGTGTACCACATCTCATAATTCAGCTTGATGCCTTTATCCGTTACTCCAATGTGACTTGAAACAGAAACATGTATTCTTGTTAAGAAGTCGACTTCACAAATATCTAAATGACTCTTGGTCATGCTAAGTGTCCTACCTTCCAACTATCACCTCAAACAAGAACGAGCTGCCAACTTTGCACTTGGTATTTCTAAGAGTGTATACTGCTCCAAGGGTCCGAAGCTCCAAGCTGGCAGGTAGCAGGACTTCTTCAGGAAAGGGCTGTACCACAAGCTGGCCAATAAGGTCAGCGCTCCCTGGCACAGACTCTCAACAACATGTGCAAGCCATACTGATCTGACCCATTGTGCAGGCTGCCAAATTCTACCTGATGACGAGGACTTAAATAAGCAGAACACTTTCATAGGGGTATCTTCAGTTCTGAAACCAGGAAAAATGGAAAGAGGAGGTGATGTACAGCACGGAAAAGAGAAAACCCAAGAAGACATAGAGTTGTTCATAAACGTTTGAAAAGTTGTCATATGGCAGAAGGATTAGAGATATTCCAAGGAGTCCCAGAAGTTCACACAAAAAAGTGTCATCTTTACATGTAGAGGAGTTTTCTAGTAACTGTAGCTGTCTAATGATGGAATGATTGTTCTAAAAGGTAATGAATTTCCTGTCACCAAAGGTAAACAACCAGGGACATTTAGAGAGGCATCAAGCAGTACCAAATGAAATATAGCCCACCCATTTAAATTTGAATTTCAATTGAACCACAAATGCTTTTTAAAAATAAATATGTCCCAAATGTTATCTGATGTATACTTACACCCAAAAGTATTTGTTATTTATCAGAAATTAAAATTTAACTAGCTCTCTTCTACTTTTAGTTATAAACTCTTGCCTTAAAATTGGAAGAACAAGTATGCTATGATTTTCCCACTCTTTTTAAGATTATAGGAAAGTTGAGACAGTCAGGCTGTTGTTGGTCTAAATGAAAAACATAATTTTTCTAAAGAAAAACTGCCCTCCAGAGTCCTTTAGAGCGAATACAAACCACCCAGCTGTTCAAGCCAGGACTGTCATTACCAAGCTCAATAAAATGGATCCTCTTCAGCTCTGGGGAATTGAGAGCTGCAGGGCTTCCTCACGCAACAATGAGAACTTGTCGGTTTTGTTTAGTAAACATGTTTGACACCAGGCCCTTTCCTAGTTTGTTTATATTTGGCTGCACTGTCAGCCAGGGGCAAGGCCCATGGCTCTATGGTCAGAGATCTTGTTAGAAAGTAAGCAAGACCATAGGTGTTCCCTGGGGAAAAGACAGAGCCAATCAGAAAAGAACTCATAAAAAGCATCCCTGCTTCTAGCTAAGACCCACAACACTGCCTGTGCCTCCTCACAAGGAGAAGTCATTCCATAATCTGGCCTATGCCCCGTCCCACCCCTGAACATTGTACCCCTAACTCTTGGCCTGGTAAGTTTTCTGTCAGCTGCTCTACTATGTTGCCAGGTTAAAGAATCCCAAAGCAAAGCAGAAAGCATTTGAATGTGACTCTGAATGTCCTGCCTTTTGTCAGTTTCAACCCAATGCTTGCCTCTCATCAGCTTAGCTTGCTAAGGAAGGCCAACCAGCCATGCTCAGCCAAATTGGCACTGCTCTCAAAACTGCTGAGGGCTCATGGTCTTAAAAAGGGAACAGAAAATTAAATAAGCGTAGAAATGCCTCGCCCATTTCCCTTGGCTCTCTCCACATCTAGAGTCCCTGTTCAAAACTGGCCTCCTGCACCTGAGCATCATTCTTCAGAGGATCAAAGGACTGATGATAGCTCCTGCACTTTACCTCTGGTGCCAAGGTAAGCAGATACCTCCTAGCTGCTTGGCCTACTGACTGAGTGGGCATTCCAGCTCTGACCTGCTCTGCGATCCCAAAGAACCAAGAGAGTAGCAGCCAAGGAAGCATGTAGCTTTGGGAGGGAGCTAAAAGAAGGGAGAAGGAGGGGAACCAGAACAACCTGCAAATAACCAAATCCACTCATTTAACAGGGAGAATAGGAGACGGTGTGGCTGGTTTGTTAGGGACATGTCATCCAGAATCCACACTCACCCGTCCAAAGCAAATTGATGTTGAACAGCCAGAGTCTAAACACATTGACCTCATGGCTCAGATCACATTGAAGAGAAGAGCTGGAAGTATATGCAAATTAGCAGAGCTGAAAATAGACTGGATACATCTTCTAGCTATTTAATCAGCCAGCTAGATTCAGCTAAACAGTATGGCTCTAGGTAGCCATTCCACAGAAAATAGCTATTTATCAGCTGCTCCACAGAGGCCAGGAAGTCCACACTCTAATTTTGTTGTATGCACCACGTGGAAACAGAAAATGATTCAAAATAAAGTTTGAAGTGTGTGTTTCTGTGCTTTGAGAGAGTGCCTGAGCAGATGATCTACTATTATAATACTGACCCTTTTGGATTGAATATCCAAGAGGACACCTCGAGGAAGCATGTCTTTCAAGGCTGTGATAGCTAGTGCCCATGGCTTTTGTTCAGCCAGGCCCTTCCAGGTGACTCACCAGATGTGAGTGACTCATCAGTGCTTGATGGAAAGGAGAGATTCAGAAGGATGGGGCTCCTGTTCCCTATCTACTTCTCCAGTGATGCTAACATTAGCCGGAAATTTCTCATCCTTATCTTTGACATCCTAATTCTACATCCCTTTCTCCTTCCAACTAACCACTTATCCACTAAAATAGCTCAAACCCCTTACTCTCCACTTTTCCGCTCCTAAGTCATCTTAATCAATGTGAAAGATGACCCCATCAAAACAAAACAAGAGCCCATGTCCTCCTTCCTCAGCTTACCACCAATCATGTAAGATTAAAGTAACTGGCACTAAAAAGAATCAAGAGAGAATGGAATGATGGAAGTTGAATGTATAAGGGACAAGAGGAAAAGAAATGGGAAGGTAAAAGAAAATGGGGAGGGCAACTGGCAGAGGAAAAATAGAAAACTATATCTATTATCCTTCACCTCATCCTTCCTGACAATCAAAATGTTTGCTTACTAAGGCTGAGACACTGCCAACTCTGGGACAGTCAAGGTGCTACAGGATTCTGGCCTCCTTAGAAAGAATCAAAGGAAACAGGTGGGAAAGAAGTGCCTCCCATTGCAGCCAAGGAAAGTCAGGGAGCTGTTCTGGTAGACCCAGAGGGTCCAGGGCAGATGTGGGTGGCTTGGACATTATACCAAGGACAGATCAGGACTCTAAGAAAGACTGATGTCATTCCCTAGGCATTATCCCTCCCAGGTTTCACACTGTTTGGAGTCTTTTCTTCATTTTATTGACTTTCTGCCATTAAGATTCCCTGTGGCTTTGGCTCATTGGGATAGTATAGGAAACAACCACTGACTGTCCCTTCTTAAGAGCTGTAGAAAACTAGGGTAAAGAAAGCAATCAAAGAAAGCCAGTATGGAGTAGCCCTGCTGTGTCCATTAATTATGAAGTGTCAACTTGAATGGATTGAGAAATATCTAGCAAATTAGTAGAGCACAGTTCTGGGTGTATCTGTGAATGACTGACATGTGGGCCAGCAGACTGATGGGGAAAGACCCACCCCAGATATGGGTAACACCAACCAATAGGCTTGTTAGCCTGGATTGGGTAAAAGGGGAAAGAAGAAAAAGTGTTCCCTTTTTGGAAGAACTTCAGTCTTCACCATTGCCTTTGGATGTCAGTCACCAGTTTCTTTAGCCTTCCAATGCAGATTCATGCCAGCATTTCTAAAGTGATCTTTCAGGCCTTTGACCTAATACTGGTGTTGCATCCTTGATCCCTCCTCTTCTGGAGCTTACATCTTCTTGGGCTGAGCAGCTACTAAATCATTCAGCTCTCCAGCATGCCTATGGCCCATTGTTGACTCTCCTGCTTCTGATCCTGTAAGCCTATCTAGTAAATCCCCTGACATAATTATACTTATATTTTCTATTGATTCTGTTCCTTTAGAGAACCCTAACTAATGCACCTGCCCTTCAGAAGTATCCTTCAACTGGACGGAAAAGATTTTCGGGGAAAGGTTCCCAGTAGCATAGAGCCCATATCCAACCTACTTATGTCACCCTTAGCGACGGCCACCCTATCAGAAATTCCATTTACTGTTCATCAGGTTATTGTGAATTGGCTTATTTGATTGCACAGGAAGCAAAAAAGATCAATATATGCAGTCTTCTCTACCTGGGAGGTTGTAGGGCCTTGGGTTACATTTGTGTGTGCATGTGTGCCTCTACACACACACACACACAAACTGCAAACATACACACCCTACATTCACGCAACCTTCCCAATGACTATAGCTGCTTCATAAACTGTCCAAACTACATGGTGTGAAGCATCCATTTGCTGTGTGCCTCAATTTTTGCACCAGAAATTCAGTGAGAGTAGGAACAACTTGTCTCTTCTATGATGTCTGTTCTCTCCACTGGAAGACCCAAAGACTGGACCTGGGCTCATTTGGGACCCCATTCATTCACATTACTGGAATGGTGGCAGTGCTGAGACCTTAGCTGGTGTTACCAGTGACAACATCTAGGTATTGCCTCCTCATATAGCCTAGGCTTCCTTCTAACATGGCAGCTGTGTTCCAAGGATGAATACCACCTGATAGCCTGTCATATGCCATGTCATCTTATGCCCTAACTCAGAAGACACACGGCCCCTATTCTGTCACTAATTTAGAAGAAAAGGTAAACTGACCTCCTCTCATCATGGGGAAAATCTTGTGGGGTCAGAAATATGATGTGATCAAAATATAACGTGAATGTCTAAATTTTTTTAATGTTATAGTAAAAGGTACATTGCCATTAATTTTCCTCACTTTGAACACACTTATTCCATCATTCTTGCCACTTTCTGAAACAGTTATACTCTTTCATGAGCATCATTAGTTTTCATGACTGCCTTGATGTCCTGAATTGATTTAACATATTTAGCCATCATGATCCTTCTGACTGTAGGGAAGAGTCAGAAGTTATAGGGTGCTAGATAAAGAGAATAAGGTAGATGAGGATGCATCATTATGTTTTTATTTGACAGAAATTTCTGTAAGTATTTGATCAATAGGGGTGATCAAAAATATGCTGAATGTTTAAATTAAAATATTTGTTACAGTAAATGACACATTGCCATTAATCTCCTCAAAATACTAAAAATACTCCCTCTCCCTTTGAACACACTTATCCCATCAGTCTCAGAAATACACCTTTTACAGTAATAGGTTTTTGAAATGTAAATATTCTGCATTTTTTCACCATGACTTGTATTATCATAGTCATATTTGGAAAATAGAATCTGCCTCTCACAGTATTTTTCCCAAACAGCATATTAATGGATTGGTCATGTATGATTTATGGTCTTGTAAACATTTTCAGGCAGTTATGATATCAAATGTTTCCAAAACATTCATGTACAAGGGAAGGCAGCTATTCTGATTTTTCATATGCAAAAATGTATATTTATGACAGATTGAGCCCAGGACTTCCACTTCATGAATCAGACTTCTTCCAAGACCACACACTAAACAAGACTGGCTATGGATTCCTGTTTCTCCCATTTATATCCATAGCAATGTCAGCAACAACTTGAAGGGTCTGATCTGTAGGAGTCAGAAACAGCTATCAATAGACTTTCCAACCCTGTCTTAAGCATCTGCTATGCCTTTCATACGCTGTTCCATATAACTGAAATGTCACACACCACCCTAAAACCTGGTAACCTTTCTAGCCATTCATCCTTCACTATTTATTCCTTCAAGCTTTGAAACACCCTAAAACACCCTCCAGGCATCTTTCCTACTTTTCTGATGCAAGGTACTTGGCTTCTTTTTAATGTTAATCTTTTCTGCAACCATGTTCTCTTTTGCCCCAACTTTGCAGGCACTTCCTTTCTGGCAAAATGCAAACTTTCAAATCATTCAGCTGTGCTGTATGTTCCTGAATCTCACTCTAAACCTGGAAAAATACAGCTAGCAGTACCTAAGGCACAGCCTGAATAATGGGAGTTGACTTGAAATTTCTTCTGCCAAATTAATTAGTCTTCCAACCTTAAACTCAATCTCCCACAAAGTCTCAGGACATGGACAAAAAGTAGACAGATTTTCTGCCACAGTGTATCAAACATGGCCTCTAGTCTACCAGTCAATGGAATCTTTACTCTAAATTTAAACTTCCTCCACCTGTTCTTTACTCTCTGCATTTCTGTCAACATTGTGACCTTCGATACATCAGCCAGTATAGCCCAACAAGCTCTGTTTGTAGCGTTCTTGGGCTTCTCTACCCCATATCTACAAACCTGTCTAAATTTCTCCATGAAATCAGTTCCAAAAGCTTCTGAACCACAAGATCAAGTATAGTGACAGCTACAATCCTACTTCTCAGCTACAGACATCTGTAATAGTTCCTTTCCTGTCACTGAATATAATATACAACACTCACAGAACTTAAAGAAGGAGAGGTTTATTTGGTCTTGCAGTTTAAATGAATGGTCACCTGGCTCTAAGGCAAAAACAAGTTGGCAGGGGGGCCCAGCAAAGGAAAAACTGCTCAACTCATGGCAGCCAGGAAGCAGAAAGAAAAGGGAGGAGCCAGGGATGCAAATAGACTCTTCTAAGTCGTATGATCCCCACTGATCACCAATTCAGGCCCTACTCCTGACCATGAGAACTGGGGCAAGAGCATTTTAGACCTAAATAATAACAATATATTTATGGGGCCAAGTATTTAGCTCAGTGGTTCTGCCTCCTGCCTTGCAAATGCAAGGACCCAAGTTCCATCTCCAGTACCAAAAAAAAAAAAAAAAAAAA
>NW_022900914.1:44090292-44091931 GCF_012274545.1 Fukomys damarensis
AAAAAAAAAAAAAAAAAAAAAGGAAAAATATATATATTTACCACCTCCAAAAGAAGTATTATTTAATTAATTGTTCAACTCAGGAAATGTGGTATAATAGAATGGCTCCTCAACTAAGACACAGGTCTTTTGAACTATCTCCAATTCACCAAGTTATATTTAAAAAGGGCCTTCATGCCTCTGGATTTTAATTTCTTCATCTGAAAAATGGAGCCAAGGAACCAATGAGATCTACAATGCACTGCTTTCCCATCACAGGACCAGCTGAGGTGGAAGGAACAGGCTACTCACTGCCTCTGCCAGGCAAAGTTCAAAAGACATATTCTGGTGGCCAGGTTTCATATAGGTTTCACCTATTTGGAAACCCAGGGGAGATGTCCAAACTCCAGAAGAGGCTGGAAAAATAGATAGACAGGTGCTAGGCTTGCTAGGCCATGCTCTTCTGCATACTTCTTTATGTGATCTTTTAAACTTGAGAATACACAAGAAGATGCTTTATTTTATTACTTTGCATTATTTGTATCAGCTTTTAATAATGCCCAACTAATTCCTTCATGTCACCTAACATCACATTTTTCTTTCAGACACTTTTTTAGCTGACTTCCTTGCAGCCTTTAGTGCTTTGGTTACTGTCTCCTTCGAGCTCTCCTAGCTTTTTGACTGACACCATTTTTTTAGACAGAGTCTCAGAAGGTAGTTTAAACTGCCTTGAACTTACTATGTAACTCAAACTAGCTTCAAACTTGTGACAATTCTCCTTCCTCAGCCTCCTGAGTGCAGGGATTATAGGTGTACATCAATCACCACACCTACAACACCATTGTCTTGGTTCTCCTTTTGTATTTCTCTAGCTTCCTCCACCTTCCTCTTACATGATTTTGTGCTTTAGGCTCACAGGCCTGAGCCCACTGCCCTGTTAGTTTCCCCATCCTCACTGGTAAGACCTTAACCATAATATGTGAATGATGATTCCTTTATCTTATCTCTGCTCCATTTTTTCCCCTTAGATTCTGGATCTGATCACCCAACTGCCTGTTCAATATATCTACATGACTGCTTATCAAACTCCACCAGGTAAGGCAGGCTTGACACGTTCAACACTGACATTCTGTCTGACCTGTTCCTCCTCTAGAGAAAAAGTCATTCTTCCAAGTCATAGAGCTAGACGTGTGAATAACTCATTTTCCCCATCCTGAATATGTTCGTTCCCTAGTGTCCCACATAGCATCTTTATTTCTTATGTACACATTAAAGAAAAAAACAAATATCATCAGGTAAGGATGATGACCATATCCCAAAATATTGGGGAGGTTTTTTTCAGGGAAAAATATTACATAATTCTGAATGCTTAAGATGTTATAGGAAACTTGATGAGGTAAAGAAATTATACTTGGGCAGTGTGGAATCAGAAAGGCTATGGGAGAGAAAATAAACAATAAAAGGAAAGGAGTAAGAGTGAAGGGGAAGAGAATAATTATCAAAATCTCTTAATGTCTTTAGACTCCACTTATGTTAAGAAACAGATTCTTTGGCCTTGTGAGACCCTGCCTCAAAATAAGAAACTAAAAAAAAGAAGGTGAGTTGAGTATGTTGCTCAGTGTAAAGACCCTGAGTTCAATCCCCAATACACATAATATAT
>NW_022900914.1:44091950-44153501 GCF_012274545.1 Fukomys damarensis
ATATATATACACATGCAGATTCTTAGAACTAACTATGGCTGTAAAACAAAAATCCCACTCTGGCACTACACAACTTTTTGGCACATCTTCCTTTTATGAATACTATGATAGTCCCCTTCCTGTGGACAGTATCTAACTTTAACTATCCATTCACAAAACTCTGCCAGGGAAACGTTCATCTGGGACATCCAGGCCATCAGCTGGCAATCATCAAATTAGAGCAATAAGCCAAATCCCAGAAACCACTTAATGACAGGCTAAAAATGGTTTTTACATTTCAAATAGTTGAAAAAATTAAAAATAACATTTTGTGGCATTTAGAAATTATATGAACTTCAAATTTCAGTGTCCATAAATAAAATTTAATTAAAATACAGTCATACCAATTCCTTTGTTATCTATGCCATTTTCTTGCTACAAGGGTAGAGTTAAATAGTTTTGACAAAGAATGTATGATTCACAAATCCTAAAGTATTTTTATGTAGTCCTATTCTGAACAAGTTTGCTGAGCCCTGCCTTAAATCCCCTTTTCCCTCAGTTTCCTTGAAAGAAATCATGTGTTCCTGCACTATGCACTAGATTTGCTTCCTTAGTCCCAAGATCCTTAGTTGAATTAAGTGAGCTATGTATAACCCAATATAAATTCAGTTCCCCTCCTCTTTGTCCACAAAGCCCTTTTCAATTGCTCCTATCTACAATGAACTTTTCCTTTCTCTGAAATCCAGATCAGGTATGTTGAGTGGGACCTCAAAATAATGTTTAATTACTTTCCTGTCATGACACAATACCAGATACACACAACTGAAAGGAGGAGAGGTTTATTTTGACTCATGATCTCTAGAAGAAGATTTGCTTCCTGTTTGGCTGGCTCCAGAGCAAGAAGGGTCTAGTGGAGGAAAGCTGCTCATCTTATGGTGTCCAGAAAGTGGAGAGAGAAAGGAGGAGGTGGGGGAAAGAATATACCTGCCCTAGTTATTTTTGTTGTTGTTGTTGCTGCTGCTGCTGAGACATAATACCTCACACCCACAACTCAAAGGAGGAGAGGTTTATTTTGGCTCACAGTTTGTTGAGGTTTCAGTCCATAGTCAGCTGGCTCCAAGGCAAGGCGGCAAGGCAGAGGAGAATTCCCTGGGACATGGAAGGCGGGAAGCAGAGAGCACTCAAGGAGGTGGTGGGAGACTGACCCTCCCAGGCTACGCCTCCAATGACCCACCTCTTTCCAACATCACATTTAGCTGTAAACTTAGCAGAGGACTAATCCACTAATGAGTTTTAAAACCCATGATCCAATCACTCCCAGAAGTCCCAACTATGAGTGAATAAAGTTTTGGGGCAACATCTAGATATAAACTATAACATAGCCTTCCAGGTCACACCCCAGTGACCCACTTTCAACAAGACCTCACTTCCTAATAGCAAGTCAGCAATACTACTCCTATGATCCAATCCTCTGAACACATGATCTTTTGGGGGTGTTCTAGAGAAATTTTAATAACTTCTCCTTCACCCTTACCCTCCCCCTCCTCCCCCCAGAGTATTTGGTGTCAGCAGAGTACAATGAGGTTAACAGGAATGAAGAACTCTAGGAGACAAGTCTCCCCTGGCTCAGCTAACCCTTCCAATGTGGATAATCCAAGGATTCTTTCAACAGGAGAAATGTTTTCTTACCTTGCCAGATGTATTTTATAGGACCAAGGTCTAATACTGTGCCAAAAGTTGTCAAGTCCAGAGAGAGGGACTTGAGGTATAATGTGAAAAGCTCATATTCATAGTTGTTCAAAGGTAGAACAGACTACATTGAGAGACTGCAAAAGGACAGCTACAAAGAGAAGTGCAAACAAATACTAGAAACTTACCCAAGGAGAATACAGGCCATGGTTGGTCTGATTGATTCACAGTCATGGTATTTGTATCACTGGAGACTTGGATGCTGTACTGATTCTCAGGCCTCACACTAGAATAGCTGCATTGGAATTTTCCCACACCATAATTACTGAGTTAACTTGTAACTCAGGTGATTCACAAACACATTCAAATTTGAGAACCATGAACTAGACAACCTTCAAATTTTCTTCCAACCATAAGGATCTCACCTTCAAAACTAGGAGCTATAACCGTTTGAGAGATTAAACATTAGTAATAGTGTAGTAGATAGTATCCCTACCACTTTTTTTTTTTTTCTTGGTACCATGGATCGAACTCAGGTCCTTATGCTTGTGAGGCAGGCAGCCGAACCACTGAACTAAATCCCCAGCCCCCTGCTACTTCTTTAAAAGAGATTCACCAAAACCACCCATCAAATTTCAGATACCCAGCATTTTAAGCTATATTAGCATTAAGGGCATCAATTTGAAGGATCAAAGAGATTCAGTAAATATCACAAATAAAGCTTTCTAATTAGCATGTCATTATAGACATTTCTATTCTCATGTGTGCTTAATTCCAAAGACACCAAGAAATGCTTCTGTAGCTCATATCAGACCAATACCAATTGTTCGGTCACAACTAATAGGGGTCCCATGACCTATTTTTTCTCTACTCCAGGAGAAAGGCCAGTTCCTGGCAGTCTGTAAGAACCTACATCTTGAAGCCTACTGCATGTAAAATACTATCCAGGGATAGTTTCTCCATTTTCAGTACCAAAAGAAAAAAACAATACAAAAAAAAAAAAAAAAAAAAAAAAAGGAAGGCAAAAGACTTGTACAATCCCTTTCTAGTCTCCCCACCCCCACCCAAATTGTATTCTGCACACACGCTGGAGCATTAGCATCGGCTGATTTGGAAGGAATATTGGAAATGAAGTGATAGCAGAGTAAATGTCAATGCATTCAGTGTGACACCGTTAGCACCAGATCTTAAACAGCTTCATCATTGTGGCATTTACTGTATCCTGAAATAATATTAATCCCACTGTTGTCCTTCTTAATGGAATCATCCATGAATATGGTTTATGGGACTGGCCAAAGTGATAATAGGTTAAAAGAACAGCCTATCCAGTGTTCCTCTAAATTAAGATCGCTTCGTGGAATTTAATGACCCTTTTTTTTTTCTGTTGTTGTTTTGTTTTGTTTTTTGGTACTGGTGATCCAACTCAGGACCTTGTGTTTATGAAACAGGCAGCAAAACACCAAGCTAAATCCCCGGCCCCATGGAATTTAATGAAAGAAGTGCTGCATGGGGTTTTCAAAGGACATTCTTGTAATTCATATCTA
This sequence comes from Fukomys damarensis, assembly GCF_012274545.1. Taxonomy (NCBI): domain Eukaryota; kingdom Metazoa; phylum Chordata; class Mammalia; order Rodentia; family Bathyergidae; genus Fukomys; species Fukomys damarensis. The sequence goes on from NW_022900914.1 coordinate 44,095,163, forward strand.
TTTAGGGCTCCTGATAACCAGAAACCTAATTTCTTAGGGTAAAATAGCTTTTCCTAAATCCTGGTCATATAGAAGAATAAAAAAGATAAAAACTTTAAAGGGTAATAATCCAGCCTCAATTGTAATATTTTGTTACTTGAAATTCAAAGTTTAAGCCAAAAAAAAAAAAAAAAGCTAGGAGGGAACAATGAGACATTTTGAATGAAACAAAATATGAAAATTAATCAGATCTATGTCATTCAGCAACTGAGTTCTAAAATAAGAATCCTGTTCTACCCATTCCTGCTAGCCACATCCATAGAGAAATAAAAGTGTCTGAGGTATAGAAGGCCATGATAGGCTAGAAATCAAGAGAGTTGAAAGGACTATTCAGACTCTCAGAATGATCAAACGTATTTCCACCCCATCTGCCAAGGCTAAATAGGGTTCAAGGGTTTAAACCTCCTCTAAGAAAGCTATAATTTCAGATTCACATCTCTGAAAGTATAGGAACATTCCACTGCCCTTGCCAAAGTCTGCACCAAAGTATCAAACAACCAGTCACTTATTTTGTATTTAATATTGGTAGATAGGACATGCCACGTATGTTTTAGGATAGAGACAAGTCCCGCAAAGGGATTCACTGAGTTCTTCCTGAACTGTCTTTTTTATTATTCTCTATCACTAATAACAATATTTTATTATTAGAATAGAGATCACAAAATCCAACAGAACAGGACAGGTAACTTAAATGGGTGAAGTGAGCTAAGTAAAGTAGACAAGAGATTAGTTGGGATGGTGTTCAAGAGACTGATGCTTGTCTCCTTGATAAGAAGGCAGTATGAGCTTTACAACCATTGCAAGCAGGAACACAGACTTAATGTTACCTATTTTTCGGTTTTCAAGAGATTCCAGAAAGTCCAAATTTTTACATGAAATGATCCAACCCTTAGGTGCCATAATTTTACTTTTAAAAAACTACACTCTTGTAAATGTGGGCTGTGGCTTACAAATCAAGAGTTTGCCAATCTTGACAGAGCAACAGCCAGGAATGTCATTTAGGCTTTGAGCCACTATTAGAAAGAAGAAAACAGTATTTCATATAAACTCAAAAGGTATGTATAACAATATATAAATCACATCAAATAAAGAGAAGACACTCTGTCAAATTCATTTTTGTAGTCAATTTTCAGTTAATTTTTCTTTTTAGTTAAATCTTTTAAAGAGCTTAAGGTAAGGATTATTTTCTCTGACTTCAGGGTAGGGAGGGAGGGCCTATAGCCACCCACTGCCTACTGGGTGACTCTTTCTGTGAGTCTCCACGGAAATGACTCCTTCCCTCCCACCAAATGACCAACATCTGTTTTGAATTGCCCCTTTGCACTGAAAATTAGTGGAGATTCCCTCTCTCTCTCTCTCTCTCTCTCTCTCTCTCTCTCTCTCCCCCCCACCTCCTTTCCTCTCTGTCTCTTTCAGTTACCTCTCTCAAGACAAAACTGGGTTAATAATGCAGCAAGTTGGCTGTCTTTTTTTTTTTTTTTTTTTTTTTTTTCTGAGGCAGGTTCTCCCTTTGTAGTTCAGGCTGGCCATGAACTCACTATGTAGCCCAGGATGGCCTTGAACTCGTGGTGATCCTCTTGCCTCAGCCTACTGAGTGCTGCAATTACAGGCATGCACCACCATGCCAGGCTCAAAAGTTGGCTGTCTTTTAAGGGCTAAATTTACTTGGATCCAGAAGCCACAGATGTACTATGTTCAGCACAAGCTCCCAGGGAAGCTTCCAGATCCCCAGCTCCAGCAGTATGACCTAGTTTTTCTACTTCTAACAATACAAACCATCTAGTGTGCCCACAGACAGTACCTCGTTACCTACTGGGCAGATGTCCTTGACTGTTAACCAAGTAAATGTTTGTACCAAAGCAAGCAATAATCACCCCTACCCCCAGAAGTGGACAAGGAAAAAAAATGGCAGAAATAGTCGCAGCCATGCAAGCCCTCATGGATGGATTGGAGGAGAACAAGATCCTGAGGTGTCTAGATTTTTTCAGGAGAAAGCACATGTAAAAGTGAAAACCCTTCACCACTCATAGTCAGGCCCAATTTTTTTTTTTCATGAAGTCTCTACCACCTCCCTCTCTCTGTCTCCTTCTCCCATGAGTGCACAGCAAATACAGTCTGTACTGTGTGACACCATATATTGCTTTATTATCTAACTTGTTTTGTGTCTGGATTTGGGCTCCATTATGAGCTATTTGAAAGTAGGTTATATTTGAGATAACTCTTTGTATTCTACACAGGGCTAACATCAAACCTTGAACATCAGTGGTGCTCAGTTTGCATTTATTTAAGGAAGGGAGCAAGGGAATTATCCACTAGCATATAAAAGTAAGCTCAGCCACTGAGTGGAATTCCACTGTGTAAATCACATAGTTGGAAACAAAAACTTTGACACACCATCAATCAATTAACAGATAGTTTATAAAAAGTGATTTTCAAACTAACCTCCCAAGCTTCTTGTCACAGTAATCTAGAAGAAACTGTTAATAGAGTTTCTGCAGAATTTTCTGATTCAGCCTTAGGATGGTCCTAAAATATGTATTTGGATCTAATTATGACAGCAAGAAGAAACTATTAAATTAAGAAATATATTCCCCAGAAATATATTCAAAAGTTGATGCATGACAAAAAGAAACTTTCAATAATACTCAAGGTCATTAGTTTCTAGTCAATCAAAAAGGAAATCATGGGCCAGGGATTTAGCTCAGTGGTTCCACCACCTGCCTTGCAAGCGCAAGGACCGTTTGATTCCCAGTACCAACGATTCCCAGTACCAAAAACAAAACAAAAAACGAAAGGCACAAGAAGGAAATCATTACTAGTGAATTGTTTTGGGTTCAAAAAATCAGAACAATGGAGCCTTATTTGGTGAACTTGAGAATAGTTTCTCAGTATATTTCAGTTAATCTCTGAATCCTAGGTGCCTTTCAAACCCAAAAAGTACAGAGCCTCTGAAGTGCCATTTCCAACCAACTCAAGTTTGTGTCCATCAACAGATGAATGGGTAAAGAAAATGTATTTATACACAATGGAGTACCACTCTGCTATAAAAAGGATAAACATAAATTATTTATAATAAAATTGATGCACTGTGAGAACTAATTATTAAGTGAAATAAATCAGACATATGAACGGAAATATCATATGGTTCATCTTATATGAGAAATCCAAACTATAAATAAAAAGTGAAATAAAGGATAGGGCTTTTGCAGAAGGGAAAAAGGCTAAGAGATGAAGAGAGGGGAAAGGAGGGGAAGGGAAAAAAGAATTAAGATGTGTTATGTACGTATACCAACTCCCTACGAGGAACATAATCATTATGTACAGCAAACATGTAATATTAAAAAGATAAAAACTGAAAGAGAGAAAGAACTTTTATCAACCTTAGGATTGAGGAGGAGTCAGCAGCCTGAAGCCAGACCTGGCCAAAGAAAATCAACTTTTGACCATGCTAAAACCATCAAGAAAAAGCTACTCTCTACCTACTGGTATTGCCAAGCTAGTAGGTTATAAACCCAGAGCTACTCAAGGTCATTTTCTGCCCTAAAGGGAAGGCCTTCCTGAGAATGAGCAACAGCAAAGCTGAGAGGTAGAGAAAAAAAATCACTGTGTTCCTGGGTTCTTCTATTCCCTGAAGTCAGTGCACCCTCAGACTTACCTATAATATGGCCTTCTATGTGTATGTTTGCTTGCTTGCTTGCTTGCTTTGAAGCAGTTGGATCTCTGTTACTTACAATCAGAAAAGTTCTGCCTGGAGCACTGGGAAGCACTTTGTACCAGGATGCTGACTGCCCAGCTCCAGTAGCCACTTACTGCTGTGTGACCATGAGTAAGCACCTGAGGCTTTCCCATCTGCTTACATGAAATACTGAAATAAATGGATTCCAAAGTTCAAAGTTCCTAACAGCTCTGCCATTCTGCAAGTCCTTCTCTACACTAACTCTAAGAAAAACCATAATTCTACCACTGATCTGCCAATTGTGGTAACAACCAGAACTTATGTGTCATTATTTTGTCTTCTTCAGTAATAGCTTTGCTCTCGACAACATCCTAAGAGTGGGAAGCTCTTATTTCCAAGTCACTGGCACACTTTGGAACCCCAGTAATGGGATGAAAAAAATCATTTGAAACAGACACAGTTCCAGTTAATCACGCAGTCCTGGCCCTACTGTCCTCGTCCTGTTCATCTACAAGCAGCTAGGCAGGTGGTACCTGACTGTGCTGCCCTGGCAAACTTCATGACTGGCAAAAGGCAGTAAGCTCATGCTTATTCTGGGTCTGCCCTCATTAGGCATTTTTTTAAAACAAACAAGAAAAGAGTCCTTGCCTTCTAATCACTTACAATTAACGGAAATATAAGACGCAAGATACATACAGGAAGTGCAATGCCAGCTGTGCGCAGTACAGTGAGCGGCTGCCCTCTTGACTTCCTCTGAGTTAGGAAACAAGGTAGTAGGTGACCCTTTCTGGGGCTGAGATTAGGATGGACAGGACCTGCCATCTGTGCAAGCAATCTACTTTGCTCTGTCTCATTTGGCCATTGGGCTTACTTTTAAACCAAAGCTTCCCTCCAGGCACCCCCTCACTCTACACACACACACACACACACACACACACACACACACACACACACACTTTTGATCTGCCTCTCTACTTTCTACTTGGTTCTCATTTCTTCTCCTTTCTGAGCTTCTCTCCACCCTTTCCTTTCCTCTGTGCTTTTCTATAGAAACAAGCCTCTAATGTGACACCCTGGGGTCCCACAGAAAGTGTGCACTGAGGGGTGTGCAGAGGGTCAGACATAAGGATTGAGTTCTTTAAATAACACTTAATGAACAATAAACACAATCCAGCCCAGCCAAACTGGTGCTTAGCTACTAAGAACCCAGTCAATGGCCCATCTGTCATACTGTTAAGACCTTTAGAAGTTGTTTAACAAAATGTTAAATGAGATGACATTCAGCAGGCAGCAAAATGCTTGACTGCCTAATGCAACCCAAAAGAGCTGGCCTGGTGGCAGTGTTTGATATAATGCTTTGTGCTGCCTTCCCAAGCACCAGAGAGCAGGAGGTCTCCCTGCCTGTCACTTCCTATCTTGGTAAAGTGAGCCTGGGGTGGGAAGGACACAATCACCATTGGCAAGGAGGCCCCGGCCAGCTGATGAGGTGCTTTTCTGAGGAAGCATGACTGAGTGGGGGCACCTGGAAGTAAAGCCAGTGGGGAGAAAATAATAATTCCTTGTCTCCAAGGGTCTCTCTCTCTCTCTCTCTCTTTCTCTCTCTCTTTCTCCCCCCCCCCCCCATTCCTCCTTCTGTTGGCCTTGAGGGGAGAAGGCAAAGGTGGTAATGAGAGTCGACTTTTTCTAAGAGCTGAAATATGAAGCCAATTACTAAAGGGAAGATTTCCAGCAAATTGGCTCCTGATAGCTCACATTTATCTGCTTTGGATTTGCATAGTTGGGAGGAAAGGCTGCCTGCTTTAGTCCTGGTAACAAAGGCAGACTTCATTCTCCAGAAAGTGAACAATTTACTCAACTTACCCACAACCCTGTGTCCCAAATTAAGTACTGAAAGGCAATAAGGAATAAATCACACATAGAATTGTTTTAAGGAGAGGGAAGGAAAAGGTATGAAAAGAAACACACTTTTCCTTTTTGGTTGATGGTATAAATATGGAAAAAAAGACACTGTGTAGGGTTATACAAGAAGGGAGAGCCCCCAAACTCCTACAATGACAAAATTTTTCCCTAAGGAGTAAACACAAGGGGAAACGTAATTTTCTCTCTCCACCCTGCATAGTGCTTAGTTGTACTGACCCTTGTGACAAAAGACAGTTTAACAAGCGAAAAACAATTTCATAATACAGATAACTCATGTGTACCTGAAAGAAACCTATGGAAAATGAGTAATTCTCAAAGAGGTAGCTTTTAGTTCAGGCTTAAATATAGCCATGAACATTACAGAATGACACAGTATCTTCTGCTATATCATCTTCTAAATACTTTTCATTTTCTTCTCATCTCAGAATTTTCTGGCTTTTGTTCTGTGTTTAAATACTTACTTTAAAGAAGGAACTAAATATCCAATAAATACAAGAAGGCCTCCACAGAAAGTAAAAATTGTATTCATATTTTTGCTCTTCAAAATAATAAAGTAAATTCTAGTCTTCACTGAAAGAAATTCCAGACATATAAAGTCAAATAGCTCGATTCAATAATAAAAGACAAATACCCAAATAACTTAACTGAAAATAGACAAAGAATTTGAATGGACATTAATTCAAAGAAATATACAAATGGCCATTAAGAACATAAAATGATGTTTAACATCATTAGCTATAAAGAAAATGCAAATCAAAGCCATGATGAAATATCATTTTTTAAAATATCATGTTGTGTGCATTAGGATGACTATAATAAAAAGACAGATAATAACAAGTGTTGGTGAGGATGCAGATACATTAGAACCCTCAGATATTGCTGGTGGAAATGTAAAGTAATATAACTGCTTTAAGAAATATTTCCTCACAAAATTAAAATAGCATTACTATATGGCTCATTAATTCTACTGCTAGATGTATTATCAAAAGAAATGAAAAGGTACATGTGAACGAAAACTTGCACATGAACGCTCATAGAACCATTATTCAGAAGAGCCAAAAAATAGAAATAACTCAAATACTCATAAACTAATGAAAGACAAACAAAATGTGGTCTATCCACACAATAGCATTTTACTCAGCTATAAAAAGCAGTAAAGTACTGATACATTTCACAGCCTGGATGAATCTTGCAAACATTATGCTAAGTGAAAGAAGCCAGTCACAGAAGCCTGCATACTAACTGGTTTCTATTTATACAAAATGCCCAGAGTAAACTAATCTAAAGAGACAGAAAGTAGATTTATGGTCGCTCAGGGATCAAGGGAGAGAGATTGTGTGGAGTGCCTGCTAACGAGTATAGGGTTTCTTTTTGGGTTATTCCCAGTGTTCTAAAAGTGATTATAATAATAACTGTACAGATCTGTGAATAAACTAAAAACCATTGAGCTGTCCATCTAAAGTGGGTGAGTCAGGTGGTATGAGAATTAAATCACAATAAATCTGTTTTTAAAAATCATAATTTAAAACTGTTTCATCATCTTTGTGTTAGTTTGCTGGTGCTGTCATAATAAAGGGCCACAACCAGACAGCTTACACAACAGAAATGTATGGCTTTGCAGTTCTAAAGGCTGCAAGTCAGACATCAAGGCTTTGACAGGGCGAGTTCCTTTTGAGAATTGTGAGGAAGAATCTGTTCCACGCCCCTCCCCAGGCTCTGGTGTTTTCCTGGCAAGGTTTAGCATTCCTCAGTTTGTAGAAATATCATCCAATCTCTTCTTCATCTTCATATAGTGTTCTCCTTCTCAAAAGGACATCACCTGCACTCAACCAAAGGCCACCCTGATGAATTCATTTCAATTTGATTACCCCAGTGAAGACTCTACTCCAAATAAGGGCACATTTTGGAGTACATGGGTTATGACTTCAATATATGCATTTAGGGGAGATGCAATTCCACCTGAAACAATCCCATTCAGAAGAATTTGAAGACATATGAGACATGACCCTACGAGCTCACAGTTCATTGAGAGATTTCAAATGTAGACCCTAAAGTCCTTTTCTTATCTCTCTTTTAGCCGCCAAGCCATTTGACACAACATCGGAACATGTATTATAATTTCTAAACAAAGCAGGAAAGAGCACTGAGAGTCATGCAGCTTCTTAAAAGCTTTGATGTTTCATTATCACTCAATAGCCAAAGTACGTGGCATGGGTTTGCCTGACTTTGAAGATTTGGAGAAGTGTCATCCTCCAGAGAAAGTGGAATGGACAAACCAGTGGTACTGGGAACAGCCCTGATGCCTACCACTGACAGGACCTGTCAGCTTAGGATAGCTCTTTCTGCCAAGAAGTACTTTTTCTGCTGAGCCAGTGCAAATTCCAGGTCAGTCAACTACTCAACTTCTATAACTTGAGTTTTGGGGCATTATGTAAAGAAAAGGGTATTCGAACAGCAGTCAATGAATTCACCTCCCAGGTCTGCTAGTTACCAGAAAGTCACTTCTCACATATCCACTCAGAAAACATTTGTTTTTGAGGGGCCAGCATCATGATGTCCCTCTTAGGACAGAAACGTATAGAATCTCAGTTTCCTCGTTTGTAACATTTAAGGGAATGTTTTCGGCTACAGTCTCCCACCCTTGTGTCATAAGTGGCTTACAAGTTTGCCAACTCTTCTCAGCTCTCAGTACAGCCAGAGACTCACCAACAACCCACCAACCATAAGCACAGTAGCCTCAGCCACCTGTCCTAGTGTATTATACCATTACTGTTTTCCACGTGTCCCATAAACTGAAGAAAGTTAGGAAATAACGGACTAGATCGGGGAATCAGCCAACCATGGCCCATAAACCCAATATAGTCTGTCACCTGTGTTTTTACAGCTTCACAGCAAAAATGGTTGGAGAAAAAATTAATAATTGAAAACATTTTTAGGAGATGCTATAGCTCAATCATAGAGCATGGGACTAGCATAGGTGAAGCCCTGGGCTAGAACCCTAGAGCTTGGAGGCAAAAAAAAATAGTTGAAGATATATTTTCAAGTGGTTTTGAAAAAGCAACTTATGAAATGCAAATTTCAGTGTCCACATTAAAATTTTATTGAAATGCAGCCACAATTTTATATATATATATATATAGAGAGAGAGAGAGAGAGAGAGAGAGAGAGAGAGAGAGAGAGAGAGAGAGAGAGAGAGAGAGAGAGAGAGAGAGAGAGAGAGAGAGAGAGAGAGAGAGAGAGAGAGAGAGAGAGAGAGAGAGAGAGAGGGAGAGAGAGAGAGTCTATGACTGCTGTCCTACTACAAAAGCAGTTGCATCATTGCAACAGAGACCACATGGCTTCCTAAATCTAAACATTTCCATCTGGTCCCTTACAATGTTTGTCAGCTCTTTCTACTTCACAAATCACAATTCACATGTACATCACTAAGGGATATTGTTTAAATGCTAATTCTTATTAAACAGCTATTGGAGTTGTGAAACTCTACTTCTCTGCTGTCGGAAGGATGAACATTTTCTCTATAAAACTTCTTCAATAAGAAAGGCCTGCAGATTAATTGACAGTAGACTGATGATTGGGAGAAAAGACAAACTTGGTCCACTTTTGTATTCAGCCACTGAATACCCAGAGGTAAATGAGGGCGGGGAGGCTAGGGCATCAGTGGAAAACTGTGGGAGGCTCCCCTGGGACTTTTATACTGTGGAATGGGCAGTCTATCCTCTTTCTGGAATTTTCAGGATGCTCCTTTGACGGGCAGTTTGATTTGGGGGAGCCTCTACATTAGTTAGGTAAGTTCAGAAAATATTTCAAATCTTTTCACTTTAAAATAATCTTTACGCTTGAACTCTCATCCCTTCACCACCCAGCTCCGACATGAAGCTGGGCACATGTTTGAGTTATAAGCATCTGAATCTCAATGCACCTCCAACACTCTCAGCACTGATTCTGTCTCACTCTGGGGGAGAACGTATACTTTCAAATATTCTGACAGGCCACTCTCTACAGGATGACAGATCAGGATAAAAACAGTCTGGTGGGTCCTGACTTTAACATCCCAGTTATTTGCAGAGCTGTAATTCTGCAGTTCTTAGCCAACACCCAAAGATTCAAGGTTTCCCCCACCCCACAAGTAGCACAACAGCCTAACTACATAAGGGAGCATAGTAGCACTCCAGGCCCTGCGCGAGTCTGTTCCACCCCAGATCGCAGAACTCCCTCTAACATGGAGACCTACCAAACCTCACCCTACCCCATCCCTGGCCTATCCTGAGCTGAGTGCCACAGGCTGCTCCCTTTTCTGCCAAAAGCGTACCCTGTTGTTGATCTCAATAAGAAAAATCCATTTAAAATGGGATCCCTGGGTATAAGTACCAAATGGGCTCCTCATTAAATACTTTCTGATACCATATCTCTGGCCTTGTACCTGCCACTCCTCATGCCAGTCAGGCAGCTGCGGGAAACTCAGCCAGATGGGAGGCATTCAATAAAGTTACTAGCTTCCCTCCCCATAATCCTGAGATTTACAGTGTTAATTTAAAGCCCTAAGACATCTGTGACACCACACCACCTTGGCCAATTTTTCCTCAAGGAGCTGTACAGGTTTTGCAAAGAATTCACTGTTAGATCAATATTAGCTGTAAAGCTAAAGTTGCACCCTGAAGTCAAAGCAAACACATTGCTAGGCCATGCTTCAATAATTCCACGTGATGGAAAAATGCTTACAAATGGCATCAGTGCTGCAAAGGAGGGCAAGAAGCTTACTCCAGCTCCTCCCACTTTCTCGGGAGAGCAGGAAATAGGACACCCAGAAATTGTTCCTAAATTAATATAAACAAGACAATGTACTTTTCTCGCTATATATGACAATTATGGGTGCAGGTTGTGCATGTAGGAGGGAAGCGATCTTACAGTATTAATGGACAAAAATGCTAGGCCGTGAGTCTCTGGAGAAGAGCTATCTACTAGGACTTACTTTGTTACAAAATATGTTCTCTGTTTGTGCTGTCCAGTATGGCAGCCACTAACCACATGTGGCCATCTGAGCACTAGAAATGTGGCCGTGAGGCCGAGGAACTGAAGTTTTCATTTTAGTTACTTTTCACTTCAGTGGTCCCACAAGGCAACGATTACCAGATTGGGCAGCATGGTTCAGAACCTTCTTCCAAAGACACAGCCTTATGTGAGGCATTAATCCTCACTGTGGTTTCATTTTCACTTTGGAGAATTTGTGTGTGAGTGCTACAGTTTGGATATGCTCTGAGTATGACCCCCAAAGTTTCACATGCTGCACCGTTAGTCCCCAGTGGGATGTGGAGAGCACGTAGAACCTTTATGAGGTGGAGCCTACTGGAAGGTAATTGTGTCCTGAGGGATCTACCAGAAGAAGGGATTAATGATGATCTCACAGAGTGGATGAGCTCCTATGAGAAGAGGTTATGATGAGGGAGTCTGGCACTTTCCCTGAATCAAGTCGTTACCTGCACATATACTCCTATCATCCTGAGGTTATTTGCCATGTGGCGCTCACCAGAGCTGAGCAGATGCTGCCACCCTGCCCTGCACCTTCAGACTGATGAGCTAACAAGAGCTTCTTTTCTTTATAAATTTCACTGCCTCAAGTATTTTGTTATAGCAATCAAAAACTGACCAAGACAGCGAGAATAAAAAATGCCTATGGTTTCTTGAAGTTGCAGTTGCCTTTCTAGTCAGGTCTATGTTCAGATCTTTGACTAAACAGCTTCCTCCCTCACTTGCTTTCAGTCTCTTTTTCACTCTCTCCATTTAGTGACCCTGCATGGATGGAAGGCTCTTCTGGCATATAATGTAAGTAGCTTAACCAGCACCAGCTGCCTGGCCACTGGCACCACTCCTACTATTTTACTAACACAAGAAAAACTTAAAGTTCTTTTAAGCCACTTGGCAATAATAAATTCTCGCTCACCTGAACCATGATCTCTGCATTACAAAAAAGACCATTTTGTCTGCACACTGAACAGAATCTCCAGTGTAATTTCACAGTGTAGAATCGGGTAGAGGGACCAGCAGGGCCACGTGCCATGTGACCCAGCTCCCCACCAGCCAGGCCCCACGCTGCAATCCTTAGTTAATTTCTGAGCAGCAGGCCACTGCCTCCTACAAGGTCTAAAGAGACCTGGGAAGATCAATTACAGAAATGATTAGTATGCAAATGGCACCAGCAGGCTATGACAAGAGCTCTCTCAGTAAGGATTGCAGAGGCCAGCCCAGTTAAGAGCAAATCACTTGGCATAAACAGAAGAAAAGTCATTAGCCTTTTTATCAATGGAAAACACATTTCTCCCACTATTTCAAGAAGGTTATTCTGAATACTTTAATCAAAGGATAAGGACCAGAGACTTAAAATTTAACAACCAAGATGGAGGAGAGAATATCGTTTTCTGCAAAAGACAGTGAATCTCCTACATTTAATGTATTCATTTCATCTAGCTCATGTCTTTTTTCTTATCCTTTTTGTGTTCTCATTTGACTCAAAGGTGGGATTCTCAAACATCAGGCTATGAATAGGCGCTAATTTACACTGCTATTTTCACCAGTCCCTGGAACATTCTTAAAAAGAGGGACACTGTAATAAATTCTTCATAAGGCTAAGTTTATTCAGATTAAAGAAGATTGCTCATTCGATTTCATTCTACTTGGGGATATTAAAAAGCTCTTTCTTTTATGAAGTAATTGTTACCCTAAACTGGGAGTTTGTTTTTGTTTTTAATAAATGTCCAGGGCAAAAACAAAAGTTCACGCCTGGCAGGTTTGAGTTCTGAGAGACCAGAGTATGCCACTTTGGTATATGAAGGATTGTGGAGCTAAGGACAATTAAGAAGCAGATGTAGGGAAACAGGAAAGCTCTTTGCCTTCCCTCTCTTTGCCTAAAGGCAAGACATATATCTACAAAAACAAAGTTATTTTACCTGCACCTCTACCAGACAAAACAAAATTAACCACTGAGGCTTTAGACCCATTTGGGAGTAGAAATAATTCCACAGAAATCTATATTAATAAGTCCAGCTATCTTTTATCTGCCATTTATTTGCCTTTATTTTTAATTTGCCACCCATAGAGAAAAATAAGCCTTTTTCCTTTGTCTTATCACTCCCCTAAAAATTTACTCCTTCTTATTGAAGAGGCTGTGTAAGCTAGAATTGAAAGCCACCACTCTGAAAATTACTCATTCTCTGGGTGTCTCCCATGTATGTATGAAATATACATACGAATAAACTTCTGTTTGTTTTTCTGTTATTCATTTCTTTTGTACTTATTAATTTCTTTTTTAAGGGGTCCATTCTAATTAAAAACCAAATGAAGGTTATTATTTTTCCCCTATACTGTTATGTCTGTTTAGCTGGGTGATTAAAATCCCAGTGTCTGGAGGCAGGCATGGTCGTGCACGTCTATAATCCCAGCACTTGGGAGGCTGAGGCAGGAGAATCGCTGTGAGTTCGAGACCAGGCTGGGCTACATAGTGAGTTCCAGGTCAGTCTCAACTACATAGTGAGACCCTGTCTCAAAAAAACAAACAAAAAAGTCCCACTGTCTGGGATTCTCTGGCTCAGATTTTAGCAGATACTCCAGCTCACACCATGGCTAAGAGCCACAAGCATTCCACAACAATACTTCTGAAGGAGAAGCAATGGTCAGCACAAGAGGGCCAAGTGAGGAAACTTCTCTCATGCATTATCCCCTCAGTAGAACAAATGATTCACTTACCTCCATGTACAGAAGAAAGAAACTTTCTGATTTCCAGCCCTGATAGCATCAGCACTCCAATGCTCCAGTGATCTCTGCTCAGCATGATCAACTTTAGAGATGTTAGGTAAATAGATACATAGATCATAGGAAGACAGCCAACCAATAGCCTGCCAAAATCAAAATATTACACTAGACAAAAAGGTAAAACTCCTAGCAACTGTAATGAGCTTCCTATTCACCTATGCATCCTGCACCCTTATTTGGAGAGGAGTGCCCTCGAAAGTGGTCATCACATCATCTCCACACTTTCTAACAAGAATAAGCAAATCCCACTTTTGCAAATGGGAAGTGTTAGCAGAAATGCAGTACCACTGGGAGAGGGACTGTGAACCAGAACTTGCAAATGCCTTCCAGATAATTTTTTGTCTTCAAGAACCATCAAGAAATCAAATAGTAGCAAATGTTAGTGAGGCTGTAGTGGAAATAGAGTCCTTCTATATTGTTGGTGGAAATGTAAACATAGTACAATCACTATGGAAACCAGTATGGAGATTCCTCAAAAACTAAAACTAAACATTCCATTTGACCCATATATTCCCTTTCTGAGTATCTTCCCAAAAGACTTAAAGATATAATATCACAGTGGTGCATGCATACCCACATTTTTAGTGGCATAACTCATGACAGCTAAATCATGGAAGCAAACTGAGCATCCATCAAAGATGAATGGATTAAAAAATGGTATTTTAAATGAACCAATAAACTCAATGAGGAAAAAATAATAATAATAAAATTAAAAATGGTATTTACACACAATGGATTACTACTCTGCCATAAAAAAGGTAAACCAGAGTCATTTGTAGAAAAATGAATGCGTGTTGATGCCATAATGTTAAGTGAAATAAATCAGACACACAAGTTTAAATACCTCATGATTTCTCTTATATGAAAACCCAAATTATACATAAAGAAAATAAAAGTCAGATAATAGGAAGTAGGGAGATAGGACTTTCTCAAATGGGAAGGGGATCAAGAAATGGAAGGAAGATGGAGAAGGAGAAATGAGGGAGGAAAACAGAGTTAATATGTGCTAAGTACTTATACCTACTCCATACAAAGAATGTAAACATTATATACTGCAAACATGTACTAATAAAAACATGACAGAGAAGAAAAACAGTAAGAGGATTTGTGGATGGAAAGGGGAAAGTGTGAGCATATGCATGTGCTAAGGAAGGGTGCTAAGGACGCTGCAACAAGTACTTAAGCCCAAGAAGATTCCACAGGTAACTACAAAGATGAGAGCTAAAGGCTCCAAGATAAGAACAAATTCAGGAGCAGCATCAAACTAGACCCAAACTGAGGAATGACAGCTGGACTGGACTGAGAGCTTACTCTGTGCCAAACACTCTGGTAAGATCTTTGTGTAGAGTAGCTCACTGCATCCTCACAGCAGCCCTGTGGAGAAAAGGCTAGTACTATCTTCTTTATATAGATGGGGAAACTGAAGCTCAAGCAGAATACGTAACTTGCCCTGAGTTATGAAACCAGAATATTAGAATCTAAACTCAAGTGCAGTGTGATAGCACGTGACTTTGATAACAAGGGCAAGATTCCCAGATGCTTCAGGTGGAGAGATAGGCTAGAGGACCCTGAAATAACTATTTTGAAGGACTATCTTAATCTTTTATATCGCCACATTAAGGCCAATGTTTCTACCTGCTCTGGGAAATGAAATTAGTTACTTCTGGTATTTCCTTTTCTCAGAGTCACAGAATCTTAGAGCTACAAGGAATCTCTCAGACCATCTGGCCCAACTTCTTTATCTGACACCATGATAGAATCTCATGAAGGTGAAATGACTACACAAGGTCCCACAGTGACAAGCCAGCTATTTCTAAGGCGCTCAACTTGACAGACTAGGTGAAGTCAATTAATGTATTGTTTGGCATCTAACAGGGTACCAACAATGTTTAAAAGTATTATCACTGTAGCATTTTACTATCTAATACACTTTGTCTCAGAAGTATATACCCAGGCAATGATGCAAAGAATTGTGTTGCTGTAGGAAGAAAAAAACTGAAAATATCTCTAACCAACTTAGGATCTGAGACTATCAAGTTATAGGGCACTGTGTGGTTAATAGACAACCTCATTACATATGGCCGCCCATTTTTTTCTCAATCTATATATAACTAAGCCAATAATAAATTTAGCTTAAGAATTTAACTTGTGATGGTACATGCTTAAGTAAATTTTATGCCTATAATCAAACATGCTTTTCTTTATCAAAAAGAAGGGAGATGTACAGTTCACCACATTTTATCAGAAATTGTATTTGACTCAGAATCTTCTTGAATCAAAATTAATGACCAGATGTTGCCTCTTCCTTGGATAACTTCCTATTCTTTTTCTCCTCCTTGGAAATTCTGGTCCTAAAATTCATCACAAAAAGTTGTAAAGATGAGCCACTAGATATTTCTGCAAACCTTTGACTTCACATGGATCTCTATAGCCTTAGCTAATTTCTCACAAAATCAGTGGTCTTTAACGTGACTAATAGAACTTAACATTATACAGAGTGCTGCCTCATTCTAATCATTTACATTAAGCCTTCAAAAAGGGATATTCCAGCTGCAAAGCTACAGTACTGCTTTGAACTGAAACAATAAATTCCAAGATGACAAATAATAGGTAAAAGAAAAGAATAAGACACTCTAAGGTCTAATGAGATGTGCTAACTTCCTGAAATAAATAGATTCTCTTTGTGAAATTATGGAATTAGAGTGTCAGAGGGATCTTGGATTACACAATGAATTCCTAGGATAAGGCTGTATGTGAAAATCAGGTTTAGGTCCTCTTCATATCCACCCCTCAGCAAATTACAAACACTTGCCTTTTGTGTCATAAAAAGTGACATTGGCCATACGGTATTTCATTACTACTCGAAGATGTAGAAGGCAGGTTGTACAGTCTGGAGCAGACTGGCAATCAGATCCTTCTGATGCACGGGCCAGCAGTAGGGCCAGGGACAGGTTTGCCCAACTAAGAGGGAGACTTCATTTATAATCCAGGAGACCACACTGGAGAAGAGAGTCAGATGTGTTGATTATAAAGTTTACAAAAAGCGCACTAGAACACTGAGGGAAAAAAGCTAAGAACAACAATGATGCTGAATCAGAAACCAGAAAAAAAAAAAAACAGACGTGTTAGAATTGGGAACACAATCTGCTGATTTCACAATGATTAATGAGCAAAAGGTGTTATAATGGATATTTGTTGGTTTAAACGGATTTTGTTTTTTCACTGAATTACAACTTTTTTACTCTTTTAATCCACTGTTGTCCATCATGATCACCAGGCGATTTGGGGAATAAATGGTATTTTCAAATCCATTTGACCATGCACCTTTGTTCACTAAAGCATCCACTGGGGCCTTGTGGTGTAAGGAGCGGCTTTTGGAAATTTGAAATCTAGTCAAAATATCTGTTTTTAAAGATGAGAACACTGATTCCTGAAGAGTTAATAGATTGGCTGGTGGGGAGTTTGAACAGCACAACACAGCCTATTAGGCAGATCTGGGACTAGAGAACCCAGGGCTCAGGCATACCCAATCTGTGGTTCATCACAGCACACCAGGTACCCACCTTTTCTGTTTCCTTTGCTGAAGTCAACCTCTTTTAGAAACCAATGAATTCAGAAAAATAAAGGGTGCATTCTTCTTATGCAACAGCAGCTAATCAAATCCCAAGGCACCTCTACCAAAACGTCTAGTAGGACATTCAACTGCTGTCTGCTCCTGGCTCTTCTTTTTACCCACATTCAGGAAATAGCTATGAGTTCAATCACAACATAGGCATTCTTTCAACTCCAGCAAATCTGAAGAGATTCTCTTTGGTGATTGGTAGTTCATTAATTTCCCTTGCCAAATATCTGCAGACTCCATTAATCAATGCTAATCATTGATCAGATGAGCTCTCAAAACACTACGCCTGAGATCATTTTTCCCATTCTAGGCCCCACTACCTGTCACACAGGACCCCAAGTTAGGATTAGATCAGAGCTGGTCCTCCTGGAAGAGGACACAGCAGAGAGCAGTAAGATCACCAGATTATGAATCCTGGATCTTACATTCTGGATCCTTCTCTTCTGGGCCCCTGAGGGCTGTAAGAAATGCTGTTAACCTGTTTCGGCATCTTCCTATGTTGAAAAAAAAAGATTAGCTGATTATAATCTAGACTTGCATTCCCCTAGCTCAAATGCAATAGATGTCTCCCTGTTGCTCTCTATGTGTGGTTCAAACTCCCTGGACTGGTATTTCAGGTCTTCCACCATGTGTCATTCTTTTACCCTAAATCCTTTTCACCCACCATCCTTCTTCCTTTCCTGCTTCCCCAAGAATAGGTCTCCCCACCCCATCTCTTCTCATCTCTATCTAAAAGACCCCCAAGCATATCTCAAGGGTCAAATTCTTCCTTCTCCATGGATCCCCACAGACCACACCTTCAGAAGTTGGGGCCCCTTTGGAAAATTCCTAGGCTCCTAGTCTGTACTTTTCACAGGCTACCTATCATGAACTACTTTGAAATGCAGTTTAGTTCTGTATGTATCTTTCAGATCTAATTATAAAGTTTTAGAAACCAAGGTCACTATCACCAACACTTTCTACTTGACACAATGGGAGATGCTGGATAAATGTTCAAAATATCCTTCAGGGTTAGGTTCCATCTTCCGAAGCTGACACATGAGCTCCATAGCCTGGCCTTTTTCTACTTCTCCTGTCTCAGAGCCCACCCTCTCTTGCCACATAACCTGTCTCAAGTTATATCAAGCAATGGAGATTTCTTCCGAAATCCAGGCCCTAGCAAGAATTTCACTATTCATCTATCTACCAAGCTCAATATTTAGTGCTCCACATACAAAAGTCTATTCCTGGTTTAAGTTAGGTCCCTTCCTTCAGTGCCCACAAATTCCTGTGCTATAGCTTTTTTGTGATACATGTGACTCTTTCAGTCTACTTCTCCATATCCTCATAATGTAAACTTCCTTAAGAGTTCCTTGAAGACAGGGGTTACACCTCATTGGAGAGAGCACAGTGCCTGCATGCAGTAGAATGAGGCAGCTAGCTACCACAGTAACCTCTGATAAGCATGTCATCCTGGGGTTTATGGCCATATATGATCTCACCCACTGAGTGTGAACTGGTCTTTATGACTAGAAAAAGGCAGAAGTGACACTGTGTGACAGTGAGACTAGGTCAAGACAATAATCTTGGGTCACTTGGCTCTGAAAAAAAAGCCAAATTACATATCATGAGCAGCCCTATAAAAAGCCAACACAGGCCCAGGAGCCCCAAGCCAATAGTCACATTCATGAACTTGGAAGATCATCTTCCAGCCCTAGTCAAGTGTTAGGGAACTGTAAACTCCACTGAGCCTATCATGCCAGTCTTGAGAGAGACTCTAAGCCAGGACCACCAGGCTAAGATGTTCCCAGATTCCCGACCTCCACGACTATAAGCTAAAAAAGTTATTGTTTTAAATTATCAAGTCTAAGAATTTGTTGTTTAGCATTAGATAACTAATGAATATTTTAGTATCCAGAAATGAGATTCCAATGTAATAAAAAACTAAAATACGGGGGTGGCTTTGGAACCAGATAATAGGCAGACGCTGCATAACTGTAGAATGTAGAAAATCTTGGCAAAAGTTCAAAGTTCTTTGAACACTGAAGAATTTGGGATTTTGAAGAAGTAGCTCTTTTTATCAAGTGGAGGAAAGTGAATCCTTATTATGTGGTAACAGAAAATGTAGAAGCATAATCACTTGCAGTACTATAGAAAGTAGAACAACACATAACCAATGAAGTAGGTGATCAAGATGATTTTCAGCCAGAATGTTGAAGGTGTCACATGGTTTCTTTGTCTGGCTTAAAGAAAAAAAAAGGCTTTTTGAAAAGAACAACTGAAACCAAAAACAAAAATTGTCAAGAGTTGCCGGCGTTGAAAATCCCCAGCCTCTCCAGGTGTCAAACGGATCTAAAATAAAGAAATGGCTTCTGAGTAAAGATAAATTGGTGCATCCAGAAAACATGGCATAAAGATGCTGAAGCCAAATGTGTTGCCATAAATGCTTTCATTAAGACCTTGTATTCTTATGTGTGGGGGGGTATGTTTTTTACACATATGTGCGCACTATTAAATGAGAAACATGGTCATGAATGGGGTAAGATTTTGCACATTTGGCATAACGACAGTTTCTCTGGCAACATTATGATTTCTCTAAATTAGATGCTTGATTTAATTCATAGTCATTTGTTTGGGAAGAATATTACATATGTATTGGTGTTAAATTCTATCATTATTCTTATAAAAAATATAATAAAAAAGTATGTGATATTATAAAAAAGAAACAGAAAATGGGTAGGGGAAGAACAAAAAGGGAAAAGAAAAAAATGTGAGAGAATGAAAAGATGAAAATAAAGTGTTTGTAGATGGGGAGGGGAGGAGGGGGTGAGGAGGTCAGATTCTTAGTTGTTTTTGGATTTCAAATATAAGTATATTTCTTTTCTGTGGGAAGTTTTGTTAGAAAATGTAAGTGATACGATCAACAAGCATATGATATTTATCAAATTAATAAAACCAAGGAGTTTATTAATCATAAAATTTTGAGGACAGTTTCTCAACTATAATATGTAACTTTGTTTTATTTGTAAATACAATATTTCAAAAATATTATAAGAAAAGAAATGAGAAAGAACATATAATGTTTGAAGATCATATCAAATTAATAATGTATTTGGATTATCAGTCTGTGTTGCATAAATTTTGTTTATTTCATATCCTTTTTTGCTGTCATATATATGTATATTTGAAATTTTTATTTAGTATCTTCATTTCTTGTTGACATGTATGTTTGCAATCTTTAATTTAAAAAAAGATCTTGTATTCTAACAGATGTTCCTTCAAACCTAAAAGATGAAGTTCTTTTGACTCAGAGTATAGATGGAAGAAACTTGTCCTGTCCTTTTGCAATAACATTAACATCATAGATTAAATTTATAATGCACCAAAATTTGAAAACATTTTTATCTGCATTTTACAAGTTTGATTAACCCCAATACTGAGAATTAGGAGACATAGGAACCCAAGAATTAACTCATGGAAGATTTGCCCACTAATTGCCCGCTAGTTCATAACTGAGTCTTGAAAGAATCTGCCTTCCAGTCAAGTTCTCTTTCTACATCATCCAGTTTCTTCTTCATTTAGAAAACAGACTCTTGAAAGTATGGCTAAAATTGTGAGTATCAAGAAAATTGGTACTGGTATACAGATATTTTGACATTTTGTTTTTAAGTCATACTTTTCTTCTTCACTGAACTCTGTAATATTTCTATAATTTGGGCTTGTCAGCTGATTCCTTGTCATCCAGATCCCAGTTCCATATGTTCTGTGACCATTTTCACCCTTGCTTAAGCTCTGATGAAAAACAGCACATCCTTGATGACCTCAAAGATCAAATCAATGACCAATGGACAATTTATGGAAAGCCTGTTCGAGATCCATGGCAAACCACAGCAAGCAGAAATATTCCTTTCCTTCCAAGTTCCTTTTTAATTTACTTCAAAATAAAAAGATGGGGAAGGGACATATCAAAGATATAAATGTAATAAGAAATTGGCCAGGAGTGGGCTGGTACTGGAGGTTCATCATATTCCTCTTTTTTAATGTTTCAAATTTTCATGATAAAAGGTTCAACATAATTCCACACACTTTAATAATGAAGGCCTAGAGGTGGTGTTCTCTTTGGCTTCTCTTTTCTCCTTTGTCCCCATGAAGTTCCCAAAAGAACTTGAACTTCCTCCTTCCTCAAGCATCCAGTCTTTCCCTCCTTCTCCTCCTCCAAACTGGCCTATTCCACAAGTGACTGGATTCAGAAAACAAAGGACTCCCTGAGAGACAGGACCTATGCACCTTCAAAGGCAGTTTAGTGACTACCCTTTGTCACTTGAGCATACTTTGGGGGCTTAATCCCCAGTCAAAGTAGTTTATCAAAGTAATTCTCCCAAACGCATACAGTGCTTTCCTCAAAAAGAATACTGGTGAATAAAATTTTCTCCATCTTGTTACACTTATTATTCTGAACTCCTCTGCACGTTGTTCTAAAGAAACCAGTCATTGAAACTTGATTTTGAGAACGAAAGCTGGTATTCAACAACCTCTGAAAAGAGTGGTTAATTCTATTTGAGTTTCGCTCCATAGCCCCATTCAAAACAGGTTGTGTGTATCTAAGAATAAATGGAGTCACCGCACAAGAGGTTTATTATCAGGGCTAAGCTTCGGGAAGCAACTGCCACTACTTAATGCTGAAAAGAAGGGCATGGAAAAAAGAAGGAATATAGGCTGTGATGAATTCGAGGAGGAGACTAAAGAGGAAAAAGAGAAGGACTAAAAAGAAGGGAAAGGGAGCAGGCTAGGAGAGTTTTGAAAAACCACTGTTATCACTCATATCACGTGATTCTACTTGCTGTGCTAGTTCAAAAGAAGAAAAAAAATGCCCATATAAATCAGATCGTCAACCCTAATATTTTTCTTTCTTCCCAAAGTCTTTATCCTTCCTTCAGTATTTTCAGCTATCCTGTATTTGGGTATCTATGAGGTTTTTTGGAGGGTTGTAACGTTTTTCACTGTCTCTTTAGGCTAAAAGAGTTGAATTGAGTCCCAAGGACTCTGAAGACCTGTGCAGTGACCAGTGCCCCTTATTTTTCAGCACAGGATAAGCATTTGATGTTTAAATCAGCCTCGGCTTTGTTGTTGTTTTTCTTGTTGGATTTTCTGAAACTCCCTGGTTTTCTAGCTACTTCACCTGCTGAGCGAAAAAAGCCAAGAAGCAAAAAGACTTGAAGGGGCAGATTATGTCAGTAATTCCCCTGCCCTGAAAGACGCTGGCCTGTTCCATGTTGTCAAATGACAATTGTGACTCCTTGCATTTTCAAGAGTCACGCACAAACGGTTCCATTTGAAGCCCTCTGGGTAATAGTAGCCTTTTGAGGCTATGATATCTCTGGATGGAATTCAATAAGAGAAATTCACTTTCAATTGAGCTCTTGGAACACAGCCAGGAGAGCCTAACGATACAATATGCTTCCAAAGAAAATTGGACTTGTCCTTTTTTTTTTCTCTTCCCTTTTTCTTTCTGCTTGTAACCTTGTTCACACGTTACCTCTTCTCACTTCCACTCCCTTGCTCTACCGGAGGGACAGCAGAGCCCTTAAAAATAAAACCCAACACTTACATAAGAGCAGTTTGTATAGAATGACATAGCTCCCACATTCAGTCTTGAGAATTCACCCTTTCCTCAGCTGACCTCTGTTACTTCTACCAGGAAAATGGCATAGAACCATTACCAAGGGAAGGCCAGGGATTATCACAACTACCAGTTTTCCATTACTTGTTCAAATAAAGACTTTTATGTTTTTCTTTCTATTTTTCTTTTCCTTTCAGACCAAGAGGAAGCAAAGCTCACAAAGCCTGCCCAAGCTCCATGGCCTAATTTGTTTTTTTCCCCCATTCTTGATCTTGCTCTCCTTGCTCAGTTTATTACTCATTTTGCCAAGATTCTCCTCTGAATAATTACTATTTCTTGGCCTGGAAAAGGTTGTAATTCTCTTTGTCTTTTGCATTTGATCATCCAAGTGGATTAATGTGGGTGTTAAATGGGTGGAAGAAGTCGTTTTCTTTGTCAAATTCTCTTAATCATCCTTTTGATTTCACAATCTCATTCTTCCCACCCACACATATTCCTTTTGCTCCTACAGAAGCACGTACGTGTGTGTGTGTGTGTGTGTGTGTGTGTGTTTGTGTGTGTTCTCACACCATATTTCCTTCTGGAGGGCATTCCAGTTGAGAGCCTGGAGTTAGCAAGTGTGCAAAAAAGAAAATTAAACAAACGCAAAGCTTTGTATCAGTGGAGTTTAAGTATGAATGAGATGGGGAAGGACACCCATGTGTGTTTTCCTTTTGGTCTGGCTAGAAATGCAAATTGAAATTTCTTTCCCTTAAAAAAACAATCTCTGGGGGCCGGGGATTTAGCTCAGCGGTTCGGTGGCCTGCCTTGCAAGCACAAGGACCCAAGTTCAATCCCGGTACCAAAAAAAAAAAAAAAAAAAAAAAATCTCTGGTCTAATGTCACCAGCCCAAAGGAGCTGACATTGAGGGCTTCTCTCTTTCTCTCTCCCTCTCTCCTCCCCCCCCTCAGATAAAGCACAAAGGAGACAGCAATTGAATAATAACGTTTAAACCTAACACTGATGAAAGACAACCATCTCAAGCTCACAGCTTGCTAGGTTTGGGTAGAGAACAAAATTCTTCTTCCTAAGTTCAGCACCTTTGTCTTGGGCTCACCAACCCATACATGAACCATTCCTCTCCCACTCTATCTCCTCTGCATGGATTCTTACAGAATCATACCATAGTACAATTGGCACACAGATTTGTTTGTTTTTGTTTTTTGTTTTTTGGGTTTGTTTGTGTTTTTGGTTTTTTTTGTTTTGTTTTGTTTTGAGACAGGGTCTCACTAGCAGTAGTTCAGACTGCTCTAGAACTCACTACGTAGCCCAGTCTGGCCTGAACTCACAGCAATCCTCCTGCCTCAGACTCCCAAATGCTGGGATTATAGGTGTGCACCACCATGCCCGGCTGGCACACAGATTTGGATACTTAAAGCCATCATGGGTGGGTGAGTGGGAAAGTGTTCCAAAGACTTAACAATAAGACATGCTAAAAGACTCAGCCTACTCTCTGTTGAAAGTATCCTTGAGGTGAGAGTGCCTAAGAAGAAAAGAGCACAGCAAAGAAACTCAAAGATATTAACCAAATGGTATTAAGATAGTTAACAAAAGTAAGGATGTGGTTGGTAAATGGAAGCTGTGATCACTGTAATCAGTGTATTTGCGGGCCCAGCTGCCATTTATCCCTTATAAGCCATGCAATTCCTCCAAATTCCTAAAGTTGTCAAGTCTTTATCTTCATTCCCCATAGGTTGTTACCTACTAATAATGATAAACTCCTGAACAGAAAAATTATCTTTCACAGAGTCACTAGAAGCCTTTCTTCACCAACTTTGTCTCTGATGCTCCAAGAAGTGTCATTGCAGGCATCAGTGGGGAGTCACTGTACATCAACAGAGAAGGTTGGTGTGCACTGTCACACACATGTGACCATATGGCCCCTCGGCCACTAGGACAACTTATCATCATGATAGTTATTATCTGCCTAATGAAAGACAAAAAAGATAGATTTTTACCTTAAACATTAACTCAGATTGATTGGTCATGACTGTTTCAAAATCTATACCAACAAGGATCCTGAAGCCACATCCAAACATAGCAGGAAAAAAAAATGCTGAGATCAAGTAGTTGCATGTGCTGTGGATGACCATGTGACATAGATGCTGTCCATTCATCATTTTAGCAAGGTGATCGCAAGGACTAAAAGAGGACACTGCATCAGTGCTGCAAAGTCTGCCAAGTAAAAAGGCCCTATATATTTTCAGAACAAATGCTTCCACCACGTAAAACGTTGTGTTTCTCTCTAATAACCACCACTTAGTGAGACTCTACAGTGAGGCAGGCACAACACCGTGCTCATTACTTATATCATTTCATTCCATCTTTATAATGACACTGCTGTGTAGCTGTTATCCCCATTTTGAAACGGACAAAATATAGGTTCGGAAAGGTTAAATAACTTGCCCAAGGTCTCACAGGCAGTAAGTGGTGGCGCCAAGACTTCAATAGAGGTCTGTGGTGAAGTCCAAAGCCAAGGATCCTGCCATAAATCCTGCTGCCTCTTTTGGATTAGAAGACACAAAGGAGGAGTCAGGAAGCGGGAATCTTTGCCAGTTTGCTGTCGAGCCTTATAGCAAAGTCTTGAAACTGCCCATCATTCTTTTGGCTCCTGACAACTCCAGCTAATTGTCTGCCATTAGGCAGTTGAGATTTTTAATGACCATTATATTCAGGTGAGCTAAAATTTCGACTAATTATAATTGAAATTGAGGACTAAAGACAAGTTTCAAAGGTCATCCAGTGGTTTTCTTTGGGTATGTGAAGGCCTGTTTTCTTTTTTAAAGCTTATGTAAGTAACACATATATGTAGCTGAAAATACTATGTGTACTTACGTTTCACTGTAAGAAACTTAACATAAAAATGTACCAATCCCTCACCCGCCTAGTCCTGATTCCCAGAGTCAAGCACTTTTAATCAGGCCTGTTTTTATTTCCATTCTCTATATACTAGATGTACAGCTGTATTACTTGACTTATTATCTATTGCCATTATCTATTGACTTCCATTACAATGTATGTAAATTTAACTCATCACCTCTATCTTCCTTTCATTCCCCTTTCTCATTCCAATTTAGCTGCATGCCCATTTTCAGTCTGCCTCTTAGTTCAGTGCCTGTGCTAGTATATTAAAACCTCATTTCTTTTTCCATCAATTATTCACAACTGTTTCCTCCTTTCTCACTTGCACTCCCCAACCTTTGTCAACTAAATTTGTTTTTTGTTTTGTTGTTTTGTTTTGTTGGTACTGGGGATCAAACACAGGTCTGTACGCTTGCAAGGCAGGCGGCAGCACCACTAAGCTAAATCCTCGGCCTTAAACTTGTAAGGTTTATAAATAATGTTTACATTCCTTTTGTAACCATAGGCAAATCCTCCATTATATAAACATATATGCATATATACATGTATAATCATATATATATATATATATATATGAATTCTAAAAGTTGAAAAGGAGAAAATAACATTTGTTATTTCAATCAAATGAATTCTCCTTCATATCCCATCAGTTGATCAAAATTATGCCACATATGATTTCACTTTGTACTTAGACACTACCTTTCTTGCAAAACTTTTGCTTTCCTGAAGTCTCTGGTTCTTTGTTCTTTTTTCATTCTTTAGAACCCTGAAATAATCTCACAATTTTCAGTCTCAGCATACAATGTAATTTGTAAAGTCACCTGTCTCCACACTGCCAAGACCTCGCTCACAGCATCTCCTGTCTTCCATCTGTAATATGGACTAATATCTTCCTATGTCAGAGACCAAACTGCCATCTGAAATTTTTCTCTGTTCTCTTCTGACTTAGAACTTTGCCTCCCATTTCTTCCTCTTTCCTGGCTCATGCCCTTAGTTTCTTTCATCTAATAGCTTGAAGCACAGTGCATCATCATAATCTTTTTGAGTTCTTGGGAAAAAAATAATCATTAGTCTGACCTCAACCATGGTTGATAGCTTGTCTGGGTATAGAATTTTAGGACAGAAATAGCGTTCAATAAAAACTTCAAAAGTATTATTACAGGGCCAGGGATTTAGCTCAGTGGTGCAGCCACCTGCCCGGCAAGCACAAGGTCCTGCGTTTGATCCCCAGTACCAAAAAAACGGGGGTAGTATTGCATGTCTTCTTGTATTCAGCATTGCTTTTAAGAAGTTTAATGCTAGATTGATTGTTTCTTTGTAAGTAGCCTACTTTTTCTTTCAGAAATTTGTTAAGATCTCTTTTTCTCTAAGGAAGCACAATTTTTTATTTGTTTCGGGGTGAATTTTGGTTTATTTTTTCTGTCCAATATTTAGTAAGCCATTTGTGGCAATTAGGCTTGAGTGTGTCAAGTGTTTCATTGGCTTGGAGCCACCCAGGAGGTTAGTGGAGCACACTTCTGGGTGTGCCCAAAGGGATCATGGAGATGTGACCTTGAGTATTCTATATGACCCTTGGCCTTCTGCCATGAGGTTTCTGTCTTGGAGCCTGCTGATCATGTACTGCTGACTCTCTTAAAACTATGAGCTTAATTAAACCTTTCTTCCTTTAAGTTGTATTGTGTCTCCATGACAGGAAAGTTAGCCCATATGGAAAATCTGTATCAAGATTGTAGTTACTGCTATGACTGCACATGACCCTGTGGTTTAGAAGCCTTTGGAACTGGTTTGTGGGATGAGTTTAGAGATTTGGAGACGTGTCCTAGAGAAGCTATAAAATGCTATAAATAGAGTTTGATGGGTGATTCTAGTTGGAGCTCAGAAGACAGGGATGCAGAGAAAAGGCCAAACTCAGGACGTTTTAGTTGAGAACAAGTAATCCATTGATGGTTTGACTATAAGTAATGAACATATGTATTATACTCCTGCAGAAAATTTGTCTATAGTTTGCCCATGTCCTGAGGTTTTATAGGAGACTGAGATCATAGGCAGAGGACTAGTTAATCTAGCCAAGAAAATTTCAAGACAACCCAATTTTCAGGCTGTGGTGTAGGTAATGCTGGCAGCTTATAGCCTGATTTATAGTTAAAATTGGAGGCAAAGGTAGAGCAGAAAATGTTTTAAAAACATAAGTGTTGACCAGAAGAGACCATGTGTAGAGTTGAGACCAAAAGAGGAGTGGATGCTGAAGGAATTGGTATCATTAAAAAGAAACCAAGTACTCTGTACAGAGGCAAAAATAAAGATACCTTGAGAGCATTTCAAGAGTCCATACAACACAGGTTCAATTATACAAAAGTATAATGCTTTCATTTGAGAAGAGAGCCTATAGGACCCCTCCTCAAAAAAGAGCCTCCTATGAAATCGGATCCCTCCTCATTTCACCTTGCTCAACCTTCCAGTCACTCAAAATATGCTACAGCAATAGTCCAAGGGCATAGCTATTGCTCCTGCTGACAGGAGATCTTGAGGTCATCCAAGTGATGTGGGTTTTACCAACAAAAGAATGCAAGTCCGGAAGTCTGCCACCCAGATTTCAAAGGAAGGCCTGGTAGGCCAAAACAAGGAGCCCCTGGCAGGATAGTGCATGAATGAAGTCATGGGATAAAGACAAAGGTGCAATGGAGACCCCAAGAATTAAGAGATGCCAGGAATGCAGAACTTCAGTTAAGGAAAACTACAGACTGTGAGAAGAGCCAGCCCAAGAGAGAGGCCATGTAGGCTGCAACAAAGGTAGAGGGGTGGAGGGACTCACGCCCTTTAGAACTCCTATATCACCTTACTCTGGATACCAAATATGGAGATTCAGAATTTAAAGTTTGCCCTGCTGGATTTCCATCTTACTTTGATCCAATTATTTTCTATCCCCTAGTTTCCCCTTTTGGATTGGAAATGTTTACTTTATGCCACTGCACCGTGGGATTATGTAAATTATTTTTTTATTTTTACCAAGACCTCATGGCTAAGAGTTCACCTTTAGTCTCAGAAGACATTTGGACTTGGACTTCTGAAAAATGCTAAAACTATTGAGACTTTGGATAAGAAATTATTGCATTTTAGGTTGTACAAAAGATACTTGTATCATGTTAGGTAGAATTATGACCTTGTATTTATTTATATTCCTGCCTTAGAGTCAGGTAACCATGGGCTGAATTTCCTTAAAGCATGAGCTAAATGAAATCCCGCCTCCTGTAAGTTATTAATGTCAGGTATTATGTCTCAGCAATGGAAAACTCTACTAATACATTTTTTAATCTGAAAAACTAAATCTCCCTCTAGTTCTGAAAAATGTTTTTCTTACTTATTTAACAACTTGTATCCTCTGTGGATTCAAAAACTCCTCTTAAAGGCAACCTATTATTCGGAGAATTTGTTATCGTATCTTTTCTTTCTTCCTTTCTTCCTTTCTTCCTTTCTTTTTATTCTGAGTTCTTAGAGAATAAATATCTGTCTTCTAATCTTATACAGTTTATTTTGATAGTGATCATCTTTTACATTTCCCCCAATCTTTCTTATTTTATCTTTTTCTTTTTTTATGACATTCTCTTTGTTTTATGGATACGATGTTTTCTTAAGTCTCTCTGAGGAAACTAGATTTTAAAATTATTTTCTCTGTCCCTTGAATTATTTCCAACACCACTGCCCTGTGGAAGTAGCACAAGCAGGCTTTACCGCTGTTCCTACTTCACACCAGAGAAACAATGTGACTTGCTTGAAGTTATGTCTGCTGTGTCAGGGTAAATCTGGGACAGGGCTCCAACTTTTAAAGCTCTTTTTAGACAGGTGCAAAGGAAGAATGGTGAACCAAGAATGTTTGGTAAGAATGAGTAGTCAGTGTCACGGACCAACATGGGGGACCATGCTGCCCTCCTGGCCCCATTCTCTACTGTGCCATGAGCACCTACCACCAACTCCCCAACTCTGCAGAGCTTTGCATCCCAGTCACACCCACAAATCTTGAGTTCAGAGGAACAGAACACAGAGAAAGCCAATAATATTTATTTTGTATAATATATACCCTTTCCTCTCCTCCAAAATCCCTTTATGAAAATTCTACTAGATCAAACAGAGTTCTAAAACATTTAAGTGCACCTGCAACCTCAAAATGTGGTCATATTTGGAATTAAGATCTCTGCAGACATAATTAGTTAAGATCAGGTCATGCTGGGCTAAGAGGAGGAGAGAGTCATAAATCCACTGGCTGGTATTCTTACATGAAGGCCATGTGAACACACAAAAACACAGAGGAAAGAAGACCCTGTGATGCCAAAGGAAGAGATTAGAGTGATGCAGCTACAACCAAAGAATGTCAAGGATTGCTGTAAGCCAAAAGAAACCAGAAATAGGTGATAACAGATTCCCCTACAAGTTTCATGGGAAGCGTGGATCTGCTGATCCCTCGATTTCAAACCAAGCCTCCAAAACTTTAAGAAAATAAATTAGTGCCAGTTTAAAACACCCGATTAACTGTAATGTGTTATGGGGCTTCAGGAAACTAACTCAAATAATGCATTTAATCACTTAACAGCTAACCCAGCACCGTGCGAACAGCACATTCATTCATACACTTTCTAGCCTGAGCATCACTCTGGCAGGTGTCATATCAACCAGTCAATTCTTGTTTGTAGGAGATACACTTGTACATCTGCTTATTTGTTTCATATCAACTATTTTCTGCATATTTTTAATTTAGAATGTGGCATTAGGTTTTTATGTTTGTTTCTAGTAAAAATCTAATGAGTTCTGTTTGTTTTCTTTTACTAATTCTATTTGTGAAAAAGAGTAATTTTTGCTGAAATCTATGAAAACTCTTATCATAAGTACATTAGATATAATTTCTATACTTCTCCAGAACTCCGTGATATTCTCTTACAATACAAAACGGGCACATTTGGGAACACTGAGACTGAATAGGAAGGAAGAAGTACCAAAAGATCTGCAAAAGAAAAAACTGAAAAGGGGAGAAATGTGAGCACCTCAGAGAGGAAGAGTCTGTTATGAAATGGAAAGAAAAAGAAAGGTCACCTTATTGTCAACTATTCATAGTACAGAATGATAGAACTCAACTAAAAAAATTCAATAGTGGTGAATGATTATAGTAGTTCTATGGGTGGTGTTGACAGAGCTGACCAACATCTAATAAGCTCTCCTATCATCAAAAAGTAAGGAAAAAATATTACTATAAAATATTTGTGCACCTTCTGGACCAAAGAATATGGAACTGATTTGTTATTTATTCGAAACAAGGGGGTTCAAAAAGTCATTTGCAATTTACATTAGGTCTAATAGAACAAATAATTGAAAAATACAGGGCAATGAAACACCAACCAGGATGTCCATCATCGACGTCTTCACTATTACGTTTAGTGGGTAGACATTTCATTGAAATTATACCACCCACAGGCAAAAGGGAAAGGCTGACACAACAGTGTAAAGTGTGCTGTTCAAAGAAAAACAATAATACAAAAAGAATTCAGAATGAGACTATATACTACTGTCCAGATTGCAACATTGTGTGTTTTATGATACAACATACACAGAAAAATTATTGGATAAACTTGATAAAATTGCTGTTTTTATATTTCCTGATATAATGCCTTATCAAAATTAACCAAAAATTTTGTAATTTTTAGTAATCGTGTATTTAAATAATTGGCCTGGTGTAATATGCCAGTGAACCACTCACTTTAGGAGGCTCAGGCAGGAAGATTACAAATTTGAGCCCAGGTTTGGCTTAGTAATTTAGTGAGACCCTATCTCAAAATAAAATATAAAAAGTCTAGGTATGTTATTCAGAGCAAAGGCCCTGGGTTCAATCCCCAGCACTGTGAAATAATAATAATAATAACAACAATAATAATAATAATGCATTTAAAACAGCGAAAAAAGGAAAAGAAGAACTTAACTACATTTAAAACAATGATACTTCCCCCACACCCACCCCCTGCCCCAAAATACAAATTGTAGGAAAGATTCAGTAGAAAATGGCAAAAATGACCCCTTGGTTTTGGCATATTTCCAGAAGTGTTCCTGGGTGTTCAGTTTATACAATAAGGATAATATAAGTTGAAAACATTAGCTTTAAAAAGGAAGGAACTCTGCAGAGCTACAGCCCATGAAAACTGACGTTCCCCCAGTCCGTGCATAGTTGTATGTACTTGAGTTCCCAGGCTTCGGAACACTGCTCCCCACCAGAGAAGACACCATTTCTCCAATGTGGTTGCCCTCTCTATGTGAGCCATGGGGCTAGCACTGCCTCACCTTATCCCCACAATGCTCCTGGCTGGCAGAAATGACACTAAGCTCTTAAGTGCTCTTTATTGACCAACAGACTAACACTAAGAGATAGATACTAGCCTATTTCAGAAAGCCTTGTGCCAGTATGAAAAGTTTTTTGGCAGATGATCTCTGCAGTTGTTTCCCAGTGTTTGAGAGATATATACAACTTATCTGCCTCCAGCTCTCAGCAAAGCCAACATACAGCCAACTTCCAAGAAAGGCTTTCCCAGTCAGTGAAGTACTCCCTGTTTCCTGAGCTCTGGCTGATCCCAGAAGCAAACAAACTTTAGCAAACTTTAGCAAAGTGAAATGATTTGTGCTGGCTTTTTGCCCATATGAAGCCAAGAGAACAGAAGTCCAAAGGTGATTCATATTTGGCCTTGGTACAGAGAGGCCAGGCATATACGCACATATGCACCACACACCCTTTCTCTCTTACACACACAGGCCTCCAGACACATGCCTGTCCCAAGGCCTTTCTGGCACAGACCTGACTCCATTGGAATCCTAATGGCTGAGAGAGCATAGAAGGAAAGCAAAAGCAAATCTATTCAAAGAGAGCCACACTGCTGATAGATTTTCCAGGGTAACCATTCAGGACCACATTGCCTTTAATCTCTCAAAACTGTCTCTTCAAGGTATCCATCATAGATAACCAAAAATAAAGCCAAGTAAAAAATTCCTGTAATCTTACAGGGAAGAAAACTTGTAAAGTTGACAACCAGGAGACTTGGGCTGCATTGAACCCTACTGCCAACTATTGACCAAGTGTCCTCAGACAAGTCACAGCCTCATCGACAACATATTAGGTCAAATCTCACAAGACCTGAACCTTGGCCAAGTCCCCCCCACACCTCTACCAGCTCCTCTGGACTCCGCATTGCTCTCATATGGCCCACATTGCTGCACACACCTATTTCCTCTTTCTGAATGGCCTTACCATCCTACCCCCTAACTACTCAAATCCAGCTTCCTTCCAGAATAAATCCAAAGGATTCTAAATCCAAAGAACTCCAAATTGATCTTTCATCTTGGACTAATCCCATTTTTAAGTTTCTGTATCACTCTCTAGTTGGCCTCTCTCTGCCTCATATTTTACTTATTGCATATATTTGTTAACCATCACTAACCCCTTTAGGTTCTAGATTCCTGGAGGCCCTTTCTGCACCTGGTTCTTCCTTGAATCCCTTGTTACTAATCGCACATACTCAGAAAACTCAGTAAGTTCCCCAAGAGATCATTAGGTACAGTTCTTGTTACTATGGTTCACATTTCATTTTCATTTGGGGCGGAGTACCAGAAACTAATAAAATTAGGTCATGTGAACAATTCCACATCATGTGACAAATACATTTTTACATATGTATTTTAAACTTTGGGAAATATTGATGACTGCTTTAAAAAAGATAATTGGAAGGAAAGCCCACCTTTACTGGTTTGTAAAGTAAAGTAGATCTGCTACAATCAAAGGGACTTAAAATATTTCCGCCCAAGCAGGTGCACCAGGGCTGGGTCTAGGCTCTGGCTACTTTCAGAAAGACATTTGTGGGTTGCTTTGGAAGTTAATGATGGTGGGGAGAAGAAAATGTTTGCTCAGCAGCAGTTTAATGCAAAAACGAAAAGTGCTCCCTCCCAGGTCACCTCTTATCCATGCAGCCTGACCTCAGGCCAGAGGATTAGGACATTTCTTAAAGAATAATAGCTCTGTTTGCCTTTGGAGTCATGACCTGTTTCTTCTAATTAAGACAAACATTATACTGCAGTATAACATGAAGAAGTAAGGAAAATGAGGTTTCTTTTAAAAACTGGAGCACTTTTGTAAATTACCTAATCCTATTTGTTTTGTTTCCCAAGTGTTTTCAGCCACTCGTACTTGAAGCCTAACATGGTAAACACCATCGATTTGTCCTCTGATGACAGATTCAAATTATTTTTAAGGCTATCTCTATGATTAAAAGCCCAAGAAACTGCCATAAATTACCAGGTAAAACCATCTATTTGAAAATGTCATAAATAATCCTAAACATTATATATAACCATAAATAAATATCACAGTATTCCCTTTTTCTAGCAATCAGACAAAGCCTGATAGGGCTGACCCTTACTTCCTTGGTGAATGAGACCTTCTACTCCTGCTGGGGGAGCTGGCTATTCCCTGTGGGTTTCCTAAGAAAAATCGACTCTGTATGCAGTACCATCCCAATGCTTATACTTTAAAAGTAGGTAATCAAACACCATTAATCATCCTCCAGAGCTTAATATTGATCTGCATCTCAGGATTTCTAGTGTTAAAGAATCCTGCTCTGATATCAGAAAGTAGAGTTTAGATGGCCTCCTGGCTTCACTCTCCACTAGTTAAAACACACGAAGAAAATTCCCAAAATTCCGTTTCCCTGTGTGTAAATAGGAACAGTAGTAGTGCCTCTCTCATAGAATTAAGAGGAGTAGGGCTGGCGATTTAGCTCAGGGTTTGGTGGACTGCCTTGCAAGCGCAAGGACCCAAGTTCAATCCCCGGTACCAAAAAAAAAAAAAAAAAAAAAAAAAAGAGGAATAAACTAGCTAATATATGCTAATCACGTATCACCATGCTTGGTATAGAAAGAATGATTTTTAAAATGTTCACTGCTATTGTTCCTAAATGTTTTTCTTGCTTGAAATGCAACTTGACCTGTTTTTTCATGTTTTATGTTGTCAAATCAGTGAAAATAGAGAAGGGGACACACACACAAACACACACACACAATTGAATGACAACAATATAGCTCTCGGTAGCATCTGACTAGAAGCTTCTATAAGACCATCATGCTATAGAATATACCCCTCATTTTCCTGTGCTAGTCAACTTTCTTTGCCATAAAAATTATAATCCAAAGTTAAAGGTTCATTTTCTGCTCCTGAGTCAATGCCTTGTACAAGAAAGAAAGAAATAGAGAGAGAGACAAAAGAGAGAGAGAGGGAGGGAGGGAGGGAGAGGGAGAGAAAGAGAGGAGGGGCAAAGAGGAGGTGGGGGAGGATATTCTATTGTCCATTGCCAATGAGTACCAACTGTTTTTTCTGTTTTCCTAGAGGATGGAAAAGAATACATTTTCCAGATCAATTGCTTCATATTCTGTACCCAGTATTGTGTTATTCTGCTCCAGCAAAAATGCCACAGTAGCACTAGGGTGTCTACTTGGTTAAATTTGTAGTTTATCATCAGTCTCCAGGATTCGTCTGTTGTTGTTGTTGTTTTTTTTAATAAGGAATCAGTTTTGTAAATTAAATGGGAATATGAAATGGATTGGCCTGCATCTTGAGGTCGCCAAGTCTCTGCCATTTCTTCTCAACCCCAGTCAGGATATGTATTTATTATATATTCTCTTGACTGCGGAATAGAGGAAGTCTCAGTAGTTTCCAATCAGCCACAGCTAATTGTGCATTGTGCTTTAGTTACCACTTCAGCCCTTTTCACCTTGGGCTGATCTTTCATTACTTCTCCAGTCCATTGAGACAGAACACATATACAAAACAAGTTGCATGAAATGGATTTAACTTACAGATAAGCAACAAGGGAGATCAGGGCTATAGAATTCACTGTGAGCAGTTTCTCCAAGGCTTAGGAAATCCACCAAGGTGGATGTGCTCTCACCTGCACATGCTCTACTTGTACTACAGTGAGGGACCCAGGAAAGCAGCCACCATTTATTTTTATAATCCAGGGGAAGGAATCACTGGACTAAAATGTTGAAGGGCAACCTGTTTCTACGAGGGACTAGAACAGAGCCTGGGTAGTTCCTCCATATCTCGGGATGTTGTCTTCCCACCATATTCTACACTTGTTCTTGAGAACTACAAGCTAAAAATGGGAAAGAACCAGGTTGGTCCAAGGTTGCCCTGATAACTGTACTGCAACATTACCCTAGAGCTCAAGGATCCATGTGGAGATCATGACAGTCACCAAACAAGTGTGTCTTTTCCAATACATATTCAGAAAGTGAGGAAGTAGCTAAAGTTGGGTCTCAGTGGATCCACTATGAGACCAATTTTGGCCAGAACTGTATTTATTACTTGGCTTTCATATGCTTTCAATGAGAGGAGAATGGGATAGAAATATTCACACATAGAGTCCCTAGGTTCCAGTGTCAACTGGAACATCCAAAAGCTCTCAAAATTCAAAGGGCATTCCCTTTCCCCCAGTGTACAGTTACTTGAGCAAATGTACCATTCTGTGAAAGACTAGGGATATCATCACTGTGAATACTTGCAGCGGTGTGGCTGGATCCTTCTTCCCTGTGGCTTTAATCTCTCCTTCAGGCAATGCATCAGAGTCAAAAAAATTTCTTAGGGGACTTGAGAAAAAAATGTGACTTTTTAATGGGTGATTGATCTTGTACCTGCAATCACTAATCCTGGATTTATTTATATAATTTGCATACTACTTGCGTTAGCTTACTATTAGTATAACAAATAACTGAGATAAATCAATTTAGAATGAGAAAAATTTTATTTTGGCTAACGGTTTTAGAATTTCAGTCCATATTCAGTTGTTTCTGGGCCTGGGTGAGGCAGGGATATCATAGAGGGAAGCTCATAGTAGAACAAAATCATTCACGAAGCAAAAGAGGAAGAGGCAGGACCCACTGTTCCTTTGAGGGTATGCCCCCAATGACCAGACCTCCTACACAGCCCCACTCTTACCCTTTCCACCTCTCCCCAAATGCACCAAGCTGGAAACTGATTCTTTAAAACATGAGCATTTGGGAGACACTCTGGATCCAAACTATAGCAGTACCTTACTTGGCTACCCATCTTTTTCCTCTAAAGGATGTTATGAGCTGCTAAATTGTTCCTTCATTCTTGGCAAGTCAAGCCCTCAAGTCATTACAATAATTTTCGACTTGTCTCTGATAAACATACCCTGGCACCGTGTATCTATTACTTCAAAGTCCTATCATTTCTACTATTACCCATTGAGTCCAGTTCTGTAATGTCATTTCCTATCTTCGCCCTTGTCTTACCACTGAATTATGCAGCAGTAAGACAGGACAGTCTAACAATTTCATTTATGGCAAGTGCTTTGGATAAATCAAAAATGGCAGCCCAGCCTTCTGATAGTCTGGAGACAGAACCACAAAGTGGCTAGTAAGTCCCATTCATTCTACAGGGTCCCAAATAAAGACTCTGGATACCAAGGCTGAGGTGAGCATGCCTAGTTGCCAGTGCTCTGTGTGCTTTGTCACACAACACTGCTGAGAAAGTTAGAGCTACCCCAGATTCCACTCGAAGAAGACAACAGAAAGTTCTATACATGGAACATTCCTATATCCTACAAGACTCTGTCCTTGGTTGATTTTAATCTGTACCTTTTCATTGCAATACACTGAAACTCTGAGCATAACAGTTTTCATTGAATTCTGGAAGTCCTTTTCATGGTCTGGAAGGTAAAAATGGTCTTGAGGGTTTCTGGACTCCATATTTGGTGTCAGAAGTGAGGGCATTCTTGTGGGACTTTTCATATCCTTATTTTGCTCAGTCCTTGGATATGATGTGTCTCCCTCACCAGGATGGTGAATTCAAGTGAGGTTTTCTTCTGACAGGCATACTAGTTGGTGACTGGCAACTAGAGCGTTTCCTTTGTCCCTGAAGAAGGATATGAGAAGTACCCTCCTGGCATCTACCACAATGCAAAGGACTAGATGAACATTTCTATTAGAAAAATAAGAAAAATGGTCGGGAATTTAGCTCAGTGGTTCCACCACCTGCCTGGCAAGCACAAGTTCCCAATTTCAATCCCTGAAAAAGAAGAAAATTCACATTGCTGCTGAAGAGAGCAAGTGCTTCATGGAATATGGAGAAAGTTGTAGTATTCCTTCGGGTGTGGGTTTTTTGTTTTTTTTTTTTATTTCATAGAAAATGGGAACTTGATTTGTGGAAAGAATCTTTGCTATTTTCTGATGACTCATTATTTTATATAACTATTCTCAGTGGTTCATCTAATGGACATAGTCATCAATGCTGATTTCTAATACTAATGGCCAAAAGCATTATTAGAATAAGCATCTATGATCCCATGCTGAAACTCCTCTCAGGAAGCATCCACATATTGACTTTAACAATTTGTCTAAAATTTGAAACCTATATGAAAATCACAGCATTGACTTTGACTATGAGGGGGTCAATCAATCCTGTCTGTGATTTACATCACTCTGCAAGACTGAAGGAATAATATGAAGCCATGAAGAGGTATCAAGGGATTTCTCTAGGGCCAGGGATTTAGCTCAGTTGCACTTCACCTGCCTTACAAGCACAAGGCTCTGAGTTTGATCCCTGTACTGGGGGAAAAAAAGATTGCTCTAGCTTCATAAGAACACAATTTTAATAATAAATGCAAACCAGCCATAGTATATAATGACCATCCAATATACATCCAATTGCAAGTTAATTTTGTTAAAGCTTTAGGTTTAACCGGTCACTGGTCAGAGAATATACAATCTCTTAAACTCCAGAGGTGATTTTGAAAAGTCGTAAAGTTTTCACTGACCTTCCCTACTTCCTACCTCTGCCTCACTCCAAAGTTGTCTTTCTCCTGTCTACAGACATATTTTTGTTAAATATCTCTTTAGGAAGAGTTTCCACAATTTCCCTTGGTAATCACTTTCCACTCTTTATCCCTGAAATTTGAATGAAAAAAATTAAGAATTACCTTCTGCTAAACTGCTGATGAAAATAGGTGTCAATTATTCTGCTTTAGTATGAATTTCAAATTCAAAAAATATGAAATTTCTTTTCTCCCCCTTACTCCTTCAGATACTTTTTAAGTAGCCACATTAATATTCTACTAACTCCATCAAAATAAAGAGCAACTACTTTCACTAATAAGTCTTCTAAATCAAATGATATATCATGGCTACGTAAAACAGCTGGATTTCCCCTCAGGAAACGCAAAAGGATGAATCCATATCAAACTCCCAATCTTTTTTAGAAAGAGTTCTGGTAAGGAAAGATTTTTTTTCCCCTCAAAAAATCCATTCATCAGTACTGAATAGACTGTAAATCGGGAATTGCAATAGCACCTACTTTCTTAAAACTGAGCCCAGTGCACCCCGCCAAAAAAAGCCTAAGTGCAAGTTAGACCTGTTTTATTTCCTAATTAAATAGTTAAATTCTCTTCCATAGTTCTTATCATGACAGATGAAAGCTTAAGCATAAGATTGGGTATTTTATGTTCATCTTAAGATATACTATTTTACAGTGTTAAAAGGTATTCCAGTCATTACTATAATTACTGTAAGTGCAAAATAGATTAGAATAATGAAACTTGAACTTGAATTTTAAAAGATAAAAGCGTAAGAAACAAGAATTCATAAGCACTTTTTAATATTCATAAACAGATTACAGGATCATCTACTCTCAAGTCCACAAATACCCATAGCAACATGGAGGGTCAGCAGTGCCAACAGGTGTCCTGGAAACCCTCACACTGGAACCAAAGCCCCACATGAAGGTAGCTGCTACTCAGCTCTATGGGACTGTTCTCTTTCCAGAAGCAGGCCCAATATTTTCAGGTTTTTTATTTTCCCAGAGAAGGTACAAATTTGGGTTTTTATGAAATGTAATCACTGTTAAAACTCAAAGTTTTGGGAGCCAAATAAAAGCCCTTCTCAATGCAAGAGTTAGCACCTTAGCACCATGGTGTAGCCTCTCCACTAGACATAGCTGAGATTCTGCTTATTAAATGTAAAGTAGATTAGTCAACAACTAAGATCACCCCTAACGCTGCAAAATACTGCTCTCTCAACAGAGCACTCAAAATTCAGTCATATAAAACAAGTATTTTATTTTGCTCAGGATTCTGTGGTCAGAAATTTGCATAGGAGACCAGGAGGATAGACTTCAGGTACAAAGAGCACAATGTCTGGGGAAAGTGGGATGCTAGAGGCTAGAATCATCTAGAGCTTCTCCAGCTGCTCGTCTGGCCCTGGAGTGGGGGTGTCTCAAACCTTGTGTTTAACTGGGGTTGCAATACTTCCACATGTGGCCATTCCCTGCGACCTGGTGGCATCCAGACAGTCAGGCATTTTACTGGTACCTCAGGGTTCTGAGAATAAAAGTTCTGGGAAACAAAGGAGAAGACATGATCTTCCATGACCTCTTTCCAAAAGTCACATAGCATCGCTTCAGTCCTATCTATGTGATAGAAGCAACCACAAGCCCACCCACAACTGAGGGAATGCAAACAAAACCTTTTAATATAAAAAAATCAAAGAATTTTCAGTCATTTCTTTTTTAGAAAACTATACATGGAAAAGTTCATGTTTGGGTGCTAGTTCAACCCTGGCTCTTCTTTGTACAAGATGGCATTGAGTTAACAATTACATTATTGATCTCCAGTTTCATCAGACCAGAAATGACATATATGAAGTCTGTGGTACCTTTCAATGCTCCATGAGTAATAATGATTATTTCCTTCTTATCATATTGTGCAGAACGATGATAAAGATTTTTTTACCTGGAGTCTCTTTGTAGTTTCAAGGGTGTATTATAGAGGCAATGATAGGACAGGCATTTTATTTACTGCAAACACAATCTGAGTGCCTAAATTTATACAAGGAAGGTAATCTGTGAACCAATCGTGGCCCAACCAGCCTAAAACAAGGCATTCTCAGACCAGTCTTTTACTGGTACTAACTGTGACTTACTCAAAATACTGAGTATGGAAACATCTTTTGAAAATGGCTGCCTATTCTGGAGTGAAAAACAAACAATTAGCCAGTCTGTAAGTTTTAGAAAAAATGGGAAGAAAGAAACAAAAAATACTGGGCAAGGGAATAAATAAAGAAAACCCTACAATGCCTCTCCGCCTGAAGTTGAAGGAGCCTCCTAGTATTTGCATGTGTTATAAATAATATAATCACCCCTGTGCAGTCGGACAGTGCTAATGGAGCCAGTGAAGCCTGCAGCATATAATATTTATTTGAAAGAGAAAATGATTTCATTTTCATTTTATTTCTGGTACAGTAAACCATTCTAGTAGCATACGATAAGCCTTTCAATTACATGTTTAATTCATTCAGATGATTTGTGCACAGCAAGGAGATCTTAATCCCAGGGATTCTTAGTATGGGTGCTGTTAGGTTAATACAGCTCTCAGTGGCTTCTTGGATTGGATTCTACTTAACAGTGTTTTAGACTGAGACATAGAAGCACACAGCTCACCAAAGGTCCAGCAGGCAGTAAATATTCCTCTGTGTGTCAGTTCCTCAGAAATGGCTTCACCAGCTGTCATGTCGACCATCTACTTAGGACCCTACCTCTCCCCTGTTTGTAAAAAAATAACCATGTCTAACTCCAGGGGATTGAAAAATCTGGTAGATTGATGACATATTACATTAGATGAATACTAAATGTCTTCACTGTAGTTCGTAATTATTTTGGCTTCTCAGTGAACCACAACTTTCAATAGCATGTTATATTCCTGTTTGATTGTGTAATGGTTTTCCTATTGGAATCTATTGTCTTAGTATCTAATCTTGTTCAATCTATCTTTTTTGGTTATAATTTTCCTGTTATAACTTGGTCCATCTCTTTATTTTCATTTTCTTTTGTGTTTCTTGTAAATATCAAATACCTAAAACTTATTCTCTAGCCCTCAGTGTCTCTGTCTGTTGATAGATTCTTTTACTTTAACCATATTTATTTTGATAACTGATATTTTATAAATGATGACTGTTCCCCTTCCTACTATCTTTTATATTCATGTACCACCTTTGTATGTTTCTTTCTTCCTTGCTTTAATTTTTGGCTGTTTAGTTTTCTTTGTTTCATGGTTTTATACTAATTGTTTATAAATTACATGTTTTATTTCTATTTGTCTCAAGATTAAATTTACAAAGAATTTTAGTGTTAAAATGCTTTAGTTACATGTTGAAAAATAATTTGTATTTATAAACTCACCTTGGAATAGGCAACATGCTTATCCTGCTTTGCACTTCCTGCCTTTCCTTCTTCCTGTGTTCTTTGAAAATATTTGAAATCATCACTTTCTGTTTTTATTATTTTACTTTAAAGTTATGTCTCTAATTAATAAATCATTTCTTAAAATTACTAAGTAGGGTTTTTTTCTGAAGTTCAACAAGTTTCAAATTTAAACTTTTACTATTGCAACTCACTATATTAATAATCCTTTACTTAGTAAAAACTGTTACATCAAATAAAATATATTACTTTTACTGAAGGGATAGAAGCACTTGACTAAAATCCAAACCAGAGAGTGATGATATACAGCATTATTCTGGAGATCTTAATCTAGGCAATTAGATAAGAAAACTTGGCAAAACTCATACATATTGTAGAAAACTAAACATTGCCATTACTGTCAGATGACATGATTCTTTGTATTTTAAATCGAAGAACATAAATCAAAAAGCATAGAGGGCCAATAGGAAGACTCTGTAGCTAATTATAAAATCAACAATTAAAAGATTCATATATCACCTTTGTATATTTATTTCTACTGTGTTTTAATTTTTAGCTAGTTTTCTTTGTCTCGTTTTTACACTAATTCTTTAGTTGGTACAAAAATCAATAATTTTCTACATCAGAAAAATAGCTTAATAGAAATTTTTACAGTTTTTAAATACCCAGAGTAATAAAAACTATAAAATACCTAGAAATAACCAAATAAAGATACACATGAACTTTATGATTAAACTACTTTACTGAAGTACTAAAAATGTTTTTTTCAAATGAATGAGAAGACTAAGTTTTATAAAATATCAACTTTTCCATAATTAGTTCATAAACTCAATGAAATGCCAGTCAGAATCTCAAAAGGGTTTTCTACAAAACAGGAAAAGGTAAATCTAAAATTCATCTAAAAGTGCAAGCATACAAAAAAATAGTCAAAGTAAAAAATAATAATTTTTAGGGTGATATTGGCATGAGACTAGATAGAAGAGAATAGTTTAAGAAAATGAATGTATATTTAGTATGTGATAAAAAAGGGATGAAATAGATAATTTATGATGTTGGAGCAAATGGATATTTGGAGAAAATATATAAAACTAAATTCTTACTTTCTACTGTATAGAAGAATAAATCCAGGTTGGACTAAAGATGTAAATATTAAAAAACCATCATAAGAAATTCCAAGATGATAACTTAATGATCTTAAGGCAAATATTGTCCTTATCAAAACACAAAATGTATAAATCATTTTTAAGGTACTGATTTAGTAACTCAGAAATTTAAAGTATCATTAAGGCAAACAACACCATAAACAAACTTTAAAGAAAAGCAAAAAAGCCAAAAGAAATATCTGCATGATAATAAAGTTATTCATAATGAAGTAGTTATTCATCAACAGTGCCTAAAAGTAACAATTTTTTAAAGATAAGTAGATATGGTCAGGCAATAAACAGAAGAAACAAAAATGGCAAATTAAACCCAGAAAGAATATGCAGGCTCACTGGGAATCAGGGAAATGACTGTTAAAAGCAACATAATATTATCATTTTTAATCTCTCAGACTGGCAAGTTTTTAAAAATTGATTATAGTTCTTTATGGAAAGAATGTGGCAAAATGAATAAGTCCTTGTACTCAGTACAGCCTTTCTGGTGGCTACCTCAACAGTATGTAGACAAATGTGCAGAGGCCAGGCTTTCTATGTCTGAGAACAGATCTTACAAAGATCCCATAAACATAGCCCAAGCCAAGCCACATGTCCTGGAATATTCACTGACCCTTGTTCATTCAATGCAGGCGAATGCCCATCACTGGAAGGATGATTACATCATAAAGTATCCATCACAACTGCAGTAGAGCCATATGTACCAAGACAGGATTTCCAAGAAACATTAAGAAAAAAAAAATCACTGAATGATAAATAAATAGTGCAATCTCATTTCTTTTTTAAAAACTACTTGTATGCATGTTTTATATCCATATATAAATGCAGAGAAAAGGGTCTGAATAATACAAACCAAATGGTTTTGATCATTTTGTATCATTTTAACTTTACACGCATACACGCACACACTTATATACATATCTGTGCTGTTTACATTTTTATAGGAAGCGAGTATTCACATATTACTTCTTTAAAAGAAGATAAAGGAGTTAAACACAGCTATTTTCAAACTTTCCTATTTTCTTGCTAGCTTTCAGAAGAAGCCACTCTTAAGCAGTCTTCTTAGAACTCACATTCACTCCAGTACAGCAGTTAAAGCCACATGGCATTATGAAAAAAAAGCTTAAAAACACTCTAAACAAAAACCTTACTCCAAACTCTATCTGGTTTTCCTGGCTGTTAAGGTTTGGATCTTAAATGTCCCCCCAGGCCCTTGTGCTAAAGGCTTGGTCACCAAGTGCTATTGGAGGGTGGCAGAGCCTTAAATAAACAGTCTAGTAGGAGAAGGTAAAGAAAGGGATTGAAGGAGGTATGGGGACCCCAGGCTCTTCCTTTCTCTTTGGGCTTCCATAGGCAATGAAATGAGCAGACATCCTTCGCATGCTCTCCCGCCATAATTTACTATGCTGCCCGCAGTGTGGCCGGCCATGGGACTCCATGACTTCTGAAACCTTTAAAATCACAACCCGAATAAACTTTTCTTCCATTGATGTAATCTCAGGTATTTATTTGCCATTGCCCCATGTGCTTTTTGGTACCTAACAAACAATTTTGCATGTGTCTCTGCCAGTGCCCTGAGCCCTCACGGAGAATATAAACAAGCA
Source organism: Fukomys damarensis (assembly GCF_012274545.1). Lineage (NCBI taxonomy): Eukaryota > Metazoa > Chordata > Mammalia > Rodentia > Bathyergidae > Fukomys > Fukomys damarensis. The sequence goes on from NW_022900914.1 coordinate 44,139,776, forward strand.
TCGTGAACGGGGAAACGTCCCAGCCTGGAGCCCTGCACTCTCACCTACTCAGGAGCTCTCAGAGGCTGTGAAATCTGAAATGAGTCCTAGCTTCACCTCGTGCTCCAAAGTCCCTTTCCCTCTTGTTAACCTTTAGGCTTCATATGCCTTGCTGGGCTCCCTGTTATCTTCAAATCCTAAAGGCCTGCAACAGGAAAGCAAGAGTGCTCAGCCCCACAGATACTGAGATTGTCCTCTCCCTCTGGGAGGGCTGGGGCTGAGGAGAATGCATGGCTCACTAGTCTCCTGCCAGAGTTTATGCGGAAAATCATTTTCATTTTTCCCACAGCGCTACTCGCTGGGAGACACATCTCTGACCGTTTATGCCAGGAGCCTCTTTATGTGAAGCTGGGCCCATTCTGGGGCCAGACGTCAGTGACCCACAAAGAGGAGCCAGGTGTCCTTTCCTAGTGGGAAATTGTCCCTTGTCAATAAAACAATACTCTCACTCCACCAATCACACTTGGTTCTGCTTTGTTTTGTTTTCACATATTCGTATCTCCCCACCTGATTTAACATATTCAAATGATATCACACGAATAAGAAAATAGGCACGCATACTCATATTTGTATACATACATATATGTATAAATATGTGTATGGATACGTGTGTAGATACATACGTGTGTATCTACCATGTACAATCTTTGGGGGGGTTGGGGTTTTATTTTTATTTGGTACGTGGGATCGAACTCAGGTCCCTGCGCTTGCAAAGCAGGCGCTGGAACCACTGAGCTAAATCTCCAGCCCCTCGTGTACAGTCTTAAAGCTAATAGTAGAACAAATACCCATGATGCCCATTCTTGTCCCACACCCCTGACCAGCACTGCTCTTCCTATCCTCAGTGTTACCTATTATCTAGATTTCTGTCATTAGTAATCCCCTTGTCTTTCTTCACACTTCTACCAAACATAAAATCAACGATCCCTTAAAGGAACAAACATTTCTTTTCTTTTATTGAATTTATGGGTACATTTTAGGTATACAGTACAGTTACATTCATTATTGGGATCTTGGACCTTTACACGACAAGTCTTGGTTCTCACTTTTTCCCCTTGTCCCTGCCCTCCCTTCACCCCCTTCTCCCCTCCCCATTTACAAATACTTTATTTCCATTTTTTCATTTTCTCATATTTTTCTTTTCCCTTATTCCCTTTCCCCCACCCTTCCACTTTCCCTACACCTTTAGCCCTTTTCTTCCCATTTCACAATGTCAGTTATCTCATTAGGATCTTAGGTACTATTACAGTTTATTCACACCAGAGAAACTATTCGGTATTTACACATGTGTGACTTATTTATTTCACTTAGGAGTATATCCTCAATATGTATCCATTTTCCTATGAATGAGTCTTATTTCTCATGGGACTAGAGGTTCCATTTGACCCAGCCATTCCTCTTCTGGGTATCTTTCCAAAAGAACTAAAAGAATCATATCACAGTGATATATGCACACCCACATTTACAGCAGCACAGTTTGTAATAGCTAAAACTTGGAAACAGCCCATTTGCCCATCAGTTGGAGATTGGATAAAGATGTGGTTTTTCTATAGAATGGAATATTACTCAGGAACAAACATTCTTAAAAACAAAGTTCTTTCAAGGACTGAATTAGTGCTTACAATGCTTAGGAACGTGACATATTAAGTACTCAAACATTTCATCTATTGTCATCATACTTATTGTCAAATTTGTCATAAACTTCCATTCACATGATCCAAGAAAATTCTTTTTTATCTAGTAATCAATTTTATTAATTTCTTGATCACCTACCCTAGGACATCTACAGCCTCTTGGCCATAAAGTCATATAATTTTATTTTTAATTTTCTTTTTAACTTTTTACTTTGAAATAATTGTAAACTTACAAGAAGTTATAGAAACAGTACAAAGAGGTTCTGTGTACCCAGCTTCTCCCAATGGTGACATCTTAAATATCTATAGTACATTATCAAAATCAGGAAATCCAAACTGGCACCATGCAATTAACTAGATTACAGACCTTCCTCAGATTTCACCCATTTCTGCAGAATTTTTTTTTTTTTGGCATGTATTTAATCCCATGACATTTTATCCCGAGTGTAGACTTGTATAACCACCACCTCAATGGAGATCTAGCAGCACTGTTCTGTCATCACAAAAGAATTCGCTCAACTCTCTTTCCCTAGTTGCACCCTCACTCCCTTACCTAATCCCCGGCAACCACTGATCAGGTCCGCATCTCTGTGGTTTCATCATTTTGAGAAGGTTTTGTAAAAGGAATCATTCGCTGTGTGACATTTTGCGATAAGCTATGCAGTTTTACACTCCCGAGAAGTTGTCCTTACAAGCTGACCCTGGATTTCTTAACTGGGAAGATCTTTTAACTGGGAAAGTTCTCTTAACTAGATTTTTACTGAGGAGAATTAATTCCATCTTGCCAGGGATTTAGCTCTGTGGTGCCGCCGCTTGCTTCGAAAGCGCAAGGACCTGAGTTTGATCCCCAGTACCAAAAAAAAAAAAGAAAGAAAGAATTAATTCCACCTTTAGGTCATGGAGCGGGTTTCATATCTAAGGAAATCTGAGAATCTAATGAAACTCTGAAGGATTTAAACATTAGGATTCACAAAGATACTGGAAAGAGCCCATGAGGAACTGTCTAGGAAGGGGGAGCAGTGGATAGTCCAAGCAAGAGGAACTGGACACCCCCAGGGGACCAAGGGGAACTCTAATTAACGGCAAGAAAGTGCTTATAAATGTCTGAAATCAGTTTTGAATATTTTTATCAATTCCTTCCACCCAAAACTGAGAGAGAGAGAGAGAGAGAGAGAGAGATTGTTTGCAAATTGCACAGTGGGCCAGAAAACAATGTGAAAACACTTTCAATCCGATATATTGGAAGAAGCACGTCTAAAAGCAACGCTTGCCAAGTTTTCAGGCTACTCCTCTGTAAGCTCATTTTTTAAGATTTGTCACAAAGCAGGAACTGGAAAGAGAAACATGTTTTATTTTGTGATACAATGAAGTCTTTTATCCAACAAATAAATGTGATAATATCACTGTGCTGGATACAGTCTGCCATTCTCCAAAGTGGTTGTGGCTGCTTTTTAAATCTTTGCACCTTCCGTCTGGTTGAGAGCACTGAAAGAATGCTGCTAAAAGCCTCTTTTCAGACACTTCAGGGGCATTCTTTTGTTTGAATTTACTTCCCCTTTCCCACTCAGTCCCTGGCACTAAACACAGCCCTACAAATCAGCTCCGACTGGCAGGAGGAATGAAGTCAGCAGGAGCTGGTGCCAAGCTCCTCTTGGGCTCTGTCACCCTGGCCTTTCCGACCTTCTCCCACAGCCAAAGGGCAGCTTGGCTGCTCTCAAAATCAGAGCTTTGTACACATGCCAAACCGCTCTGGGGATGGTAACAGCAAAAACACTCCCATTTTCATTTTACCTGGACTGACAGAGAAAAAACAAGCACTGTACAATTTACCATGTTTCTCCTTTAATGTTAGAAACTCGAATTCTGAGGCTATTTTCTGGAAAGGAGTTTCAAATGAAGAATTATCTCTGTAAACCAATGAAAACAAAACTGATTTTGTCTAAGAAACAATTCACTGCCTTCCACTGGATTGGGGAACTCACTCATGTAAACTACAGTTTTCTAAAACACACAAAAAGTAGAGGAAAATGTAAAGATACTTCCAGTAGTATTTCCTAGCTGTGAGTATATGAACTTTTAGGCACCAATTTTTTAATTAGCTCAGCTACATGTTTTAGAGCACTGTTTCTCAATCAAGACAATCTTATGCACCCCCTCTAAGGGATATTTGGCAACCCCTGGAGACATTTTTGCTTGTCTTACTGGAAGGATTTCTACTGCATCTAGTGGGTAAAAGTCCAAGATGCTGCTAACCATCCTGCAACGCACAGGCCAGCTCCTTCTGAAATAGACTTTCCTGGTCCTAAATGCACATAATACTAAGGCTAAGAAACTCTAGCTAGAGGAAAGCTCGGAGCTTTTACATTCAGATATCCTGGATTTTAATCTGGCCTTCCTCCTCAACCTAATCTAATGCTCTCCTCTTCAATAATACCATCCTTTGATGTGCTTGTTTCTTCACCCTAGACCTTCACCTTGTTTCTTCCTCCCTTCTCCCAAACCCTTCCACTGTGCCCCCTAGAGCTCATACTCTAAGATTAGCAAAGACTCGGATCTCTCCTCTTCTGTAAAGTTCTTATACTTCTGTTTTTACATTTGAAAATTAGCTGTCCACTGAGCACAGCTCCTCTGAAACTCCTTTACCGGTAGGGAACCTTTATCTCCGGCAGTGGGATCTCAGTCAGTGGCAATACCATCCCCACTGCCACTTCTGCACAGCTACTGCTCTGTACTCTGGCCAAGATTTGTACTCCCTTGAGGGTCACACCTTCTGGCCTTATCCTCTCTTTCCCTCTTTATTGCTCTCAACAGATATTCTAGCTCAGGGTATTCTTCTTCACCCAATTCTTGCTGTTTTTCTTGCTGACTTCAACACCTACATAGGGTTTCCATCCTGCATCTTGTGTTTTCATCCCCTGGCACAGTCACCCGTCACACAACTCCTGGAGCAAAATAAGTATTATTATCTATGTGAATGGTGCCCCCTGAAGCTTCGCAGTCCACACCCTGAATAGCTTCATGCAATGCCCTGGGATCTTAATAGCACGTCCAGTCACCTTCTCTGCCCCAAGCTGAGTCTCTGCCTCCCCCAGTCATACCCTGAACTCTGCATGACTCCAACATTATTAATTCAAACATTTCAAACCTTTCAAGTCAATTGCTTCAGTAACCCCACAATAGCAGTCCGTCCCTGAGGAAGATAAAGTAATTCTTTCCAATTTCAGTCAGTTCCCTCTGCTTTCATTTATTTTTTTCTTAACTGGAGCTCATAGCTTCCTATTTCAATTACTCCCTGGTACACACCCAGTTTCTTGCTACTTTCATTCTACTCCACGTGGCTTGCAAAGCCTCGACCCTGAGGGAACCTAACCCCCCACTATTCTCAGACATCTGTGTCCTGGGAACAGTGTTTCAGAGGGGGAAAAACCACAAAAGAATGGTTATGTGAATCACATAAATCATGATCCTGCCTCTCCTTCATCACCCTCTTCCCCTAAGTCACCTTGTCTTCTGAGCCTTCTGATCAGCACGTCTGGAGTACATGCTTTTCTTTCTAACCCCAGGACTCCACCAAGGGCTCAGCTCCCATCAAGGTCACTGAAATAGCACAGGGTGCATTTGAAAAGGTGAATACCATGGAATCTCTTCATCGCTGCCTCCTCAGTGGTTCACTTATTATAACAAAATCAGAAATCCTTGTTGCAGCCTAGCCCTCCTTGCATGACCCGGCTGTCCCTACTCATCTACTCAGACCTCATGCTCCTCTCTCTGTGTTCAGTTTTCACACCAGCCACTTTTTCTTTCTCATCCTCAAGTCTGCCATGCTCCTTTTACCTGCTAGAGACTTCCCATAAGCTTTCCTTCTGCTTGCAATATCCCTCCCTAGCCCGGGCTTAACTTACTCCAGTTCATCCTTAGTTCTCAACATCAACATCTTATCCTGTAATAATAAGCTTACATTGTACTACTATGTCTAGAATTTATTCTTTCGTACTGTGGCAGGGTCCCTGTCTTATCAGTTTCTTTTTATGTTCAATACCTAGCACAGTGCCTGGCCAACATCAGTTAAGTTGTTGAATACCTTGTGCACAGAAGAGCAGAAAGCACAATGGAATATGAAACATCAAAGGTGAATATGAGGCTTAGTTATTTACTAGTGGTAAATTCTTCTTCATGAAGTCCTTTTTTCTCCCTAACATTATATTTTTCCCAGGTTATGTACCATAGCTACTGCATATATTAAGTGAGGTTCTAAAATCAATACATCAGACAAAAAAAGTTGCCTTCAGGAAAATTCTTCAGTGCCCATCAAGCATATCACACACTGTTTTATATACACAGCTTTGACCAGTTATTCCTTGCACACCAAAAGCTGAAAATCATGGAGCTGTACTTAAAGAAACAAAACCAAAGTCTACATGTAAATGCAAAAATCTTCATGCGCATTTTCTTATTCTGCTTTTCAGATACTATCAAATACCCAGGTTAGGCTTTCTCGTTTGTATTGACATTTGGGGCCAAATAATTTTTGCTCTGGGGGAGAGACTTGTACACTATAGAATGTTTAGCAGCAGTACTGCTTCTTCCTCCTAGATTTCCTCCTTCCCCCAACCAACACAATTATAGCAACCAAAAGCGTCTTTAGGGTTTGTCAAGTGTTTCCCATACATAGAGCTACCAACCTGAGAATCCAAATAGAAATAAAACAATGTCCAATATAATAAGTCCAGGTACCTACAGTCAACTGATTTTCAAAAAATGTGCCAAGAACACACAATGAGGAAAGAATAGTCTCTTCATTAAATGGTGCTGGAAAAACTGGGTACCTACATGCTGAGGAATGAGATTATACCCGTCTCACAACATATACAAAAAATCAACTCAACATGAAGTAAAGATTTACATGTAAGGTCTAAAACTGCAAAACTTCTAGAAGAAAACATGAGAGAAAAATTCCATGACATTGATCTGAGCCATGATTTTTCATATATGACTTCATAATCACAGGGAACAAAAGAAAAATTAGGCAAATGTGATTACATCAAACTAAAAAGCTTCCACATCTGAAAGAAAATAATCAAAAAACAAAACAAAAAATAGCCTTAAAATGGGTGAAAACACTTGCAAAACATATATCTGGAAGGGGTTAATATCTAAAATATGTAAGAAACTAAAACAATGCAGTAGTTAAACATGAGCAAAGACTGGAATAGACATTTCTCAAAAGGAGACATACAAATGTCCAATATGAAAACTAGTCAGTATCATTAATCATCAAGGATATCTAAATTAAAACCACAATGAGATATCACTTCACACATATTAGTAGAACAGCCAGTCTCAAAAAGATAAACGATACATAATAAGTGTTGTTGAGGATGTAGACAAAGGGGAACCCCTATACACTGCTGGTATAAATTAGCATACATGCTATGTAAAACAAAATGGAGATTCCTCAAAATCCTAAAGAGAGAACTACTATATGATCCATCAACCCCACTACTAGGTATATTTGCAAAATAAATGAAATCAGTTTATTCTCAGATGTTTCACTATTCTAGCATTAATCTCAAAGTATGTGAGTGAAGGTAGCTTGGGATGATTCTAAACCCCAGCCTTCAAGCTACCACAACTGACATTCCAAATGCCTCCGTTGAGCTCTGCCCAAATTGCACATTCATGAGTAAAATAAATGTTATTTTTAAGCCACTGGAATTTGGGTAGTTTATTATACAGCATTAGATAATGAGAAGACATTGGATTCACTGGCAAGAAGCTGTGAAATACATGACCAAAAAAATTACCCATTTCAAATATTCCAAGAGCTGAAAGGTGACTGGTTAAGGTCACTCTAATTGCCCCATCTTACTTTGCTGGTTTCCCATATGTGCTTCAGCAAGAAGTTACCTTGACGACAAGAATCATCCAGAAAATTTCTGTGTTGACATAATATTAACCCTCACATTCCAGTTTCCTGAGAATTTTATATTTTACTCTTACCACCCATGCTTTTCTCGTCTGTGCTAAATTTTTTTAACTAATGGTTTCAAAGGTACTGATGATAAAATGTGGCTTTTATGCTGGACAGAAATAGAACACTTGTCCTTTGCTCTTTCCCAATTGAACTGCAGAGATGATCTCATTAAAGTCTTGCAAGAAATTCAGCAGAGCAACCAGACTCATTTTTGCTCAAAACTGTAGGATTCAAATGCAGACAGCATGGCCACCTTTGGGTCCCACCAGGATGGAAATGGAGCCCTGTCTGGGGACCCGCCTCATTCCACCACCCTCAGGATGGGACACGATGCTCTCAGTTTGTCCATTAGCATTCTTTGGGATTCATTGTTTTCTGTTTCTTGTTTAAAATTCAAATTTCTTTGGCCTTCACAAGCAATTCAGCAGGAACTGAACTAAGACAAAAATGTAAACTGATGTTGGATGTTAGATTCATTTTTTAAAATCTAGGAAAATCAGAACATTGCATTTTAATCGGTTAGCAGGTGGTCCATGATGGTGATGAATTTCTTACTCTGGTTGACACATTTTCAAATGTTAATGTCCACTTGTGGGATAAACTGTGTTCGAATTATTGAAATAATAGTTTCAAAGGTGAGCATTCAGCTTATTATAGTTTCAAACCTTGGCACTGTGTATGAAGAGGTGTTAGGTTATACACTCGACAGAGAAATAATTATGACCACATAATGAAAGAAAGAAGCTTTCAGAAGGGGATTATGAAGAGGGCCTAAGTGGTGAAGAAAAGAGACTCCTTTTCAGATAGAACAATCCTCAATCAAGTGCTGCATAATATAGAAGACACTAGATCAAGTTTCCTCAAAATTGCGCTTCATACCCACAAGCCCCTCGATTTATGGAGAAATTTTCTCTAACTCAAAAGGAAGGAGAACTGCAGTGGTGCTTTTTCCTGTCAAAACTCAACATTCTTTCAGCCCAATGCTGAATCCAGAAAGGACTGAAACTTAAAACTAGCAGGGTAAGTTTCTAGATTTTTCAATTCCCCAGGAGAAAAGGAGGCCAGATAGCCTCCTGGTGACCAAACATACCTTTATACTCAGGCCAACTAGCACAATTTGTTTGAAAACAAATAAAGAGCAACTGTCCACATCAGGAGAAATAATTGGAAATCTTATTTGGAAAGGAATTATTTGTGACACTGTTTCTTTACTTTAAGCCATGGCTGATAAATTTCCCCACCCACTTGTCCTCATAGTTCCTGGTTAACTCCTCCTGAGCTACCTTGTTGGGAAAAGATGTACAGTCCATCCAGACTGCCGTAACAAAGTACCTTAGACAAAGCAACTTATAAACAACAGAAAGTTATTTATCACAGTACTTAAAGCTCAGAAAACTGAGATCATATCTAGTGAGGGGCCTCTTTCTGTTCATGAGCCAGTGTCTCTTTCCATGTCTTCACATGGTGAAAGAGGGAGTGATCTCTCTTGGGCCCCTTTGTAAGGAGGCCCATTTAAGATGGCTCTGCTGCCATGACCTAGTCACCTCCCAAGAGTTCAACCACCTAATGCTATCTCGTCTTTGGGGTTAAAATTTCCATATGAATTTGGGGGATATTTACATTAAATCCATAGCAACATACGAAGTGCTTCACCATAGAAATGCCATCAGTACACCACTAGTCAAGATTTTCAATGATACAGCCAATGTAGAGTCTCCTTGCTTTTTCTAAAATTAATTAATGTGAATTAGATAACATCAGTTGAATGGTACTAAGGAGTGAGGGAAACCAGTAACACTACTCCCAAGTCTTATTTTGCACCTAAGCAAAGGCAAACTGCCAATAGCCCTATGCGTTAGCTTGCTGTGCTACGTAATAAGATCTACAAACTTAGTGGCTTAAAACAACACCCATTTATTATCTTACAGTTTTCTTGAGTCAATAATCTGGACATCACTAGCTGAGGTCCCTGCCCAGGGTCTTACTAGGCTGAATTATTTTGAGTGTGTGCATGTTTGCAGTACATAATAATCACATTCACTGTAAGGAATTCCCCTTCCCTCCACCACCCTTTTATTTTTTCCAGCTCCAGATTCATTTGTTTAGAAAAGCTTATGAAACCATATAAATCATATATACAGATTAAAAACCAGACTAACTAAGCAGAATTACATCTAGAGCTTAGTGTCCTCCCCAAGCTCCCCAGCTGTTGGCCGAATTCTGATATTTAGTGCTGCAGAATGGAGGCCCAAACTCCAAAAGCCACCTGCAGCTCCTGCTACATGGTCCTCTGACAGCAAGGCAGTTTAACTCTTCAAGGCTTTATTCACAAGCTCAGGCTGCCACAACCATATGCCATACAGTCAGTGGTTTAAACAACGGGAATTTTTCTCAGAGTTCTGGAGGCTAGAAGTCCAATGTCAGGGTATGAGCATGGTTGGATTGTGATGAGGATTCTCCTTTAGGATTACAGGTGGTCTCTTTCTTACTGGGTACTCGCTCACATGACTTTACCTTTGTGTGAACATGGAGAAAAGGAGAAGATTAAAAAGATGGAGAGGGAGAAGAAGAATGTTCTCAAGTGTATCTTCTTATTTCTTATCACTTATTTCATCATGAAGAAGGTCCCTAACCCTCATGACCTCCAACTAACCCTAAATACATCTCAATGACATCTTCTCTAATGCCGTTACATTGTGAGCTAGGGCCACGTTAGAATCGTGAGAGAGAACATGATCTGTTCTCAAACTGTATGATCACAGACTCTAAGCATTGAACAGTTGTGCCCCAACATCTGACAGATGTGAAGAAAATATTAGGAGCCCAGCATTGCAGTGTCTAGTAGTAGAGAAAAGAATCCAGGCTGAATCAACCCCTAAACCAGCATTCTTTCCAATATGATGCATTTCCTCCTCCATCTCTCATTAGTAGGTTCATGTTCTCTCAGTTCCATCATGCTATCTTTCAAACTGCACCTCATCACATGATTTTCAGTTACAATTCTCTTCTTGATAAACTTCACCTGGAATTCTAATACAATATGAAAAATCTATAACCTTGCTGATAGATACTCAGAGATCATCTAATGATCTCCTCCAGGCTGGATACCCCTTGAGCAATATCCTTCACATGTGTTCAACTGACTTCTACTTTTATTACCTTCGGGAACAAAGAGCTCACTACCAAAGACATGGGCGACACCGTCCGAGCAGCCTTTATGGCTGCTCTGACCTAACTCTCTCTAATTTCACACATGGTTTTCCAGAGATAGGTGAAAAGGGTGTAAATCCTTCCAGAGGCTCCTCCATCTCATATTTGAAAATGATGGTCACTTCCCCTTCTGGAGTTTCTCATGTCAGAGGCATTAACACTTACGGTGGTACTTCTCCCTCCAATGGGACTTTTCTGTGCATTTTGGGGTATTCACATCATTGGCCTTCTGAGAAATAAATTTGAATAGCTCTCACATACTTGTCTTAAGATAATCCATTCATGATGACCACCAAGGACCCCACACACATATTCCAAAAACTGCTGGGGCTGATTGAGAATCACTATGCATCTAGACCAAGACCATATAAGCCCCTAACCACATACTGTACTAACCAGTACAGAAGCCTTTATCCATCCACAGACTTCTCGGAGCTGCCATGATAGGTGCTTTGTGCCACTAGATGTCAAGAATTTGAAACTAAACAGAAAAAAAACCTTCCGCCATATTTAGGAATCTGCCATTTTGCTCCAGTCCCACATGTTCCACATTTGAAAGCCACCCTCCTGCTCTCCCATGGCGATCGAAAAGCATGTGTTGCCAATTAAGTAATTTTGCTGAATTAAAATCCAAATTACATTGTTTCCCATCCAAATAGCCATCTCTCATTATTCTGCCAACCAAAGTGCCTTGTAGTTCTTTATTAAAAATCTCTCACCTGTGGTCATTGTTTTCTTAGCTATTAACAAACCACATTTAGATCTTTTGATTTTGATTAAAATTGCTCGAGTCAGAACGATTACAAAGACAAAAAAAATTGAAATCCAAATTGCCCTTGAAATTGCTTTGAAATCAAAGCAGCACACTGGCTGGAGATTACAGTCTCGAGGAATGCTAGACCACCGCGCGGGACCTCCAGGCTCGCCTACTCATTCCCAGAATTCTCCTGATGACACACATGGCAGCTGCTGTACTTTGAGATGCAGTGGGCAGTATGTACCATGTTGCTAAACGCATGGGCTTCTTGCTTTGAACCTTGGTTCTGACACTTACCAGCTGAGCGACCACCAGCATGTTAATATTCACTCTGTGCCTCCATTTTTTCTTTTGTAGAATGCAGACAATAAGAGGCACCCCCTAAGGTTTCAGACTGATGCACTAAGCCTTATAGCCTGGTACTTGTCAGTGTTCCACCAGAGACCATTTCTATACCTCATGGTCTCTATGTGTGGAGTGATGCTTTGGCTTTGATTTAGCTTGGTTTGTTTTGGTGGTATTATTGTTGTTATTGCTACTGTCTTTGCCTTCTTCTAATAGCCTGTGACTCCTGTCACAGAACTGTTTGAAGGCTTCCAAATCTGCTTTGTGTTGAGGCATAAAAATCCATAAGTATCTAGGAGTTTATGTAGGTACCATCATCACCTAACCGGGTTAACCTTTAGTCATTAATATGAGCACCCAGTTTCTCGAGTAAGAACAAACTTTCTAATGTACTTAACATTCCAGTGTACCCCATGTGATCGGGCTGAAGTAGAATTCCCCTGCTCTGATTTTTTATCCTCCCCTGCTTTGCTTCTTCCAATTCCCTGGGCCAAACCCTACATAAATCACCCTCTTCTCAGGTTCCGGAAGTGCAACCTAAGCCAGGCACTTACTATAATTCATACCCTGTAAGTATTTAATAAATGTTAGTCCCCATTATGTCTATCATTAGTAGCCTTTATGAATTCAATAACACTTTAAAATGAATCTAAGTCATGGCCACTTCTAAATATATTTAAAAAGTAATTACACAGGTGCAAGACACTATGTACTGTATTCAACCTACAACCTTTTAGACAGTCCAAAAGCACTACAATAATCCTAGTGTTCTAATGACCCACATTTGGAAAATACAGCTTTACAACTTTAAATCAAGTCCTTTATATCACTAAAAATAACACTAAGGACTGGAACATCTGTGTGAACAGTCTGGGGTCCAGGGCTAGTGAGTGGTGAGCAGAATCTAGAACCCAGGTCTTCTCTCCATTTTGGGGTCATTTTAATTGCAGCCTTTATGCCCTCACAAGCCAGGTCTCAGAAATAACAAGACCTCAGAAATTCTTCTCAGAAGGCTGGCAACGATAGTTTTTAAGGTCTTGTGTACACAGCTCACAGGCTGGACATTTTAATAAAAGTCAAAGTGTATAGAAGCTTCCTGCCTTCTAAGAGTTTGTCACTGAGTATGGTTTTTTAAAAAAAAAGCCAAGTGCACAAGAAACATACAAACATACTTAGAAAGTATCAGAAGTTGAGACTACTAGACAAACGGAATGAAGCTGGAGAGGGAAGAAACCTTGGGAGATGTTGCCTAGTGGTTTTCAGGACAGTAGGTCTCCAAAATTGCTCGTTATTTTCCTACAGTGTGAACTGTGAAAACTGAGAATTTCAGATACCATCAGAAAATGCCTGTAAGTGCCTATTTTTATACTTTAAATCCTAAATATGCTGTGTCCCCTGCACTTATGTGATTTAATAAAATACTGTATTAATAAAGCCTCCGAAGGTGCATAGTGTCTTGGCAGCCTCTTATGGATGCCAGGGCTTTACGAAAAACAAAACTGAGAGCACTGGAGAACACCACACGCAGAAGAGCAGCCCATTATGATGCGGCAAAGCTGGTGCATCTGCTGGAGATGGGTTACGGGGCAGCAGCCAATCAGCAGCAGGGAGAACTGACTAACGCTCTTGATTGGCTGTTTGCACGCCTCCCACCAAAAAAAACAACTGGGGGGCCGGGGATTTAGCTCAGTGGTTCTGCTGCCTGCCTTGCAAGAACAAGGACGGGAGTTCGATCCTCGGTACCAAAAAAAAAAAAAAACTGGGGAG